>NC_055986.1:112132418-113348682 GCF_018446385.1 Zingiber officinale | reverse complement strand
AGTCACGGATTCTAGATCCTTCGTTAATGAGAAATTCTTTTAATAATATACCTAAGTGTTATGTGAAAATTATTAATAAACTTAAAAATAATATTAACATAATTTAATTTTAAATTAAAAAATTAATTGAGAGTTAATTAGTAAAGGGTAAAATAGTAAGTTAGTAAGGTTTACCAATTGAAGAAAATCTTATAATAATTAGGATAAGATAATTAAATCGATTTGGATAAAGAAAAATCGAACCATTTCGAGTAAATAGTAAAAAAGTTAAGAAATTCTGTTTTCTCTCTCCACCATTTTCTCTTCCCCAATTCCTCACACACCACTCGCCCACGTCGAGCGCCGCCAAGCCCCGCCCCGCCCCCCGCCGCCCGCCGCCCGCCGCCCGCCGCCGCCAGCCGACACCGCCCATCTGGTACTCATCTTCCCCTCTTCTTCTTTAGGTCGTTCTGTCACCGCTCGTCTCTCACTCCATTCTCTTCCTCCTCGATCATTCTTCTCTTCCTCGCTGTTCGTTTGGCCGGAGCCAAAGTCCTCTCTCTGCGCCGGTCGGCGTGCGGAACAGGAAACTCCGTCAGTGCCGGAATGGTTTTCTAATCGCTGCCCGAGGCGACCTGATTCAGAGTGTTTTTTGCAGACATCCGAGTTGGATCTGGAACTCACCAAAGCCGTAGTTCCTCCACCGATGCGACCTCCGTAAAACTCCACTTCCTTCTGATCGCAGTCTGTCTCTCGCCTTCACTGCCCTGTGTATTGTGCATTATGATCTTTTTCGAGCTATTTTTCTGAACTCCGTAATCGCACGGCGATGCATCGGCATAAACAATCAAGTCACTCTCACATCTACCAGTTCATCCTCAAGCAGTGTATCGTATTTTCCATCTATTTTCGCGTTTTGCCGTGAAAGAGTCGTATGTTATGTATCTACCCATATAAATTACCATTTGAAGTACCTGCATCTATTTATCTTGATCCTGGCGGGCCCAGTTAGTATCCACTATTGAGAGTGGTAACCCGTGGGGATAAAAATGATGAGACGTTTATTTCCACAGGCGCCGACTTTATTCGACCTTTTTTTTACCATACTTTAGAAATGGCGTGCCAGTAGTTCGCGACTCTTTTTTTCAGTCCGATCTCGTTGGGATAGAAGGAAAGGCAAGGAGTGGAGGGATTCCTCTGGTAATGCTCGAGTCTTTTGGACTGATCTCGTGAGTTACGGAAGCGTTTAGTTTCATCCTCGATTCCTTCGATCTTCGCTCGTGTGGATCTTAGGTTTGTGGGGAATGTGATGATGGTTTTTGGAATTCGCCCTGGGATCAGTTGCTTTGAGGAAAAGGAGTGCCTTTTGCACTTTAAGCACAATAATGGTTGTTTAATGGTGTGCTTCAGATCTCGTGATTGAGATGATCCTTATCGTCTAAGGCGGTAGTTTTCGTGGTCATTGCGAATTCCTTGAATTTTACTTTAGTTCGATTTTCTTTTTTGGTTTATTGTTTGAGATCTAGTCATTGTAAATATTGGATTTGGAGTTAAATTTCTTCCCACTTTCTTTTGATTTCTAAACATCAGTATTCCTGTGCTTTCAATTGATGTTTTTTCATCACAATCTTGAGGGTGGATCAAGGTCAATGATTGTGAGGAAGGTAAAGAACGACTTTTGAAGTCGCTTTAAACTGTACCAGAACTCTCAACTGTTGAGACAAAGATTTGAAAAAACAATTGTCATTAAATTTGCACCATTAGTGTCGCTGAAAAAAGTGTAGATACTTTCGAATTTTGTCTATCACTGCTTGTATACTTGTTCGATCTATGCCAATTTTCATATATTTGGTGCAGTTAAGCAAAGAAGTATGAACGTCATGCAGTTCTGCTAGAAAGATTTTGAATCTGGCGCTATCTTTTATTGATGGAAGAGTATGCATCTTGATCATTTGCATTGACAGATGAATTTTGTGTTAAGATGGTTAAAATTTCAAATTGTTACAGGGATAACATTATTGAGCTGTTACAACGCTATCGTCGTGACCGTCGTGTTCTTCTTAGTTATATCCTTTCAGGAAGCTTGATAAAGAAAGTTGTACTTCCACCTGGTGCAATTTCCTTGGATGATATTGATATAGATCAAGTCAGCGTTGATTATGCTCTGAGCTGCACTAAGAAAGGTACTAAAGTATACCATGAGTATTCAATTCTGTTTGGCAAATAATTGTGCTGTGAATAGCATTGTTGCTACAGGTGAAACACTTGACCTTTCAGAAGCAATTAGACTTTATCATGACAGTCTGGACTATCCAGCAACAGTAAGTTCCATCTAAGACATTGCATTTTTTGCACATTATGCTGTATTGATGCTGCTTTATTCATAGTATATGATATTTCAGCACTTTAATGATTACTATTTTTTGATGTATGGCTGCCAATGCAATATTTTGCTGCATATGACATTGCATATTTGTTCATCTGAAATGTTCAAATTAGTTTGTAATTATGCAATCAGAAAGATTTTTCTTGATAATAATCAGGTAACAAGATGGAAATCATTGAGAAACTTCTGAGGTCATGATTCTGCTCATTGAAAATTTTGAATTTTGAATTATGTAGAAATGGTAAAGGTACATTGGTTATGCCACATAGTGAATCGGTAACTATTTTATTCAACTGTACTGATCTGTCACTCAAATTATGGTGCAATTCTAGATATCTGTCATAAACTTTTTTTTTTTAACTTTATTTTTTATTTTTTTCTTTTTTACATGTGATCAATGTCAGTGTTAGCTGCATGTTGCTGGCTCCAAATGAGCTGAGGCAAGTCAATCCATGCTCAACTATGGTCAAGCCTATTCCATAGCAAAATAAATTAGCTTGAACTGAGTTCAATATCGAGCTGTAAATTTGATGTCCAAGCTTGTTGATTAAAAATTTATTGACATGGAACCAAGCTTTAGCTTTTAATGTGCTCAAATAGATACAAGTTTTCTCTGTATTCGATTAAACAAGTTAACTGAACATGATAGTGAATCTGTGCACAAACTTGTTTACATAAACTATTCATGAGCTTTGTTCTTGAATGAAACGAGTTGAGATTATGAGGTATTCAAGCTTGTGCATTTTTTCGAGGTTAAAAATATAATTAGTTCGCACAATTTTTTAACATGAAATCGTGCTGTTAAAAATAAAAGGTTGGGTGCCATTGTTCATTAAGGAGTGGGCACACCATCCACTTAACTGTTGTCAGATTAACTATTATAGAGGTTATGATTTAACAGGTTTTTCTTTGTTGATATGTAAAAGAAGGTAGGTCTTATGAAGTTCTTCCATATTAAATTCAGAGAGTAAAAGGTTTCTGGGGATTGAATTTTTGTTCCTTATTTCATCGAAGGAAAGAAAAGCGAAGTATTGCAGCATATAAAATATACCACTTTAAAAAAAGTGATTTCAGATCCAACGTACAAATTTTATTTAATTTTAGCTTTTACTATTTCCAGCGCACCTTATCTATCTTGCTAGTATCCTAATGAGATCAGATCGTTGCAAAACCTTATCAAAGGTCCCTCTAATCATATTGATCTATTCATTCAAGCAATGAACTTCTGTTCATAACTTCATATTTCTCTCATCTCCCTTGGGAGATTGCTGCTCGAGGCATGCAGAATTTCGTGAGTTCACTTACTGAGACACATGCGACTGCCCCCTACTGCTGGAATTGTATTGTTTGTATCTATTAACAATGAATTTTTGTTACATTTATTTTGAAATTTAGAATTTTTTCTATTGCTCTGACTTCTATTTTCAAAATTGTGATAATCTATAGTATTTTCTTGTTTTTTTTTTCGTTTATAGAGTAGTGCTGGACCCGAGAAAGACTTCTTTTTGGTTACAAATCCTGAATCATCTGGTTCTCCACCAAGTCGGGCTCCTCCGCCTGCTCCAGTTGTAACACCATCACAAATTGTAGCAAACTTGTCGAGATCAGAGTCATTTGAAACTCCACATGATCAGGATCACGAATTAACTGTAGATGATATTGAGGACTTTGAGGATGATGAAGAAGAAGTTGGTAGTCTCAGGGGTTCCAGACAACAACCAACTGATGCTGCTGATCTTTCACTTAGGTTGCCTTTGTTTGGCACAGGTACCTTGAATAAGTACTCAATCTTTTTATTGTTTAACAAAGACTATCTTGTGAATTCAAGAATATTCTTATGCAATGTTGTGAGAAATTGGATTATCACTTGGGTCAAGGGTGAGTGATTGGCAAATTTGTCTTATGATTATATCACAACTGAATGAATTAATAGAATTGACATTTTCAGTAGTTATCAATGGCGAAATAAATACTTTTTTGTCCTAAAAAGTATCTTTTTTCCTTTCAAATGTATAGTAGATAAAATATATCCAAGTTAGATTCATTCCAAATTGAAATGATGTGCTCACTTTGGATATCTCACTGCTATTTTCCCTATGGGTGAAAGTGGAAGATGACTCGATCATTGCAGCAACTCCGGAATAAAAATAGATTCCTGAGATTTATGTCTTTATGTTGCTCCTGTCATGAATATTGAAACTACCAGTAGTTTTTGTATAGACAGTGGAGCATTGATAGTGTCCAACAAGGAGTTAATGCTCATTGATAACCTTCTCATATTACAAAATAATTAACCCTTTATTTTCTATTTGGTGCAGGTATTAATGATGATGATCTTCGAGAAACTGCCTACGAAATTCTTGTAGCTTCTGCTGGTGCATCAGGGTAAATTCTGAACTTGTGCATTTTTTTATGGTTTTTTGGCAATTGGTCCAACACTTTTACTTACATATATATGCAGTCTCAAATCAAATGAGTGTTGTCTTTACAAATTCATACAAAACCAATAATTCATAACTTGCAAATTTCTGGATGTGTTGTGTGTTTAGGGGTCTCATTGTACCATCAAAGGAAAAGAAGAAAGTGAGGAAATCTACATTGATGAGGAAGCTCCGTCATAGCAAGAATGAAGATGTTACATCCACAACTCCACGTGCTACGGGTTTAGTAGGTCTATTAGAGACAATGCGGGCCCAGTTGGAGGAATGCTTTGTTCCTTTGTTCTTATCTTGCACATCAATATTTAGCCAAATTTTCTATGCTAGTAATATGAAAAAAAATGTTGTATTATATTTATGAACATGCTGCAGAAATTTATTGTTTCACCAATACTGAGTAAAAGATTGTTGACATTCCTGCAAAAAGTTAGCCATTTCTCTTTATTCAATCATTTTTGTTTAACTTTTAAACTGAATCTTCAATTTGACATCATGGAATAATTAAATAACTTCCTAGTGAAAATTTAAACACATTTGATCCTTGAGAAAGGAGAAGAGTTACAACTTACAACAACCTGAAATTGCTATAATACATATAATGAGGAATGTTTCACCTAGAATATTCCAAATCTTAGGCATTTATTACCATATGCATCTGAATTGGTGACAAGTCAAATGTTATCTTAAATATTTCCTGTAACAGTTGTTAATTTTAATTTGTATTTGACTAGCCTACTTTATAGTAATACCATGTAGAATAGATTCCTCCTAAATCCCGTAACTTGTAGCTAAGCTGATCCAATCACTTAATATACAATTTGCTTTTATTATTGTTGTCTGATATTTTATCTTAAGAATTATAGATACTCTGCAGATTTCAGAATCCATGGATATTAGAACAAGACAAGGATTACTTAACGCTCTTGTTGGTAAAGTGGGAAAAAGAATGGATCACCTCTTGATTCCACTGGAATTGTTATGTTGCATATCAAGAACAGAATTTTCTGACAAGAAAGCTTTTCTCCGGTGGCAGAAAAGGCAGGTAATTCATATTCTTGCTGAACTCAACTAGTCATTACTGTCTGTCAGAAAATGAAGTCATATTACTCTTATCCATTATCTTTGTGTGCTGTTTCTCAGCTGAATATATTAGAAGAAGGTCTCATAAACCACCCAGTGGTTGGATATAGAGATTCAGGGCACAAGGGCAATGAGTTTAGGAATCTTCTCAGAAAAATTGAAGAAGCTGAGGTACATCTTGTATGAGTAATGATATGTACAAAGAAAAAATCTCAGGAAAAAGCTCAGGGATAGACACATAAATTTATAGCCCACCATTTTCACTTTTTGTGGGCCCATCATTTTATGTGTCTATCCCTGAGCTTTTCCTTGATCTCTGTGCATATCATTTTTCATCTTGTATAAGGACATTAGATGGTTCTCTTCTTTATGGTACATTCTTTAAAGGCATTAGATGACTCCTTTATGGCTAACATTCTTTATCCATTTTGTACCCACTATCTGTTTTGCTTATTTCTATTATAGAAAAAGTATAATTTTGATTTGCAAGTTCATAGTTTTTTGTTGCCAATGTTCCAGTTACTTCAACCAGCTGCTGCTGAAGTTCAGCGTGTAGAATGTCTAAGATCGCTCAGGGAAATTGCTACCTCACTTGCAGAGAGACCAGCTAGGGGTGATTTAACTGGAGAAGTATGCCACTGGGCTGATGGCTATCCCCTTAATGTTAGACTGTATGAGAAAATGCTCTCTAGTGTTTTTGACATCTTGGACGAGGGAAAACTTACAGAGGTTTTGTTTGACTCAACATGTGAATGTTGATTATTTAAACTCTAATAATCGAGTTCTATATTTTAGCACTGTATCGCATAATGTCTATTTTGCTTAATAATTCCAGGAGGTAGAGGAAATTCTTGAATTTTTGAAGAGTACTTGGCGAACTTTAGGTATTACAGAGACGATCCATGAAACATGTTATGCATGGGTTTTGTTTCGTCAGGTAAAATGATAGCTAAAATTTGTTGGTAAATTATCTCTATACTGCTTATTATGCTACTTAAGGATATTAACAAGTCTTTCCTGGTTTCTTACTCACTGCATATTAGAACCTTCTTGTGTTACGCCTGATAGAAGAAAATTGATTTATTGTTATTTATGTGAATCTTGTAAATGATGGACTATTTTGATATGCTCATTCAATATTAGACTGAAGAATGATGTTTTTTCAGCTCGGAGTACCTTCAGATTTTGCTAATGGTGTCATGCCCGAGGATGACCTTCCAAGGGGAAGTATCACCTTGGGCCATATGGCAATTTCTCCACTTGGACTCCACTACACTTTTTCCCCCTGTTTACATAATCTTAGCATTTTATAAAAAATAAGTTTTATCACTATAACAACTTAGTTCACATCCACAACACAACAAGTAATATTGTTTCCTGCAACAACATGACTTACAACGTGTAATGAGACTTATACGCCACAGAAATCATATTCAGCACTTTGAGTAAAACACTTCACTTTTAGCTTCAATGTCAAACATTAAAACAACCTTTAAGTATCCATAAAATGAATAACAACACATTAGCAGAATATTTATGTCTCAAAGAGAAAATTCAGAAGATTTCACAAAAAGCTAGAAATATCATAGCAAGCAAAGCAGAAAATTTGTTCACACTTGAGGCATCTCTGAGCAAATTACTCTCATTCTGGACTCCAATGACCTGTCTTGGTTTGCAAATTTAGAAAATAGGTGTGTGAATACAAATGTGCCCAGTAGGCATAAATAGAAGTAAACATGTGCTTGAATAATTGTAATTTAACAGCTCAATAAGCAAGGGGAAATGACTACATTGATTTAATCATATTAATAGCTTAAATTAGCTTTTTTTTTTAATCTCAATTATACAATAATTTTCATGTTTTTCACTTAAGCATCATCTTTAAATTGAGGTTATATAACGAGCGAGTGATTACTATATTAGCATTAAGATAATTCCATGAGCTATTGCTGCTAACAGCATCAGTGTCATAATGTGAGCAAAATTAACATCAAGTTAGTATTAATTAGTATGATAAAATAAACAAGGTAATGTAGAGTCCCCATATCATTATCCTAAACAACCTAATACAATGTAAGGAATAAACGATAGTAGAAATGGCTAAAGATCTAACATAACACGGTTATATACTGTGTAAGATGGAATCCCAATCAGAGTGAGAGGAGATAAATGGGCCAAAGTCCTCTATATTGGGCTTATAGCTGAGTACAGGAACGGACTACCAATCATATCACACTTGAATGATTGTTACAAATTTTCAGCCTCTAATTTAAGATGTCTCCCAATCATATTTTTTTTGTACTAACATATTGGCCATTTAGGTTTCAAGATATCTGAACCACAATGTTGGAGCATTGGTTGTAACAGCCTCTAATGAGGCAATTTGTTTCAGTTTTGATTTAAGATCTTATTAGAGGATTATTTGTGCAGCTAACTGCTTGTATCTAAGCTAATCTTTTAAGAACTTGAATTTTTTATGCTTGAACTTTTCATTATCTCACACACTTAGATATGTTAGACATTGTTCTGCCTAACTGGAGTTTATTTTGTCAATATTTAGTTTGCTCTTACAGGTGAGCAAAAACTCCTGCAACTTGTCATTCAGCACTTGAGGAAAATACCTCTGAAGGAGCAACGTGGTCCACAAGAAAGGCTACACTTGAAAAGTCTTTGTTGTTCAATTGAAAGCGAAAATGGGTGGGGAGACTTAACATTTTTCAATTCTTTCTTATTGCCAATAAAGAAATGGGTTGATAAGAAGCTTAGTGACTACCATCTGCAATTTTCAGAGGTATGTCTGCAATGTAAGCTTTCTGTAATCATGAGACCGACTGCCAATTTGTCAATACTACCTTTGCTGGATGCTAGACATATGTTAGTTCTTTATATGTTAAAAAGTATAGCAGCTATCAAAATTTTTATGTGTCATATTAATAAACCGTAGTTAGACTTGAGCACATGAGCATAAGATGAGAGTTGCAGAGATGAGGATGTTAAGGTGGATGTGTGGACATACGAAGATGGACAAAATAAGGAATGAGAGCATTAGAGAGAAAGTCGGAGTTGTATCTATTGAGGACAAACTTCGAGAGACACGTTTAAGATGGTACGGACATGTATTTGGACGACCAATAAATGCTCCAGTTAGGCGATGTGAAACTATGATAAACATGCATATCAAGCGAGGAAGAGGACGACCAAAAAAGACTTGGTTAGCAACAATAAAATAAGATAAAATTTATTTAAATATAGATGATGATATAATAGGAGATAGGGCTCAATGGCGTAAAAGGATTCATACAGCCGACCCCACCTAGTGGGAAAATGTTTGGTTGTTGTTGTTGTTGTTGTTGTATATTAATAAACCGTAGTACTTGGTTTATTATTCATCGATCGTAGGTAATAATTCAATGTTGATGCCGAAGCAAGCCCAAAAGAAAAAGGTTGAGGATTTCTTTAGGCTTTGATAGTCAACATCACAAATATCTAAATCCTTGTAAACATGTATCTTAACCATATATGTTGAATGATTTGGGATGCAGTCTTGCGTAGGAGCTTAATAGAAGAATGAATCCATGTTGCTGATTTCAAATAGTTGAGATAAGCATGAGTTTCAGATATTTATTATATTTTCTTATTAGGTGATATCTATTGGCTGATAGATTGACTCTAGTAGGGCAATAGAAACAACCTTACTAAATTTTCATTCAGCCAACATGACTGGATGATTCAAGAAACGCTTGTCTAGTTTTGTATCTATATCAATATATGCTTTTGGTAGAATAGTAGATTAAGATATTTGGAGCTCACTATGCTTCTATGTCAACTCTATATTGCTTCTCAAATCTCAATATACTTAAAGTTAAAGCATCAAATATGGCTCATCTTTGAATAGCATATCATCAGATCACATATGGATGCTTTGTTTTATGGTTTTTCTATATTACTGCTGAATTGGGTTCTTGGTTGGTAATCATTTAACAGATAGATTTTTATATTTCACTTTCATCTGTTAGCCTCTGCTTGGCTTTGTCAAAGTATTCTTTTCTCATTGGTATATTAAATGCAGGGAGCATCCACAATGGCAGAGATATTAACAGTCGCCATGCTTATTCGCAGGATCTTACTTGAAGAAAATGAACAAGTTTGTTCTTCAAATATTTTGTGATTGAATTAGTCAAACAGATATTTCTAAAGCTTCTTATTGACTTACAAACTCAGTTATCAGATTTCTAAATTTAACTTTGCATAGTGGCATTTTCATGATTTCATCATCATGAAAGCCACACCGTACGGTTACAGATGATAATTTATACAAAATTGGGAACTGAAACTTGCCTTTATTGAAATAATACTCCAAAGCTCAACATGATTGTGCTTTTTTGAAGCAGGTTACAGACTTGTTGGATCAAGACCAGATTGAGACATACATCTCTTCTTCCATTAAAACTGCCTTTGCAAGAGTGAGTCTTCTGGTCAAATGTCATAGTTTCCGTAACTTCAAATTTGGCTTTTGTTGTTTCATGATTCATCAGCAGAATGGTTGTACCTTATCAATGAGAATGTTTGAGTTCTGTCATATGTTTATGGCTAGAATCTTATCTTTTTTAATAAAATTGGTACTGGAACTTTACTACTCTCTTCTAGCAATTTCCTCTTTTAGTGGACCAGAGGCACCAACTTTGCTAGTTCTCTAAGAAGTAGATTGTGACTGTGTACTCTCTATTTTGTCTTTTCTTTCTTTTCTCTCTTTTGAAGCTGTTCGAATTTGGAATCTTAATATTTCTTTTATCACTAATTCATCATATTCTCCTTTCTATAAATTCAGATCATATGACATCTTTAGTTTGAGAAAGACAGTTAAGGAGGTAATGATTCTTATTAAAAGATGTTATGTCAATTAACATCACTACAGCATACACCTCCTCTTGGTAACAAATAGTTGATATTTTCATCAAACCTGCTTGTTGAATTCATTTTCTGTTGTGTACCAGTTGGACACGATTAATTTCTGTTTTTTAGCTTGAGGAGTGTGAGAATAAATAATCTCACATTGCTCACTGGCTGTTAGTTATTTATGTCCGTATTTATACATAAGTAGTTATTCTCTTCTCTAATTAATTATTCTCTTTATTTTCAACTCATCTAGGACATAATTGTGGAAAAGAATGGAGCAATCAAATTTCGACCCATGCTAAAGTTTCGGTATATGATGGGAATGATACAGTTTCAGTATCATATTGTGCTATGTTGATATGGTTTCGGTACTTTTTAAAATATAAAATATATTAATTAAAAACATTTTTATTAATATTTAATCATTATTGATGCTTATTATTAAGTTATATTTGAGAGGTTGAATGTTAGTTTAAGTTTTGATATGATTTTATGAAATATTTGATTCTTATTATTATTGAGTAAAAATCAATTTAGGTTAATTGAAGTCCATTAAGAAGGTTTAATTTATATTTAATTTAGATATACTTTGATGGGTTTAAAATTAAATCTAGTTTATATATAATATAATTTAGTTTATTAGTAGTAATATATTTTATAAAGTTGCAATTTATATTATTTTTTTTTATCTAAGAAGGGAAAATGATAATCATCTTTAAAGATGTTAGGAGGTTTTATTTTTCCTCTATTTACCTGGAGAGATTTTTTTTCTCTTTGTTTATTTTGATGGAGAAAAAAATAATGAATCAAAGAGGAAAAAAATTAATAAGGAAGAGACAAATTAATGGATAAAAGACAAAAAAAAAAAGAAGGAAAAATTCAATAGGAAAAATGAAATAGATGTTTAAAAAATAAAAAAATTCAACCTCTAAAATAATAAAAAAAAAATATCGTGGCCGCTGGCACGGCCTTCACGGGGCTGTGGCGTCAACCTCCACGATGGCGCGATGCGCTCCGTGCCATCTTCGTGATGTTGTGGCGCCCTCCGTGTCGGCCTTCGAGGCCGCGACAAGGTCATAGCAAGAGCTTCGCGGTGCCAATACTGTGCCGATCGGTTAGTGGAATGGTAAATTCCATGCGTGCCGATCGGCATGGCACGACACAGGATTTAAATCCTTGGGACAAACAAATGTGGAATCACTCATTGATTGTAGTCTTTTCAAATACTGTAATTATGTATTTATTTTTATTTTTTTCAGTTTATTTTAATTTTAGAATCAGATTATCAGAGATTTGCATGATGAGTCATGTAGTGGTACTTTAATCAATCACATAAGCACACATTTAATTGTTAACCATCTATCAGTTAAAATAAGTTTCTTGCACTTTCATTTGGATTTTTGGTGCCACTAGGTTCTCTCCCAAAAAAAATTGAGAGCAGTTGAGGATAAATTTTCTTATCATCGTCATTGAATACCTGGATATGGTATGGGATTGACTTGACCAAAGTACCTTCTTTCCTGGAGCTACGTAGCAAAGCTCCTTGCGCTATTAGCCAGCAAATTGAAAGGAGGATATGCTTGTATTCTTTTTGGGACTAAGGAATCCTCTAGAAATGTACAACTTGCATTTTCTTTCCCATGAGTTTTTCATGACGTCTTCACCTGTTTAATGCATGAATTAATTTGGTTTTCTTTTTTCTGACTTGTTATAGTACTTCACTGGATCCATTTATATTAGTGTCACACTAATTTTATTTTATTCCCTGCAGATCACACATGCTGCTGAAGTTCGAGCTGATACGGGGCATGAGCATGTTTTGGCATATCTTGGAGATGAATCAAAAAAACTATTAAAGAAAGATTCAACCATATTTATGTCTATATTTACAAAATGGTATTCAAAGGCAGCAGTTATTTCTGCTTCCTTACTTCACAAATTTTATGGAAATAAGTTGGTATGTCAGCATCTCATTTCTACTATGTAATATTTGCCTCTTTGGTACTCCTTTATATTCTTTTATTTAATGAAATTTGTGTAACAGAGCTTTGTAAATCTTTTATTTGCATGTTCCAGAAACCATTCCTTGATCGTGCAGAGCATCTTACAGAGGATGTTGTAACTGTTTTTCCTGTAGCTGAAAGTCTTGAACAATATGTCTTGTCAGTAATTTCATCTTCATTTGGAGAAGATCAATTGGATGATTATTGTAGGAAAAACTTATCTCTGTATCAGGTAATTATTTTCTTAATTTATCCCTGTTTTGCTCCTGCTTCTTATGTGCCTCTCTCTGTAATTTTGCCCATGGTTTAAAATCTTGACCCATATCAATACCGTATCAAGTATATGATTTCGGTATTTTATAAAATATAAAATATATTAATAAAAAAAAAAAATTAATCTAAATATTTAAAAAATAAAATATTTTTTTAAAAAAAAGAAAAAACATGGGATCACGGCACCTCCATATGATAAAATAAATAAATAAATAATTATATATTTTCAGAATTAAATCAAATAAAAAAATATATATATATATCAAATTAATGGGATAGTTTTATTATGGTTAATTAAGCCTTTTTACTATTTAGATGATCTACTTATAATTAGAAGTTAATTGAAATTATTAATCTAAGTTTAATTATTAACGTAAGTTTTCTACATCGCACCCGCGCGCCTGTAGGCATCCTTGCCGCGGGATCGCGGCGGCCTGCGGTGCTGGTGTTGGGCGGTGGGCGGAACGAAAAATTTTGCCTGGCGCTTAATGAAATTTTAAACCATGATTTTGCCCCTCCATTTCTTGATTCAACATTATAAATTCTAACCACATGTTGTAGTTGTACAACATGACATGCAGTTAGTAAGATAGTAGTGAGGATAACATGACTCTTGAAGGAAAGGGGAACATGCATGTTCAAGCAGTTTTGACTAGATTGTTGTTTTTTATCTTTTTGATATTATACTGGGTATGTTAACATGGGGATTGATGGAGAATATGGTTATTCGAGAGAAATGAGTTAGAGTGAGAAAAATTCTCCTTAGCATTATTGCTATGTAAGGTTTTAATACAAGTGTCAAGTTGATTCTTTGATTTTTGCATACAAAGATGGACAAATGAAAAAGATCAGATCATTCTTTCATTTAATAACATCTTATCATTAGAACATAGTCATCTATGAAGGTCAGAGGATTTAAAACTAAAAGTAGAGTTAAATGTACTAAAACAAAGGATGTTGAGACACACTTATAAACATTTCTAGGAAAAGTGTGCCTAATATGTTTGTATAAATGACATGACTCACACTTAAGGAATGGAAGACTAGACTAGAAAGACTAGAGATCATTAACTTCAAGTGTTGAAGAGTAGGATAACCAAGATAGATGTGAATTTGGGAAAAGGTGCGACTAAAAATGTCACTGTCTATGCTTGTACGAGACCTTAAGACAGAATTGTGAATAGGTATAGAAGTTTCGTCAAATATAATAAGAACAATTCAATGGTTCAGTGAGCTTACTAATAGAAATATATAAAGCAGTAGATAAATTAAGACATTTCCAAGTACCAACTAGCAAGACAGATTAGCTATTATGTCATTGGTGAGACATGGTAGTGTCGTGAGAGTATAGGATGAGATGTTATCTGAAATATGCTCAGAGGCCCGTGAGTCGGGGGGGGGGGATTATTTTTTTTACTATGCCTAAATTTTAAGGGATTAAGGGGTCATAGTGGGGTTTTAGTCAAGTATCTCTCAGACATTTTGGTCTACTCTGGTCTTTAGAATGACCACCTCTACCACATTATTGCTCTCTATGGCTATTGTGTGATCCTCTAGGAGATGAGTCAACAGTCAAGTAGATCAATCAACTGTAGGATTAGATGATGGTGAGACTGTGGTTGAGGCTCGCAACATCCCCATATATTCTTTGGAGAGAGGAGGAATTTTGCGTTTTCCAAAACTCTTGAGATTTTGTTGACTTTAGTTTTGGTCAAACTACGCAGAGGAATATGTTTGTGAGCAATTTATAGAAGCGATGCTATATATCTCATTGGGAATATCTCTCTAGGATCAATAGCAATAGCCTTGAAGCAACCCACATGAGTGATCATCTCGGAGTCACCTTGACGTAACTAGAACATACTCCAAATGATGTCGTAAGCATGAAAAATGTTGCCCATTTAAAGAGACTTCACCTGGTGCCCAGGTCTCATAGCAACAGAAGATGCTCTAAAAATCAATGATCTGATATAAAAGGGCGAGTAATTGCATCCATTTGCTTCCATATAGTTGATATGCCCTTAGTTGGTGATTTTTTTTAATCAAACTTTCAGTTTAAACCGAACTGAAATTTTCAGTTCAGTTTCAATGCAAACTATTTCAGTTGCGGTTTGATTTTGGGTTGATTTTTTCAAACCTAAAAGAATTTGGTTTAGGCTCATTTTTATCTATGAAACCAGTAACCGAATAGTGTCCATCATCTGTAGACCCCACTACCTATATGTATAAAATATGGATGCTTACAAAAAGGCTCCTGATGGTTAAAACATTTACAGATTGGTCCATACCACTTATCATAGGCCTATATTAACATATGATATTCGTGTTAGAACATGGCTTTATTTTGAAACATAAAGTAAAAAAGATTGTCATTGATGAGAATGAAATACAGTGAAGTACCATGCCTTTCAAAAGTATGCTGGGGCCACATTGTGAATAATCTACTAACTTCTTTTTCTTTCTTAGGTTGAAAAGATATCTGGTACTTTGGTTTTGCGCTGGATCAACGTGCAGCTAGACAGAATTGTGGGATGGGTCAAGCGGGCTGTTCAACAAGAGGTAGACCTTACTTTGATTAATTGAAAAAGTTTACTTCCATGCACTATTAGCTTCTTGGCTCTGTAATGTTACTGAAATATGTAAGAGTTTTCTCTCATATATAATACTCCATCAACCTACCCAAAATTTAAAGTCTCTTTCCATGTCAGTGTGCTAGTCAGCATACTGTGTGACACGCCACAAAAAGGAAGCCTTGGAAGAATCACTCGTGCTGCCGCATCTCAAAGCAGAGAATGAGGAAGTATCTCTATTGTCTGAGCCTGCATCAGAAGTGCTGCAGTTCACCATGGAAAAAGCTTGTGTCTGTCTGGTTCGGTTGGCAGCATGAGATATTCCATCTGTGCCCTGTTGGCTTGATGGAAACAGCACACATTTGATACTCTGATTATCTAATGTTTGAACAAGCTATGATTGGCTAAACTATTTCTTCTATCAGATTTCATTGAGATGTTTAACTTGTAATGACTTCATATTTCCTGTTTTTGGTTCTTGTGAGCTGCAACTTGCTTCTTGATGCATTTTTTTTAGCATTGAAGATGTTTGGTGCATGTCTTTTGAATTGTCTTTATGGCATTTCATGCCTTATCTTTTTTATTGGAACTTAAACATTTATAAATTTTACTAATATGTGTGGTATGCTGAAAGATGAGTTCTAAATATAGATCACTTTGTTTTGCTTTCTGTTTACTCAGATGCCATGCCCATGTAACTCGGATTATTTTGTAGGATTGGGAGCCCATATCACCTCAGCAGCGACATGGAAGTTCCATTGTTGAAGTCTACAGAATAATTGAAGAAGTAAAACTGAACACATATACCTATTTTGAGTGCTAGGAAATAAAATTTGAATATTTTGTGATATTCTTTGTTCAAAATGTTTGGTGCACGTGATCTTTTATTTGCCTGTATATTATTTGTTAGAAAACTGAAATAAGTCAAATGCTAGTGGCATTACTCAGTAGCTTTTGATAGCATAGCAGTTGGTTAGGGTATTCTTTTACTTCTCATTTAGTAATTGTTGTACATCACAAGGTCATAACTGAATGGACAATGATTGGATATATACTGCACATTAAGTGAAAATTTTAAATCAAAGATTGTTTATTTAATATGAGGTGAGGATCTTTCAGGAGAAACTGATATCATTGTGTAAGTTAACCTGGAAAATATTACGTGGCCATTTTTTATCTTTTGACAATTGCATTTTCATTGCATAATTCAGAATGATGATTTCTTTACTTGTACTTTGGCTGGAAAAAAAAAAAAAAAACTAGAGTGATCACTTTCTGCCAATAAATTTTTTTGGGGCAGTCCCCTCCCTCAGTCATGACTTCTCTCCCTATATATGTTACCCTCTTGCCCTCTCCTTGGGGGAGTTATGGCCAGTCAGACCTTTGTGTTTTCTGTCAGACCATGTTTTACCAATAATACTCTTTTTGTTTCATTGCCTATTGCATAGTTGATTGTGATGGAGAATTTTCCTGGTCTATGCATTGGTTGTATGGTTTGTTTTGAGTAGGCAGTTGCTCACATGATTGTTGGTTGAAGCATCCTATTATCATATGATTGAATAATAATCATAGACTATCTTTGCATTCAAACATTGCCACCATCATATTCCACTGACATTCTAAACTCCTCTATCTGCAATCTGTTCTCATATCACTGTTCTCAACAATCTCAATCATCTTTTTGCTATTTGACAAGACATCCAAGCTATCCACTTTTGTACAGAACTTTTTCCCAAAAAACCGAAGTTTGGCAGTTTTTTAAACTTCACTGATTATGTAACGGTAGCACAATGTTTCATCTGAATCTGTTAGCAGTTGTTGGACCATGATCATCAAATTTCTTAGAAAGTCAATATGAATTATTGACACAAGCCTATATATAATTATATATAACCTCAGGTTTAATAATATTGTAGGAAGTAATGTACTCAAACTTGATATGATGTTAATGATAGGATACTCTCTTGCCATACTAACTTTCTTCTTTAAAAAAAATGCTAACAATCTAGGAGCAAACTCATTATTTCAAACAAAGGCTATTAAATCAATTGACTGAAAATACACGGAAACAGAACATATTACATTGTAAGTTGAACTAACAAGTGCCCTAGCTAGATAAAATGGTACATGGATGCCAGGCACTTCCTCATTTCATTCTAGAGTTTCAATGCAATTAGAATATTATGATTTCAGCACCATGTTGTGTCAACACTTGGCACACTTCGACATACATGTAAGCTTGCCTAGATGAATTCAGATGAGTCTTAACTCCTTTGACACCATTTCATTTTCATTTAGTTTTTTTACCGCTAAAAACTAAGGTTATAGTCAGTAGATAGTCCATTGCATTAAAATTTGATTCTACTACCGTACCAATATTTGACACACTTCGACATGCTTAAAAGGTTATAGTCAGTAGATAATCCATTGCATTAAAATTTGATTCTACTACCGTACCAAAATTTGACACACTTTGACATGCATTTAAGCGTGTCGAGAAGAATTCAAATGAGTTTTATTTTAATTTCTTTTTTATTTGGATTTCATTATATTAATTAAGTATGCCGAGATTAATCGAATGAGTGTTATTCTAATTTCTTTTTCATTTGGATTTCTACTTTTAAGGAGATTATATTAATTAGCTAGTTTATTATTATTATTTTTTATCATTTTTACTTCACTTTATGTCAAGGTGAATTAAAATTTTAAAGAAACAAACCATAAAATTATACAAACTATTTGAATTTATCTTGATGTGTGTTGAAGTGTATCAAAACGTGTCAAATGCTGGCAATATACAACTCATTGTTTGATCGAAATGGGCGGCAAAGGAGAGATGACCTATATTGCATTTTTGTAAACTATTACAATGTTACATTGTACCATGCTGCTCGTCAAGGCTTGAGATTGAAACCCTTCATAGATGGGTCAAAGACTACTAGCATCTTGATAATGCATGTAGAAAATGAACTGTACATAGATATATTTTCATGGCTAATACAATGACTGCCATCTTCTGAGTATATGAATATATTAACAAGAATGGAACTGTTACTTTATGTTTGGCTCAACAATATGTATACGCATTTGCAGAAAATTGTGGACTTGTGCTTTGATATTTACCAAAGATATACTACAATGTCAAAAATCCCACTGCTTGTTTTCAATGAACGAGTCTTTTGATTGTATTGCACCTATTTGAACTTTTCATCAAGAGGTAGTGTGCTGGAGCTTATAGTGGTCCTTTATGAAAAGTTAAAACATCATCGACTTATTATGTCATCCTTTAAATTGCATTTACAATAATCACCACAATCTGTAATTTTCTGTTGTGTTCTAAATTTAAAAGAAAGGGATTCTTCCAATATTTATCTTCATCTCATCTTTTCAGTGTTAAATTCTTAATTGCAGACAGTTGATCAATTTTTTGCTCTTAATGTACCAATGGACGTTGGAGAACTGAACAGCCTTTGCCGTGGTCTAGACAGTACATTTCTAGTTTATACACAAGGAGTAATCGAAAAGCTAGGTGAGTGATACCTGTTTTCTTGCATTAGATAATACCAAGTTGATTCTTTTTGTTCATTAGCCTTCCTTGTACCAAGAACAATAAGCTTTGTGATATATTTTTTTTTTCTAATTTGTATTTATTGCAAATGATTTTTTTTGGTCATTGTCACTTAATCCTCTCTTTGTAACACATGACAGTGAGTGCTAATACAAGCATAGAATTACAGATCTGGTCATTTCACTATAGCTTAAGCTTCCAGCAACAGGATGGTGAAAGGTTTACTGGAAGGATTAATAGTTTTTGAGAATTTTAGTATTTATGATTTTGGTTTCTTCTAAATTATTCCTTTCTGTTATCATAATTAACAGTCAGTTCTTTGGAAGATTCAAGATCTATCTTTAATGTTTCATGCAATGCTAATTTATCTAAACGTTGTGGTTGATCCCTTTGTTATGTGGTGTATTGAAGTTCATATTTTGGTTTTTTATTTAGCATTTTAAAAACAGATTTTTGTTTTTTCCTTATGATAGTGTATATGATTGTCATTTTCTGTTGTTAGGTCATATAAGATATAATTTTGTGAACTGTTGTTGTTTGTATTTATCAGCTGTATATCAGAAATTAACTAGATATGTCAGGATTTGCGGTTAAATATATCTAACAACATCAGCTGTGTTAATATCAATTTGATGCAACTGATTCATGATTTGTTTTCTTATAGTTTATCATTGTGGATATGGTTCCTGCAGTTAATAAAGAGGATCTAATACCACCTGAACCTATTCTTACTCGGTACAAGAAAGAAAGTGGAATCAAGGCATTTGTAAAGAAAGAAGTAGCAGAAATTAGAGTGGTGGAAGATAAAAAATCAAGTCAAATAAGTTCACTGACAACTGTAAAACTGTGTGTACGATTGAATACTCTACATGTGAGTTCCTATGCTATCCCTGTATCTTAAAGTTAGTAGGATTTCCATTGTCCTTCAGAAAATATTATTTTGCCTCCTATGACTTCCGCTATGATTCTGTTGTATTTATTTGACCAATTTCATTTTTGTGTCTTTTGATGGCATAGTTTGTGCTTGCATGGTGGTTTTATTGTAATATATATCCAGCAAACTTTTATTTCAAGTATAGTTTATTTTGTTAAACCTTTATTACTATTGATTATTTGCTTCACTTTTTTTCTAGCACTGCTTGGTTTAATTTTGTTTAATGTATTAGTTTACAGTGTTTTAACATGTATTAATTCATGCAGTCAACTTGAACAGTCAAGAGAAATACGCTTAGCGATTGATATTAGTAGGAAAATGACTAAATATGCAAGATAACAGTTCTTTCCTTGAATGTCCATGCAATTCTAGGATGTATGCTAGCCAGAAGGTGGATTCTGATGTTGGTTGGTTCAAGCTAAAAGATTTTGGAAGGAGGCAAAATGGTGAAAACAGATTGGAGAAGGTGAATGAGACTCTAGGTAGGATGTGGTAGCAGGTTCAATCTGAGCCATGGGTAAGACCAAGGGGGCTTAGTACTTCATGAGGAATACTACCTAATAGTTGCATGTAGCTTATACTTGGAACTTTATATGTACCATGGTTGTTGATATAGTGAGTTTGCATTATCTTTCGTTTAGTTACTTGCACTCATCTGTTTACTGGAATCAAACTGAAATGAGGAACTATCTGTTGGAAGGATGGAGTTGCAGAGCCATGGGTAAGACTAAGGTTAGGGTAAATAGATTTTAGAGTGGGCTCATCCCAATCAAACTTAATCTCTCATACAAGTGTCTAGGTTTACAATTACACCCATAGAGCTTTATAGTTTGGTCCTTCATGATTAATACCCCAATTGAGTTTAAAATTGTTGTGATAAATATTTAGAAGAACTCTTACAATGAGGAAAATATTGTTGGCACTACCTGAGCAAGTCGTTCACAATGTTTTTTTTGAGTTAATGGTAAAAAAGCTAGCAAAAAAGACTAGAAGTGATACGTCCAATTGTAGATGAATTACCTACTCTTTCTTTAAGCTTACCTCAGATGGCAGAGATTCATTTTTGTATGATTGTTAGAAGATACGAGGAAGAGTGAAATAACTTATTTGGAATACAATCTTCAATCAGGTGTTTGGCAAACAAATTAATGGTAAATACCAATAACATTTTCATTTTCTATACAGGTGGGAAAGGGATTCTTATTGTGTAAGAACTGGTCCAAATAGTAAATATTTGGGACCATCCACATAAATCTTATATCTCTGGTTCCTTGTCTGTAAGGCAATATCACTTTTAATATTCAACAAGGTTTAAAATTTTGTTTCTTGCCAAGATCTTGATGCGGTGTTGGTCGACTGCAATAAGGAGGAAGAAACTGACTGGGAGGAAGAAAGGACAGTGAAGAAGCAGAGGATGGAGAAGGTGGAGAGACATTGCCACTGCTTCTGCACATGTGGATACTAAGTAGCTTAGGGAATTCATTAATGTCTTATAGTAGGAAGTTATTGTGAATGCTAAGTAGCTTTAAATGATTTTGAAAAATTTTCTGCACATGCACGTGTTTTTCATTCGTTTAGGTTTTATTTCAAAATTATTATTATTTTTTTATATTGTGTATCATCTGTAAGGTACTTCTGGGTTGTGTATTCTTGTATTTATATGCCATTCTAGTTATAAACCTTTAATGGTTAAAACTCGAAAGCAGTTAGTCGTTTCAGTACAGCATACAATGATATTTAATTTTTTTTATAGTATTGGTATGATTTTTCCTGCTAGTCTTAGTATGGTTTTTAGATGGTTGTAATTTATACTCATGAGGAATTTTGTCTTGCATACAGTATGCCATTACTCAATTAAATAAACTGGAAGACAGCATTTATGATCGTTGGACAAGGAAGAAGCAAGAAAATTTTAGCATTAGTATGTCTCTATACTAATTATCCTTTGAGCATGTATTCATAATATCTTGATTCTATCCTTTTCTTAGCAGTTACTGAAGTTGAATCATGATTATTATTAATGTAATCAGTGTAAATCCATTCATTATAGTTTATGCTACTCAAAAAGTCTGTAAATCCATTCATTTATTGATATAGTCAGTGTAAAAGATGAATTCTTAAATAGATTGTGTACTGTAGATTCACCATTCCTATTGTGTTATTTTAGATATGAAATGGGTCCATTTGAAAAAAGTGATAACTGCTAGATTCTGAAGAGCTTCTCTGCATATTAACCAATAAATGGATGAAAATAACTGGAGGTGTGTACTGGAAATAAATCTCTAGAAGTAATAGGTACATGGACCTTGGAGTGTGTATTCTACAAGATTAGTTTGACGAACTCATTTTTTAATATAAAATTGATTAAAACAGAGAGGGACTTTAAGTTTTACATAAAAAGAAAGTTGAAACAAAGATTGGAAGACCAAGGGAACTAGATTTATAATGAAATATAAAAAATGTCATTTGTGAGCAATTAAGTGTATACTGTCAATGATAATCGTTAAGGTGGATGAACATGAAAATCCCAAAGGTTATTAGACAACAAGAACGTTATATCTGTGACAATTTGCTAATATGATAAAAAAATTGTTGAAATGAAAAGGAATTCCTTCATAGGCTATTTTATTTTATTTTTTATAAGAATGCAGAAGGATCCATCCTATTTTTACTTTGTCAGTTACAGCATTTAAAATTGCTTTGTGTAAGAAAGTGGGCAATGCATTGAATTTATTAATTTTTGTGTGGATATGATTTATAGCCAACCTCACCTAGTGGGATAAAGCTTGGTTGTCGTTGTTGTAATTGTGTGGATATGATTTCAGTAAATGGTTATCATACTAATTTATAGTTATAGTTATAGTTCAATGGAGAAGGATCAAAAGACCTACATGACTTTAGAATCTCTGCTCTTACAATGGATTATTATGGTAATTAGTTTCCTTTGGTCACACATCAACACTAATGATCATTATTCATTTCTGGACAAGCTATTTTGCTTCAACTAATCATGTCATATATTGATATCTCACAAGCTGATATTTGCTTATGGATCAACAGTATGGAAGGAATTTTATGTAGGTCTAAATTTTATGTAGGACATCCAATGAGTGATAAGTCCAGAAGCTTCAACTCGAATCAGAAGAATGCATTTGATAGAAGTAGAAAGGAAATTAATGCAGCTATTGACAAGATATGTGAATTTTCAGGTACTTTTTTATGTTGCTTGAGATTTCTGTTGATTCATGAGTTTCAAAGAGTTAGTGCCTACAACTTTTTGATGTTGTTGTTGTTTAGGAACAAAGGTCATTTTCTGGGACTTGAGGGAGCCATATATTATCAATCTTTACAAGAATTCCGTTTCTCAAGCTAGGCTGGAGGCACTCATTGATGCTTTTGATTCAGTAAGTTAATCTATGGATCAGTAACTCAGAGATGATATACATCTAGATGAGTTTGAAGAAGTGCAATTGCAATTATTGCAAGTTGACTTGGGCAGTTATGACTAAATAGTAGTTGTTGAATAATTTGATTAAAGAATGAATACTTCCAATTTCCATATTGTCTTTCAGAATTGCTACAAGTCTTTGATGCAGTTAGTAATACTATCTGGCTTCCTGTGCAAGAGAAGTGTGTGTTGATAGAATGTCATGAGATTATCATGATAAATTTAGAACCAAGCAATGCTGGATCACTGCACCTTAGCATATTGATTGAATGTGAAGGTGCAGCTTATTTCACAGGTCATTAAACATAGTATAAGAGTTTCCTTTGGCATATTATAAGAGCAGGTTGTGAAGCTATTTAAATGGTAGTGGTTATTCCTGGTTTAGGTGATACTAACTCCCAGCGTCTAATTTAGGTTTCAAATACTTGGAGTAAGTGTTCTCTATATGACAACATCAAGAAGTAAAATTTATGAAACATTAGCGCAATAATAAGAATTCAGATCATTGAATAAATTACAGAAATTCAAGATCATTTCAAGCAGGGATCCAAGGGCATTCTCATCATCCTAATATGTTGTGTTTGTTCCAACTATCAAGGGTCGACTCCATGAATCTTATCATTTGAGCTCTGTGCTGGTAATATTATTAGTTATATTATATTAAGTAAATCATTTTTAATTACATTGACAATGTTCAAACATGAAGTAAAAAAACACTAATTTGACCAATTCATTTTTTGTTGCTAATAAATCCACTTATTGTTAATAAAAATTATATCCAGTATTGAGATTCCCCATGATCAGAAGAGGACCATATATTGGTCCATCCACTAATTCTCATTGCCTATAATTTAGCTGATTTCACATCCGATTTATAAATTGAAACTTGAGAATGTAAACTTTTCAGCTCACATCCCAATATCAATCAACATATAGCCGTTGCTTTCAAGTTAAGCGCATAATGTGGCCTAAGGACCTAAATCATCAAACAGCAACTAATTGCTTTTTTTAAACTTGATAAGATTACAAGTTTACAACTAATTGTGATGGAAGTTATAATCGACAACCATCACAGGGTACCAATAGATGCCTTATTTCTGTGCAATTTCACAATTCTAAAATGAGATATTTTACTATATTTTTTCTTACAGTCCCTTTTTCTATTCAATACACTGGAGTTCACCGATCATACACCTTGCTATTTGCAGGTTTTGAATCAACTTTGTGATGTTATTGTTGAGCCACTTAGGGATCGGGTTGTCACAGGGCTCCTTCAAGCGTCACTGGTATTTCACATGCTAACAAAGCATTCAAGAGTAGGTTTGGTAATAATTTGTTTTTCCACATCTGTAGGATGGTTTGTTGCGGATAATACTTGATGGAGGGCCTTCACGTGTATTCTTCTTAAGTGATGCCAAGTTAATTGAAGATGATCTTGAAATCCTAAAGGTATGATAAGCCACCACTATGCTGAAATTGCTTTCCAGAATCTGAATACATGAAATTATAATAGAAAGTTACACTTTCATACAACTCACCACCATTCTTTATTGAAGGTACACAATACTTTTTTATTTAAGAAATAATTGTAAATGTATTTAATCTTTTTACCTCTTTCTTCTTTTTGAAAAATTCAGGAATTTTTTATATCTGGTGGTGATGGATTACCCAGAGGAACTGTTGAAAATCTTGTGGCACGCATTCGACCTGTAATAAGTTTGCTTGGCTATGAGGTATTGATATCTTGTTTTATTATTATGTCAAAAAAATAGAAAGAAATATAACAATAAATGATCATTGTAATTCTCTAATCGAACAAATCTAAAAGACTCAACCCAATATGTGATAGGCCCATGATCCTCTAAATGTCATACTTTGGTCAGCCCATGGGCAGGAAAGTTATGCTTGACACAACTCCCGAGCCTTGTCGTGCTGGGCACAGCACATCACCTGTTTAACAATAGGCAATGCCGAGAGGACAGGCCTGGACTAAGCTAGTTTGGCACCTTTGGAAGTGTTTCTATATAGTGGATAATTCCTTCCACATGTTCATTACAGACGACCAGAAATATTTCTTGTTGGCTTGAGCTCCGTTTTGTTGAACCAATGTGACAAGCAGGTGGAGAAAGTTACAATTAATAGAACATCCTAGGACCAGTATAGGGGGGGAAAAACTGAATTTAAACCTGCTTGTAGATGAACATCTTATTGTTTGGTTTCTTTTATGGCCATGTCAACATCATTATCAAGCAAGTGAGCACTATGCAAGGCCGAATCACTAGTACTTAGCTTTGCTGAAAATATGATGTTCGTAGTTTTAGATAAATTTTGATTGTGTGCTTATCTACTCCTAAAGCAACTCCACATTTTTTTTGGGGGATTGGGATGACATTGGCAGCTTTATTACTTGGTTTACTTTGTAATTTAACAAATTAGACCGCTCCACAATTTTATTTCATGCCAAGTTTCCCTGAATATAAATCTGTTGTTTTTTGCATATTATAAATACTAATTGAATTAAAAGATATTTTCAAATTTCACAGACACGTGTTTTGATTGATGACTTGAGAGATGTCACTCAAGGAGGCAGAAGCAAATTTGGAGCAGATACCAAAACTCTTTTGAGGATCTTGTGTCACAGAAGTGATTCTGAAGCATCTCAGTTCCTTAAGAAGCAGTTCAAAATACCCAAGTCATCTAGCTGAGGCATTGTTTGTGATATTTTGTCATCATCTTGTTGTAAAAATTGACGAAACCTTATTTATGCCTTTTGTTATATTGTATGAACAGACTGACTCATTTATTTAGTGACCATCTGTTTCTGTTTTGGAAGTATTATCAATCTCCAATTAGCTTGATTGCACAGCTTGCTAAAATATTACTCGAACACTTTATTTATGTCGTGTAAGATTGCTTGTACGTATTGCCTTAATTTGGACTTTTGTACTACTTATTCCATTCTCGTCTCTCACAATTTATGTTTTTCTTGTGTTGTTGCAGGGGTTTGTTCTCAATTATACACTTGATATTTTATAAATTATTTCTATTTAGTAGTAGATAAAATTGCATCACCTTGCTCACAATTGCCTTTTGCATTTCAGGCAATTCTTGATCTACAAAGGCAGTCCGAGATGACAATTTAAGGTTAGTCTTGAAGTAGTTTTTCAGTTTATCAACTTGAACAATTTTTGGATCGTAGCCTTTAGCTCCACACACCATAGCAGATATTCAAAAGGAAATGTCGTCTGCGGTTCCAGAAATTTCGGGCCAAATTGACTGGACGTGTCTCAACGGAATCCCCTTTGAAATGTTCGCAAGTATACATGAGCAAGGGCATTGTGATACAAACAGTCGATGACTAGCATGAGTAGTGAGAAAGATGAAGATAATGTCGTCACTCCTATGCTTTGTCCTCCTCTCATGCTCAGGTAAATAAGTCTGGTTTGCTCTCGTCTCCTATCTTCTCTCCCTTCCCTTCCGCATGAGTAAACTGAGCCCTAAGAAGTATTATGATGATCTTTTTTACTTTTTGCCATCTTTTTTGAAAGAACTCTGCTGCAAAATAAAGGAGCCCTTGAGCAGAAAGCAGTGACCCCCTAATCATTTCATATTCTTTTCCTTTTGTTGCCACTTTTGCATCTGTGTAATCCTTGCATCTATGATACATCTTGTGCTAGATCAGGACTAAATGATTGCATCAAAAATGCTTACACATATACCTTTCTCATCTTCTAAATTCACCTTACATCACACATAAACCTATCAATATATTAGTCTTGTCACTTTTGAAAGGTTTTTGTAGATCTTTACTCAATCGTCACTCAGGTCTATTTTTGTTCGTGGCTCAGGTTCAAATCAGATCACCCATCCAAGTTCGAAAGCATGGCTCAAATACTAGTACTAGTCTTAGTTCAAATCATTGCCCTGAACCCACTAAAGCACCCTCCAAAGAAAAGAAGAAAAGAAAAATAAACAAAAGCAAAGTGCTCTAAAAAGCTTCTTTGTTCATCACTCTCCAAATGTGCATTGTCATTTCTCCCTTTTTGCTTTTCCAATTTGAAAAGCACTCGAAGGAGAAAGAAAAGAGCTTGCCTTTTCCATGCACTGAACAAAGTTTCTGGGAACAATTGAATATGCCATTCAGGCTCTCACTTCTCAAGACTACATAAACAAGCTTTAGAAGAATGATCTCTAATAGGTCAATGTCCTTCTGGCCGTATCTGCAAAACATAGACCTGTGTCTTGCTACCTAATGAGAAAAAAATTCTTCGATATGAATTTCAAGAACATCAATCTAGATCTCTTCACATGAAAATACATTGTCACATGAATCGATATAGTTCATAGATTCACGAGTATCAGTTATTGTGTTTGCATCTGCACACTGACAATACTAGCTAGTGTAAGCCGAGAATCTTTGTTTCATTTGAAACAAGAGCCTATTGTTTTTGAAGTTTCACTCCTTGTAAACCATAGCAAAAACAGTTTCGCAACACAAACTGATCAATCTCACAAGCAGTCTTTGTTTCTGTCGAAACAAGATTTGATTCCAGCTGAGGAAAAACTTCCAAAAGTCATCTTCTGAATCAGCTCTTTCGTGTAAATCTCTCTTGTAAACTCATCTTTGATCTGTCCAACTGTCACTACATCTTGACCAACACTGCAAGGCTAAAGAATACAAGAGGTTGCCATCTCTGATCACCATCTTTTTTTATCTATTTATTTACTTATCCATTTACTGATTTGTTTTTTTTTATATTGTCGCTGCTTTTTTGTCAGTCAAAGGTAGATTTAAAGTCCCCATGGTCAGTGCATCACATGTGGACAGGCAAAGGTCATGTGAAGTACACAGAACATGTCTACAAGCAATAACTCATCCAAACTAACTTTGCATATCCAGAATAGAATCTTCCTCAACGTTCAATCGCTAAACCATGAAAGATTAGTTTGCGGTACGATACCGGGATACAGATCTTGTATACATTCTACAGATCCACACACCTACCTAGGCTTATAAAATGGTGAGCGAGATCTGAATATGAATAGTAGTGTCATGGAGCAGGAAGGCTACGGAGAGAGATGTGTGTCAGCAGCCATGGGTCATGGAGGAGTGCCTGCTCCTTTCCTCTCGAAGACCTATCAAATTGTCGATGACCCTTGCACCGACCACATTGTGTCGTGGGGAGGAGATGAGACTACCTTTGTGGTCTGGAGGCCCCCTGAGTTTGCAAGGGATCTCTTGCCCAATTACTTCAAGCACAACAACTTCTCCAGCTTTATCAGACAGCTAAATACTTATGTAATTATTCCTCCTTTTCCCTTCTCTTTGATCTCTTTTGAATCCTTTTTTACTGTGATTGTTATGGATTCGTCAAGTAGTGCTAGTCCTAATTAGTAGGCAAGCATTGATGATCAACCACGTGATTCTTATCGGTGGCATTTAGCAGACTGTTGTTGAAGTCCATTTATGTGTTGTTAGGATTGACTGCATTATCATTAACAATATGAAAAATACATGGAAACTAACTAATTAAGGTTTTCAGGAAGATTTGGCAGAAAGGTGAGAGTTTGCCTCTTGATTGCATACTGATATGGTTTCTTTAAATGCATATTACTATGATTGTTATCATCGTCAAGTCGTCTTTAGCCTAGCTATTTAAGATGCATTCATATTATCTTTTTGCTTTCTACTATGGCAAGGTCTATCATTTTGCTATTTCGAAGGTTCTTGTTAATCGATGAAGTAAATATGATACATTTTGTCATGTTAGCACCATTGCAGGTTTGCCTCTCTATCTTCAGTGCATGCTAATGTAACTTGTTTCAAATATGATCGTCAAGTTGTGTGTGTCCCCACTACTTAGGAATATGAATGCACGAATCCCATCTTACTGGTTTTAACTAGGATGAAAACCGAACTATTTCAGAAAGAGTAGTGTATATTTGATACATTTTGCCATGTTAACAACCACTGTAGGGTTTCAGAAAGATTATGGCAGATAGGTGGGAATTTGGCAACGAATTCTTCAGGAAAGGAGCAAAGCATTTGCTCTTAAAAATCCACCGAAGAAAGGCCCCTCAAGCTCCCCTAGACTACCTCCAATTCCACCACGAGATGATCAACGGTTGGATCATGCAACCACCATTGACACTCTCCGCGATAAGCTACAATGACCACGACGATCGGGGCCTCCTTTCTGCTCTTTTGGAAGACAACAAGTTGCTAAGGAGGAGGAACTCCTCCCTTCTGTCTGAACTCACCCGCATGAAGAGGCTCTACAATGGCGTTCTTCACTTCCTCCAAAACCATATAGTCATTGACTCATCTCCTTATTCAGGATCGAGTTCCCGATTGCAATGGCACGACAATGAAGGCTCAACCAGCTTCCCTGATATAACAATGGAAGAGGTTGACAAAAGTATCAAGCTTTTCGGTGTTCCTCTTCGCCATGAGAAGAGATTGCAATCTGAAATTAGATCTAATAGCTCATGGAACTGAAGGAAGTAGAGAAAAATTGTTTGAACACTAAGAGTTGTACATTGTATGTAAATCAGCTATGACTAAGGATTCATCTCTACTTAATGTGTTTTGTTTGAATCATGAAAATAGAAGTGCAGTGTGGGAATGAGACTCCGATCGATTGCCAAACTTGGAGAGGTTTACCATTTATTAGCGACTACGACAAATAGAGCCAGTTTCTCTCGCCCACAATCTCTGCTCTAATCACATACGAAAAATATGGGCATTGATGTACCCGGGGAACCTGTTTGGGCCCAAATCAATTAGTCTGTAGATGAGAACATTCTATCCAAGCCCCGTCCAAGCGAACTCTCCTAACCCAGTGCTCGCATAAAGGCACTCACTTGGACGAAAGAGATCTAGTCAAGCTGTGCTCTTCGACCTTAACCCCTGATCACTCTTTATTGTTGGGGTGCTCGACACGGATGCGTGTTAAAACAGATTTAGTAAACATACATAGTAGAAATAAAAATATAATAATTCATATTTATTACATCATACATACCGCACACAAACAAGAATACAACATGTTTAGTAAACATACTTGTGGGTTCGTTAACAAACCTTATAGAGAGCGTTTGCTAGCCTCGCAAGGAGCGGAATTGGAATCAACTAAGTGAGACTCTCAAAGTCTCGCTTCTATTCGTATCCACGCCGAGCTTTCATCAAGTTGACTTTTAAAGCCCGAGTCGAGTTTCCGTTTCAGTACATAGTAGAAATAAAAATATAATAATTCATATTTATTATATCACATATATCACACACATACAAAAATACAACATGTTAAAGTAAACATACTTGTGGGTTTGTTAACAAACCTTACAGAGAGTGTTTGCTAGCCTTGCAAGGAGTGAAATTGGAATCAATTAAGCGACACTCTTAGAGTCTTGTCTCTATTCGTATCCACGCCGAGCTTTCATCAAGATGACTTTTAAAGCCCGAGTCGAGTTTCCATTTCGGTACATAGTAGAAATAAAAATATAATAATTCATATTTATTACATCGCACACACCACATATACAAGGATACAACATGGCTAGATATGATCATAAAATAAAAAATTTAACGATAATAAATTATACTTGTGGGTTCATTAACAAACCTTGTAGAGAGGGTTTACTAGCCTCGTAAGGAGTAAGGAGTGGAATTGGAATCAACCAAGCGACACTCGGAGTTTCACCTCTATTCGTATCCACGCCGAGCTTTCGTCAAGATGACTTCTAAAGCCCGAGTTGAGTCTCCGTTTCGATACTAGCCAAAGTGGAGAAATTGAACGATATGAGAGAATGATCACGGTTCGATTCGTATCTAGTGGGTGAAGCAATCCGACAATACAGATCGAGGTGAACGACAGCAACTATTGTTATCGTTTGGAGGCTACAACCTCGCTGTTTTGAACGTAAGTTACTCAGTCAGTAGTTGCTATTCATGTTCATGTTCCAACGTGCTTGATCAGCAAGGTGAGCAACTTGTTGTTCAGTCCAGTGACGCAGCCAAGATTTAAAATTACCTAGGGCTGATCGTTGGCATTGGTGTTCCGACGATGATGGTTGAGGCAGAGTCGTGATGGTAGGGCGGAATCGATGTCGCTTGTGGCAGGGAGAGCAGTGATACAAAACTATCAATAGAGATAGCAATGAATGTGATGGTGTGGTGTTCAGGGAGGAAGGTAGTGTTGGATCATGAAAGTCGATAGAGGGGGGGGGGGGGGGGGGGGGGAAAATCGATCGAAAAATTATAGTAGCGGAGTGCACAGCGGAAAAGTAAAAGAACAACGCTAACAAGAACCAATTTACTTGGTTCGGAGCCTTGGTCGACTCCTACTCCAAGGTCTGCAACCGTCGAGTGCTTTTGTTGGGCAATTCACTATTAGTTTGAAAAGATGATTACAAAATCAATTACAAGTGTAATTAAACAAAAATACCGACAACAAAAATAGAGGAGAAAAACTCTTGGCAGCACAATATCGGAGGAGCTTTGCAGCGTCACAGGAGCACAGCGTAGTAGAGCAGATGTCATTGTTGTTCTTTGCTTCAGGGCTCACCCTCCTTATATAGGATGTTCCGGGCGCCGGGATCCTTTCCAAGCGCTTGGACCGTGACGTAGTCCAGCCAACCAGTGAGCTCCACGTGCGACGACTGCGTCAGGATGAGATTTGCCTTCCGAGCGCCCAGACCACCTTTCTCCAGAATGTCCTTCTCCTGCAAGAAAGAGTTAGTCCAAGGCAAAAATAATAGTTTAAACTTGTTAGTTAGAGTCCTAGAGCTAATCATTTGATGATTGTATTATGGACTTGTTGTATCATATTCTTATATAAATAAAGACATTTGTTTTTGGTTATTATACTTACTTGTATTGGTGCCAAATAAACTAAGTATAATAGCGTCCTTGAGTAGAAAGTTCTTACCTATATCAATCGGTTAGTTGAACCGATAGTGAGATGATATAGGGAACACTACTCTTAATCATTCCTAGTCGAGTATTAACATTCAGGGACAATGTTAATGCAATAAGACTAGTATGTAGGTCAACTAGATGACTTGATCTCACAAGTCATGGATATAGAGATATCAAGTTGACACATGGGTATGCATTGGAGAATGTATACTGAATGACCCGCCATGAGAAAGTATCATGGATCGTTATATGAGTGTCATATACTTTCTCATGTGGCTATTAGTATGACTACTAGTCCTTGGACCTGAAGTCACCATGGATCCCTACATAAGGAGTTATGTACTTTGGTTTCGTCAAACGCCACCCGTAACTGGGTGGACTATAAAGGCGATTACTGGGTATGTAACGAATTATGCAGAGGGATGTGAGTGATGTAGATGAGATCTATCCCTCCTATATGACGGAAGCGACATCGATATTCTTGATAGAGTGAGACCACGAAGTGCATGGTCATGCCCAAATAGTCAATATGAGATATTGAGCTCATTTGATTTAGTGAGTCTACTTGGAGTTCAAGATTTAGATTGATTAGAGGATGACACGGTCTATGCCTCACATTGATCAATCTAGATGTCTTGGATAGAAGGACACTTGTCATATATTGTGAGGAGTCACAATTAGTAGTCACAAGGTGATGTTGGATCTCAACATTCTTGTAACTTGGGTAGTAATGATGTATTGCTAGATATCACTCATTACTTATGCTCCTAAATGGGTTTAGGGGCATTGCCAACGTTACAATAACCTATAGGGTCACACACTAAGGACAATTAGATGGAGATTAGGTTCATATGATGAACCAAGAGGATTAAATTCATTTGATGAATCAAATTGGATTAAGAGTAATCCTAATTGGGCTAATTGAGTTGGACTCAAGTTGATTCATGTGTTCAATGATTAGGATTATGACTCATTGAATCAATTTAATTAAATGAATTAGATTCATTATATTAAATTGGGTTGAATTAAATTGTTGGATTAAATCAACCATGAGAGAGATTAAGTCAAGTTTGACTTGACTTGAGAGGAAGATGAAGAGTCAAGTTTGACTTGACTTTATGCCACCTCATTGGTGAGTTGGCATTGAGTGGGCCAATGATGATGCTCCATATCATCATGGTTGCTTAAGTGGGATGTCACCTCATGGGAGTTACTAAGAGTTGTGACTCTTGGCATTCCATGGAGGTTACAACTCCTCTTAATGTGGTCGGCCACATCAATTGCAAGATGAGTTTTCATTTGTGATGTAACTCTCATCTTCTTTCTCCTAGAGCTCTCTCTTCTTGCTCTCCCTCTCCTTTCTTGGCCGAATACCATAGGTGCTAGCACACCTTTGTTTGGTCCCCTCCACCTAATTTTGTTCGTGTGGATACTTCTAGAGGGTTGTCTACTTTGACAATCTTGAGATCCGGCAAACCGTTGGACTAGCGGGATAGCGAAGGGCATCGCATCGAGGGTAACGCTCTTATCTAGTGTAGATCTAGACTTTAGAAACTCGTACTCGTATTTTGTTTTAATTTTCTTCGCACGGATCCGGTGGCGGGGGTTTCGGGGTTTTCGCGACGCAAAAAAGCGGTTTTCGCGACCCGAAAAACCCAACAAAACTATCCTGCAAAACAGCAGTTAGCACAATAGAAGAAGAGTAGTAATTAGATTCCATCTCACCGAGACCGGAATCTAGTCAAAATCTCAACTTAGAGTTCTGAAATAGTTCTAAGTTGGATCAGCGCCTAAGTTCCCTAACCGGGAATGCGTCCTCACTAAGTCACTCTCCTCCAGTGACTTACCTTAACTTACCTACCAGACATCCGGTCAGCCCGTCGACCCGTCTGAATTTCGTGCCAGCTATCAGGTCAGCTCGTCGACCTAGCTGGACTTTGTGCCAGACATCCGATCTGTCCGTAGACCTAGCTGGACTTTCCTGCAACACTAAGTTAGCACAATAGATAAAATAGTATAGTAAACGTAGGGTTACCTCCCTAGGGTTGTCTACCTTCATTCACTAGGACTTCCATTATCTGGCTTTACTTACCAGGACTTCCTCCACCTAGCTTCACTCACTAGGGTTCGGTTTCACTCACCGGGACCTCCACCACCTAGCTTCACTCACTAGAACTTGACTTCACTCACCGTGACTTCCATGACCTAGCTTCACTCACTAGGGCTCGATGTCACTCACCAGGACTTCCACTTTGCCTAACCTTTGGTTAGAACTTACCTTTGCTAGTCATCTAGTCTTGACTAGACTTCTCTCTCCCAAACGTCAAGTCCTGTTTGGGTCAACCCTTGGTCATATTGTCAAACATTGAAACCCTAGAGGTCGATTGCACCAACAATCTTCCCATTTTTGATGTTTGACAATTTTCTTAAGTTAGGCTTGGGTTTTTAAGGGTTAATTCTCAAGAGTTGAGAAATTCAAAAAAGTTTGAGAGGTTTTAGATATATATTTTTTTAACTTAAGACATCACTCTCCCCCTTTAACACACATCAAAATGATATAAACTTAAGGTTCTATTAGGTTTTGTACCAACAATATGCGAAAAACTTTCCAAAGTGTTTGCAAAAACATCTTTCTAAATAAGCATAAATGAAAACTTAAGTAAACCTTTTTTTAACTTTATAAAACTGTCGAAGAGAATTAAAAAGTAATTTTAAACAAATTTTCTAAGTGACAAAAGTGAGTTTTCACAATAATAACTTTTGAAAGCTTAAGTAACTTTTTGATAGTGCATTTTCAAAATATTTTTCAATGTGTTTTTACAAAAAAATTGTAAAGCTAAGAGAAATTTTGTAAAAGATTATGAAAATAATTTTTCAAACTTAGTTTTAAAGATTTGTAAAAGTATTTTTTTTTTAAAAAAATTACTTTTAGTCTTTCAATCAGGGCTCCCCCTTAACTTGACACATTCTTAAGATTTCTTGTTAACCACAAGTAAAACTTCCTATGTGTCTAGGGGGTTGATCCAAATTAAAAGAACACAAAGTTTGAAGGTAAGTTTTCAAAAAAATAAATTTAAAAGTGATTGTACACCAAAACCTTTTAAGAAGAGCTTGTCAACTTAAGTTTTTAAAATGTTTACTAAGTAATAAAATAATTTTTCAAAATATGTTAAGTCAAAATAATTTTTGAAAAGCATAGAGTGTTTTTTTATATAAAATAAATTTGTAAAATAGTTTTCAAAATAATTTTTCAAAAGATTTTACAAACATATTCCTCAAAAACACCTCCCTTGACGTCAACACTCCCCCTGAAATCAACACTAGGGTTTGAGCATAATTTCAGGGCTTTAGCACATTTATCTACCTAAGCGTGTTAAGGAAATTGGGATAAGTAAGACTCATGTTTAGTATACTATTTTCATAAGTATTTCCACATACTTATTATAATTATTCATTTAAGTTTCAAGTTAAATGCAATAATTTTTTATTAACTCAATTTAATACTTATTTGATTAAAACAACTTAAATTTTGTATTAATTGATTGAATTAATTGATAAAAATCTTAGTTATAATTTAATTTTTATGTGCAGTATCATTAGATTAACTAAGTTTAAAGTATTAATTTGGAGTTAAATTTATTAAAGTTATTAAACCAAATTAAGTAATTTTAAAATTCTTTAATTTAAGTCAATCTTTTATTGAGATAAATTATGATTTAAGTTTTAAGTTAAGTGTCTAAGTTTAAAAAAGATTTTGATCGTATCTTTTAAAATAATTTTTTAAAAAGATATTCAAAATAATTTTTAAATGATTTTAAAATAACATTTAAAAGATTTAAAATGATTTTTAAAGATTTTTTTAAAAAAATAACTTTTTAAAAGGAGTTTTTAAAATAACTTTTTAATAGATTAATTAATCTGTTAATAAGTTAGGAGATAAGTAGGTTAGCTTAAATTTTATAAGTAAGATTAAGAATTAAGTAAATTAAATAAGTTGTTAATTTCAAGTTGTTAAATTACGTTGAAATTTAAGTTAAGTAACATAAGTTAGATTTAATTTTAATTTAAAGTTTAAGTTTAACTTAATTTAAATTTAACTTAATTTTAATTTTAATTTTAATTTTAATTTTAATTTTAAGTTTAAGTTTTATTTTAAGTTTAAATTTTATTTTAAGTTTAAATTTTATTTTAAGTTTAAATTTTATTTTAAGTTTCGGTTAGTTCCACTAAGCCAAATGCATCAGGTCGAAGCCATATCTTCCTAGACATGCATAGACAGAGTTTCCCTAACGTACAATCATCCAAAACTTCACCAGTACCGTAGGTCAAGTTAAACTGTTGTCCCTTTTTAAACTAGTCCTAATTACCCTATCGGGTAGGTTAATTTTTGGTTACCCTGGTAGGTTGGTTTCGGAGGTGCAAGTTATTCTGGAGCCTCCCCTGAATTATTGATTTTTCTTTTAAATTTTTTGTATAATTAAGATTAGTTTTAGTTAAGATTTAATGTTTAATTTGTAATTTAAATTTAAGTTTTAAGTTAATTTAAGTTTTAATTTAATTTAAATTTAAATTTTGAATTAATTAAATTGGTCAAATTATCTTTTTAAAGGAGTGTATTTAATGTTTAAGTTTTTATTAATTTTTAAATTTGAATTAATTAAATTGTTTGAATTATATCTCTTTAAAGGTTTATCTTTTAATCTTTTATTAATTGTTAATTTTAAATTTTCTAGATTATCTTTGTTTAACATGTTATTTTTAACATTTAATTTTAAGTTTGTTAAATTTAGCTTTAATTTTATCAAAGTGTTTGACTTTATCTTTATATTTTCTTTGTCTTTTAAGTTGATTTGATTTGTTTAATTTATTAGATTAGTCTTATTTTTAAAATTTAATTTTTTGTTAATTAAATTATCTTGAGTTTGGATAAGATTTTCTGGATTGATATTATCTAGATTATTAAATAATTTATTAAGAAATTTATTAATTTTATCTAGATCAATATTGATCTTGTCATCATTATCATTTGAATTTTCAGATTTATTTAACTTTAAATTTGAATTTTTAATATTTAACTTTTTTAAATTTGTTAATTTATTTAAATTTTTGTGTAAAATAATAATTTTAATATTATTAGTTGAATTTTTCTTAGAGGTAAAGTCATTGAAATTGATTTGGTTATCATTTGAATTTTTAGGGTTATTAATTATTTTCAAATTTTCTGAAATTTCTAAATTAATTATATTTGCTTTATTAGATAATATCCTAGGGGTATTTTTACATGTATTATCAAATACACTATTTTTAGGTATATTTTCAAAAATATTAACATGAACATTTTTTAAACTACTACTAGCAGAGGTATTTTAGTAAATATTACTAACTTTGAGCGTAACCCCTAATTCAGTAGACTTTTCGATTAAATTTGGCTCGAGTCCAGATTTGATTTTGACTTGATCCTCTAGCTTTAACGACTTCTCGTGTAGCTTGATCAACTTAGTCCAAAGCTCATGTGCATTCTTGTACTTTTCTAGTCTGTATAAAATATTGTTAGGTAAAATATTACAAATAAGTTTACTTACATTTTCGTTCAATTCTGAGTCCCAAGAAGGTTTTCTCAATATCAGCACATTATTGAAATTTAGGCTTCCTAAGAACCATTCCATTTCTCGCCTCCGGTAGTTGAAATCTTCTTGATCGTATGGTGGTTGTTCGTGGATGCTCTGTCATTCTTGAATAGATATTGGTATATTTGCAAAGTATAGACAAGAAACAATTTCCAAGACTTTGTCTTGGGGTAAGCAATGTCGGAGATAAAGAAATATGTGTGAGAAATTTTTTTTTTTAAAAAAATAATAAAATATTACTACAAATTTTGTTAAATGCGATATTCTGTCAACACTAACCAACGGTGAAAAAATGAAAAATGAATTTTTCAAAAATATTTTTGGAGGGGAAAAAATAAAAAGTGTAAGAATATTTTTTAAGCAAAAACGATATCTAATTTTTCTTTTAAAAAAGACCCCCTTTGTCTGATTGATGGTTGCATCAAATCAGAGCGGTACCTACTCTGATACCACTTGTTGGATCGTGAAAGTCGATAGAGGGGGGGGGGGGTGAATATCGATCGAAAAATTATCGTAGCGGATTGTACAACGGAAAAGTAAAAGAACAACGCTAACAAGAACCAATTTACTTGGTTCAGAGCTTTGGTTGACTCCTACTCTAAGGTTCGTACTCGTCGAGTGCTTTCGTTGGGCAATTTACTATCAGTTTGAAAAGATGATTACAAAATCAATTACAAGTATAATTAAATAGAAATACCGACAACAAAAATGGAGGAGAAAAACTCTTGGCAGCACGTTGTCGGAGGAGCTTCGCAGGAGCACAACGCAGTAGAGCAGATGTCATTGTTGTTCTTTGCTTCAGGGCTTACCCTCCTTATATAGGATGCTCCGGGCGCCCGGATCCCTTCCGGCCACCTGGACCATGACGTAGTCCAGCCAACTAGTGAGCTTCACGTGTGATGACTGCGTCAAGATGAGGTTTGCCTTCCGGGCGCCCGGACGCCTGGACCACCTTTCTCCAGCATGTCCTTCTCCTGCAAGAAAGAGTTAGTCCGAGGCAAAAATAATAATTTAAACTACCCTGCAAAACAGAAGTTAGCACAATAGAAGAAGAGTAGTAATTAAATTCTGTCTCACCGAGACCGGAATCTAGTTAAGATCTTAACTTAGAGTTCTGAAATAGTTCTAAGTTGGATCGGCGCCTAAGTTCCCTAATCGGGAGCGCCCTCACCAAGTCACTCCTCTCCAGTGACTTACCTTAACTTATCTTTCAGACGTCCGGTCAGCCCGTTGACTCATCTGGACTTCGTGCCAGCGATCAGGTTAGCCCGTCGACCTAGCTGGACTTCGTGCCAGACATCCGGTCAACCTGTCGACCTAGCTGGACTTCTTTGCAACACTGAATTAGCACAATATATAAAATAGTACAGTAAACTTAGGGTTACCTCCCTAAGGTTGCCTAGCTTCACTCACTAGGACTTCCATTGTCTGACTTCACTCACCAGGACTTCCCCCACCTAGCTTCACTCACTAGGGCTTGACTTCACTCACCAGGACTTTCTCCACCTAGCTTCACTCATTAGGGCCCGGCTGCACTCACCGGGACTTCCACCATCTAGCTTCACTCACTAGGGTCCGACTTCACTCACCGGGACTTCCACTTTGCCTAACCTTTGGTTAGAACTTACCTTTGCTAGTCATCTAGTCCTGACTAAACTTCTCTCTCCCAAACATCAAGTCCTGTTCGGGTCAACCCTTGATCATATTGTCAAATATTGAAACCCTAGAGGTCGATTGCATCAACAGGTAGCAATGGCAGGGTCATGGCTGCGGCTGCGGCTGCGGCTGCGGTTGCGGCTGCGGCCATGTCCCATGTATATAGCGCGCTAATAAAGAGAAGGTTTGCTGTGGCTATGCTAGTCAAGTCACGGCTAGACGCATGAGAGGATGGACAAGGAAGGCGGCGACACCGGCTGCTCGTGTGACAGATAGAGTAGTACACTTAGGGAGGTGAAGCGACCAATAAAGGAAAATTTAGATTTAATTAAAATTTTTGATAATTTAATATGGAGAAATAAGAATTGAAATAAAATTACTATAAATTAATAAGTTAAAATAAAATGTAGATAAGATTGAAATAAAATTTTACTTATAAATTATAAATTTTTAAAAATGGATGGCGCTGAAGTCTACCAAGCATGGCTCCGCCCTTGCGTTCACGTTCCAGTTGCTGTACACGTTTTTGATCAAAGCAACGTGATTGACCAAAAGCAATTCAACAATTGAATTGGTTTGGTGACCAGAAACGTGAGTTGCTTTGACCGTGACACTCTTCGCATTCCAATTGGTCATCAACAACAAGCAACGTGACTTGCTTGGCTGTTCAACACGTTGGCGTTAGAGCACAGCAACATGACGAGCTGTTCGTTGGGGCACAGCAACACGTTGGCGCAACCTGGCCGGAGGAGCAGCAGGGACCGGCGTCACTGGCCGGCAACGCTGGATCTCCTTCGGCGGCAAAGAAAGAAATAAGAGGGAGAAAGATAAGACCAAACAATTAAGTTTTAATTCCAAAACTTAATTTTTCTCTCAAACCCATATCAATCTATAAATCTCTTATCGGGATAGAGCAACAAGTCTAAAACTCAATCTGTTAATTCACTATCTATACTATTAATTAGCTTTAAATTTGGTTCAAAACCAAACCCCTTATGGTTCATTAATCAAACTCTTTTTAATTAAAATCAAATTAATTTAGTTTATAATTAAAGTAAAGAAAGTCCAACTTGTTATCAAAAGACGTGACTCATCTGTGCTTCTATTGCGTCAAACTCTTTCCATATTTGTCTTTTGTCTGGTCTAACCAGATTAAATTTCTCTCGATCTGAGAATCTAATTCTCAAACTCGTTTTATATTTTTCAGATAATCTAATTCTCAAACTCGTTTTATATTTTTCAGATAATCTAATTCTCAAACTCGTTTTATATTTTTCAGATAAATTTGTAGTGTGTGTGACCTTATAGGTTCTCGGTTTATGTTGGTTATCCATAATTAACTATTAATTATGGATCGATCATTAGTGACACCTAATAGTACATTATGATCCTCAATTAACTGAAAAATTATAGTTAATTTCAAAACTACTTCTGAACCCTTCAGCAGCTATAGTGAGTTGTATCTCGTTCTTTTCACTCATCTTATACCCACTTGGTTCAGGACAAGGTCTATGTGTCAGTCCCCACTAGGCTGACCATGTCACACTTAGCTTAAGTAATACTTTCTCATCCTACGAATCCAAGTTACTTCAACATATATCCAAGAATATCATACTCTTGACATCTATTGCTTTGGCAAGAGATTTTGAGTAACAATCCTGAAAAGTGACTATACAATAAATATCTCCTTTTACAAGGAGTGGTGAATCTTTTGATGGCTATCAAATACTTTTGGGTACTTTGACTTATACTCAATCATCCTGGATCCACACTTCCATAGAGATGCTTATTTAAAATGTTAAAGTATAAATCTTCATGACCAAAGTAATTTGAATACCTCAAGTCAAAAGGAACTTACATTCGAGCTGTAATGAGATCTTCATTGACATATCTATATATGTAGAGAACCATGTGAAGTCTCATAATAGGTCACTCCAATAAACTAATTACCATAATTAGTATCCACGTTTAACTCTCGAAATCCCAATATCTCTAACTAGTGAGTAATAGCTGCTTGGATAAATCAAGGAGTATAACACGTGCTAGTTTCATAGAATCGTTGATGTCCAAACCCATCAATTTAACAGCTAGGGATTATTTCAATACATTCATAATTGTACATGTAGAAATATTCACTAGATATGATCTAATCACAAGTTCTTTTACGCTATGAATCGTATTATGAACATTTAGTAAATAAATTTAAAATCAATCATACACATAGAGAATATACACTCAAATAATAAATTTTTATTTATCCAATAAATGATACTATCATAAGATAATTGTCTTATAACATTTCTCAAATATAACATTGACAACTGTAGCCACCTATCTTATGATCCATAACAAGTCCTAACGTGGCAATTTATACCAGATGTGACATCTAGCTAATGAACATGACAAGCGTACGACTCCACCACTATATCCCTCGCCAATTGGCCCTTTTTCATTGACTTAGTCGTCTCCTGACTCAAGTGGTAGCTTGCTGGACCTCCATCCCTTTCGACTATATAAGGGTGGGCGAAGGTAAATAGAGGTATAATTTTCTCTCCTATTCGGAGGTCTTTCTTCTCCCTCACACAGTCACACTAGCTTCACACTAGCTCTCTCATTGTTTTGTCTTTTCCTCGCATATTCTGTGAGTTCCATTTTCAACTCAATGTTGACTGGACCGTCAAAGGGGTCACATTAGCCATGCCAGTATCTGCCAACAGGTGAACATGTGCAGGATCATGAGATCGACTAAGAGGAGACAGAGCAACAGGAAGAAGAACCGTCGATTTGAGTTGGACTCATTGGGTTGATCCGTCTTATCAAATAATTTAAGTGGGTTGACTTAAAATTTTATCAATTTATTTTAAGGCGGATCTAGGTGGGCCAACCTACCTGGGCCCACAATCTGCTTGGGTCAGCTCGTGATGGGCTTGAGTTGGCTCGTAGGTTGAGAAATTTTTTTTTCTAAAACATAAAACTAAAGTGAAAATTTTAATAGACTCATGGGTTTGACGTCTAGTAGGTTCGAAGGCAACTTCACCAGCTTATAGTATGACAGAATATCAAGAATACTATATAATTCAGTTAAGAAACAACCAACAACATTTTTATCGCAAACATATCCATTATATATATATATATATATATATATATATATATATATATATAATATCCTAAAATGCTGCATAACTTCCCCTACACGCCCATCCTCGACTGCCATAGTGGCAACAACGAGAGAGTTAGGTAGTGACGACAACGTGGGGAAAACCTAGTATACTAGTTGCTCCCGATGAAGGACGGCAGCAACAACGATGAACGACGACGTTTGAGAGGAAAACCTAGTTTGCAACGAGGAGCGTTTGTTGGCTAGGGCAGTCCCAGTCACAATGAGAGTCGGTGTCTGGTGTCGGGTCTCACCCGACAGCAATGACGAACGATGGCGATAACAACGATGGAGGACGATGGTAGCGGCGAGAAGGACAATGGCAGCGGCGGCAGCAAGAGGTGTCTAGCGGTTGGGGCAGTCCTAACCGCAACAAGGGTCAACGTCTAGTGGCTAAAGCAGTCCCGTCTCACTCGACAGCAGCAATAGAGGGTTGGTGGCATAGGCAAAGATGGAGGCAACATAGGCGATGAAGGAAAGAAAACCAAAAGAAAATTAAAAAAAAACACGATAGTAAAGGAAAGGTGAAGAAAATAAATTTAAAAAAAAAACAAAGCGATGAGAAAATAATTGCTGATTAGGATTGCCATTGTGGCAATCGGGGATGGGTGTCTCATCTAGGGGTGTAAACAAATTGAATCAAGCCAAATATGTAAAAAAAAAATATAAAGCTTAAAATAGGTATATTCGAGTTCGAGTTCGAGTTCGATTTGAATTTCAAAAAATTCATAATTTTTTGTTCGAGTTCAGTTCGAATTAGAGCTTAGGTTCAAGTTCGACTCGAAAGATTCGAACATGTGCACGAATTATTGCTCGAAAATAGCTACTCAAAAGTCTTAAAAATTATTTATTTAATATATATTTAACTTATATTAATAAAATATTAAAGCTCGCGAGCGGCACACGAACTATCGAACAATATAATTTAGGCTCAAGTTTGGCTCGAAAAAAGTTCGAACATGTTCGAGTTCGGCTAGAATTCAAAAATTTTGAATACAAATCAAATATTTTTTGAGCTGACTTGAAAAGCTGGTGAACCGGCACAATTTGTTTGCACCACTAATCTCAGTATGTTGTTTTTTTTATTTTCTTCACCTTTCCTTTCCTATCGTGTTTTTTAATTTTCTTTTGGTTTTCTTTCCTTTGTCGCCTCCATCGTCACCTCTGTCGCCGACCCTCTATTGCTGCTACCGGGTGAGACAGGACTGCTCTAGCCACTAGACACTGACCCTCACTGCGACTAGGATTGCCCCAGCCACTAGACGCCTCTCGCTGCTGCTGTTGCTGTCGTTATCCTTCGTTGCTGCTACCGCCATCCACCGTCGCTGCTGCCAAGTGAAGGCGCTGGAATTTCGTTCTGTTTAAATTTCCCTGTACAAAAATTGTACAAGTACAGAACTTTTTCTAGCAACCCGCATGTTCAATCAGACATGTGTTTGATCAATCAAGCAAGTTCTTGACGGATCAAAGCACACCTTGATCGAAGTACAAGATCACTGACCTCTTGTGTTGGTATTCAAAATTGATATAAAGAAAACTAAACTAATTATGCAGCAAAATTAAAGAACTAGTTGTTGTTGGAGCAATCCCAATGGTTCGCGGGACCATGTGTTTTGGTGTTTGGGCAAAGGGTTTAAGTTAGGTTTACCCTCGTTATTTGATATGTGTACTTGAGATGTGCAGGACTGCAGGTGACACATGTGACTTAGGTTGACGGCTTCGGGTCCGGTGAAGGATGGAGCATCCGAGGGACCGTAGACAAGGCAGCAAGGACAAGGGCCGAGGGAAGCGACTTCGAGGCATACGCGAAGGATGGCATTGGGACGAGCCGCGGGCTTGGATGCATCCGAGGGACGAGAACCAAAGGAAGTAGGCTTGAAGGCAAGAGGTCAAGGCTGCAAAGAAGAGTCAAGTGAGTCGTGAGGGTCTGAGTGCGAGAGAAATGTACTCGGGATGGGAAACCCTAAGTTTAGGGTTGTACCAGTCGACTGGTACTGGAACCAGTCGACTGGTGGTGAGCACAGAAGAATGGCTGGGATCAGTCGACTGGTCATGGGACCAGTCGACTGGTAGATAGCCGTTGGAGTGCCGTTGGGCTGGCACCAGTCGACTGGTGCAAGGACCAGTCGACTGGTAACGGGCAAATCAGCAAGGCTGATTTCCCCAAGCTCTATAAGAAGGAGCTTGGTATGGCCGGCCAATGTGACAAAATTAGACTTGGTTAAGGTCTAATTAGTAGTCTACAAGTGCTCAAGTGTTTGTGGAATCCAAGAGGTTTTGGTGTGTTGTGGTGAGGTTTCTCCACTCACAAGGAGCGACTTGAGATAGCCGGAGTTTCCGGGGGCTAATCCACCGAAGGATCGGGATCGTCCACCTTACGGACAGTCGTGGAGTAGGAGCAAGTTATCTCCGAACCACGTAAACGAACGTGTTAGCGGTTTACATTTCCATTCTTGTATTTGGTGTTTAGCTTTCTATTTGTGTTCGTTTGTATTCCGCTGCGCTAACATCGTAGGAAGCAAGGATTTGGGGGTGCCGTCTATCCAACCCCCCTTCAAGCCGGCCACCGATCCTCCAACAATTGGTATCAGAGCGAGGACGCTCTCCATTGGACTAATCGCCATGGCCTACTTGATAGAACCACCGAAGTTCGAAGGAGGAAGCTTATGGGACATCACCTTTTTGATGGTAAAGATGAAGAACTTCTTCGAAACGGATTGGGACACAATGATGGTAGTGGAGGAACCATTCAAAGTCCCAAAAGACAAGAAAGGGAAGAAGCTCCGACCACGACATTGGACGGAGGAGCAAACCTCACGATCGGAGGCAAACTCAAAGGTAATATCAATATTGATTGAAATTTTACCTTCTAACGTGATAAGTCGTGTAGGTGAATACAAGAACGCCCACGAGTTGTGGAGCAAGGTAAAGAAAGTTCTAGGAGAAGAACTTTTGCCTACACATGATGAGATAGAGCCCAAGGAGATGGGCTTAGTAGCTCAAGAAGAGGAGGAGGAGCAACCGGAAGTTGAGCCATGCTCAACATCCGAGGAGGAGAAGCAAGATGAGGCATCATCTACATCCTCAAAGGTTGAAGATGAATCCAAGACAAGTGAAGAGGATGAAGAAGAGGTCTTGGAAAAGGTCAACCTAGCAAGCACCTCCACCGAAGTGAAGTCAAAGGACCATATCACTTGCTTCGGGTGCAATGAGAAGGGACACTACAAAAGTAGATGTCCTATGGGTAAGAAGAAGGTAAATTCTAAACCCATTCAAGTTGATTTGAATACTAATGTGGGTTGTAGAAATGATGGTGCCAAGAAGAAGAAGGAGAAGAAGCACATTAGATGCTTCACTTGTGGTGAAATAGGGCACTACCATACCAAATGCCCAAAGTGTTAGGATCCTTCGTACGGCTAGAGAGGGGGGTGTGAATAGCCGCCCCAAATCGATCGCGTTTCTTCCTACAATTCGTTAGTGCAACGGAAATACAACGTAGAAAGAAAAACAGAAGAAGAAATCAAACCTCAACACGCAGCGATGTAACGAGGTTCGGAGATGATACTCCTACTCCTCGGCGTGTCCGTAAGGTGGACGAGCCCTATCAATCCGTCGGTGGATGAGTCCCCGGAGAACCGGCTAATATCAACTCCTTGTGGGTGGAGAAACCTCGCCACAAACGTTTGCAACAGCAAACAAAGAGTACAAGTACAAAGAATAAGTAAGAAATACAGTAAGAATACACAAGCACTCTACCAATCTTGCTTTCTCGTCGACTGGAGTCCGGATGAAGCAGCAGCTTCAAAAACCCTAACAGCAGCAGCTGTTCCAGTCGGGGAAGCTCACGCGAAGCTTGCGAGGAAGGAACTCAACAGAGCTTAACACCAGAACAGCAGCTCTGTAGCTGAAGAGAAGAGTAAGAAGCAATCGTGCAGCTACAGCTCTCAACCTCTTTATACCTGCGAAGAAGACAGCGAAGAAACTAGCCGTTGCGTCGCAACGGCGCTCACTGATCGATCGGCGGACCGATCAGCCTAAGCGCGTGAAGCTTGTTTGTCACCGATCGGTCCCGACCGATCGGTGTCGCGATCAAGCCTCGATCGGTCTGGACCGATCAGAACCTCTGATCGGTCCATAGACCGATCGAGCTTCGCTCCTCACGCGATCATGCGATCGGCCGCCCGATCGTCAGGCCGATAAATGGATCGGTCGATGGACCGATCCACGGCTTTCTCTCGCGAGGTTGCGTTGCCTCGATCGGTCTCCGCCGATCGATTACAATCGATGAGCCAGCGATTCGATTACGATCGGTCACCTGCCGATCGTGGCAGCAACGATATCACCGGATCGGTCACCGACCGATCCAAACTTCTCAACCCTAAACCTAAGGCTTCCACACCAACATCCGGTCAACCTTGACCTGTTGGTACATCATCCTAGCATCTGGTCACTCCCTTGACTGCTAGCACTCCCGCTAAGTGTCCGGTCAATCCTTTGATCCACTTAGACTTTTCCACACCAGATGTCCGATCATCCCGATCCATCCGGATTTTCCTCTTCGTGCCAAGTATCCGATCACTCCCTTGACCTACTTGGACTTTCCAACACCAAAGTCCGATCATCCCCGATCCATCCGGATTTTCCTTGCCCGGTTTCACTCACCGACTCTCCAACGCCTAACATCCAGTTAGGACTTTCCCACTGCCGGCTTCACTTACCGGGACTTTCCAACCGCCTAACATCCGTTAGGACTTTCCCTTCGCTTCACTCACGGGGCTTTCAACCGCCTAACATCCAGATTAGGACTTTCCCATTGCCTGGCTTCACTCACCAGGACTTTCCAACTGCCTAACATCCCAGTTAGGACTTTCCCTCGTGCCAAGCTCCCTGCTTGGACTTTTCCAGTGCCAAGTCTCCATACTTGGACTTTTCCAGTGCCAAGCTCCCTGCTTGGACTTTTCAGGTCAACCAGGTCAACCTTGACCTACGGTTGCACCAACAATCTCCCAAGTTCGTATTCTTGTCAACACATCAGAATACAACTTTTCTACTCTCGTCAAACATTGTCAAACATCAAAATACAACTCAACTAGGTCAACCTTGACCTAAGGTTGCACCGACAATCTTCCCAAGTCAAACATCAAAATACAACTCGAGTCACGTCAACTCGAGTCGGGTCAACCAGGTCAACCTTGACCTAAGGTTGCACCAACACAAAGAAGAAAGAGCTCAAGAAGTTGGCGCATTTGAAGATGTGGGAAAAGAAGTGGAGGAAGATTGGAGGCTCGAGTCAAGGGGGAGCTCCAAAGGTAAAGGGTAAGGTAAACCCTAGTTTAAATTTGAAGTCAAATTTAAATTCCTCCATGCATGCTAGGAATAATGTTAATCATTATATGCCCATGCAAAATTTTGGTTTCAAATATCATGATAGAAGTAGGGTTGATGTCGATCATAACCCTAGGAGACCTATGCATGATAGACCTAGGAAAGTTAAATTCTCATTACCTAAGGAGAAGAAGGTAATAGAGAACCAAGGCATAAATCCCAAGAAGGGGAGACATATGCCTAGAAAGGGTAGGTCTAGGAATGTCCAAGGTGGACATGTTGACTCTAGGTTTAGGAACCTAGAAAGGGAGAATCAAGCTTTGAAGGCAAAGCTTGATGGTTTAGAGAAATTCCTTAAGAGATTCACTATTGGATCTAAGGGATTAAATATGATGTTGGGGAGTCAAAAACCCAATAATGATAGATCGGGTTTGGGATACCGATCTAGTGTCTCCAAGGTCAAAAGGAGACCATGTGCTAAGGTGGCACATGATAAGGGCAAGGGAGAGTCATCCAAGGCCAATGAAAAGAAATATGCTAGGGTTGCATATGATTATGGCAAGAATGATGTGTCCAAGGTCAAGAAGATAAGGAGATCTTCTAAGGGACATCATTGTGGTTTGGTCACAATAGATGAGTCACCTAGGGAGGTGACTAAGGTAAAGAGCTCTAGGGGGAGCTCCAAGAGTCAATTTGGGACTCATGGCCAATGGATCTCAAGTGGGTTCTACTTGGGGGTCTAGAGGAGCCATGGAGTGTGCCAAATGGTTTAGAGACGGATTTGAGTCTCAAACCTAGGGATTTGGCACACATGGATTGTGTTTCATGCAAGAAATATGACATTTGGGGTCATATAGCATGATAATTGGTTTTGGATGTATAGATGCCATATAAACCAATGCTAGGGATGCATTGTGGGTTGGTATGGGCAAATACATCAAAAGGAAGCCAAAACTAGGACTTTAGGTCAATGTTCAATTGAACCATTTAGCTAGTTTTGGATTTTGTGTCAATCTTGGGATTGGTGATAGATACATTTTGTAATGTATTTTTCCCAAGTAGACAAGAGTACAATAGACCTCTCCACAAAATTTGGGAATTTTTAGAGGTCTAGGGAATTACTGGTGCATTTCTGAAGTTGTCCTGAAAAGGCTGATTTTTTCAGAAATAGGGTACCAGCCGACTGGTGCAGATACCAGTCGACTGGTAACAATGTTTTTGAGCACAGAATGGTTCTGTAAGCTCATTTTGACGAGGGCAGTCGACTGGCACTTGGGGCAGTCGACTGATACCAGCCTGAAAGTGCTTTTCAGCGCTATTCTTGACCATGTCAACTCGTTTAGATGTATGGGATCCAAGGGGGATTAATACATGAGTTTAGGGTCAGTTTGGATGATAAGTTTTCAACAATTGGGATATTGTTGGAGAACTTTTTGGATGTTAGGCAAAGGGGGAGAAGTAAGGTTTAAATTGGGAAAACCTTTAGTGCCTTTGCGTAGGGGGAGCCTTGGGAAAGGTTCTTAAAAAGCCCTGTGATAAAATCCTAGCTCAATGGGGAGCATAGGTGTAGGGGGAGCCTTGGGATAGGTTCTTAAAAAGCCCTGTGTTAAAATCATAGCTCAATGGGGAGCGTAGGTGTAGGGGGAGCCTTGGGATAGGTTCTTAAAAAGCCCGTTGTAAAAATCCTAGCTCATTGGGGAGCGTAGGTGTAGGGGGAGCCTTGGGATAGGTTCTTAAAAAGCCCTGTGCATTGTTACGGCGGTTGCTAAGTGTGTAGCCTTGGCAACGTAAGTCCATTCGGCGGTTGCCAAGTGTGTAGCCTTGGCAACGTAAGTCCATTCGGCGGTTGTCAAGTGTGTAGCCTTGGCAACGTAAGTCCATTTGGCGGTGTAAGTCCAAGTGTGTAGCCTTGGCAACGTAAGTCCATTCGGCGGAGTAAGTCCAAGTGTGTAGCCTTGGCATCGTAAGTCCATTGTATTAGCATGTTTATTTGCTATTTGTTTTCCCTAACTTAAACGTATTGCCAAACACCAAAAAGGGGGAGATTGTTGGAGCAATCCCAATGGTTCGCGGGACCATGTGTTTTGGTGTTTGGGCAAAGGGTTTAAGTTAGGTTTACCCTCGTTATTTGATATGTGTACTTGAGTTGTGCAGGACTGCAGGTGACACATGTGACTCAGGTTGACGGCTTCGGGTCCGGTGAAGGATGGAGCATCCGAGGGACCGTAGACAAGGCAGCAAGGACAAGGGTCGAGGGAAGCGACTTCGAGGCATACACGAAGGATGGCATTGGGATGAGCCGCGGGCTTGGATGCATCCGGGGACGAGAGCCAAGGAAGTAGGCTTGAGGCAAGAGGTCAAGGCCGCAAAGAAGAGTCAAGTGAGTCGTGAGGGTCCGAGTACGAAATGTACTCGGGATGGGAAACCCTAAGTTTAGGGTTGTACCATTAACGCATCTGGAACCGATCATGGTGGTGAGCATAAGCTTCGTGCCGAAATGGTAGGATCGATCGGTCATGGGACGGTCGGTAGATAGATATGGTGGCACCGGTTGGTGGTGCGAGGACCGCTGATCGTTAGCAAATCAGGTTGATTTCCCAAGCTCTATAAGAAGGAGCTTGGTATGGCCGGCCAAGGTGACGAAATTAGACTTGGTTAAGGTCTAATTAGTAGTCTACAAGTGCTCAAGTGTTTGTGGAATCCAAGAGGTCTTGGTGTGTTGTGGTGAGGTTTCTCCACCCACAAGGAGCGACTTGAGATAGCCGGAGTTTCCGGGGGCTAATCCACCGAAGGATCGGGATCGTCCACCTTACGGACAGCCGTGGAGTAGGAGCAAGTTATCTCCGAACCACGTAAACGAACGTGTTAGCGGTTTGCATTTCCATTCTTGTATTTGGTGTTTAGCTTTCTATTTGTGTTCGTTTGTATTCCGCTGCGCTAACATCGTAGGAAGCAAGGATTTGGGGGTGCCGTCTATCCAACCCCCCTTCAAGCCGGCCACCGATCCTCCAACAGTTGTACCTTTCTTCGTAGCTAAAAACCTTTTGATCTTCTACCGTATTCCTCTCATCTTCTTTGACGTCATGTGGGCGACAATCTACCAAGACAAAACCACCCTTCTTCTCTTCTCTTCCAAACCGCCGGCCACCAAGGGGAGATGCTCTAGGATGGGGCGTCTTCTCTTCTTCGTCCTCTTCTTCAAGCCACCGCCACCAAGGAGGAGGGGGCGCCGACCTAAGCAAGGAGGAGGAGGGGGCGCCGACCACAAGGAAGGAGGAGGAAGGGGGGCGCCGACCACAAGGAGGAGGGGAAGAATTGTGCCGTCGGCCCTATGCAAAGGTGGAGGAGGCTTGTGGGAAAAAAAAAAAAATTAGATTTTGGAGGCACCACCTGCTTCCTTTTATAAGCTTGCCACCGACCCTAGGTAAGGAAGAGAAAACTAAAAACAAAAACCAAACCGGATGGGTGAATGCGAGATTTTATATAGAGGCTACAACAGGGACCTAGAGGAGGAATTTATTTAGGCCTCCTGATGGGCTTGGGCTTCTTGTGTTCGGTCTGGACACTCAACTCAAGTTCATCAATAATAACTCATACCACTAAAGAATTATTATTGAACTACCGCACCAATCCCATAGTACAATATGAGCTCTTTGTTATCACGAGTGCGTTAATCTCCCTGTGTTTAAGATATCGTATGCCCGTTAGTTAATTTTGTTACTGACAACTCAATTAATTAACATATGATTCCAAGAATAGTACCACTCAACTTTATTATCAGTCGGACTAAGTCCACCTGCAGAGTTTATATGATAATCGATATGAGCTCCTCAAGGGGACATCATCAGTCTAAATAATTATGACACAGATTCCTTCTATAATCAACAACACACCATATAAACAGTACTATTTCCCAACTCATCAGACATATTGATTTAACGAATAAATCTCACCCATTTGAGGTTGTTCGAATAAATCAAACAACCTCAAATGGTTCTGCTCAATACACATATAGTGTACTAGTATAATTTTATAATCAAGACAGACTAATACCAAATTACACTACAACTGTTCCAATGGTTTGTCCCAATCCATCTTGGTTGTGAGCTACTATTTATAATTTATAAGGAACTGATAACATGATATTCTGTGTGACACCACACACTATATTATCTACAATATAAATTAAATAGACAACTGCATTGACATATATATAAATATAAAATGCAAATATTTGACCAAAGTGATTCTTATTTCAAAATATTTCAAAATAGATGTTCATACAAAAGCTAGACTTATAGTATACATCCCAACAATCTCCCACTTATATTAAAGACTATGCTGTCATAAATGCTGTCATACATCTAATTCTCATCCCCTCAACATGTCTATCAAAAGTTCTCGCTGGAAGGGCCTTAGTGAAAGGATCTGACAGGTTATCTGCTGATGTAATCTTGGCGACAACAACCTCTCCTCGTTTTATGATGTCTCGTATCAGGTGGTACTTGCGCTCAATGTGTTTACTTGCTTTATGGGCTCGTGGTTCCTTTGAGTTTGCTACTACACCACTGTTATCACAATAAATTGTGATAACTTTGGGCAAATCAGGAATCACATCTAAGTCCATCAAGAAGTTTCTGAGCTATACAACTTCTTTGGCTGCCTCAGAGGCTGCCACATACTTAGCTTCCATGGTGGAGTCTGAAATGTATTTTTGCTTAACACTCCTCTATGATATGACTCCACCTCCCAAAGTAAACACATACCCCGAGGTTGATTTACTATTGTCCCTATCTGATTGGAAGTCAGAATTCGTGTAACCCATAGGGAGCAAATCATCTGCTTGGTAAACCAGCATATAATCTCTAGTCCTTCTCAGGTACTTTAATATATGTTGGAGCAATCGACCTAGGTTTTGATGTATGTGTCAAAGAGTTTAAGTTAGGCTTTCATATATATTTGATATGTGTTTGAGTCTTGCAGGACTTGATGAAACACATGAGAACTTGGTGCGAGCAAGTGTGGGAAACTCATCCAAGGGCTCGAATCCTTGAGTCGGTGAAGGATGGTGTGGAAAGACATCCGAGGGACCGCCGGACAAGGAGCAATGGAGTGGAGCCGAGGGAAGCGGACTTCAAGGCAACGTGAAGGATGACACGGAGAGGAGCCACGGGCTCGAGTGCATCCGAGGGACGAAGGCCGAGGAAGAGGGCTTCAAAGACGACTCTGGAAAGGATGAGAGGAGTGAATGTACTGGGACTAGTCGACTGATCAAAATTCACAAAATGCACAGAATGATTCTGTGCTTGTCGACTATGGGGACCAGTCGACTGGTACATAGCCGTTGGCGGAATTTGGGTTTCTGCAGAGAGCCGTTGGCTGGCTCTAACGGCACATCAGTCGACTGGTGCTTGGACTAGTCGACTGGTGTCGGGGTTTGAGTTGATTGATGATCAACTCTCTCCTCTTATTTAAGGGGAGCTTTGGGCATGGAGTAGGTTACTCTATTGATTATAAACCTTCTTAGTCTTGCCCAAAGCTTCCAAGTCTACTCTTCCTCTCCAATCCTAAGTTTCATCTTGTAAAGAGGAAGAGACCTTTGTGAGAGGTTTGCTCCACCGAGAAGGAGAAGCTCTAGCCGGAGATTGTCGGGGAGTGATCCACTGAAGGATCAAGGGCTCGTCCACCTCAAGGACACGTCGTGGAGTAGGAGCAAGCAATCTCCGAATCACGTTACATCGAGCTTGTTAGCGTTTGTATTTTTCCTTGATTGCTTTCATTGTTTTGTTTAGTGTATTTCGCTGCGTACTAACCTTCTTGTAGAGAAGAAATCGATTTGGGGGTGACCTAGCTATCCAACCCCCCTTCAAGCCGGCCATCGATTCTCCTACAATATATGCTTTACGACAGTCCAATGTCCTGATCCTAGGTTATTTTGATATCTGCTAACCATGCCCACGGCAAAACAGATATCCGGTCTCATACATATCATCGTATACATTAGGCTTCCTACAGCCGAAGCATAAGGAACTGTCTGTTGGGACCTTCACGTCCACTAGAGGGGGGTGAATAGCGTCTCACCCAAATCGATCGCTTCTACCTACACTTGTTAGTTACGCAGCGAAAATACAAACAAACAAGTAGAAACCTAATCTAAATAAAAGACAAGAAATGCAAACCAAGCTACACGATCATTTAACGTGGTTTGGAGATTAGGGCTCCTACTCCACGGCTGTCCGTAAGGTGGACGATCCTGATCCATTGGTGGATGACTCCCCGGCAAACTCTGGCTAGCTTACGTAGTTTCTTGTGGGTGGAGAAACCTCACCACAACTCTCACAAGAACACTTGAGACGCTAGGGCACAGGTAGACTACTAAAAGGGGTTAACCACCTCTATTTCGTCAACCTCAACCAAGCTCCCAAGTCTTGGTTATATAGGCCACGGGTTGGAAAATACCACCTACCAGTCGACTGTCCTCTGTAGAAATTCGACTGTTACATCCCAACGGCTTGATACCAGCCTTTTGTTCGCTCCCAATCGACTGCACCAGTCGACTGTACCAGTCGATTGATGAAACCACCAGTTGACTGCTACAGTACTGCTACAGTAACACTACAGTACTGCTACAGTGACCCTTGATCCTATGATTTAACCCCCGAGTACATTCACTCAGCACTCGTCCTCGCCCGACCAACCTAGACCTAGCCTTCTAGCCTCCTCCATCAGCTTTGCGTCCCTCGGATGTCTCCCCATCCTTCACGTCTTGCATTCTGGAGCTTTCATTGGCCTTGTCATTGTTGTCGGGTCTTCCTTTACCAAGAGGTCGCGCCTCCAAGACTTCATCTATTGCCAAGTCACACTTGAACTTACGTTGCCAAGACTACATGCTTGGACTTATACCGCCAAGACTCATCCTTGGACTTAATTTCCTCCTTTGCCAAGATCACACTTGGACTTTCCTTTTTATACCTGTATCCTGCACACTCACAATGCATATCAAATACAACAATAAACCTAATTTAAACCTTTGTCCAAACATCAAAACCTAGGGTACCCAGATTGCTCCAACACTGTCTTCATCTCCTCTATCTCCTTTGATGTCTTAGGACACATCTCTTTAGATAAAGGTAATCTATGCCGAAAAGGTAGAAAACCTTTCTTGGAGTTTTGCATGCTAAACGAGCTAGGATAGTATCGATGTATGAAGGTTAGGATAAGCACAACATCCTTTTCTTGCGATCCCTTATTACTTTGATCTCAATAATATATCCACATTCTCCCAAGTCCTTCATATCAAACTGCTTGGACATCCATACTCTTACGTCTGACAACACTTTGACATTGTTGCCAATGAGCAAAATGTTATCTATGTATAGTACAAGAAATACCACCACATTTCCGTCACTTTTCTTATATACACAAGATTCATCCAGACACTGAATGAATCCATAAGATTAGATCACTTCATCAAATCGGATGTTCCAAGAACTTGAAGCTTGCTTCAGTCCATAAATGGACCGATTGAGCTTACATACAAGATGCTAATTGCCCTTCACAATGAATCCCTCTGGTTGTTTCATATAGATGTTTTCTTCAAGACTTCCGTTAAGGAAAGCTGTTTTGACATCCATTTGCCAAACCTCATAATCCATATGAGCAGTAATATATAAAAGAATCCGAATAGACTTAAGCATGGCTACCGGTGAAAAGGTTTCTTTATAATCGATTCCCTCTTTCTGAGTATACCCCTTCGCAACAAGCCTTGCTTTAAAGGTTTCCACCTTCCCGTCTGTTCCTCTTTTCCTTTTGTAGACCCATTTACATCCAATGACTTTTACACTATTTGGTGGTTCTACAAGCTTCCAGACTTGATTAGAATGCATATATTCTATTTCAGAGTTCATTGCATTTTGCCAAGATGCTACATCTTTATCTTGGAGTACTTCTTCATATGTCCAGGAATCAGTTTCATGTTCATCAGGGATCAAGTCCGAAGACTCTTCCAAAAATATGAATCTATCAGGTTGCCTAACAACCCTTCCACTACGACGAGACACTACCTATAATTGTGCATCATTTGTGACACGTGTTGTATTATTGACTTGTGGTATCTCATCTTGTACCGTTGGTACTAAAGTAGAAGTGTCATCTCTTATTTCCTCAAGAATAATTTTACTCATGGGCTTGTGGTTCATTACATAGTCCTCTTCTAAAAATCAGGCATTGGTGCTAATAATGACCTTCTGATCTTTAGGACTATAAAACAAACCACCTTTCGTTCCTCTAAGATATCCTACGAACAAATGAACTTCTCTACGTGATTCCAACTTATCAGTGTCTCTCTTCAGCACATGTGCTGAACTACCCCAAATCCGAATGTGTTTCAAACTAGGCTTACGCTCATTCCATAATTCTGTGGGAGTAGAGGATACTGACTTAGAAGGTACCAGGTTTAGAATGCACGTCGTCGTTTCCAGAGCATATCTCCAAAATGAATTTGGTAATTCTGAATAACTCATCATTGATCTAACCATCTCTATAAGAGTTTTATTCCTTTGTTCCGCCACACCATTCTGTTGGGGGTGTACCAAGTGCAGACAATTGGGATTGAATCCCGGCCTCTGATAAGTAACTCCTAAACTCTCCTAAGAGGTACTCTTGTTGGAATGTATACTAAAATCCTAGCTTTTTATATAAACATTTACTTCGAAATAAGAATCATATTAGTCAAATATCTACATTTATAAGCTAAGTGTAGTTGTTTAATTAATTTATATTGTAGATAACATGGTGTGTGGTGTCACACACAGAAGATCATGTTATTAGTTCTTTATAAATTATAAATAGTTGCTCACGACTAAGATGGATAGGAACAAACCATTAGAATAGTCGTAGTGTAATTTGGTATTAGTTTATCTTGACTATAAAATTACACTAGTACACTCAGAGTGTATTAAGATGGACCATTTAAGGTAAGTTCTTTTTATATTAACTAAATAAAAGAACAAGACCTTTGTTATTATGGAAGTGTGTGCTCTTAATCATGATATAATAACAAGCACATATACTTGATATTCATTTCTTTGATTTACAAAGGGTGCGATTTAGTTCGATAAATCAATAGACCCGATAAGTTGGGAAATGATATTATTTATATGGTGTATTGTTGATTATAGAATAAAACTATATCCTAGTAATCTAGGTTGATAATGTCCCCAAGAGGAGCTCATAAATATTGTCATGTTAAACCCTATAGGTGGAATTAGTCTGACATGACAATAAGGTTGAGTGGTACTACTCTTGGAATTAAATATTAATTAAATGAGTTGTCAGTAACTCATTTAATTAGTGGGCATTCGATATCTTAAACACAGGGAGACTTACACAGTCATAATAAGAAGGAGCCCATATAGTAATATGAGATTGATGCGGTAGTTCAATAATAACTCTTTAGTGGTCTGAGTTATTATTGATGAACTTGAGTTTGATGTTCGGGGCGAATACGGGAAGCTCAAGTTCATCGAGAGACCAAAACCAATTCCTCCTCTCAGTCCCTGTCATAGCCTCTTATTTATAAAATCTTATACCCACCCATACCCATCTTCGTACCCATCTTAAGGTGGTCGGCCAAGCCTAGCTTGGAGCCCAAGCTAGGGCCGGCCAAACCAAGGTTAGATGGGTCAAGTAGGTGGCTGACCCTAGCTTGAACCCAAGCTTAGGTGGCCGACCACAATAAAATAAAAGTGATTTTATTTTTTAAAATCTTTTTTAATGTGGAAGGCATGACTTGAAAGAGAGTTTTAAAATTAAATCTTTTATTCTATAAGTGTTTACAAAAGATTAAGAGAAAGATTTGATATCTTTCCTTATTTGTAGTTAAAAGGAAGATTTTAATTTTTGATAAAACTTTTCTTTTTGTAACCATCCTCATGGTTTTAAAAGAGAGTTTTAAAATTATAAATCCTTCCTTTTATAGTTTCTACAAAGGATTAAGAGAAAAATTTGATATCTTTCCTTATTAGTAGTTTAAAGGAAAATTTTAATTTTAGAGAAAACTTTCCTTTTTGTAATCATCCACATGTTTTAATAGAGAGATTTTAATTTATAAAAGTTTCCTTTTATAACCAACCATGAAGAAAATTTTTAAAGAGAAATTTTTATTTTAAAATTTCTGAAAACAAATTAGGAAGTTTTAATTTTGTGATTAAAACTTTCCTTCTTTAGAGGGAATAAGGTGGTCGGCCATTAGAGGTTTGATAAGGAAATTTTAATTAAATTTTCCTTCTTAAACATTGGCAAGGAATATAAGGAAAGTTTATTTATAAAACTTTCCTTATTTGCCAAGACCAAGGAATATAAAAGAGATGGTAGAGGTGCCTCACCTCATAACACATAATCTATTATTCCTCTCTTCTCTTCATTGGTGGTGGCCGACCCTCTCTTCCTCTTCTTCTCCTATTCTTCTTCCTTGTGTGGCCAGCGACATCTTCATCTCAAGGAGCTTGGTGGTGGTTAGATCTTGTTAGAGGAAGAAGGAGAGATAGGAGGCATTGTTTCTTAGCATCCCTTGGAGCTTGGTTGGTGGCCGAAAGTTCTTCATCTCTTGAAGTTTGTTGGTGGCTGAAACTTGCTTGGAGAAGAAGGAAGCTTGGGTGGATTCTCATCTTGGTAGATCGTCACCCACATGACGTCCGAGATAAGAAGAGGAATACGACAGAAGATCGTGAGGTCTATAAGCTACAAAAGGTATAACTAGTTATTAGTTTCCGCATCATAACTAGTTCATCCTTTTGTTTAGATCTTGAAATACCAAACACAAGAGGCTAATGAATCTAGGCTATCGAATTTATGTTTTTGATTTTGTGTTTCTTTTGTTTTTCGAACTTGTGATTCGATTGTTCTTATTGGTCAAACCTAGGGTTACTATAAGGAAATTAAATATTGAATTTCGTTGAAAGGCTTTGTCTAGGAAGTGGTGGATGCTCCCATACCCAAGAAGGCCTAGTGCCTCGCCATGTTTAACCTGGAAGTCGATCTCTGAAATTAATATTTAATTGAATTTGTAACATGGGTGGATTTGGATTAATAATATTAAGCATCGTTTGTGATTCAAGTCTAAACCTCTAAGAACAGATAAGTTGAATTTGGAATCAATAATGTTAAGTTCTGTTTGCGATTTCAAATTTAATTTCTAAAGAACACAATAGGTTGTTAGGAAATGTTCAGGACTTGTACAAAATTTTTGTACAGGGGAACCGGTACGATATTCCGAGTAGCAACCAACAACTCTCCACCACGATCAGACCGTAGTGTCTTGATACTTTTACCATGATGTTTCTCCACATCAGCCTTGTACTCTTTGAACTTATTAAAGCACTTAGACTTGCGGCGCATCAGGTAAATGTACTCATATCTCGAATAGTCGTCTATAAAAGAGAGAAAATATTCGAAACCACTTCTTGCCTGAATAGTCATAGGTCCACACAAATCAGAATGAACTAATTCCAACACTTCTTTGGCTCTATACCCCTTTGCCTTAAAAGGCCTCTTGGTCATTTTTCCTTCCAAGCAAGACTCGCAGGTTGGAAAGTTTTCCACTACCAAAGAACCCAAAGGTCCATCGATTATTAACCTTTGAATTCTACTCAAGTTAATATGACCCAACTTTAGATGCCAAAGATATGTTTGGTTCATTTCCGAAGGTTGCTTTCTCTTATTAGAATTAGAAGATGTGTTATTCATTTTCATTTGTTGCATCGTGGGAGTTATTGGATTAAAAGTATACAAATTATCAACCAACGTACCAGAACAGATCACCTCTCTATTTTTCTTGACTACCACTTTGTCATCAAAAGAAACAGAATATCCATCCATAAATAATTTAGAAATTGAAATCAAGTTTTTTCTAAAACATGGTACGTAAAGATAATTTTTCAAAATCAAAGTTTTATTTCTATCGAAAGATAAATAAACATCTCCCACTGCAACAGCCAGCCCTAGGGGGAGAAGGTGGAGCCAAAAACCACAACCAACAACTACTTGGATGGGTGGATGCAAGACTTTATATAGAGGCTACAACAGGGACCTAGAGGAGGAATTGGTTTAGGCCTCCTGATGGGCTTGGGCTTCCTGTGTTCGGCTCAAACACTCAACTCAAGTCCATCAATAATAACCCATACTACTAAAGGGTTATTATTGAACTACCACACCAACCCATATTACAATATGAGCTCCTTTTTATCATGAGTGCGTTAATCTCCCTGTGTTTAATATATCGTATGTCCGTTAATTAATTGAGTTACTGATAGCTCAATTAATTAACATCTGATTTCAAGAGTAGTACCACTCAACTTTATTATCATGTCGGATTAAGTCCACCTGCAGGGTTTACATGATAATCGATATGAGCTCCTCAAGGGGACATCATCAGCCTAAATAATTAGGACACAGATTCCTTCTATAATCAACAACACACCATATAAACAGTATTATTTTTTAACTCATCAGGCTTATTGATTTAACGAATAAATCTCATCCATTAATAAGTTAAAGAAATAAATACTAAGTATACGTGCTTGTTATTATATAGGGATTAAGAGGACGCACATCCATAATAACAGAGGTTCTGTTCTTTTATATAGTCAGTATAAATCGAACAACCTCAAATGGTCCTGCTCAATACACACATAGTGTACTAGTGTAATTTTATAGTTAAGACAGACTAATACCAAATTACACTACAACTGTTCCAATGGTTTATCCCAATCCATCTTGGTTGTGAGCTACTATTTATAATTTATAAGGAACCGATAACATGATCTTCTGTGTGGCACCACACACCATGTTATCTACAATATAAATTAAATGGACAACTGCATTAATATATATATAAATATAAAATGTAAACATTTGACCAAAGTGATTCTCATTTCAAAATATTTCAAAATAGATGTTTATACAAAAGCTAGGCTTATAGTATACATCCCAACACCGAGTGAGACCCGACGCCAAACGCAGACCCTCGCCGTGACTAGGACTGCCCCAGCCAACAAACACCCCTCGTCGTAAGCTAGGTTTTCCTCTCAAACGCCATCGTTCATCGCTGTTGCCGCTATCCTTCATCGGGAGCAACCAGCATACTAGGTTTTCCCCATGCCGTCATCACTGCCCAACTATTCATCTCTGTGAGATCCGACAAATTAACTTTCTATACCAATTTTAATTTCTATATGAAATAATTTCTCAAAAGTTCCAGATTTAATTTTAATAGTCCATAGTTTGAATTTTTATAAAATAAGTTTCCAAGTTATTTCAATCGCTTAATCCAATGTTTCACAGAAGACTCGACAATCAACTTCCCATGATTGATAGATATCATTTAGTTATAAACATTTTGCAATTGTTAGCATATTTGATTTGTTTCTCTTATGCTAATGTATACATACACTAGAATCTTTCACAATTCATAGTTGTTTTTTCTTTAACTTTTCCTATGTGTTTTTTTATTTTCTTTTGGTTTTCTTTCCTCTCCATGTTGTTACCGCACTGCTGTCGGTCCTTTGTAAGGAGCTGCTAGGTGCTATTAGGTGAGACTCGACGCTAGACGTTGGCCCTCGTCGCGATTGGGACTGCCCTCGCTTCAGGCACCCCTCACCGCCAGACTGTGGGCATCGCCACGATGGCGCTTGTTGCTTTGTTCAATTTTACTTCTACTTATTCAAAAATATACTTGAAACAACTTGAATACTTGGTACTAACAGTTGTTTTTTTGTTGTAGGTACTTGTATGATGTGATCTACATAACTAGTTTTGTGCAGATAATGTCCATATTATTTGATAAATTTTAGTGGACTCACTTAGTCGTAAGATTTGGAGAGACTCATTTTGTTACACAATTTGATTTGTTGTTGGAGAAATTGCAATGTGATCTACATAATTACAATATCTTCTTACAAGATCTTTGTCCGATTAGTTCAATCCAATCACCATCTTTTCTTTATATTAATTTTTCCACCTTGCCAAAATGCATTACATTTAGCTTGAATAATTATTATCAACGTATTATTCTTTGTGTATCAATGCACGATACATGGAAATATCAAACAAAAATCTTTAGTCCTTTAATTATCATCAATGTATTATCATAAGCTTTGGTCCTATAATTTACAGGAACTTACAGAACAACATTTCTGACAACAGAAATACCAAACACCTGCGAGGCACTATTCCACACTTTACATACATATCAATAAGTGATGCCACAATCTTTAGATGTCTATCAAAATCTAACTTGTCAACAAAACCATGCAATTGAAGGCCTAATCGGTGACACCGAAGCATGCCACATGATTTCTTGATAAAAAAATTATATCAAGCGTATGTTCATATAAAATTATATCAATGAGTCATTCAAATAATTTCTTTTATTGTTGTTCGCTTAAATTTGATTTAAATATGCAAACATTATTTATATTTATCTATTGAATAAATTCGAATCACACACTCACCGAACTCTAAAACAATACTTTAATTTTTAAATTATGCAAATATAATTTCGATGCATGACAAGCCATCTAAAACTTCAACAAAAGATACATGAAAGAGCATGATGCATCATTCATGGAAGAAAATATTTAATCCAAAAATGTAAACCTGAGCATTCATGAATAGCTTTTGAGTATGTTTGAGTGATAAATCTAGGCACCAAACATGTTCGCAAAGGAATTCCATATTACAACTGAAAGTGAAGTTGGTGCTTAATCCAAAGAGGGAAAAAAAAATCAAAGATTTCACGTGTAAATCTTCAACCCAAATGCAAATCCTGATTCTTGTGAAATGAAAAAAAAAACAGTTAGGAAGAAACATAAAACACTAGTTTTATAAAAGAAATCGTGTTATATAAGCAAGTACAAGGGTTGGGATACTTGGAAACTTCATATGATAGGGTAGAAAAGCACAAGGTGAAGTAATTTTGAAAAATGTAATAATCCAAGCACTTTCTTAGTACAAAATAAAAGCACCTCAAATGTTAAGCATAAGCAACTAGACCATTTAACAAGCATAAGGTATGGCTTGTAGGATAAATTACTTACAGTGTGATTTGTTGTATACTAATCTTGGTTGTTTTTTAAACATTTATTCATCCTAGCGTATATTATTAGAACCTGCAATAATAAAGGGAATTATTAACTTCAATTTCTCAATCAATCAACTACTACAATTTAATAAAACTTTGATAGTACCATCTATATCTGCCAATTCTCCTTCATATGTGTCATCATCGCTGTTATGATGATTATTTATAATTGATCTGGCAAAACACATGATTATATATAAATTGCATTAGGGAACTGCTTTGTAAATAAAATTATCATACAAATATAAAATTAATCGACACATATCCTTGTTGTAAAATTGGATAGTTCTGCTTGTCATATGACACACCTCGATATCCACATCCATGACATAGTCGAGACTTTGAGGTTGACTTCTCTTTTGATGATTTCAATCTCTTCCCACATCCTTTTGTTCTTACTAAAGATGGATCAATAATAATAGGAGCCACATCCATGGATCTCTTCCTTTGACTTCCATTGTCGCATGTTTTTTTACTAATGTTTATCTCTTTAATTCTACTGTAGATAAAATCAAATTATTCATCCAAGAAGTTTATCTCCTCATCAGTTAAAGATGCATCATTAATACTGAAGCTTTATTGGATAACCTCGAGTGTCTTGACATTAAAATCCTTTCTGGAGCATTGATGAAATTTTGTTTCCTAAAGAATATGTTGCTCCAACCTTTGCATCTTGTGTCCATCATTTGAGTATATACTTATAAGGTAGATGAAACACTTAGTTAATACGAAAAAGCTAGCATATGCCTGCATGGAATGCCATCAAATTCAAATTTTCTATAGCTACAGGATATGTAGTCCCTCTGTTTATCATGTGTGAAGATCCTAGGTTTGGAGAAAGAACAACTTTGAAAATTCATCGCATGATAAACTACTAACTCAACTCCTATAGATTCTTGTTGCACATAGTAACCATGACTCTCATTCATTTCACTTTGAAACTCCATCTATTTCTTTTTCGTGTACTGCTTAACCATTTAAATTTCCATTGGCTAGTTTGTCTTAATTCTTGGATGCTCATTCATATCAATATGATCAACAACTAATTCATTATGTCTTTAGTATCTCAATACCCTATTGAAATGAGTGATAAAATTCATCAATGAGTTCTTATTTGAGACATACCTATTGAAAAATGCATGTGAGCCTTTAGATCTTTGATTACTTGACATTCTATCACAAATACATGGCTAAAATATACTGGCACCCACTTGTGTCGTAATTCGTACATCAATGACAACCAACTATTTTTATCTTAGTTAGCACATTTGATAACCTGTTTCTATGAATTCTCAAATTCATTAGGTCTCACGGTAGGACATCCAGGTTGTCACGCAGGTACCCGCGGTTAAATTCCCAGATGTGGTGTATTTGTAAGAATTTGTCCTCCAAATGGGGGGGGGGGGGGGGGGCGCAACCAATAGATGCTGGACTTTTGGGTTGGCCGCCACATACGCTTCCCGATTTACCCTGGTGACTGGTGGAAAATTTTCGTAGGACCGGATCGGTCACCTCTAAGGATAGTTAATGAGGCTAACTAGAATTATTATTTTTTTATTTCAAATTCATCAGGTATTGTACAATTTCCAATGACATTCTTGATACTTTGATAGTAGTTACGAAAAGTCAAAGGGTGTAATTATCTAGGAATTTATTCAATATGTGCCACAAACAATATCGATGCATTGTTTGAGGGAAAACTTGGGCAATATGACTTTCATCATAGCAGGATCCTGATCAGTGATCATCACGTTTGGTGCACCTTTAGACATTACTTTTAAGAACTTGTTAAGCAGCCAAACAAAAGACTTAGTTTTCTCATCACTTATAAAGTTGCAACCAAAAATAATTGTCTGATGATGATGGTTAACTCCTACAAATGGTACAAAAATCAACTCATATTTGGTGGTGTTATATGTCGTATCAAATACAACTACATCACCAAATATATTATATGTCGTCCTTGATACATGATCAACCCAAAACTACCTGCTAAATCTTTTATTTGAATCGGTCTCGTATTAAAAAAAAACTGGATTCTTCTCTTTCTCATATGAAAATAACTTGATTAGTGTTTCAGCATCGATACCCTTTTGTTATCCCTTAGTTCTTTATCAAAGTTTCTAATATCTCTTTCTACGCAACTCACCTCCCCTCAGGATCTCCATACTCTATCTCTAATAATCACATTTGTTGACAAATTGGCACATTGGTCTCTGAAAATTATTGAGTCAATGCTTTCTTTGCTACCGAAACATTATGCTGTGAGCGTAGCAAATGTACCTTTGAAGGAGTCGAGAGTGGATGATTATGGTTTTCCATGAAGTTTTTGACAATCCAATTAGGTTAGCTTATTCCTTGACAAGTGAAATCTTGACTGATAATCAGTTCTAACTTCGCCACGTGTTTTTTCCCTTATATGTTGATCACCTTTTGCATGTTTATTCTACCACATTTGATCTGTATGCCCTTCTTTAAAGCATACAAATTATTTCTAGACAATTTCATTTGTCATCTTATTTTTCTTGCTATTATTTATCCTAGCACTAAATCCGGCTTCTCGTGCATATTGGTTATAGAACAAAAATGCCTCATCTAGTGATGAGAATTTTATTCAGAATTTTATTCCAATTTTTAGCTTTCGATTATTTGTAACTTGGGGAATATATAATTGAGCCTCACTGTGATTTTCTTCCATTGCTTAAAATGTCAAATTCAGATGAAGTTAAGCTCTACCTATCACTATATAGCCAAAAAAACATTCTAAATTAAATAGACATAAAACAGTATTATCATGTGGCGGTAATCTAACATTACAGTATATCGTTTTAGTACTAAAGCATGATCTCTGTAAAAGCGAGAAGCGGTGGTAATTTTAGTACCTGCACTAGAGTCTTGGGATGTAATACAACCTTATCAATGCTATTATTATTAGCTTTCAACCCGTCAATGCAATACGCTTCAAAAGAAAATCTGCTCCTACAATCTATCGTACTATACTGTTAGAGGCATTGAAAACATAAATAAATAGAAGAGAAAACAACAATGAATTGTGAAAGATTCTAGTGTATGTATACATTTAACATCAGAGAAACAAATCAAATATGCTAACAATTGCAAAATGTTTATAACTAAAATGATATCAATCAATCATGGGAAGTTGATTGTCGGGTCTTCTGTGAAACATTGGATTAAGTGATTGAAATAACTTAGAGACCTATTTTATAAAAATTTAAACTATAGACTATTAAAATTAAATCTAGAACTTTTGAGAAATTACTTCATATAGAAATTGAAATTGGTATGGGAAGTTAATTTGCCGGATCTCACAGGGATGAAGAGTTGGGCAGCAACGACAGTGTGGGGAAAACCTAGTATGTTGGTTGCTCTCGATGAATTAGGACGGCGACAATAGCGATGAACAATGGTGTTTGAGAGGAAAACCTAGTTTGCGATGAGGGGTGTTTGTTGGCTGGGGCAGTCGTAGTCATGGCGAGGGTTTGTGTCTGGTGCCGGGTCTCACCTGGTAGCAGCGACGAATGACGATGACAGCATCGACGAAGGACGGCAGCAGCAGTGACAAAGGATGACGACAGCAGCGGCTGCGAGAGGAGTCTAGCGGCTGGGGTAGTCCTAGTAGTAGTGAGGGTCGGTGTCTAGCGGCTGGAGCAAACCTGTCTCACCTGGTAGTAGAGATGGAGGGTTGGCGGCAGAGGCGGCGATGGAGTCGATAGAGGCAATGAAGGAAAGAAAACCAAAAGAAAATAAAAAAAAAACATGACAGGGAAGGAAAGATGAAGAAAATAAAAAAACACAACGTGATGAGAAAAAAATTGCTGATTGGGATTGCCACTGTGGCAGTCGGGGGTGGGCGTGCAGGGGAAGTTTACAGCATATCGTGGCAGTCGGGGGTGGGCGTGCAGGGGAAGTTTACAGCATATCGTGATGAATATATATATATATATTTATATATAAACAAAGTTGCCTATTAAAAAATTGTCCATCTAAACTCCGTTTCTATGAAAAGTAAAAATTATATATATATATATATATATATATATAAGCAAAGTTGTCTATTAAAAAATTGTCCATCTAAACTCCGTTTCTATGAAAAGTAAAAATTTTATAGAAAACTTTAAATGTTTGATTATTAAAAATCATTAATGTTTAATTATTAAAAATAGATAGATCATTAATATTTTTTTACAAATTTCTATCAATAAAGTAAATATTTTATTTGTAACTTTATTTTCTATAAATAGACATAATAATCCGGAAATATGAAAATATAAATTGCATTCAAAGATTCAATTTCATCACATGATTTAATATCAATGAGGTTGAGGGGTTATGTGTGCTATATATAATACCCCACTTTTTTTTAAAACAAAATAGTATGTACTATATTAAAAAGATTATTATTAATTTAGGCAGAAAAAATGACTCCTCTTTTTAATGTTATCCCTTTGGAAATATATCGGGCTCTTGGTTTGTTGTTATGATCTACCTGCTTCTGGAAATAAAAAGATTGTAGCTTGGAATATGCCTTTGATGATAAAGAGGCATGTTAATTATTTTTTTTACATATTTTCTTGATTTTTTTTTACATTTTTACAATTATTTTTTTTTAAGGGTGAACATATACATGAAACAATAAAACATCCTATCATGGAGAGAGTGAAACCAATTCTTAAAGAAAGTCATGTATTTTTTATAAGATAACAACAAACAAATACAAGATAAATCTTATCACAAAAAATCATGTATGCAAAGTGTTTGATGATACATTTCCATCTATGATGTATGAATTCAAGTCCTTCAGTGAATTGAAGAACATAGATATTGATAAGACCATACTTTTTGTTATATTAATTTATTTTTTGTGTTTCATGATTAATTGATCTAACAATTTTTTTCTTATAGCTTACAATTTTTGTTTTTGTTTCTGAGATGTCATTGGTAAAATGGTTACATGAGACTCACCACAAAGTAGATAATTTGATTGTCGTCTTACATAGCTTCTTGATTTTGTATCAGAATATTCAGAATAAGCATGTTTAACTTTGGTTTTGGTTTTTTGATTTGTTGTATTTTAATAATCTTGTATTTTACTATTTTTAGGAACAATAGGCTATCATGTACTTTGTAGGGAGACTTTGTCAATGACATCATGGTATACTTGGAAAAAGTGGGTGAAGAACCGGTTGTTATCATTCTTCAAATGTGTGGAGTAAAACGTTTTATGGATGAAGTACGTGTTAAAATATTTTCCATGTTACTAAGATGATAGTAAATTGGAATTTGGATGAAATCATGGAATTTTGTAATAGATAATTTCAATTATTTGCAAGACCCCAAATTTAATTAATACTATTTCAATGTCATCTGTTCAAACAATCTTGGAAGAACTTTCGATTGCAATTTTTTTAGTTAGCAGTCATAGTCAGTTATATGTCATTGTTTCTAGAGTTACGAATCCCAGGGGTCTAAAATTTTTGATATGTGATAGTGATAGCAACTAGAAAAATTCAACAACAAATGTTGTTTTTAAGGAAGTTTTTCAAAATTTGTAAATTTTATTTTATTTTCTAATTGTACATCTATAATCAATTTAGTTTATTTATATTTTAATTATTTGTTCAAATGCTCATACTTACTAATTTTAATAGTTAATTATATAAAATAACGTCTGTCACAATATAATAAACAAGTTGAAAATTTGATAACATAAAAAAAAATGTGGAACCGCCACATCAGCGACCCCCCTAGAGCCAGTCCCATGGATATGGAGGAAGGTAAATGCAGGTACACAGGTAGAAAGTGCATGACGGAGACGTTAACCCCAGACAGTGACACTCCGGGGATCGACCCCTGGACCTTTTTAGCCACAGAACCATGTACTCCCCATCTGTGCTACGCCCTGGGGACTGAAAATTTGATAACATGCTCATACAAAGTCTGTCACAAACATTGAGCGTACTATGATGCAAATGATGCATCTAAACATGCCTATGGAATGCAATCAAATTGACCAAGATACCAGGAAAGTATTTTTTTCTAAGTATGATCCAATCCGGCTAATCCATATTTTTAAACTTAAAAATTTTAATATTTTCTATATATTTTTAAATTTTTTGATGGGCTTATATTGGTCCGTTTAACCCACAATCTATTTTAGGTTGGATTGAAAAATTTTCAATCCATCAAAATGATGAATCATCCTGCTCCATTCCGCCTTGCTAAATGACCAACCCACCCACCACAGGTCAATCCCCCTGCCACAGATCGACACAACTCTAACCGCCGGAAGCAAGGAAGGAGGGGAGAGACACGAAGGAGCACCATGAAACACATAATAAAAAAGTGTATAAAAAAATGTTAATACGTACATGAAGTCTAAGCCTCGAACGAACTTGAGTGTGTGTGTGTGTGTGTGTATATATATATATATATATATATATACACGAAAGTGTTCTGTTGCGGATCTTTTGTCGTGCATCTATGCACGACACTGGTCCAGATGCCTAGATTCATTTAGTATTTTTTTTATTTATTTTGGATATATTATATGTATTTAGGGTTTAATATTTTAGAATTTAGGAGTTGGATTATAATATGTTTGACCTAATAAGATTTTTCCTCTAGTGTTTAAACTTCTCTCTTGGATTATAGTGTTCAAAATTAAAAATATTATATACTCACAGGGTATATTATATGTATTTAGAGTTTAACATTTTAGGATTTAGAGATTGTGTTATAATGAGTTTAAGCTAATAAGATTTTCCCTCTAGGGTTTAAACTTTCCTCTTGGACTATAATGTTCAAGATAAAAAATTTTAGATGCTCACGGGGTATATAGAGTTCATCTTTAAGGAAATGTTGATTTAAAAAAAAATAAAAAATTGAATCCAAGTGCATGGATTGAATCCATGTCCTGGGATCGCTATGGTGTGCACAGGCGCAAAGCGTTTCATCTACAATAGATCACATATATATATATATATATATATACACACACACTGCGACCTTCTGCTGTGGATTCATGCGTGCCCTGACTCAAGGCGACTCTAATGCACTGGAGGCGCATAGGCGCCTCGAGTCAATTTTTTTTTATAGTGTTGAGGTGTTTTGATCAAATGCAAGCGCCTCAATTCAATCCAGTACATTTTTTTAGATACATTTATTTTATTTATTTATTAAGCTCGGAATTAAGCTAATTAGATTTTATCTTTAGGGTTTAAGAGTTGACTTATAGTATTCAAGTTAAAAAAACATTTAAACTAAAAAAATTTTAGGTGCTCTCGGGATATAATATATGTATTTAGGGTTTAAGATTTAAGAAATTTTAATTAAAAAAATTGAATTGAGACGTCTGGATTGGATTTGATGTAGGCGCCTCAACTCTATAAAAATATTTGACGAAGGTGCCTCTAATTCATTGGAGATGCCTCGAGTCAGGGTGCACACAAGTCCGTAGCAGGCGGTCTGCAACATATCAATTATATATATATGAAAATGTTAGCCTGTACACTCGTTCGATGCACACTCCTGAGTGACCTTCACAACTCCGGATGCCCCGATTCTCAAAATTGAATCGGGTTGCTTAGGGTGCACCTGGGCACCCAAAGTTGTAAGAGTCACCCAGTACTGTGCACCGAATGAGTGTGTTTGTATCAAGGTAGGTCCTAGATTTTAAAGGCCCCGCTGCAAAAAAAAAAAAAAAAAAAACCCTTTAGTTCGAGTAAGAAAATTTCATTTAAATCGAAGGATTTATGCACTCAAGGGCGGATCCAAGAATTAGAGATGGACTGAGTTAATTCTAAATTGATTAAGTCTACCAAGGACACCATAGAAGAAGTATGAGTTCATTTCGTGCAATCACGTTAACATTTCATCATTTCCTATATTTCACCAAATTTTATTTTTTAAAAAATATTTTTTTATTATTTATGTAATCGTTAAGTTAATTTATCAATATTAATATCCAATTCGTAGATATTGAAAATTTGGAGGTTATAGCGGCTCAGAGCAGTCATGTTGATAACTATACCTCGGGGGTGAGGGTCTGGCCACAAGCAATGATAGGGAAAGGGCATGGGGACGAGTAAGCGAGATTGAGAAGATAGACGATATAGTCAAGGGAGGACGGGTAGAAGATGATGACGGGAGGAGCGGAGCAAGTGAGACAACTAAAGTCAAAAGAAAATTGGAGCGTCGTCTCAAAGTCAAAGACGAAGAGGATAGAAGCAATAGTTACCGTCCACGGCCAGACTTAGCTGATAGCTTAGGAAATAACAAACAAGTATGTTACAAGTTGGACCGGAAAAATGAGATTCGTATTTACAATTATAATAAAAATAATAATTAAATAAATATATAATTGAATTAAAAATAAAATTATAGGGTGCCAAATTTTTTTATAAAAATACGAAGGACTCACAATTGTCATTTCTCCAATTTACAAGTAAATTAAAAGATTTTAAATTAATAAAAAGAAAATAATTGAAAACAAAGTAGCATATGTTTTTTTTTATTGACTTGGTATTTATGATTGGGACTTGAGAATTATGGTGTTTGTGATTTTTTTTTTCTCTCTTACTTTGCCATGGATGATGGAGCCACTCAAGGGCTGGGCTACAGTCCAGGATAGCCCTTGAGTGACTTCGTCCCAGTATGTACTACTATATAGTATCGATGGATGAGGGCAGTGATGCGACGATGTGATAACAGTGACGTTAGACGATGACTATCAATGTGGACGAAGAATTTGAGAGTGAATAAAAATGGATTACGAAAGATTAAAGTTTAGGGAAATAGAAATAGGAAAAGACTGATTTACTCTCATGCGCATTTTTTTTTTCTTTTTAGTGGGTACCTTTATAAAAAATATCCATAATATTTTAAAATTCATAATTACTTCTTTTAATTTTTTTTAGTTTTTACTTAAAAAAATATATAAATATATTTTTACCAAAAAGGGGACTCGCCAGAGGTGTGGCCTTGTGCGCTGGCCCCACCTTGACCGCCTCTAGGCCGACTCTGGTTTGTATGGTGGTAAAAAATGATGGCAAAAATGAATACGTTCGCTCCCAATACTTCCGTCAATTTGTCTCAAGATTAATATAAAAGAGATAAATCATGAACGATTATTAACTTTTGAAATAAAGACTAGCACGTAACATATATTTACCCAGTCTGGTGTGTGTGAGAGAAAGAAAGAGAGCAGTGAGTGAGTGACTTATTTTTATTATTTTGCTTTCGATTCTTTCTCAATGGCGAGCATCCAAATTGGCTTCCAATCTTGCCTCTCCCGCCCAACCCCCGCCTCCATGGGCGCGCTACGCTCCGCCCTCCGATACGCCGCCGTCCACCGTCGAGCCCTCTGCGGCTCCGCCTTGGCTATCACCGGCGGCGACCAGTTATTTCCCAGCGGGAGGCGGAGCACCGTGCTCGCTCACTCCACTAGGGTTAGGATCGGGCCAACCGACGCCGCGCTGCTCAAGGAGGAGTGGCTGGATTCCCTCTCATTCCCGTTCTCGGAGAGGGTCCGGCAGGTCGTCCCTGCCGCCGAGGAGGAGGCTGAGAGCGGCGATTGCGTCGCGGGGTGGACCGTTGGGATCGACCCTGATGGTTCGGGGGCTGTGGCTTTGCTGAAACCCGATGCTTCTGGTTATTCTGCTCAGGTAGTTACTTAGGGTTGCGGGAAAGTTTATTTTGCATGTTCGTGAAAACCCTTGTGGAAGCTGGGATTTTGGTAAAGTCATTCTTTTGACGTTAATTTCAAGCATGCGATGCAAAAGAGTGAGATGAATAGTCGTTTGTATTTTTCCATCTCGTAAGTTTATGTGGCAGAAAATAGATTTGTCATGCCAAGTAATAGAAGATTGTAGGACATTTAACTTGTAGAAGCTGAATAGCTTTCCCTATTTTTCTTATCAGATTATATCTTCTCTTTTTATCTATACCTGTAGGAATACAAGAAGCTAGAAATTATCAAACATGGAGCATGTTGTTTCTCTTCTGCAGTTACTGAAAGCAAATTGATGGTTGGATGTTCCCATTCAATCTTAAATTTTTAATTAGGTCCATGTGTCTCCAATTACTTTAAACATGTTGCTGGATAGCCTTTATCATGAACAAGGCGAAAAAGGTTACACTATTATCTCTGGCCTTGACCTGACTTAATATACAGCTTCAAGCTCTTTGAAAGAGGTCATCATGCAATGTTTATGGTTTATTGATTTGGCAAAGAACCACTCTTTTAGTCTATTTAGTTGGGACTACATCCACCATTCACTCAAATAGAAAAGCATATTTGGAAGTATTCATTTGAGGACACATCTATTGTGTGCAGATTGAACTTCTATAATCTAAATATGTTTGGGTCTTAGTGTATGATTTTTTGTTTTAAAATCTGCAAAGCTAAGAATTAGCTTGTGAATATGCATCTATGTGCCTGGAGGATAATTCTCAGTTAAACTTAGGCCTGGGCAATTTCATATGGCATGACCTAGTAGGAGGAATTTGAAAGAATTTGAGTATTATAAGTGCTTTTCTTGATATATGTTGATACTATGGTTTCCTATAGTTTGCACAGTTCTTTACTGAACGTTGTGTGATTTCAAGAACAGTTATACTTGCAATACTGCCATGCTTATGTCCTTCCTAATTGCTCAAACAACTGCTAGCATTTAGCAGGTGTTTGATACTCCAAACATGGAAGTATTGGTCGGAAAAAGAGTTCGAAAGCGCTTGGATGCAAGATCCATGATTCAGTTGCTGCAAACATTTGGCGCACCACTTGGTATGAAGCAGGAAAAAATATCTCTTTAGAAATTCATAATTTTATAAAAACTTTGAATAGCATGATGTCAACAATTTTCATCAAGTCCAATTACTATTTTCTGCTGAACTTCATACCATTCTTCGAGTTTGTTATAACAGTTCTTACCTTCATAAGTCTCAGATCCAAATTTCATAGCAACGAAGTCTGTATTTATAGTACAATTGGCGTCAGTGTGTTAGTCAGTTCTTTTGTAGCTACCTGTATAAACTGCATGCTTGTCTATGCAATTTCTGTGCACTCGTGATATTGCAAATTAAATTATCTAGCACTAGCTTGATGCTTCTTGAGATTGCTTACTTCCACTTATTAATGTTTGGAATTTATGTTTAAATTGGTTTTTATAAATCATTAATTCACTCTTAAATTTTGATGATTGAACATATTCAGTGAGTTATAAAAACAGAAACTGGATACTGCAATTACTGAATATGTTTGTAGTTTTAATGCTTATGAGTTAATTTTCTTTGGGGTTCTTGCCATGTTAAATGGCACAGAAAATTAGAGTTTTTGTAGTAAAAAAGAAAAAAAAAAAAAGACCAAATAAATAATTCAGTAAAGATATAAATAGGCTTCATTACTAGTCACATATACTGAAAGGTGAATTGATAAAGCTACACTTTGTTTACATTATAAGTTCCACTTCGTAAACAGGTAGTGTAATTCTTTTCTTACAACAATGACAATATTAGATTATTCTAGTAAAATTTTCTATGGAGTTAATTTTATAAATTTATGTTGACTAATATAAAATTTCTATTTTAGGTACTAAAGCATTTATTGAGCAGTCTATGCCTTACCCGCAAGATGGAAAACAGGTATTCAATATCAATTGATTTATTCACTTCATATTAGTGGTATCTATACCTTAACTTGCATAATTTCCTGAAGATTGTTGACTCTTTATGTGTTGTTGCGAATGATATTGAAAAAGAAAATAATTCATGTAAAAGCATGCATCTGTATTTACATGGTGACATATGGTTGGTCAATCAACTTTACTATATTTTTCATGTGACTGTAGGAGGGATAACTCCATATCAGAGAATGGAAGATAGTATGAGATCATGCTATAGAACTATGGATCTCTATAGTTATAGCAAATTCTATCCTCAATTATTTTACTTAGTTGCTTGCACTAGAGTTTACTTGCATTTTAATTCTTGGTTGAAGCTAGTGTTAAATATTTTTCTGATGCAATGGGGTCTCTAGGCAAATGCATAAAGTCACATTTATGTTCTATCAATAGAGTTAATAACTATATGGTTGCATCATATATAGGTTTAGTCCACATGGGATACTTGCTAGTTAGTCAATAGTTGGAGTTGTATGCATGGAGTTTATGTTGTTTATAATAGTCCTATTTTAACACTCAATTCTGTATCAGAGCTGGTAAAACTAGTGGTTCTTCTTTTAGATCTCTAATTTGAGGGGATGTGGGTTTGATGTAGCTGCCCCTCTTCCTTCTCTGCTCTACATAATCACTCTTTGATTTCCTAGTGCAGTTTCTGTATCCCATAGTCATAGTTGTTGCAGTGACCTCGCTAAGATCAAAAGCAGACCACTTCATCTCCAATAGCTTCTTAGGGCTCAACTATTGACTATCTACCATCCCATTCCATGCCTTCCCCTTGCTTCCAACCTGCTAATTTTTTCATTTTTTATTGAGGGACAAAATTCATGGCCTTACTATTTGAGTTATTTGCTTATTGAGCTACTCCCAATTGAACTGGGCTCCACATTGAATTACTCTGTTTGTCATCGGCATTGGTAAGTTGTGCTACATTTTCATTGTTGTTCAAGATAGTACTAATATGACTAATTAATTTTCATATAACTTACTGACTAGCCCATTATTGTTCTATTCATTTTTTACATTACATTTCAGCTCGATAAAAACAAAACTTTCTTGCTAAAAAGGAAATGCAACATTATATCATACTGTATTTCATCATGTTGGAATTTTTGTTGCTAATACTTGTAGCTTTGATTCTCTTTCATTGCAACAAAGGGGTGGTGGAGTGGAGGGTTCACATATGGATTATGGATAGGGATTCTAGTCGCATCAGGGTTTTCAGTTGTGCCTGTGGTATCTCGCATTTGGAAGGAGCATTTTGGTATCCAGCGGAGTTCCTCAACCAAGGTTAGTGTGATACACACTGAATAGCTGCACTACAATGCAGTCAGATGTAGGATTACAAATCTTTCAATCGAAAGTACTTTAGCGAATCTAGAGATACTTAATAGCAAAAATCCTGTTCGAGTTGAATTTAAAATATCACTCATCTATTTCTGAATTCTTAATTCTTTGCCTCACTAATTTGATTGTAGTTTATATCAACTATAAATTATGGTGTGTTTGGTTTATGGTAATAACTATCCCATTCCCTATGAATTCCATAGAATAAGTATTTATATGTTTGGTAACAAAAATGAACTTCAATCATCAATTCCTATGGAATTGAAATGATTTTAAAATACATTCCCAAATCATGATGAATGATTTTTCCTTACTCCATTCTAGAATAGTTATTCCCCATTTATTCCCTTCTCCAAAAATTATAGATTTTTATTCTATTCAACCATCATATATATCTATATTATGAATGAGCAAAGCAGACCTTAATATTGTACCAGGTCTCACAATCTGCACAAATTATTTCTACAAACCAAACATGGAAATTCCAAAACATTTATGTTACAGTTCCTAGGAATAATTATTGTATTTGATGAACCAAACACATTCGTTTGGCTTCAACGATGTTTTTGTGATTCTAATCTTAATTCTAGCTTAATATCCTCTGGTCGATGTTTTTGTGATTCTAATCTTAATTCTAGCTTAATATCCTCTGGTCTCTATCTCCATGGTTCTTTTTTTATTATCTGCTATGTTGTTTACACAGGAGGATAGCAGGAGAGTTGCTTCTTCTTTATTCCCCTCTTTGCACTCTTCTCTAACAAGGAAAAAGGATCATGGTACACATTTGTCCATGCTTCAATCGAAGATACATAGTTTTTTTGGCAACTCAAAATCTTGAAACATTGTTTCTGTTTTCGCAGGAAGAGCTGAGGCTCTCCTAATCGCTGCATACGGCAAGGGTTTGAAACTAGAGTAACAAGCAAGCAATGCCATAAATGTGCTATTAAAATGAAACTTGGAAGGCTCATCGCAAGATTGGAAGAGCAAGATCCATATTTTTTTTCCTTGCAGCTTCGTTTCTCTTGTTGAAGTGTCAATTTACGGTAAGCCAAGAATGAGAACATCCAGATTGATGATTCTGCATTCAGATTTTCATTTGTTCAACCACATTTAATGTTGTAAGCTTCTATATTTATTCTGTCAACAACTAGCCAACTATTCAATTGTTATTATGCTCCCTTTTTTTTCCTTCTTTGTTCTCCAATTTTCAAGATGAATATTTTAAAAGTCGACTTTTGAGTGTATAAATTATGTTTTAGATATATCCGGTAGACGATTTAGACAAGACTGTCTATTTTAGAATTAGTTGAATAAAATTGATGGCTTTCCTATTGTTACTTTAAAAGTGACTCTTAAATATTTTCTAATATTTTTTTCCTTTATTAAAATATCTCATAGTAATTTTGATGTTATTTTAAAATGATAAAATAGATATTTTATTAAGTCATGCTGTAGTGACAAGATGTTCAAGTAATTTCTCCAGCTTCACTCGAATTCTAATTATAGCACATTATAGGGTATTTTTATCTAATGAGATGGAAAATTTAAGAGATGCTAGTAGGGTTGTAAACAAGTTAAGTTTTGGGTGTTTAAACTTGTTTAATAAGGTAATTGAGTTAAGCTGAGTTTAAAATTAATCAAATTTTTGATATGATTGTTCAAACTTGGCTTGGTGAACATGACTTGATTTATTTTTTATGAGTTTGAGCTTATTTAAATGTAAATTCGCTACATTAACGACTCTCCTAGTGTCAGTCCACGGATATGAAGGGAAGTACATATAGGTACATAGGTGTTAGACGCATGGTGGGGTAAATCCCAAGTTATCAGTTCCTGAGAATCGACCTCTGACTATTACGTCAGAGATGTCATGTGCCCACCATCTGTGCTACATCCTGGGACAGCTTGAGCTTATTTAAAGCTTGGCTCGTTTAGATATTATCGAGCTCTCAATTCAAGTCTGTTTTGAGTTTAGTTCGAGCTTGGTTCATTTAAATGTTATTGAACTTTAAATTTATTTATTTTATTATTTATTTAGCATATTAAAAATAGTTTTATTAATGAATATTGTTCATGAACATTATTCACGAACGTTAACGAGCTAAACACATATGTGTATAAGCTTATTTGTTAGTTTTACGAATTGTTAAAGTTTATTTATTTAATTAATCTTGTGTATATTGAACGAACATAAATAAATTTTTACCAAACTGAATATCAAACTGTTTATAAATATTTAATTCATTTATAATCTAGATGCTAGTGTTCCTAGTGACCCGTAAAGGTCTTATTAATTGTAAAAGAACATTGGAAGCATTTTGGCATCAAAAATTTTTAAGAGGCATTTAAATGGGTTTTGATGATTTCTTTATATATTTATATATATACTTGAAATAACAAATCAATAGCAGCCATTTTGCCATCAAAAATAATTTCCTATATATATATATATATATATATATATATAGAGAGAGAGAGAGAGAGAGAGAGAGAGAGAGAGAGAGAGAGGATTGATATTCTGAATAACAAATCAATAGCAGCCATTTTGCCATTTTGGCATCAAAAATAATTTCCTATATATATATAGGATTGATATTCTGAGGTACATGCATGGACACCTCTCACACTGGAAGATATCTCCCTTCATTGGAGGTGCCTTTCAATTAGAGAGTTGGGCACGTGCGTCATCTAAAATATAAATCCTTTTATATATATATATATATATATAGCAACAGCTACTTTATTTGATAGGATAAATGCATATGGAAATAATGTAAACAACAAACGCACATAAAGAAAACAAAACAAATGGGCAGAGAAACACAAACTTTCCATCCAAAGACCAAAACATTAACACGAGTTGTCTATCTGGGAAACAATATAGCTTATTACTCCAACAGCCACATCCATGCAGGTTTCTGCACTCATTCGAGTGCTTTACAAGAATCTCTGAAAGCACGGTTCATGCGAGATCACTGAAAGTAATTTAATATCCTCGTAAAAGCAGTGAAAATGACGAGAGGCCAGTCCTAGAATGAGCCTACACTTCAAATTATTGCAAAAAAAAAAGCTTGAAACACTGGTCGACAATGAAACCAGCTCAACTCGCTCAGCCTGAGTTACTGAGAAGGGGTGGTGCGTGACTTGTCGGGCAAGATGTTGTCAGGAAGAATTAGCTCTGAGGGTGTTTCACGGACGATTCCGAGCATCGAGTCATACTCCTCGTCCTTATGCGCGAACCTCTTGCGCAAAACTTTCTCAAACTCGATCTCATCGAACGACTTGGCGTTCTCAGCCGCATGCACTAGGGCCAAGTTAGCGTAGTTGGTAGCAGACTGAGCGATAAAAGCTATCTCTTCATCGGTGAGCTTTCTCAGCAACTTGGCAGGATTGCCTCCCCATACCTGACACATAACAAAATATTCACAAATGCCCATAAATAATAAATATAATGAAAACTTACTGTATCACTAATAGTGTTCCATCGGATTCGACATCCACTGTTGTCGATTGATCCAAGTCATCAGCTCATATTAGTCTTGACTATTTGAAAATGTGCTACATGTATTTCGTTCATACATTGAACTAGGCCCGACCCTGGGCCGGGTCCTAACCAGACCCGGCCTGGACCCGTGTCAACGGGCTGGGTACCCATTGACCCAGTTCCGATTCAAAAACTGGAACTGGCCTGGCAGGGTGACGCCCGGTTCCGGTTCAGCCCCTCTAAAAACCGTCCATCAGTGATTAACCGCCGGTTCAAACTGGCAATTGAATTTTTTTTTTGGGGATTGTTGGAACGGGTAGTTCACGACCGTTGGAACTACCGCCATTGAGATGAATTTTCTTTTTTATATTTTTTCAGCGGTTCAGATTATTTGATCGTTTTTTTAATCAATAGTTACAATTTAGTATTTGTTACTCTATAAATAGAAAGCTCATTTCATTATTTTTACTTATTTTACCCACATTTTCTCTACTCTCATTCTCAATTCCGCAATCTCTACACGCTATCGACTCCCATTCTTCACACTTTCGACTTCCTCTTCCAAGTTTCAACTACAATGGAAGGAGACCGAGGGCAAGGAGGTTCATCATCTCGATTTCGGAGAGGTAAGAAAATAACGAATTTAAACATTCAATCCACCGATGATGAGACCAAGCAACTTAAGAATCCGACTTCGACATCCGAACACAAGAAAGTACTGATGCAATTACTTCCAAGGTTCGGGAAGTTCCTCCTTTAAAATCTTCTATTTTTATTAAATATTTTGATAAGGTCAGTCTTCTATCGGGAGAATTACATGTAAAATGTAAGCACTGCAATGCTTTATACAAATCCTAAGTCGACGACAACTATGGGTTGTTGAAATGACACGTAGAAGTAAAGCACCGGATGGAATTTGGAATGGACCGTGCTCAAGCACAATTATCTAGATTTTCTACTAGCAAAAGTAGTGATTCTAGTTTACTTTATATTCTGATAAGAAATTAAAAGAATCATTAGTTAGATTTATTTCCGTAGAACATCTTTCATGTAGTTTTAGATCTAAATGCACTTTTGAAGATTTTGTAAAAAATCTCTTAATCCATCTGCTAAATGTGTTCCTAGAACTACACTTACAAAAATAATTAAAAGATTAGTAAAAAAAGGGAAAAATTAATTGAAGAATTTAGTAAATTAAATAATAAAATTTCTTTATGTTTCAATATTTGGAGTGATGGCAAATACATTCATATATGAGTGTGACTTACCATTGGATTGATAGCTCCTGAAATATCCAAAAAAATTTATTAACTTATAGAGTTTTTGATGAATCACAAAATGCTCACAACATCTTACAATTATTATGTTTAATTTTAGAAGAATATGGATTAACTTATCAAATATTTTCAATATCATTTGATAATGCTAGTTCTAATATTGCTAGTATTGAAGAACTTAAATTTATATGTCAATCCATTATTGGTGGTTTATTTTTTCATATTCGTTATATTTGTCATGTTTTAAATTTAAGTGTTCAAAATGGATTAAGAATTTTAGCAAATCATATTGAACTTATTAGAAATATTATTTCCTATTTATGGTTATCCATCTATAATAAAACAATAGGAAAATTTTTATAAAATTAATGGAATGAGATCTAAAATTTTTTCATATGAAGTACCAACACGTTGGAATTCAACATATCAATTGTTACAAGATTCATTTCAATATAGAGAATTATTATGTTTATTATTTTTCGCATAAAATACAAATAATGCTAATATATATTGATTTTCACAATAATGAAATATTTATAGTAGTATTTGTGAAATTTTCAAGGTATTTAATGATACAACCGAATAACTTTCGGGTTTTTATTATCCTACTTCTCATTTAGTTTTAGAGAATTTTTGAAATTTATTTAGTTGCATTTGCTTTAGACCCTAGATATAAATTAGAAGTTTTACAAGAAATGTTAGGTTTGTATTATAATGTTTTAATTTGACTTAAAGATTCTTCTTCTCTTGATCCAAATAATATTGTATATAATATTAGAAATTATTTATATGATATTTATAAAGAATATAGTATAAAATATGGAATACAACCTAATATTTTAGAAACACAAAATATAGTAGTAATTTAAAACTTACAAAACACAAACTTTATTAAAAGAACGGATGAAACGTCCACGAGGATCCTTAAGTTCACACAGGAACTTGAGAATTATTTTATGACTTCTTTTAATTTTAATAAAACAGATAGCGAAGTAGATTTCGATGTCCTAAAGTGGTGGTTACAGAAGGCTCAAAACTTTCCCGTCCTCTCCATGATTGCCAAAGAAATTTTAGCTTATCCAATGTCAACAATGGAACAAACGTTCAGTGCTAGCGGTACATATTGGATGAATGGCGATTGACTTTATCTCCCGACTCGTTGGAAGCCCAAGCATTACTTGACGATTAGACCAGAGCCAAGAAAAAAATCCAAGAAATGCAACTTTCATATAACAAAGTTAAAGAATTTGATACCGAAGGAACAAATACTACGAGAACATGAAATGAAAGTGAGTAACGCCACTTCATAAGATAAGAGAGTAAAAAGGTAAGAGAACTATGTGGGATTTGATTCCCCTATACCCTAAGGAGATGCATAGACAACTTAAATACGTACAAGCCATTTTTTTTCTTTTTTAATGAATTAACAATTTTTAATTTTTTTTAATATAATAATCTTGAACCGTGACGAGCCGTGAACCATGCACGAACCATAAACTGACCGTTCCGAACCATAAACCATAACCATCTTGGATGGTTAAGGTTAAGGGTCGACCCCCATGAACCATCGAATCGTCGATTCTGAACCAGAGTCGGGTCAGTGCAAGAGTATATCCCTCATAATGTTGATATTTTTTAAACTATTTCTAATTATGTTAACTAGTATAAATTCCCGGTACATTAATTTATTTTCTTGCATCTTATCATCATCTCATATTATCATTGTTTGAAGTTAGACTTAATTTCACCAAATCAACTTACAACGTATCTTTAAAGTTGTTAGACCACATATGTGAATATTAGAGTACGGGTTGGGATCATATGTGAAGTGCTAGATCAAATTCGGATAGAAAGTAGGTCAAATAAAGACTTTTTGGAAGAAAGATGAGTTCCTAATTGTTAGATCAAATGTTTATTTCTGATGCAGATGAAACTAAATTAACACGATCTTGATGAACCTGGAACTTTGAAACATAAGACTATAAGAGAATTGCTAACAAAATTAACATTCACAGTGAGTATACTCTCATTACATAGAGCAACCGGTTTTAAAGGCATCAGGAGAAGTTAATTTCTGAAAATAAAAACATAACATAAAGGACAATATAGTTGTTACCTCTCCAGCTGGGATCTTTGTATTCTGCCTTACGAGGGATCCTGCAGCAACCATCCCATGCTTTTCCACAAGTACCCCATCAAGCAGTACGGCACCCATTCCGACAAATGATTCATCCTCAATAGTGCATCCATGCAAGACAGCACTATGACCTATATAAAGTTAAAACGCCAATTCAAGAATGAGCTCTATAAGATGCAATTCATCTGTATCTTGAATCCAAAAATCTGAATCTTAATATGGTCATGAATTGACCTAATTTTTTTTAAAGAAAAAACATGCAAGGTTTTTGAACAAAAAACTTTATGGCTGGGATGTAAAGAACTGCCAGCTTGGACACGGATTCATAGTAACGAAAGAAATATGTTGACAATAGAACAATAATTTACAACCCAGTATCTTATGCAAGACATGCTAAGCAATTTATATAAACTATCACCAAGGATGATTAAAATCACTTGCCTACTGTGACATTATCTCCAATAATAGTTGGCAGGACCTTCCCACTCAAATTAGATTTTGCCACATGCACCAGAGAATTATCTTGTATATTAGTGCCAGATCCTACATGGATGCTGTTTACATCACCTGCAAAGGATCAGACGAAAAGGAATCAAAGGTTAAACTAACAATAAGAAATGTCCCGCTGAAAGTTGATTGTCTTCTACCTCAACAAGTATTCACTAGCAGTAGATCTAGCAACAACAAATTTTATAAATTTCTAATGATCAATCTATGTTTAATACAATCCTTGGACAATTACACATATACCCAAAGAAAAAAAAAATTATCGATTTTCTGCATGCATCATTGGTTGTGTAACATTGTGCAATGTATAAATTCTTCCAATGAATCATACTGAAGTTGTAGGATATGACGCAATCAAGAGACTCTTTTGCAATCCAATATAGGAAACATGCTAGACACCATTAGGGCAGACAATCAGTAAATGTTTGACACCACGGGTCTACTCTTGGACCTGAGTGAAAGACTGATTTAAGGAAATTCAAACTCAAAATATGAACAATAAAATGGAAGTGGATGTAATCACCATCTGACATTTTTTTCCAAAAGAAACTTCATTACATACTTGTAATAAAACTATGCTTTATAGATCAAAATGTTGGGTGCTTAAAAAACATGTACAAAATGTTAGTGTAGTTAATAGGTATTTGTATGAATGAGAAAAAAAAAAGTATAGCTACCATTCATGATAACTAAACTAGAGTGAATAAGTAAATCAAAGAAAATCATCAAAAACGGCGAGGACATTCTGAAAAAATGACCCTAAGCTTGAATTACAAAGAGTGAGATACTTAACTATTCAAAGTATAGATAAAGGAGTCAAAGAAGAATTTTATGAAAAACTCTAGAAAATATTCTGACAATGTCTTACACAAGCTCAATGGTGCAAAAGGTCCCTCTGCCTGACCACAAATATGTGGGTTATTATAGCTTTTGTTATTGTCAAATACAGATTTAAGTCAAATAAATAGAATTCAGTGGGAGACCAAACAAAAGATAAACATGAGCGCTAGCAAGTAAAATAATATAGACTAGATTTTTTGAGTCAATCCAGTTGCAACCTCCTATTGGTTGGAATGTGATATCAAACTTTCGACATACCAGTCAGCTTCCAAAATCATGATAATTTTTCACCCTTTTCAGCTGGGTTTTGGAGCACATTCGCATAGTATTTTACTAGTGTGATGAGCTGAAGCAGTGCAATAAGTGTATCGCAAGGAGTTGTAGAGGAATTATTCTGGAAAGACTTGTGTGAGATGAAGGTGAATTTTCCGCGTCTTATCAAAATCCCTCAAAAAAAATAACATTTTAAATTCTCAAGCACTTGGGGAAAAATATTTTTTATTTCCCTCCAACTATCTCAATTGGAAAACCCAGTTAATCAAGAAATGTCAATGGGTAACATATCTTATGAAATCAATTAGCATACTGGGTGTATATGTAGCCATACTCATGTGCATTCCAGACTGCAAAGTATCCATCCCACTTGGGTTAAATAGTGCATATCTGATTGCATATAACTTAAATAATCAATTAGCCACGAACACCATAGATTCAAGCAAACAAAATGAATGAGCTAGTTTAAGGAAAGAAAATAGTCACCTTATATTAAACATCTGCCTTCAGAATATACAATAATATAAAGGAAAACCAGTTACTATTCCTTCCATTTCCATCCTTCCAAGTAAACAAGAAGAGGTTAAGCTTCTTTTTTTTTTCTTTCAATTTGATCCTTCCACTTCTCCTTTACTTCACATTTCTTAAAATAAGCATAATTATAAAATAAAACAAATCAACTAGCCAGAAGTTATAACAGATTGTAAGATATTTGAATTACTCATTCCTAAAATATGATTCATATTTGTCAGCCTAAATTAATTACTCAATTGTAATTTAAAAATATGGCATTCTGTATATGCAGAGGACATCAAGACTTAAGTGGGTGAGATTGCCATGCCCCACGTTAAAGTTTTGGGCTAACGAGGAGAATCAATAAGCTTAGACTAGTGAGCAACTACTATATTGGGCTTGAGCATTTCTGTGCTAGTGCTTGGATTGAGCCAGATAATTTAATGGGTCCTCTTACCTATGCTAGTCATGATAGCATATTAATTCAGGAATGCAATTTCTTGTTGCTATGTCTTCCTACACCTTTCTAAGTTACAAAATTTCATGCCAATAAAATGAATCTTGCAAGGAAATAAGAAAAGATATGAAAACATCATTACATTCTGGTTGTATATGTACTTGGAAATTAATTGAAATCACAACATACCTCGCAAAACACATCCATACCAAATTGATGATCCTTGGCCTACTTGGACATCACCAATAACAGATGCACTAGGAGCAACAAAAGCATCTTTGTGAACATTAGGTACTTTGTCAAACACGTTCATAAGTGTACGATGCCTTGATACTGAAAATAGCAATAAGAGAGCATTTTAGCAAGTTAAAATACTATGAATTTAAAACATATTTGTTTCTCACAATTACTTAGTATAATTCTAGCAAGAAAAGTTTCTGAGCTAAGGTACAAACTATATCATAGAATGAAATCTGTACTGATTGTCCTAGACAACAAGATATTTCATACTGGGACATAATTTTTTTTTAAATGACCTAAGTTGTCCTGGTTCATTGAAAAGTCTAACATAAACTGTATTACCTATGGCAATCAAAACATCTACCCATAATCATTGGTGTTCAATAACATGACTGTAAACTGTAACAAATAGTATCTTTACTAAACATCTACCTTCAGAATAAACAATAATATAAAGAAAAACCAGTTACCAACAAAGAAGCTCAATAAATTTCCTGAATACTAAAAAAAAGATAAATTCTTATACATAGACCTCAATGATGTCATAAAAATTGGATTTTTCATTGGTATGCAGGATAAGCTATAATCAAGTTTCTTGTCTAAGATAGTAGAGATATCTTGTGCACATAGGTAAGAAAATCCATAAACTGCAACAACCAATGCGTTTATGTTTCAGGGTGAATCGAAGTATCAAGTCTCATTTCTTTTAACCTTTGGAGTACTTTTTGATGACAATTACAGAAACCAATACATCTGAAGTTCCTAACCTGTCTTCGAGTTTTTGGGAAAACATCACTAACATGGATAACATTTGAGCAACTGGAAAATTTTCATTCTAGAACATCGTGAAAAAAAATCTTGAATTTATGGCACAAAGGCAATATTTTACGCGAAACGGAGAAACTAATCATAATAAAGTAAGATCCTCTGATGACCATTTCGATTCAAACCTAAACAATGTCAGTAAAGCCGTGATACAAACAATAAAAAAAATGCAAAGATACTGAAGCAAAATAACCGAACGCAGCAAGATCGCCGGATCGAAACAAGTACGCGGAGAAAGAAGCAGTCTTACTCTGCTCCTGGAAGAGATAGTTTCCCTGGAGTCGGGAGCCGAGACGATCGATGGCCTGGCCGGTCTCCCGGATCCAGAATCCGACAGTGTAGATCGCCCTCCCTAGTGTCCCCATCGATCTCGCGCCCTAGCTGACAGACGGATGCAGAAGGCCACGGGATAGATCGCCCCCCTTTGACGCCGGCGACGAAAAGGAAAAAGAGAAAGCGAGAGGGAAAGGGAGATCCGCGAGAGGGCAGCGGTCTAGGAAGCAGAGCGTCGCAATTGGGGTTTTCGCCGGAGACGGAATTGCCCCTGTTCCTTTGCTTCTATTTCAAAATGCCCTCCGAACGCTTTATAGCTTTCTTATTAAGGTCAAAATTATTTTAATAAATAAATAAATAATTTTGGAAATGTTAATAAATACAAAATTGAAAGACCGTTCAGAAAAAAGACGAAGAAACCGATCGGCGGCGCTCGCGTCCCCGCTTTCGATTCCTTTCCCTTTCCTTCAAAACCCTACCTTTTCCTCTTCCACCTCTCGATTGCGTCCTCCGTACTCGTACCCGCCGCCGGCGCTGCCTGTGCCATCGCTCACTGCATCCGGTTGGAATCTTACCTATCAGGCAGGTGAGTTCTGCGATTGCTGGTCGTGTTGGTGGGGGAGTTTCCATTGGAAGGATTTCGGTTGGTATTAAGGTTATTGGGATACTCACTTGAGGTCGCAATTTGAAGTTTATCGTTCATCCCTTAAAGAAGTCAGTGGTGATATCCATGGGCGAAAGTTCTACACTTTTCGCAGGTGGAAGATAGACATTACTGAAGAGCTTGCTAAGCTATTTATATGTAGTCGAATTTCAAGTGCATCAAGAATCCTATCGAGAAATGGATTGTTAAGACTGCAGTAAAAGGGAATCATTCCAGTTCATTCGACAAAGTGATTGATGAGCGTGATTTAATCACTTCATTCCAGAATCCCTTCAGACCTTCCGGTTGTAGATAGATAGCAGTGGATTCCTTTTTGAATCTACTGACGTCTTCATTTGCAACGCCTTCTTCCTTAGGACGCTTTGCTGGTCTGCCATCTAAGCCATCTCCTCCATCCTCTGTCGACTGGAGTTGGGTTGAAGAGTTTCGACTTGTATTCGACATGATCCACCATGTTCGTGGGTGGTAAAGTGGTGAGGCTGGCCGTGAATTCAGCAGGCTGTGCCTACACTGCCGAGCTTCAGGATAGTAGTCCCGCGACCAAGGAGTCCTCATATTCATCTGGAGTGCAAGAGTGGGCATCTTGATCCTGTCCGAAAACGGGAGGATAGAAAGTTGAGGATGTGCCTGTTACATTAAACTAGTACTGGATGTAGACTATGTTCCGCTCTGTAAAACAAGCAACGTCAGTCCAAGTCAGGGAAGAGGTCCCAGCATTGACCCTCTAACGCTCAAGTCAGTCACCGGAAGTATAGAGGAAAACGGAGCAATAGTAACGCAAGCGCAAATAGTGAATAACGTGTATCTCCGCCGGTGTTTAGACCCCCCCTTTATATAGAGCTCTTATGGACGACGTGCATGCTCTTCGAGGTATAGACACATTCTCCAATGTGTCTTATGAAAGGACCTGTCAGGAAAGTGCCTCTGACACCATACCTTTGTTGGTCGCTACTCGGAATATTGTACCGGTTCCCCTGTATAAAAATTTTGTACAAGCACTGAACCATTCCTAACAACTTATTGTGTTCTTTAGAAATTAAATTTGGAATCGCAAACAGAACTTAACATTATTGATTCCAAATTCAATTTATCTGTTCTTAGTGGTTAAGACTTGGATCGCAAACGATGCTTAACATTATTGATCCAAATCCACCCATGTTACAAATTCAATTAAATATTAATTTCAGAGATCGACTTACAGGTTAAACATGGCGAGGCACTAGGTCTTCTTGGGTATGGAAGCATCCACCACTTCCTAGACAAAGCCTTTCAACGAAATTCAATATTTAATTTCCTTATAGTAACCCTATGTTTAACCAAAAAGAACAATCGAATCACAAGTTCGAAAAACAAAAGAAATACAAAATCGAAAACATAAATTCGATAACTTAGATTCATTAGCCTCTTGTGTTTGGTATTTCAAGATCTAAATAAAAGGATGAACTAGTTATGATGCGGAAACTAATAACTAGTTATACCTTTTATAACTTATAGACCTCACAATCTTCTGTCGTATTCCTCTTCTTATCTCGGACGTCATGTGGACAACGATCTACCAAGACGAGAATCCACCCAAGCTTCCTTCTTCTTCAAGCAAGTTTCGGCCAATCAACAAACTCCTTGAGATGAAGAACTTCAGCCACCAACCAAACTCCAAGGGATGCAAAGAAACAAATCCTCCTTTCTCTACTTCTTCTCCAAGTAAAATCCGGCCACCAAGAGTCTCCTAGAGAGTTGATGCCGCTGGCCCAAGAAGAAGAAAGGAGGAGACGATGAGGATGAGGGTCGGCTACCACAAGGAAGAGAAGAGAGAAATACTAGATGATATATTGTTATGAGGTGAGGCACCTCTACCCTCTCTTTTATATTCCTTGGTCTTAGCAAATAAGAAAAGTTTAATAAATAAAATTTCCTTATATTCCTTACCAATATTTAAGAAGGAAAATTTAATTAAAAATTTCCTTTTCAACCCTTAATGGCCGGTCACCTCATTGTCCTCCAAAAAAGGAAAGTTTTAAACAAAAATTAAAACTTCCTAATTTGTTTCCGGAAATTTTAAAATAAAAATTTCTCTTTTAAAAATTCTCTTCATGATTGGTTATAAAAGAAAACTTTTATAAATTAAAATCTCTCTATTAAAACATGTGGATGATTTACAAAAAGGAAAGTTTTTTCCAAAATTAAAATCTTCCTTTTAACTACAAATAAGGAAAGATATCAAATCTTTCTCTTAATCTTTTGTAGAAAGCTATAAAAGGAAAGATATAATTTTAAAACTCTCTTTTAAAATCATGAGGATGGTTAAAAAAAGGAAAGTTTTATCAAAAATTAAAATATTCCTTTTAACTACAAATAAGGAAATATATCAAACCTTTCTCTTAATCTTTTGTAGAAAGCTATAAAAGGAAAAATTTAAATTTTAAAACTCTTTTTTAAAATCATGAGGATGGTTACAAAAACAGAAAAGTTTTATAAAAAATTAAAATATTCCTTCTAACTACAAATAAGGAAAAATATCAAATCTTTCTCTTAATCTTTTGTAGAAAGGTATAAAAGGAAAGATTTAAATTTTAAACTCTCTTTTAAAACCATGGCTTCCACATAAGGAAAGATTTTAAAATAAAAGATTTTAAAATAAACTCCTTTTATTTTTTTATGTGGTCAACCACCTAAGCTTGGGCTCCAAGCTAGGGCCAGCCACCACTTGGTCCATCCAAGGATTATCTTGGTATGCCCTTGCTTGGGCTCCAAGCTTGGCTTGGCCGGCCACCTAAGGATGGGTAAGAAGGTGGGTATAAGACTTTATAAATAAGAGGCTACGACAGGGACCGAGAGGAGGAATTAGTTTTGGTCTCCCGATGAACTTGAGCTTCCCGTGTTTGCCCCGAACACCCAACTCAAGTTCATCAATAATATCTCATTCCACTAAAGAGTTATTATTGAACTACCGCACCAATCTCATATTACTATATGGGCTCCTTCTTATCATGAGTGTGTTAATCTCCCTGTGTTTAAGATATTAAATTTTCATTAATTAAATGAGTTACTGACAACTCACTTAATTAATATCTTGCTCCAAAAGTAGTACCACTCAACCTTATTGTCATGTCGGACTAAGTCCACCTGCAGGGTTTACATGACAATCCTTATGAGCTCCTCTTGGGGACATCATCAACCTAGATTCTTAGGGCACAGTTTCATTCTATAATCAACAACACACCATATAAATAATATCATTTCCCAATTTATCGGGCCTATTGATTTATCGAGCTAAATCGCACCCTTTGATAAATTAAAGAAATAAATATTAAGTATATGTGCTTGTTATTGTATCATGATTAAGAGTACACACTTCCATAATAACAGAGGTATTATTCTTTTATATAGTCAGTATAAAAAGAAACTACCTCAAATGGTCCTGCTCAATACACTCAGAGTGTACTAGTGTAATTTTATAGTCAAGATAAACTAATACCAAATTACACTACGACTATTCCAATGGTTTGTTCCTTTCCATCTTAGTCGTAATCTACTTTTTATCATTTATAAGGAATTGATAACATGATCTTCTGTGTGTGACACCACACACCATGTTATCTACAATATAAATTAATTGAATAACTACACTTAGCATATAAATGTAGACATTTGACCAATGTGATTTTTTATTTCAAAATAAATGTTTACAAAAAGCTAGGCTTTTAGTATACACTCTAACAACCTTAACAAGACATGTATATCCCTGACAAGACAGTAGAAGCTTCCATCGTACGATCCGCCTGTTAACCATGTCTTGTGTCAATGACACTATCTCTCAAAAGGATATTGAGTGATATAACAATGCTCCTGCTGCTTGGTCGAGCGGGGTAGCCGCTCGACCTCTGTCGGCCTCAACTACTCTTCCTTATGATGACTGGGTGTAGTATCTTGTCTTGTCTATCCTGACCGGACAAGCTCTTTAGTCTCCTCAATGTCCTGTCGTCCCACACTAAGCGTCTGGTGATCTAACCATTTTATCCGAGCTAAACGGATGGCTCGCTCGGACACTGATTGCCCGACCGGGCGTTGTAGTCTCTTGTTGATCAGACACTGATTGTCCCAACCGACCGTTGTAGTCAACCTCCGCTTGGACACTGTAGGAAAGACTTTTAACACCCTGGTGTTGACCACCTTGACTTTGACCTCCACCTTGACAATTGACTCGTGCCGGGCGGACCCCTTCTTTATCACTGCATCACAAGCCTCCCCTTCAAATCTAGTCAAAGAAGGTTACAAGTCTGACTGACAGGGCCAATAGAGTCTTCGGTGGCTTCCACGTTCGATCAGACCATCTATGCTCCAAGTTTCTAATCGGAACAAATGTCTATGTCGTTCGGCTTTATTTCGTTGGTTGGATTTGTAGTTGTAACTCGGATCATACCGCCTAAGGTAGATGGTGCATCGGTCGCTCGACTGTGTAAGAACGCACTCTCTGTGCTGATCGGGATGATGGGTGACAACACTTAGCGAAATTTCTCCTTTCCATGCACTCTCATGAATGAGCGCCCTTTCATAGTAGCTGACATCATCCAAATTTCTTGAAAACCATACAAATCTTTAATCATTATGGCTGAGCACGCGGCAATACCTTTTAATTAAGCCTCATTAATGCCTTCCGGTAGCTGAACGTCACACGTCCCACTTTTTGTCGCCGCACGTTTGACGTGACAGGTAGATATCCGTGTCACGCCCCGGGGGAGTCCCTGTCCGAAGAAATTTCGGCAGCACCTCCCCTGTAAGGCTGACAATCTGAATCATTTCTACATGCACAATATACCTCAGCCACAGATGGCTGGAATAAACACACAACCACGCAGTTTATATGCAGTCTACTCGGCTGATGCAATAAAAAAAAACACCACCACGCAGTTATATGTAAAACTAACAGCCCACTCGGCTGTACCAGAATCAAACACAGCGGAAATACAACGGACACACATACAAACTAAAATACAAGACTGCTAGCCGGCTAGGCTTACACCACACAACAAAACGACACTTCAGGAACAAAGCCAGAACACAAAGCTAAATACACAAATTCATATATCAAAATACAAATAAACAAAAACGGAGACAGATCTTCTGATGTGACGTGGGGACCGGCAGGTAGGATACTCCAAGCGACTCCATAAACAACCTGGTACCTGAAAAGATAGTGTCCACGGGGTGAGTTCAACAACTCAGCGGGTAACAACTGATATGCATAATAAAGAAAATAACAACCAGCACTAATCATGCGTACAGTCTCCTGATACAAGAAGGATAAATACAACTGAAACAAGCAGGAGAAAACTGTACAAACCAAGACCAGGGTATGAGTACAATAGGGTCGTCAGACCAAAAGTGTCATAAATCCTGTATGCATGTCAATCATATGCATCCATATAAATGCAGCAAGTAAATGCAACAAACACAAGCAATAAGTGCATCATGCATATGATGCAAATGTCATGGTCACCCCTGACGCCAGTCAGCCATCTCACACACAATGGTGAGACCGAGTGGGTAGGGCTGTGACAACCGTGCACTCTACAATCATTGCTCCTGATGAGTGACCGAGTGGACGGGATGCTGTCGGAGTACACCTATCCTCCTACCCCAAATTATAAATGGGGGAGTTCAATGCTCTCATCTCCCGGTACACGATGACGGGGAGGAATATCTGCCGGCTACCACGCTGCGTCACACTACCAATGAGCGGACCAACAGAGTCAAACAGGGTCCAACCGCCTGTCGGCTACCACGCTGCTACACTAAACCAGCGGAGCTAAACAGAGCAGAACCGTCTGTCGGCTACCACGCTGAGTCACAGACCAACGGAGCCAAACAGCAGAACTGCCACACACCTGTCTGATATACCACTAACCCATGAGTGGTGGTGTGTACAGAAATATGTAACTGCGATGTGCTCGACAATAATGGAACAGACTATCGCGCAGCATGCAATCATGCGAGATGATGCATGACACTAACATGACAATATCCTGAACAGCATAGCAATATCCATATATAAATATAAAATGTGTATCATAGGACAATGAACCAAATCAAAGGTACACAGATCAGATAAGGTATCAAAAACCCTAGGTCCTGAACATAACAAATAATATGGTTGTGTCACTACCTCTATAAGTATGTATAATCAGGTAAATACTAACATGATGTGCATAGCAAATAAACAAGCAAGCATGTAATAGATCAGGTAGTGATCAACGGAAGCAGATAAGAAAACACAATCGTTGCTATTTGTTAAAGACATTACTATGCATATCAAAAGACATAAAGTCAAAGTACCCGCCTCCAATCGAAAAGGTCCAATCCGATAATCGAGATACTTGTCTCGCGTCAAAGTCCTGTGTCAACCATATAATGTACATTTTTATTTAGCTACAAATTTAAACGAATAGCTAAATAAAATCTTCTAAGTTAATTTAGGGTAAAACCCTAATCATTCCACTACTTGATTACATTAAAACCTATACATGAATCCAAGTTAACAATTCTTGCTAACACTTCTCATCCACAATAAGGATCTGTTACCCTACATCTTACCTAGATTCCATATCTGTTTAACAACACAATTTAAGCTAATACTCACAACCTTCAAGGCGATCGCTAGTGTCCTACAATGTACAGCCGGTGATAACAACTGATGCTCCGAATAGATGGCGAACAGTATCACCGAAACTGAGTAGACAAATCAAACACACATCAATACCACACCCGAACACTCATTTGTAGCCTCACGGCCCATGAAGTTGCTGAAAATAAAACCCAGGTGGAGTCACTGACCTGAGTAGCCGGAGATGGGCAGATCGGATCTAGGGCACAGATGAACTCGGTCGCCGGCGCTAGGGCACAGGCGACAACAGCGCTGGTTCGGGTCGAGAGACGGCAGTGGCGCCGAATACAAACTAGGGCAGAGGAGTTTGGCCGGCGCTAAATCGGACCGGTGGTCAGCGGAAGTGGATCGGCGTCGGCGCAGATCCGAAGAGGGAAAGGGCGGCGCTCAAGTGCCGACAAGGAGAAAACGTCAGCGACACAGGAGGAGAAGGGATCGGGTGGCGCGGCTCGGAAGAGAGGGGAAGATCAGGCTCAGAGAAGAGGAGGAGGCGGTCGGTATCGACGCGACGCTAGGGCACACACACACTAATCGACTCCAGAAGAGAAGAGAAGGGCTCGGGCAGGAAGAAGAGAAATAGAAGGGAAGGAGAAGAACCGCCTTGAGCGGTTAGGGCACGAGAGGGCTTCGGCGGGGATCGGCGTCAGCCACGCGCACGGGGAAGGAGAAAAGCAATTAAAGAAAAGAAGAAAAAGAAATAAAAAGGAAAAGAAAACTTTTCCTCGTTAAAATGGAGTAGCCTAAACAGGATTTCCAGGGCCCCGTTTTTATCCCTGTTAACTCGTTCATACGAGCTCCGAAAAATTTCCGAAAAATTTCTAAAAATTTCGAAAAAATTCCCTTATTATTATCTACCCTTTTTCCAGTATTTTACATTCTCCCCCACTAATAAAAATTTGGTCCCCAAATTTTGTTATCTACAATCAGCAAATACTAACAACAGGTAAAGAGTATAAATGTTGAACGGTAAATTAAATCACATACCTCAAGTGAAAAGATGGGGGTATCGAGCTCGGATAGTATCCTCGAGCTCCCAAGTAGCCTCCTCGTCTGTATGATGCTGCCATCCGACTTTAACCAGCCGGATAGTCTTGTTCCACAACTGACGCTCTTTCTGATCCAAAATCCGTACCGGAATCTCCTCATAAGTGACGTCAGGCTGAACTGGAACTGAGATATCTGTCAGCACATGCGTGGGGTCGGGTACATATCTCCTCAGCATAGATACGTGGAATACATCGTGCACGCTTGCCAGGGACGGTGGTAGTGCCAGCTGGTAAGCTACTGCCCCAATCCTCTCCAGGATCTAGAAAGGGCCAATGTACCGCGGAGCTAGCTTACCTCTGAGGCCAAATCTCTTCACCCCTTTCGTGGGTGAGACTCGTTGAAAACATGGTCACCATTAGAGAACTCTAGATGTCTGCGATCTGCATAACACTTCTGGCGGTCCTGCGCCTCTGACATCCTCCGTCTGATAGTACAGACTAACTCTGCCTCCTACTGAGCTCTATGAGGTCCCAACAACTGGGCCTCCCCAACCTCATCCCAGAGGGTGGGTGGCCGACAAAACCTACCATATAACGCTTCAACCGGTGCCATCTGGATAACCGAATGAAAACTGTTGTTGTCGGCGAACTCTACCAATGGCAAATGGTCCTCCCAACTGCCTCCCAAAAATCCAATACACAAGATCTCAGCAAGTCCTCTAGAGTCTGTATGGTCCACTCTGACTGTCCATCTGTCTGCGGATGGAAAGCTGTACTGAAATGGAGCTGAGTGCCCAAAGTCTACTGCAAACTCTGTTAGAATCGAGACGTGAACCGGGGGTCTCTATCCGAAATAATAGTCAACGGGACACCATGTAATCTGATGATCTCCCGGCAATACAGATCTGCCAATCGATCCAGGGAATCAGTTCTCCGGATCGCTAAGAAGTGCGCGGATTTGATTAATCGATCAACGATTACCCAAATCATGTCATGACATCGTCGTGTCCTAGACAAACCCACCACAAAGTCCATGGTAATATGTTCTCATTTCCACCCAGGAATAGGAATCCTCTGTAGAAATCCGACAGGTCTCTAGTGCTCAGCCTTCACCTGCTGACAGACAAGACATCTAGCTACGAATTTAGCGATGTCTTTCTTCATGTCGTTCTACCAATAAGAACGCCTCAAATCTCGGTACATACGGGTACCACCGGAGTGGATCGCTAATCAAGAGCGATGAGCCTCCTGAAGTAGCTCCGACAAGACCGGGTGAGACTGAGATACTCATAAACTGCCTCAGAAGTATATAATACCTGCTTCATCTCGGGGAAACTCAGTCTGCTACCCGGAAGCTATCTGGCTGCCAATGGACTGTAAATGTTGATCACCGGCATAGGCATCTCGGATTCTCGTCCTGATCGACAACTGAGCAACCATGGTAACAAGAATACCCTGCTCTGTCTGTCCCTGCTCCTGAAGGCCTGACTCGGAGAAACCCTGAATCAAGTCCGTGACCACAACTCGGTGACATGCCAAAGTCCCTCTGGACTTCCTGCTTTCCCAAAGTGGTAGCTAATGGTATCATCGTAATCCTTCAAGAATTCCATCCATCTCCTCTGTCAGAGATCAAGTTTCTTCTGGGTGAAAATATATTTGAGACTCTTATGATCAGTGAGAATCTCAAATGTAATACCAAAAAAAATGATGTCGCCAAATCTTCCAAGCATAGATGATGGCGGCTAGCTCCAGGTCATGAACTGGATAGTTCTTCTCATGCTCCTTCAACTGTCGAGAAGCATAGGAGACTACCCTGCCGTGCTGCATCAGAACAACGCCCAAACCCTGAAGAGACGAATCGGTATAGAGCACGAATCTGTCCTCTCCAGAAGGTAAAACCAAAACTGGAGTCGACACTAATCTCCGCTTCAGCTCCTGAAAACTAGTCTCATAATCCTCGGACCACGTGAACTTCACGCCTTTCCTGGTCAGGCGTGTAAGTGGCATAACAATCCAAGAGAAACCCTCAACGTATCTCCGGAAATATCGAGCCAAAGAAAGGAAGTTGCGAGCCTCCTCTATAGACTCCGTCTACTCCCAACAGTAACAACCTCTATCTCCTGTGGAACCACGATATACTCCTACTAGTGACCGTGTGTCTCAAACATCTCACAGAAGACAACCAAAATACGCACTACTGATCTTCACATATAGACGTTTCCGTCGAAACATCTCTAGAACTATGCGAAGATGGTGTACGTGATACACCTCAGATCAGGAATAAAACACCACGTCGTTAATAATGATAACGAATTCTGATCCAATATCCTAGGGATACCCAAATCATCGAGTCCGTGATAACATCTAGGGCACTATTAGCCTAAATGATAGAACCAAGAACTTATAATGTCCGTAAATCAGACATCCTCAACCATAAGATCCTCGATAATAAACACCAAGTAATAGATCCTCCCGTGTGAGAGCAACGCTCCATCATAAAAAATACCACATAGGTGGGAGCAACGCTCTACCACAAGAAATCCTCAATATGTGGGAGTAACACTCCACTACAAATAATCTGTAATATGTATCTGCAATAAATATGGAAGCAATGCTCCGCTACAAGCAATTCGTAATATGTGAAAACAACGCTCCACCACAAACAATCCATAACATGTGTGGCAGCAACGCTCTACCACAACCAATACATAAGTGCCCAAGGCACCTAACTATCCAGCTAGAAACTGCATGAGATCTCTCTACCACAGATCACTGTGGGTAGCCTAGGGTATAACAACCCAGTAAGCAAATCAAATCTATAGTCAACTCTATCATCATCCTAGTGGGTTGGTCACCCACTAATAGAAGAATTAATTGACAGGGTAATACAACCAATAACATAATGTAGACACTCAACATTCTACAATCAACATAGATAGAATCATCATGATGCTACCAACCATACACCTGGCACACGTGCACACACAACATATGTATGATCGATATAATCCTCCAATTAGTACACACCAAACATACTCACAACATAGGTATAAATCGTCGTGATACCTCCAACAATGCATACCGAACCCGTGTGCATATATCAACATAGGTATAATCGACAATACACCTCGAACAACACTCACATGACATATATACATCTATGCCAAGAGTATAATCAACGTAATACTTCCAACAAATCATAATCAACACGAGTATACACACAGAACAAATATAATGAACAAGATACCTCGAATATTACACCGAACACATCTGCACATATCACAACTTAGATTAAATCGATAAGATACCTCCAATAAAATACTCAAACACATGTGCACATTTCACAATATAGATTTAATTGACAAAATACCTCCAATAAACCACTCAGACCACTCGAGTATAATCTACTAGAAACTCACAACAATCATAACTGGAAAAGTATACACCACTACATGCAATTAGACCGTCCATCATAACACTCCTACAATACATAATAATCATATGTACACACCACATAGATATACAGAATCAGCATATTTAATCCAATCAACCTGGCATTCCCTATGCTACCTTCTATGTTATCCAACTAGGTACATACAGTCAAAAATAAAAGTCCGCATGGAATAGGATACATTGATCCTCTATAGACTGACTAAATCGATAATGGTATACCGCTAATTCAGTCTTTCCCCACGTCAGTACAAGTCATGTACCCAATATACTCAAGATATCTAACTAAGCACGAATCACCCAAAAATCAGCATTTCTATAAAATAGAGTAAGTCGATCCCCTACTGATCGGACCAACCAAAACAATGAATCAGTGATCGACTATCTAAATCTAACAAATGTACGTTAATCCTCCGTAATCACTAAGGTATATTGATCTACGACTACCCAAGTCGACAAACGTAAATCAGTCTTCTACTGACTGATCTAACAAGAGTAAATCAATATTTACTGATGAAATTTACTAAGATAAAATGGTATACTACTGGATAGGTCAACATGAAGATATAGATACTATCCACTACCCAGCTAATAATAGCAGAGGCTGGTATGTGTCTCAATCTGCTAACCAACTAGTAGTAACAGAAGCTAAAACTACTGGTGTATGATATGAAAAATCATCAGAAACTATAATCCTTGATCTCTAATGGGATCGATCATCATAAGTGGCTAACCTATCACATGTAATATGGGCTACAACATCAGACAGATACCAGATACAAAGTGCTATTATATATTATAACTATCACAGTCAACAATGCATACACTAACAGAAACGTAGGATAACGGTATACCAACATACCTCCTATACCTTGGAGATGTCCTGCCGCTGCCAGGTCCCAAAACTCGAAAAAGTCACATCGAGAAAACTAATACACGAAATCCAAAACACAAGAAATAAGACTCGTAAACCGAGCTCTGATACCAAATAAATTGGTATCAGATAAATCTCAAAAATCCAAAACACATAGCAAGTATCGTATACCTGCTCTGATACCACTAAATCATTTCTACATGCACAATATACCTCAGCCACAGACGGCTGGAATAAACACACAACCACGCAGTTTATATGCAGTCTACTCGGCTGATACAAAAAAAACACCACCACGCAGTTATATGTAAAACTAACAGCCCACTCGGCTGTACCAGAATCAAACACAGCGGAAATACAACGGACACACATACAAACTAAAATACAAGACCGCTAGCCGGCTAGGCTTACACCACACAACAAAACAACACTCCAGGAACAAAGCCGGAACACAAAGCTAAATACACAAATTCATATATCCAAATACAAATAAACAAAAACGGAGACAGATCTTCTTATGTGACGTGGGGACCGACAAGTAGGATACTCCAAGTGACTCCATAAACAACCTGGTACCTGAAAAGATAGTGTCCACGGGGGTGAGTTCAACAACTCAGCGGGTAACAACTGATATGCATGATATAAAAAATAACAACCAGCACTAATCATGCGTACAGTCTCCTGATACAAGAAGGATAAATACAACTGAAACAAGCAGGAGAAAACTGTACTAACCAGGACCAGGATATGAGTATAATAGGGTCGTCAGACCGAAAGTGTCATAAATGTTGTATGCATGTCAATCATATACATCCATATAAATGCAGCAAGTAAATACATCAAACAAAAGCAATAAGTGCATCATGCATATGATGCAAATGTCATGGTCACCCCTGACGCCAGTCAGCCATCTCACACACAATGGTGAGATCGAGTGGGTAGGGTTGTCACAACCGTGCACTCTGCCATCACTGCTTCTGATGAGTGACCGAGTGGACGGGATGTTATCGGAGTACACATATCCTCCTACCCCAAATCATAAATGGGGGAGCTCAATGCTCTCATCTCCCAGTACACGATGACGGGGAGGAATCTCTGCCGGCTACCATGTTGCGTCACACTACCCATGAGCGGACCAACGGAGCCAAACAGAGTTCAACCTGCTGCACACACCCTGACTGAATAAAAACCACTAACCCGTGAGTGGCTATGTCTGCCACACACCTGTCTGATATACCACTAACCCATGAGTGGTGGTGTGTACAGAAATATGTAACTGCGATGTGCTCGATAATAATGGAGCAGACTATCGCACAGCATGCAATCATGCGAGATGATGCATGACACTAACATGACAATATCCTGAACAGCATAGCAATATCCATATATAAATATAAAATGTGTACCATAGGACAATGAACCAAATCAAAAGTACACAGATCAGATAAGGTATCAAAAACCCTACGTCTTGAACATAACAAATAACATGGTTGTGTCACTACCTCTATAAGTATGTATAATCAGGTAAATACTAACTTGATGTGCATAGCAAATAAACAAGCAAGCATGTAACAGATCAGGTAGTGATCAACGGAAGCAGATAAGAAAATGCAATCGTTGCTATTTGTTAAAGACATTACTATGCATATCAAAAGACATAAAGTCAAAGTACCCGCCTCCAATCGAAAAGGTCCAATCCGATAATCGAGATACTCGTCTCGCGTCAAAGTCCTGTGTCAACCATATAATGTACATTTTTATTTAGCTACAAATTTAAACGAATAGCTAAATAAAATCTTCTAAATTAATTTAGGGTAAAACCCTAATCATTCCACTACTCGATTACATTAAAACCTACACATGAATCCAAGTTAACAATTCTTGCTAACACTTCTCATCTACAACAAGGATCTGTTACCCTACATCTTACCTAGATTCCATATCTGTTTAACAACACAATTTAAGCCAATACTCACTAACCTTCAAGGCGATCGCTAGTGTCCTACAATCGGAGATGGTGTACAGCTGGTGATAACAACTGATGCTCCGAATAGATGACGAACAGTATCACCGAAACTGAGTAGACAAATCAAACCCACATCAATGCCACACCCGAACACTCATTTGTAGCCTCACAGCCCATGAAGTTGCTGAAAATAAAACCCAGGTGGAGTCACTGACTTGAGTAGCCGGAGATGGGCAGATCGGATCTAGGGCACAGATGAACTCGGCCGCCGGCACTAGGGCACAGGCGACAACAGCGCTGGTTCGGGTCGAGAGACGACAGTGGCGCCGAATACAAACTAGGGCAGAGGAGTTTGGTCGGCGCTAGACGCGGCTCGGAAGAGAGGGGAAGATCAGGCTCGGAGAAGAGGAGGAGGCGGCCGGTATCAGCGCGACGCTAGGGCACACACACACTGATCGACACCAGAAGAGAAGAGAAGGGCTCGGGCAGGAAGAAGAGAAATAGAAGGGAAGGAGAAGAACCGCCTTGAGCGGTTAGGGCACGAGAGGGCTTCGGCGGGGATCGGCATCGGCCACGCGCACGGGGAATGAGAAAAGCAATTAAAGAAAAGAAGAAAAAGAAATAAAAAGGAAAAGAAAACTTTTCCTCATTAAAATGGGGTAGCCTAAACAGGCTTTCCCGGGCCCCATTTTTATCCACGTTAACTCGTCCATACGAGCTCCGAAAAATTTCCGAAAAAATTCCAAAAATTTCAAAAAAATTCCCTTATTATTATCTACCCTTTTTTCGGTATTTTACAATCCGCTGGTGATGTGACAGGTGTCTTTTTAAATTCTATAGCTGGATCTTCTCCTGGTTTTTCGAACCCTAGATCAGACGACTCAGGGCGATCAACCACAAGGTTTATAAGCCTCACTTTGCGACACCGTCGTCTTCATCCCTTCTTTCATCTTCGAGCCTTCTCTGTTAGAGTGTATACTAAAAGACTAGCTTTTGTATAAACATTTATTCAGAAATAAAAGAATCAAATTGGTCAAAAGTCTACATTTATGTTAAGTGTAGTAGTTCAATTAATTTATATTGTAGATAACATGGTGTGTGGTGTCACACACAGAAGATCATGTTATCAGTTCTTCATAAATTATAAACAGTTAATCATGACCAAGATGGAAAGGAACAAACCATTGGAAGGTCGTAGTGTAATTAGATATTAGTTTATCTTAACTATATAATTACACTAGTACACTTAGAGTGTATTGAGTAGGACCATTAGAGGCCGTTTCTTTTTATACTGACTTTATAAAAGAACAAAGACCTCAGTTATTATGGAAGTGTGTGCTCTTAATCCTAATATAATAACAAGCACATATTTGATATTTATTTCTTTAATTTATCAATGGGTGAGATTTAGTTCGATAAAATCAATAAGTCCGATAAGTTGGGAAATGATATCACTTATAGTGTATGTTGTTGATTATAGAGGGAAACTGTGTCCTAGTTATCTAGGTTGAGAATGCACCCAATAGGAGCTCATAAGGATTGCCATGTTAAACCCTGCAGGTGGACTTAGTCCGACATGACGATAAAGTTGAGTGGTACTACTCTCGGACTAAGATATTAATTAAGTGAGTTGTCAGTAAATCATTTAATTAGTGGACATTCGACATCTTAAACACAGGGAGACTAACACACTTATAATAAGAAGGAGCCCAAAATGTAATTTGGGATTGGTGCGGTAGTTCAATAATAATTCTTTAGTGGTATGAATTATTATTGATGAAATTAAGTTGTGTGTTCGGGGCGAACACGGGAAGCTTAATTTCATCAGGAAACCAAAACCAATTCCTCCTCTCGGTCCCTATCGTAGCCTCTTGTATATAGAGATTTATACCCACCACATACCCACTTTTAACCCACCTTTATACCCATCCTATTGGGGCCGGCCAAGCAAGCTTGGAACCTAAGCTTGGGCCGGCCAAGTAAATAGGATGAGTTGAGTTGGTGTGGCCGACCCTAGCTTGAACCCAAGCTTGGTGTAGCCGGCCACATCATATTAAAAAGAGATTTTTATTAAAATTATTTCTTATGTGGATATCATGGTTTTAAAAGAGAGTTTGAAATTTAAATCTTTCCTTTTATAGCTTTCTACAAAAGATTAAGAAAAAATTTGAAATCTTTCCTTATTTGTTGATTGAAAGGTAGATTTTAATTTTGAGAAAACTTTCCTTTTTTAACCATGTTCATGATTTACAAGAGAGTTTAAAATTAAATATTTCTTTTATAAAGCTTCTACAAAAGATTAAGAAAAGATTTGATATCTTTCCTTATTTGTAGATTGAAAGAGATTTTAATTTTTAGAGATAACTTTCTTTTTATCCACATGTTTAAAAGAAAGATTTTAATTTATAAAAATTTCTTTTTATAAACCACCATGAAGGGAAAAAATATTGGAGAATTTTTTTATAAATTTCCGGAAGCAAATTAGGAAATTTTAATTCTTGTGTGAATTAAAATTTCCTTGATTGGGAGAAAAGGTGGCCGACCATTATTATTGAGAAAAGGAAATTGTTTTAATTTTTATTTTTCATGGCAAATGAATTAAGGAAGTTATTATTTAAATTTCCTTATTTGTCAAGACCAAGGATTATAAAAGAGGAGGGTAGAGGTGCCTTCATGGCTAACGATTCTATTCTTTTTCTCTCCCTCTCTTCCTTGGTGTGGCCGACCATAGAAGTCTTCTCTTCTTCCTTTTCTTTCTTCTTCATTGGCCAAACCTCATCATCTCATGGAGCTTGAAGGTGGTCGGATTCTAGCTTGGAGAAGAAGGAGAGAAAGGAAGCATCCCATGGAGCTTGGTGGTGGCCGAACCTCATCCTTTCATGGAGCTATTGTGATTGCCGAATATTGCTTGGAGAAGAAGGTGGCTTAGGTGGATTCTCATCTCGGTAGATCGTTGCCCACACAACTCCCGGGATAAGAAGAGGAATACGGTAGAAAATCAAGAGGTTATTTTGCTTACAAAGAAAGGTATAACTAGTAATTATTTTTCGCATCATACTAGTTTTCTTTGTATAGTTATTTTTGGAAATACCAAACACAAGAGACATATGATTCTAGAGTTTTCAGATTTGTTTCGAATTTGTGTTTCTTTTGTTTTATTTTTTGAATTTGTGATTTGATTGTTCTTTTTGGTTAACCTAGAGTTATTTAAGGAAATTAAATATTAGCTTTCCTTAAAAGGCTTTGTCTAGGCGGTGGTGGTTGCTCCCATATCCAAGAAGGTCATGTGCCTCGCCATGCAGTCCTGGAAGCTAATTTTGAAAATTAATATTTAATGGAATTAATAATATAGGTGGATTTGAATCAATAGTGTTAAGTTCCGCTTGCGATTCAAATCTAAACCATTAAGAACAGATAAGTTAAATTTGGAATCAATGATGTTAAGTTCCATCTGCGATTCCTAAATTAAATTCTAAAGAATACAATAGGTTATTTAATGAAAGGTTCGACACTTGTACAAAAAAATTTTGTACAGTGGAATCGGTACGTTTTCCTAGGACTAACCAACATTCTCTGCGATGCTTCATCTCTTCTTCTTCTCCAGCAATCGTTTTTTGTAAGCTTCTTCACTTTTTCTTTATCTGAATCTATTCGTTACTCTTTCTCGAATCCTTTGATTTCAATGGGCAGTTCTTCGCAACCCCCCGTCCCCATCTCTGGGCTCTGGTATACTTCCACCGAGTCCAGGTTCAACGGGGACGACATTAAAAATCTGAAATCTGCCTATCACTTCCCATCTGATTACCAAGTTATCATTCCATCTGCGTACGACCAGTCACATGAACCACCAGTAGATTTTTTGTGTTCTTTTAAGGATCAGTTTACCGTCGATCTTCGATTCCCCATTCATCCTTTTTTCTTTTTTTTTTTGCTATTTGTAAATATTTTCATATTTCCCTTAATCAGCTGGTGCCGAACTCTTTTATATTGTTGTGCAGGGTCGTAGTTTTGTTCCTCCTGCATGACATTCCCTTGATTTCTTGGCTCTTCCATTATTTTTATTACCACAAATTGTCCAAGACGGGGTACCTTTTTGTTTCAAGCCCGAGTGGGCTCGGTCTTTTTTAATAAAATGTCACCCTCCAATAAACATTGGAGGGAACACTACTTCTTTCTTTGTTTTCCTGAGCGGCCAGACTTCCGACTAGCTGGCAGATGGAAGTGATGAATCCCCCATCACTCGGGAAGTATAGAAGCTGATCGGACTTTCTTCAGACAACTTTCAGTTTGGCCGGTCAGAAATATCATATTCACCTGTTGCTGTTGGAGGGCGTCCTTTACGTGTTTGGCTTGAGCCCGATCTGCACGCGGTTTCCTTCCAGCCTAGGCATGCCCTTTCTTTTATTTATCTTTGAATCTAACTGATTTTGCCTTCTTTTTAACAGCCCGCATCATGTTGAGGGCACGCTTGGCCGCCATGAGCAGGCTTGCAGACGTCGAGATCAACACCACAGCGATAGCCGAACTAGAGAGTCGCAGCCTATACCCGGTCGGCTCCCACGAAGATCTGCTTGGTGATACCAAAGGAGTGGAAGCGCCGGCCAGCGAGGGTGGAAGAAGTCAGATTGCGGCTAGTGGGGTAGCGGCCGCTTCAGCGGACCTTCCTCCTGAACGACCCTCGATGTTGCCGATCATGGTGGCTTCTGAGTCGGCCACTTCCGGTTAACCCTTGCAACGTCACAAGAGGCGTCGCGTGGAAGCGTCCTCTCGCTCTGCCACTTCCGCTCTGCAGACTCCAGCACAAGTTGGTTCACGACCATCTTCCGAGCGAGGTGAGACATCCACGCCCGCTCTCCTCGAGCAAGGAGGCGCAGTGCTCCACACCTCACTGTCATCCGACCAGACACCGTCGTTGTCTGGGTTGCCGCTGGGGACAATATGTACACCATCGGTCGACTTTATGCAACCCCATTCCTTACCGGCAGCCCAAGTGTTTCGCATTCGACCGGCCCCAATGCCCCAGTCTATGGCAGAGCTACCTCGAAATCCTATGCTCTGAGCGGCCAGAGACAAATAACGACAATTATCCATTTGTCGATCGAGGAGTGGCGTAGTCAAGACGACATTGTGTCCTGCACCACCGAGCACCAGATATGAATTCAAGGGTCGCTTGCACAATATGGGTCGATGCCCGGGCCCGTGTGACGGTCATCTCTCCAGGAGAGCTCGTGAACAACCATACTCTGATATCCGCTGAGGTATGTACGTTGCCTTTGTACTTATTTCTTTTTATTTGTTCGGCCCTTACAATTTCCCTGTTGCTACAGTACTGGATCGAGAGTCTGACCATGTGCTAAAAGCTTGCCTTTTTGGAACATGAAGTCTAGCAACTGCGCGCTCTGAGTGGCCAGTCAACGGCTTCTGAGGTGCATTTAGAGCAGCTGACCACTGAGGCATCCCAACTATACGTCGATCTGCAAAAGAGTGTTGAGGTATTGGAAGCAGAGAGGGGCAAGAGCGCCTAGCAGGCTTCGCAACTGGCGAGGCTCAATAAGCAGACCATCTCCTTTGAGGTGAAGATCCTTCCGGCCAATACCAAGAAGCTTCGTACCATTGAGGACCTAGAGATCAAGAAGAAAGAGGCTCAAATCCTAGATCAAAACCTGAAGGAGGCGCAGATAGCTCTGAATGTCAAGCGGGATAGCCGATCAGCTAAGCAAGCAGTGGTGCAAGTACAACTCACCGCTAAGGATACCGAGCTGGCTACTTTAAAGGCTAAGCTGGAGGCCTCCCGAATGACCTTAGAAAGTATCAAGGCGCTGAGTCTAGCCGATTTGAGATTCTGAAGTGGGATTACTTTCGTTCAGACCCTTTCAACGATCGACTCATGGACCGGGCGCTTCGATTCTTTAATCTCATCATTGATGGGACGCTCGATTAGCTGAAGGGTGGCGGTTATATCCCAACCGCATTGACCAACAAGGTCATCAGTCAGAACAAGCTGACCGAGTCGCTGCCCGATGATGTGTTGGACTACCTTGAGTGAACACGCCCATTGCAAAGCTCGCCTCCTTTTGTACTTCCCCTTGCAAACTTGTAAAAATTGTCTAAGTCTTAAAGCATAATTGCCCGTTCGACGTATCTTTTTTTATTTGATTCTGTATTTCATCATACATCGTCGTTCATCATTTCTTTGATTTGTTGGTTGTCGCACTTGTTCATGCATGCATCGTTGCTCGGCTCGAGTAGGACTACGAACCACTTACCATTTTGCGAAAATATTCTAACTGTGGTTCCATGTCCTCCCGATTGTCGATGTAACCAGTCGCTAGGATGTCCGAGCGATCACTTCAACGCTGTCGAACGACCTTATTTTAGTGAAAACTGCTTCTTGGAGTAGCACATTTCCTGGTTAGCCTTATTCTCAGCTTATATATTCGTCGATTCTCTTCATTTGTCGTAGACTTGGTTTTAGAGAGGTCGATCAACTGTTATTCGTTGTAGACTTAGGTTTATAGCAGTTGCTCGGTTGTTGAAGGCGTAGACTTGGGTTCAAAGTCGCCGCTCGACTGTTGACGGAGACTTGGGTTTAAATTCGTTGCTCGACTATTGATGAAGGCTTGGGTTTAAAGTTACCGCTCAACCGTTGATAAAGACCGGGGTTTAAAGTCGTCTCTCGACTGTTGACGAAGACAGGGGTTCAAAGTTGTCACTCGATTGTTGACATAGATAGGGGTTTAAAGTCGCGCGCTCGACTGTTGACAAAGACAGGGGTTTAAAGTCGTCGCTCGACTGTTAATAAAGATAGGAGTTTAAAGTCGCCGCTCGACTGTTGACAAAGAGTTTGGTTTAAAGTCACCGCTCGACTGTTGGCGAAAACTTGGGTTTAAAATCACCGCTCGACTTTTAACTTGGCTGATCGGCACAAGAGTCTGAAATACATAAGATTTTTATTCATTCTCTTCTTGCATCCACAAGACATATACTTATACAAGTACATCTAGATTTATTCACACACCTCTCACCCAGCCCTATAGGGTTGGAGATGGTTCGCGCTCTAAGATCGTTCGAGCTGTCTTCCGTTTTCGTCCTACAGGTAGTAGGCTCCTGAGCGGAGCTTCTGTACGACCTTGTAAGGTCCCACCCAGGGGGCTTCGAGCTTGGTGATATTGTCGACCGACTTTATTCTTTTCCACACTAGATCACCGACCTAGAAGGACCTCGGGATCACCCTCTGGTTGTAGTTTTGCTTCATTCATTGCCTGTACGCTGTGAGTCGGACGGTGGCCTTATCCCAAGCTTCATCCAACAAATTGAGCTCCATGAGTCTCCGCTCGGCATTCGCCTTGTCATAGAATTGCACCCGATCGGATTCTACTCCGACCAATACGGGGACCACCACTTCGCCACCATACACTATCTAGAATGGTGTGACACCGGTCGCCTCTTTTGGAGTCGTGCGAAGAGCCCACAGGACACTGGGAGTTCATCGACCCAGCTACCTTCTGCGTGGTCGACCCGAGCTCGTAAATATTTGAGGATCTCTCGGTTGGTGACTTCCCTCTGGTCGTTGCTCTGGGGGTAGGCTACTGAGGTGAAGGCATGTTGAATGTCATAGCCTTCGCACCACTCCCTGAGCCTCCGTCCAGAAAACTGTTTCCCGTTGTTCGAGATGAGCCGGCAACGGATACCGAATCGGCATAAGATGTTCTGCAAGATAAACTTAATGACCATCTATTCGGTTATCTTTGCTAGCGGCTCGGGCTCCACTCATTTTGAAAAATAATCCAGCATGACAAGTAGGAATCTTCGCTGACCGGTCACCATTGAAACGGTCTAATGATGTTCATGCCCCATCGGTCGAACGGGCAAGACACTGTGGATGCCTTCATCTTCTCGGTTGGTGGTGCGGGATGTTGTGATATTTTTGGCACGATAGACAGGTGGCTACTGTTCGAGCGGCATCATCTTAAAGTGTGGGTTAGAAATATCCAGCGAAGAGGATCTTTTGGGCTAGCGATCGGCTACCCAGATGACCTCCGCAGGAACCTTGGTGCACTTCTTGAAGGATGTATTCTGCATCCTCGAGTCCAACAGACTTGAGCAGGGCATAGAGAAGGCTCTTTTATACAGCTGATCCCTGATCAGGGTGAACCGTCCGACCCTCTTATTCAATAAATGGGCTTCCCCCTGATCAGTAGGTGTGATGCCCGATCGGAAGAACTCTATCAGTGATGTCCTCCAATCGCTCGGGAAAGCTATTCCTTCCATCCTGTCGATGTGAGCCACTAATGAGACTTGCTCGATCGGCTGCTCTATCATGATCGGCGACAATAAACTGGCTAACTTAGCCAATTCATCCGCGGTCTGATTTTCCGACTGGGGAATCTTTTGGATCACCACCTCTTGAAAATCGACTTTCAACTTCTCAAAAGCTTCTACATGTAACCTGTGTCGGGAGCTGCTTATTTCGAACGTCCCTAATAACTGCTGAGCAACCAACTGAGAGTCCGAGTGGATGAGGACTTTTGTAGCTCCGACATGTCAAGCTACTTGTAAGCCGACTATCAAGGCTTCATATTTAGTTTCATTATTCGTCGCCCGATAATCCAGTCGAATGGACAGCTACATCCTGTCCTCCCGCGATGAAATCAGAAGAATGCCGATCCCACTGCCTTGCGAGTGGATGAGCCATCTACATATATCTTCCACGTTGTGTCTGCTCGGCATTATGGACCTCGGTAACAAAATCAGCTAAGGTCTGGGCCTTGATCGCCGTTGGGATTGATATTGTATGTCGAATTCGCTCAGCTCGGTTGTCCATTTGATTAGCCGCCCGGACACTTCTAGATTGAGAAGGATCCTTCCCAAGGCGTTGTTGATCATCACGATGATGATGCGAAAGAAAGTAAGGATGGAGTCTTTGAGCGGCGAGCACTAGTGCGTATGTCAACTTTTCAAGACAGGTGTAGCGGAACTCTGCATCTTTTAATATATGGCTTAGAAAATACACAGATTGTTGCTCTTAACCATTCTGCCTTACCAATGCTGAGCCAACTGCATACTCGGTGGACAACAATTCGATCTAGAGCGGCTGGCCAGTGCTCGACTTGGCCAGTATAGGCAAAGAGTTAAGGTACTCCTTGAGCTCCTCTAGCGCCTTGTCGCACTCTGCGTCCCATTGAAATTTTGTCGCTCGGCGCAACACCTTGGAGAACAGATGACTCCTGTCAGTTGACTTGGAGATGAACCTTGAGAGCGCAGTGATCTGCTCGGTCAGCCGTTGGACCTCCTTCAAATTACGAGGCGGGCATGTCCTGTAGCACCTTCATCTTGCTTAGATTCACCTCGATGCCCAGTTCAGTGACGATGTATCCGAGGAAGCGACCACTCTTTGCGTCGAACAAGCACTTGTTTGGGTTCAACTTTATTCCGTAGGCCCTCAAGGTTCGGCAATTTCCTCGATGTTTGCATAAAGGTCAACAACTCAGAAGGATTTTATTAATATGTCATCGACATATACCTCCATGTTGCGGCTGGTCTACCGTTAGAACACTTTGTTCATTAGCCTCTGGAAGGTAGCACCGACATTCTTCAATCTGAACGGCATGACATTATAGCAATAGGTTTTATCGACCGTTATGAAGCTGACATTCTCTTGATCTTCTCGATTGAGCAACACTTGGTGGTATCCTTGGTACGCGTCAAGCATGCAGATCAGCTCATAGTCTGCCGTGGAATCCACCATATGATCTATCCTAAGCAGCGGATAGAAATCCTTCGGACATGCCTTATTCAGATCACGGAAGTCAATGCAGACTCGCCACTTGTTGCCTGGCTTGGAGACCAGCACGACATTGGCCAACCAACTCAGGAATTGAACTTCACGGATGTGGGCGGCCACCCGTAATTGTTTTATCTCTGCCCGGATAATCTAGTTTTGCTCCGCGCTAAAATCCCTCTTCTTCTGCTTCACAGGCTGAGTGTCCGGTCAGACATGAAGCTCGTGTTAAGCCATGCTCGCTGAGATGCCCGGGAGCTCGTGCGTCGACCAAGCGAACACATCATGGTTTCTCCTAAGGTAAGCGACCAACTCTGTCTTCTTTTCGCGTTCCAGGTCGGCAACGATAAAAGTAGTTGCCTCCGATCGACTAGGGTGGATCTGAACCTCCTCGTTTTCTTCATAGACCAGTGAAGGAGGTTCCTCCCTAATAGCATTCACCTCCAAGCGCGGGTTTTTTCGAGCGGCCCTTGCTTCGAACTTGACTATCTCGATGTAGCATCGTTGAGCGGCCAACTGGTCGCTTTTGACTTCGCCCACCTCCTTGTCCACCGGAAATTTAATTTTCTGGTAGAAGGTGGACACCACCTCTCATAACTCATTGAGAGTCGGTCGACCTAGTATGACGTTGTAGGCGGACGATACGTCTACCACAATGAAGTTCGTGGTCCTGGTCCTCTTGAGCGACTCCTCTCTGAGCGAAATGGCCAATTGTGCCTGGTCGATCGGCAATACTTCGTTTCCTGTGAAGCCGTAGAGTGGGGTCGTCATTGGCTGCAACTCGCTTCGATCGATTTACAGTTGGTCGAACGCCTTCTTGAATATAATATTCACCGAACTTCCTGTATCAACAAAGGTTTGGTGAATAGTATAATTAGCGATTACTGCTTCGATGATCAGGGTGACGTCGTCAGGGATCTCCACTCTCTCTAAGTCTCGGGAGGCAAAGATGATCTTAGGTCTTGGGGCCTTCTCCTTTCTGCACCCAACTGTTGGAGTGTATACTGAAAGCCTAAGCTTTGTAAACATTCATTATGAATAAAGAATCACATTTGGTCTAATTATCTACATTTGTTTGTAGTTGTTCATTTAATTTATATTGTAGATAACATAGTATGTGGTGTCACATACAGAAGATGATGTTATCAGTACCTTATAAATTATAAACAGTAGCTCACGACCAGAATGGAAAGGAACAAACCATTAGAAAGTCGTAGTGTAATTAGGTATTAGTTTATCTTGACTATATAATTACACTAGTACACTCAGAGTGTATTGAGTAGGACCATTTGAGGTCGTTCCTTTTATACTGACTTTATAAAGGAACAAAGACCTCAGTTATTATGGAAGTGTGTGCTCTTAATCCTAATATAATAACAAGCACATATGTTTGATATTTATTTCTTTAATTTATCAATGGGTGAGATTTAGTTCGATGAATCAATAAACCCGATAAATTGGGAAATGGTATCACTCATAGTGTGTGTTGTTGATTATAGAAGGAAACTGTGTCCTAGTGATACTAGGTTGATAATGTCCTCAAGAGGAGCTCATAAAGATTGTCATGTTAAACCCTGCAGTGGACTTAGTCCGACATGATAATAAGGTTGAGTGGTACTACTCTTGGACTTAGATATTAATTAAATGAGTTGTCATTAACTCACTTAATTAGTGGACATTCGATATCTTAAACACGGAGACTAACACACTCATAATAAGAAGGAGCCCAAAATGTAATTTGGGATTGGTGCGGTAGTTCAATGATAGTTCTCTAGTGGAATGAATTATCATTGATAAAATTAAGTTGTGTGTTGGGGGCGAACAGGATGCTTAATTTTATCGGAAGACCAAAACCAATTCCTCCTCTCGGTCCCTATCGTAGCCTCTTATTTATAGAGTACTATACCCACATATACCCACCTTCTATACCCACCTAAAGGGGGCCGGCCAAGCTAGCTGGCCGGCCCTAGCTTGAACCCAAGCTAGTAGGGCCGGCCATAATTAAATAAAAAAGAAATTTAATTTTAGATTTTATTATTATGTGGAAGATATAATTTAAAGAGAATTAAAATTAAAATATCTCTCTTGTAAAAGATTTACAAAAGATTAAAGAAAGAGATTAGATCTCTTTCCTTATTTATAGATTGGAGAGATTTTTATTTTCTCTTTAAAATTATTCACATGTTAATAAAATTAAAATTATAGATATTTCCTTTTATTAACCATGAAGAGATTTTTAAAGAGAAATTTTATTTTTTAAAATTTCCGGAAACAAATAAGGAAAGTTTTAATTATTGATTAAAACTTGTCCAAATTGCTTCCTCTTGATGTGGCCGGCCATTAGAGTTTATTTGGGAAATTTTATTTTATTTTTCTCAAATAAATCATGTCAAGGAAATTAAGGAAATTTTATTGTAATTAAATTTCCTAATTTGCCTAGGCCAAGGAATATAAAAGAAGGGGTGAGGGTGCCTTCACAAGACACAACCTCTATTGTTTTCTCTCCCTTTCTCCTTGGTGTTGTGGCCGGCCATTACCCTCTCCCTCTCTTCCTCTTGTGGTGGCCGAATACTTCATCTCTCTTGGAATTCTTGTGGTGGCCGGATACTACTTGGAGAAGAAGAAGAAGAGGAGAGAAAGCTAGCATCTCTTGGAGCTTGGTGGTTGGTGGTTTTTCATCTCGGTAGATCGTTGCCCACACAACGTCCGAGGTTAGAAGAGGAATACGGTAGAAGATCAAGAGGTTTTTCTACAAGGTATAACTAGTAATTTCTATTTCCGCATCATGCTAGTTATTTATGGAAATAATACCAAATACAAGAGGCTTACGTTCTAGAATTTCGAATATGGTTTTTCGAAGTTGTGTTCTTTTGTTTCTTTCTTTTCCTTGTGATTTGATTGTTCTCTTTGGTTAACCTAAAGTTATTTTAGGAAATTAAATATTAGCTTTCTATTAAAGGTTTTGTCTAGTCGGTGGTGGTTGCTCCCATATCCAAGAAGGCCATGTGCCTCGCCACGTCAGTACTGGGAACCTTTTATGGAAATTAATATTTAATGGAATTAATAACTTAAGGAGACTTGGGTCGAACGTGTTAAGTTCCGCAGGAGATCCAAGTCAAAACCTAAAAGAACAAATAGATTAAGTTTTGGATCAAACGTGTTAAGTTCCGCAGGCGATCCAAAATTTAATTTAAAAGAACACATGGTAGCTAGGAAAATGTTCAGACCTTTGTACAAAATTTTTGTACAGTGGAACCTATAGGCTTTCCGAGTAGCAACCAACACCAACAACGTGGATATTCAGTCCCCGAGTATGTGATTTCCTCCCTAGGTTGGAATCATCACTGGTCGGCCCACCGGCGATCATTCCAATTTCTCCCCGAGTGGCGTTGCTCCTGTTTTCTTCCTCCCGAGCCAAGGGTCTATTTCACTCAGTAGAAGCTCGGGTGAGATTTGTGTTGTTCCTTCATTGGGGCTAATGATGGTGCCGCTCAAACACCCCTCTCTCTCCCTCCTTTTGGCTTGTTGATCGACGTCTATGATGCTGATCGGGTGATGGTGACCGATGACGATATCCTCGTGGAGCCAGCCGGCTTGCAATCAGAGTCAGATCATAACAATCGCGCGTATTGTGCGTCGCCGATTGATGGAAGGAGTAGAATAGTGGCGTCTATGCCTTGCCTTTTGCAGCTGTCACATGCTGCACGACATGTGTCCTCGACTCCTGGTGTTGCTGTGCTCCTCCCGATCGGGGCCCCTTTGAGGGTTGATGGCTACTCGATGGTCGTTGCTCGGGCGTTGCTATGGGCTTGACAGGCGCCTCCTTTCTTCTAGCTGCTTAGGCTTTCTCCACGTTTATGTATTCCGTGGCCCTCCTGAGCAGGTGGTCGAAATCCCTCGGTGGCTTCCAGATGATTGACCAGAAGAATTCCCCTTCGGTGAGGCCTTGGGCGAAGGCGTTCACCAATACTTCTGCAGAGATCGAGGGAATATCGATAGCCACCTGATTGAAGCGCTGGATGTAAGCCCTCAGTGCCTCCCTAGGCCCTTGTTTCAAGGAGAAAAGATTGTCGCTTGTCTTCTGGTGGCGGCGACTACTGGCAAAGTGGTATAAAAACGCCGCTCGGAAGTCCTTGAAGCTGTGGATTGATCCGTTCGGCAATCTCTTCAACAACGTTATGCTGATCCGGATAGGGTGGTGAGGCAGACCTGACACTTCACCCCGTTAGTGTACTGCTGAAGTGTGGTCGCGTTGTCAAACTTAGCTAAGTGGTTATCCGGATCGGTAGTTCCGTTGTATTCTCCGATCGCCAGCAGAGTGTGGTGCATAGGCAGAGGGTCATCCAAAATCCCCTATGAGAATTGTTGATTGATCCGCTCGGGCGAATCATCGTCTCTTGGTGCCTTCCCTTTCTGCGCGTCCTGACCGGGTGCGTCATCCGAGGAAGACTCCCGGTCCTTGTCCCTCAACCTCATTCCTCTGATGGAGTGCGGAACAGTGCTCGATGAAAGTCGATCGACACATTGGGTGCCTCCCCATATGTGTCGATTGACTTCTTGTTCTGTCCTCGAATGGATACATGATCCACTCGATCTCCATATCTAGTTTGATGCCCTGCTGCTGATGTCGCGGGCTCATGCGCTTGGCGCTCGGCTGGCGGTTGTTGTTGCTCCACTATCCTTACCGCTCGGGCTTGTATAAGCATATCGAGCTCCTCCTTTGTCAGCGTCACCATGGTGAGTCATCCAACGTCCTCCATCTTCTCATTTCGGATGCAGGTTACGTTCTCACAAACGACACCAAAATGATCCTGTCTGAAAATGGGAGGGTGGAAAAGCTGGGGATGCGACTACTACGTCGACTGGATGTAGACCGTGTCCTGCTCTACAAAACAAGCAACGTCAGTGCCAAGCCCGGGAAGGAGTCCTCGACATTGACCCTCCGACGCTCAAGTCAATCACTGAAGTGTAGAGGAAAGCGGAGCAACAGTAACGCAAGCGCAAACAGTGAATAACGCGTACCTCCACCAATGCTTGGCCCCCCTTTATATAGAGCCTTGGTGGACGGCGTGCACGTTCCTCAAGGTATAAGCACATTCTCCAATGTGTCCTATGAAAAGATCTGTCAGGAAAGTGTCTCTGACACCATACCTTAACAAGGCATGCATATCCCTGATAAGACAGTAGAAGCTTACGCCGTACGATCCGCTTATTGATCATCCCAAAGAGATATCGAGAGATATAATAATGGTCTCGCTGCTTGGCCGAGCGGTGTAGCCGCTCGGCCGAGACTCCTTCACTTTGTCAGCCTCAGCTGCTCTTCCTTGCGGTGACTGAGTGTAGTAGCTTGTCTTATCCCTCCCGATCGAACAAGCTCTTCGATCTCCTCAGCATCTTGTCGTCCCGCACTGAGCGTCTAGCGATCTTACCGTATTATTCGAGTTAGACGAATGACTCGCTCGAACACTGATTGCCTGACAAGACGTTGTAGTCTCTTATCGATCGAACACTAATTGCCTGGACCAACCGTTGTAATCGACCTCCTCTCGGATAGACGAGTCTTTTGATACTTTGGTGCTGATCATCTTGACTTTGATCTTCATCTCGACAATTGACCTCTGCCGAGTGAACCCCGTTTATTGCCGTATCAGATCTGCTTGCCATTTTTAGATGGTACTTCACCAATTCTTTATGCTTGAAAAGTAGTAAGATTAAAAAGGAATGATAATTCTTGAATTGTTGCTTACTTCTCAAAATGCTCATGGTTGAACATCTCTTGCTCTGATTAGAAACTCAGACCAATAGAGTTGGTAGCATTAAAAATGGAGACAATGAAGTAATGCATGGAGATGTCTTGCTTTTCTTTTTCTTTCATTGCATGCAACTCATACTCAGTCTTTATCTCATCACCTCTTTTCTGTATCATTTAGATCAATCTATTATATTATCATCTATATTTAAATATATTTTATTTTATTATTAATATTAATTTTTTTAATATTCATTTTTCTTTAGTAATATATATATATATATATATATATTTGTTATTACATCTATATTTAAATATATTTTATTTTATTTTATTATTAATATTAATTTTTTTAATATTCATTTTTCTTTAGTAATATATATGTATTTATTATTATCTCACATAGACTAAGTAGAATATTTATTAGACGTCTAATTGTATGTCCATCACATCTTAAACACATCTCTCATAATTTTCTTTCAATAAGCATAATTATGTATTTTTTTTTAATATTTTTATTTTTTTTTATCATATTTATCCTTATATATTACTTATTTATCTTAGCATCCTTATTTCTGTGACCTTTTGGTCATGTGCTCATTATGGATAGTCTCAAGTCCAGATAAAACAGGATGAGTGTGTTGTGTTGTTAACCAACATCAAACAAAAGCAAATGTTATGCAAAGAAAAAACAGTGAATCAAATTAAAAGAAAAAAAACTAGCAAACTGGACCAGGTCTAAATTATAACTTCTCATGAATTATTCAGACACTTGGAGTAATGAAATAGTTGTATTGATTTGTTGGGGCGTGATCATATCAATTAACCAAGTCAGATTTACATGGTCAATCCTCCTTGCTGTAGGGATACTTTAAGAACCCATTAAAATAATGTCATAACTGGTTGAGTTAACCTTGCCACCCAAACATGTGCAGGCATCAATTCAATAATCTCTGCCACCTACAGAATGGAGTGGAGGCCCTGCTTTCTCCAGGCAGCTGGATCAAACAAGATAAGGTTCTCAAATTACTATTCGCACATGCTTCATTCCATTATTTTATGCAAATTTTTTTTTTGAATTTCTCATAATTGAAAACGAAATAACTATTTGGCTGGTATTAGGGTTGGCAAACTATATGATCCTATCTAAAAGTCGGACAGAAGGATGTTGGGGATGTGACGCTCCTACTGTTCTCCTCTGGATCTCGTTCTGACCTACAACACAGCTAACGTGAGTGCTAAGCCAGGGAAGGGGTCCCAACGAAGGCCCTCCGATGCTCAAGTCAGTTTTCGACGAAACAAGAAGAAGAAGCAACGAGAACTGTAGCGCAACATTAAATATCGCATGTAACGCATACTTTCGCCGATGCTTGGGCCCCCCTTTATATAGAGCTCATGTAGTGCTCGTGCCCGCTTCCCAAGACGGGCACGCATTTCAAAACTTCCCTTGAAAAGACGTATCAATAAAGTGTCTCTCATATAGTACTTTAACAAATCGAGCATATCTCTGAAGTGACAGCGGAAGCTTCTGCCGCACACCGCATGTCGGCGGCATTAGCTCCCAAAAGGATGTCGAAAGATAGTGTGTTATGTCCGTTAGTGGGCCGAGAGGGATAGCAGCTCGGTCGGACTTCCACTGTCCACGTGCTCTGTTGTCGGGTTGGGCGGGATGACCACTCGGCTGGAAATTCACTGTCCGAATGCTATGCTGTTGGACCGAGTGGGATGACCGCTCGACCGGAAGTCCACTATTCAAGTGTTGTCTGTTGCTGAGCTGAGCGGGATAGCCGCTCGGTCGGAAGTCCACTATCTATGTGCTCAGCTGATGTCAAATCTGCTGCTAGGCCGAGCGGAAGAGCCGCTCGGCCCGGTTCTCTGTGTCCTCTTATTTGAGCATCGGGTGCTCGGCTCATGGCCGAGTCAAAGGTGATCTCAGCTCGGGCAAATCAGGTCTTTGCTCGTCCAATCGACAGATGACTTTTAAACGTTGATCATCTTAACTTTAATCTCTTTTGATCTCCACAATGACAGCTGGATGGACCCTTCATCATCACCACCGTATCACTATGTTTTGAATTTCTTTGAATTTTAGTTTATCTATAATGTAAGTTTCTGATCATCAGATGTATTGCCTGTTCTTGTTTTCCCGTCTGTATTGCATATTGCATGACCAAGAATATAGGAACCAAATCAAACTGTGTTGGATTATTAGCTGTGAGGATAAGATTGCTTGTCCCCATCCAATTAATTATTGTATAAAGCACAAATCATTTTTTTTTAAAAAAAAACATTACATAATTATTATCTATATTCCACTTGCAGCAACAAGAATCCATTGGAATGATAAGGCAACAAGAAATTTCATAGAGAGAAATGGCAGCTTAGTTTATCCCTATGAATTATCAAGAACCCTATCCCCAACTATCCAGACACACGGCAGAAAGATCCATTGGGAACTGAGAAACAACAAGAAATTTCTTGGGAAAACATGGAAGGGATTTGTTCTCTGAATTTGAACACGAATATATTATTGAGGTCTCCTCGCCATGAATGCCTTTTCAATCAAGGTGAATCGAAAAACATTTTTCATTTGCTCTGTCGTGATAAGAGTTCATTAAAATAATCATAGTATAATAAATAAATGCAAATATATTTTGATGGATGATGAGCTGGAACTTCTAGAATTCTATGATTACTGAATTTAATGCAAAAGTTGGCATTTTGAAAATTTTCTTTTAAAAAAATAGGGAAAGGGAGAAAGAGGACTGAGTGGTTGATTCAAGACTTGTACTATAAATGGCAGGAAAAGTGTAATCGGAAGAAGATAAGGCTGGAGGAGGTGGTCTTTCGAGCCTTCTTCCATTTATCCTCTCTTCCTCTTCTTGTTCTTCATCATTCACCATTTGAATTTTGAATCTAGAAGAGGAAGAGGAAGAGGAAGAGGCGGCAGAAGAACCAACAGAAAAAGCGCATTTTTTTTTCTTTGGTTCTTTTCGGGAGCAGAAATGGCGAGGCTGTCGATCGGGATCCTGGGGTTGACGGAGCTCTTCGTCAGCGCGGCGGTGCACCTGCTTTTCGGGCTGTACATCTTCAGCTCCGCGCTGGCTTCAGACATTTCCCAGGCGGTAACCGACTGCTTTCGGCCCAATGTCTTCAACCTCGGCGCCGGGAAGAGGGTTACGGAAGGAAAGACGCAGCCTCCGGTGGTGCTCGAGGGCTCGCCGCCTCCGATCGTGTTGGTGCACGGTATCTTTGGATTCGGAAAAGGGGTATACACTGCGCGCTGTGCTGTCTCGCTTGGCGACGGTGCTGTTGCCTCTTCGGCGATTAATGTCGTGCTAAATCAGGCTTTTGTTTGGGATGCAGCGGCTTGGCGGCTTGTCCTACTTCGCCGGGGCGGAGAAGAAGGATGAGCGTGTTCTGGTCCCGGATTTGGGATCCCTAACCAGCATCCATGACAGGTACTTCTTCTCAAATCAATTGATTCCATTTCTTCCCTTCTTTTCGGAGAAAACATAAGAAAAAAATGATTTTTTTCCCTCTATTTGTGATATCTTCGAACACAGGGCAAGGGAACTGTTCTACTACTTGAAGGGAGGGCAAGTTGACTACGGGGAGGAGCATAGCAGGATCTATGGACATTCACAACTTGGGAAGATTTATGAACAAGGTACACTAAAAACTGAAATCAAATGGAAGGTATGTTATCAACGTAATTGGAGATGCATGAAGCTTAAACTGTTCTAGTTGACATTAAAGTATCTTTTGATTCGTGTTTGGATCCAATTCCTATTGGAAAGGAATTCCTTAAGAGTTCTTGCATTTGGATATCATAAAATGATAATTAATGTTTGGTTTTCTATATTTGAATTATGGATATATTTGATCATAGAGCTCTTTGGTAGAATCCTTGAGAATTCTCAAACACAAATGATAGATTTGATTGGATTTCTTAGTCTGAAATTGTTGAAATAATAGAATCCTAATTCCCACTTATTCCTTCACCAACCATAGAAAAATCTGTTAATCCTATAAACTGGATGGTCCAACAGAAGATGTTAGGCTTACTCCATTTGTTTGGATTGCAGGGCACTATCCTTCATGGGATGAACACCATCCTCTCCATTTTGTTGGCCATTCAGCAGGTGTTCAGGTCGTTAGGGTCATGCAGCAGATGCTTGCTGACAAGGTGTTTTTACTTTCTCCATTGATGTATTATTTCTATTTCTTGCTCTCATTTTTTCTTCGCAAGGTTTGTGAATCACACATTTTTTGTGCTGCAACAGGCATTCAGTGGCTATGACACTTCCGAGGACTGGGTTTTGAGTCTCACTTCTTTATCCGGCGCACTGAATGGAACGACTAGAGCCTACTTCGATGGAATGCAGTGAGTGACTTGTTCGTTCTTTAAGAAGTAATAATGTACTTGCTTTGAGTTCTTGGCAGAAGCCTTTGATTGATCTTGTTTACCAGGGCAGAGGATGGGAGGTCTATGAGACCCATATCATTGCTCCAGATTTGTCGCCTGGGTATTATCATCTATGATTGGCTGGAAATTTCATGGCTTAAGAACTACTACAACTTTGGATTCGATCATTTTCGTATGGGATGGAGGAATACCGGCATCTCAGGTCTTGTTGATCTGCTTTTAGGAAACACTGGGCCTTTCGCTTCAGGCGATTGGATCCTACCCGACCTCACAATTCAAGGCTCTATCCAGCTTAATTCACGACTTCAAACCTTCCCCAACACGTTCTACTTCAGCTATGCGACTAAAAGAACAAGAAGGGTGTTTGGGTTCACAATTCCCTCCAGTGTTTTGGGTATCCACCCGATGTTATTTCTTCGAGTCTTGCAGATGTGCCAATACCAATTCCCTCGCAGATGTGCCAATACCAATTCCCTCGCAATGCTCTTCTACCTTACAAAGGCTACCGGTGAGTCAGACAAGCAATATGTAGATTGGTTCATGTATAGTTCAGACTACAGATGAGATTTACGGACTGAAACTAATTTGTGATTCATTGGATTACTGGAGCAGGGATGAAGATTGGGAAGACAATGATGGAGCTATAAATACGATATCCATGACTCATCCTCGCATGCCTATTGAACACCCGAACAAATTTGTTGCAGACGACTCAAAATGCCATCCTCTACAACCAGGAATATGGTTTGTTCTCCTGCACTTCATCATCATCTTTCATTTTTGTATTCAACCCTAGCATAAATGCAATTTGAAAAGCTTTATGTATGCTGTAATGCTATCTATACGTTCCATCGAACGGGCAGGATTAGTGTGACCAAAACAATTAGTGTTGCCGATGAGATTCATCAGAGTGATCATAGAATTCAGCTTAGTTCACAATCTTTCTACTCGCATTACCCAAATTAACACAATCATTCTTCAAATCGTTGCAGGTATTACAGGATGCTCGAAGCCGATCACATCTTTTTCATTGTGAATCGGGACCGAGCAGGGGTACAGTTTGATCTGTTATATGATGGCATATTTCAAAGATGCAGAAAACACATCAATCGAAACAGCACACCAGTTTTACCCAACGATAAAGGTCAATGATCGAGTAGGCGCAGTGAATAGAAGCAGCTACCACACCTCAATGTTATTCAATTTTACTAGACATGTACTTGAGCTCTAGATGCTTTGGGCCATTTCTAGACGAATCTAGAAAAATCAGTTGCATTCAAACATTTGTCTAATAGATTCAGTTGAATCTAGCAAGCCAACTTTTCTCATTTTTTAGAATTTAGTAAACGGACCGAATTGATTGAGATTCTAATGTTATTTCTTTTTTCAATCTGAGGTAGCAATGCAAATGTTTTTTTTTTGTAGAAAATACAGAAATTGTACCAAGAATTTGAGTAAAATCACTCAAAAGCATTACAAGATATCTTCCTTCCAGCTGTTTCCGCGGCAAATAGAAAAAAAAATATGTAAAACTATCATTAAAATGCATAACCATGACTCAGAAAAGACAGAATGTAAAGAAAAACAGAAATCACACACAAATCAGCAACATAATTGTGTTAACGAGTCTGTTCACGACTCTGAACAAAAAGGTCTCAAAAAACATCTACTACAGGGAGTCAAGAAAACCCACTAGAGCAGAGGCCACAAAAACATCTACTTCAGACCCACCAGAACAGAGGCTCCATACACCAAGTACAAAGTTACATCTAGAACCTTCGCCAAACTAAGTTTATATTGCTAATAGATTTGAAGGAATACCAGAAAATTGGAGGCAAGTGTGTTCAGAGAGGCTGGTTTTCCTATTCTGGACTCATTTAAAAATGTTGCCAGTCAGCACTCACTTGGGACTGCAATGTTTGTCACTAGTGAGATTGATGAGCACATAAAAATAAACATGATAGAACTGAGACTGACCTGTAGGATCGTGACCTTGACGGGCTCTGTTCATTAACCTCAGGACCTGGAGATTGATGTTCAGACCTCTTAGACCTGCGATCCCTATCATCAGGTGACCCATAATCCCTACCATTCAGAGGAGATGGAGAAACTGATCTCGGCGGAGAGTAGTAATCACGGCCACCCCTTCCATTGTCCCTGCATATGACCATATATGAATAATTATTCAGAAGCGTGGTATGCTATGTGAGAGAGTATTTACTAATCTGAAGGGGGAGTGGCATTGGATATGAGGTCAAAAATTTGCAAATGCTATCAGAAAGTAAAAGAACAACTATCTGATACTCTCTGTGACGAACATTATACATTATCTGCCCCACAGGTTCTTAAGCATCATCTCCAACTTGATATGTTGGAAGAATTAATCTTTACCTGGAACATATCACAACTCCTGAATATATATGGAAGTTTGATCCAAGCGTGTTTTATTCTCTTATTGGTGTACTTGATTATTGAACAGCATCGACAGCTCTTTGCGTCAACTTTCTTAGGCCAAAATTATCTTACTTTCATCACATGCATGACAACCATCAAGAAGATCATGCTCTCTTCACAGGAGATCATGGTATTTTCGCTTTGAGCTCTTTTCATGAATCTCTCTTTTGACTTTGTAAGCTCTAATTTCTTTTTCTAACTGGATAGTATAAAACAATCAAACAGACAATTAAGAAAGCAAAATATGAATGGAAAGTTTTTTCTATTGAGGTAACAGAAAGTTAAAATGGACTTGTATCTCTACCAAGCCATGTAATCAGTGATCTACAGCTGTTGAAGATGAAGACTAACTGAAACTTCCTCATAGCTTTCAAATTAGGTGATCAATATGTGAACAACTTTACTGTCACTTCCTCTTTACTTTTTTTTACTAAAGCTTTGGTTCTTTACATACTCGTTTCACTTTTACAATCTGCATGAACATGGAAAAGGCTATAAAAATCAACAGAAGTTCATCCAAAAAAGCAAGACATTTGTACGAGATTGGCCAATTTTCGAATGGTTACACCTTTATCCAAGTTGGATAAAAAAGAAACCCAAATCTAATTTTTTAATTGACTAAATATTTAACACTAAATCCAATTATTAATTGTGCTATTATGACTGGTTCTATTTTTGTAAAATAGACTATTGGTGAGCTATGAGCCTCTTAGAGGAATACAGGAGGCTGCTGAACTTAAGTCAATGAAGCCACTAAAAATCTCAAATTGTAATATTGCAGTTTGGATGATTGAGGCCTCAATGGATGTAACCAATCCCTGGGCTAGCAAACTCTGTAGATATTTAGAGAAACGTTTTAAGGTCTATTGGGTCTTGAAAGAAGGGTTAAAATGAAACCATCCAGTCTATGAGAGATAGTATGAGTCATGTATACAATGATGTTATTTATTTACAATCATGAACAAATGATTTATGTTACAAATCAATTTAAAACTCTACTCTGTGGTTGAAGGAATTTCCATCCAACTACAAAAAATTTGGAAAATCAATATGCAAAACCATGATCTTCAAATAGAATATTATAGGGTGTATTACCATGTTAGTATTATTATTTACTAGGATACAAATTAAGGTTAACAACACATCCTCCTATGTCTATGGAAACAATTAATAAAATAAATGTCTTGTGACAAACCTTGAATCGTGCCTGGGAGTGGGAGAATGTGAATATGCTGCCACAGACAAAGATCCATTATAAGTATATTTAAGCAGACATAGAAACTGGATGACTTATGAATACCATGCAATGATACTACAGAATACTAACAGCGATGTCGTTGTCTGGGAGATCTGGACAGAGACCGCCGGTGTCGTCCTCCCACATGTCTTTCACTGCAGAAGTATAATTTCATTATTATGCAAATAATTGAGGCAACTAAAATTAACCAAAAGGTATGAAAAGTGATAGTAGCAGAAAGCATAAATGAGCACACCTAATGCGTGTCATCTTGCGCATTTCTTGAGGGGTTTTCCTATTTTCTTCAGCATAGACAATTGAAATTTCACGGCCGCCAATAATCTGACGATTCATATGCTGCTTAGCTACTGCAGCATCTTCTGCATAGCGGAATTTGACGAATCCAAAACCTCGTGGCTCGCTACAATAACAGAATAACAAGATCAGAGTACATTACTGCAGTAAAGGACAACCCAAAAGAGGACCAAATCTGCTTTCTCTTTATAGTCAACATAAAGTTGTTTGTTTGTGGTCCTAGAATATCCTTTTAACTATATAGGATGACAATTATCCACAACAATAGGACAAAAAGAGTAGCCTTCAACCGCATGGAAAAGAATCCCTATCCACCAGGTGAGGTGAGTGAGAAGACAACCATTCTGGCTTATCCTTTTATTTCTCTTTTGTAATAGTATCTTCTAACCTTTACCATTTGCTTTTCTTGTTTTTATCAATTTCAAAGTGGGAAAGAGTATTTAAAGTTCAAATTATGCTCTTGAGATGAACTGAAATTTGCTTCTTTACTTTCCCGGCTCTTGCTCAAAAAGAGGAACCCGACAAGGAAAGAGTAATTTGTAATGGTGCATAGGTCAAGCTGCTAGATCTTAATGCTTGTTAATGAGAATAGGAACAATAAGTTCACTGCAGTCAGAAAAAGGAAGTACCCTGTATAGTAGTTCTTCGGAAGATAGACATCCTTCACTGGACCAAAACGCTCGAACGGTATACGTAGATCTTCAGGCCTACAAATGGCAGAAAGACATTTTATTATTTAATTCATGTTTGTTGAACATATATTGAAGAGCATATGGAGAGAAAAAACTATCTGCCAATACATGAAAAAACTAAACAGAGAGGAAAAGTAGAGCAGCATCTAATCAATTCTGATTGATGCATTTGCCTAGATCTTGGGGCAACAAAAACAGCCCATTCTTCAGAGAAAGTTATGAACTAATAAATTTCCAATCTACATAACAGATTTTAGAGACAGTTTAATGCTGGGTTTGCTTTTGCCAAAGAGAGACTTACAGCCTTGGTAATCAGATGAGTTAGACGATAGTTTTAAAAGAAAAGTGTTTACAATCACAAATATACAACTACAACTCAATGAATACAGATAATTTATAGTTAACAACATATAAATATATATGAATGTATGACTAAGAGAGTGTCTTAAAATGTATATTATTTGATGAAGAACATGTTATTCAATTCATGGCGCAAACAAAAATAGGTATCCTAATATGCCATTGCGAGGAGAGCAAACAAGATTCTAAAGTTCAGGTATGTGAACAACGAAGCATCAACTTCAGAGCTTAAATGTTTCATTTTGTCAAACGTCAATTACATCTTTCAAATATTTTTCTTTGGACCAGGGGATGAAGTGACATGCATCACCAAAGGCAATTCACATGGCATACTTCATTCTCACATCCACACAATCATTCTTATCCCATATGCCTTTAGTTGTTCAACTATTTGATCTAGAACCTAGTAAATTCCTATTTCAAATCATAAATATTATTATCTAAACATACAAAAAAGATACACAATATTATCAAAGAATTCTTCTTGCAAATATAGTAATTATGGCATGTTTTTATCAATTTTGCAAACCAATTTTTTTTAGAACACATCCGCTTTTTTCTTGAACATGTAGTCACTAATATGGCACAAAAATCAGAACAAATTGCATGATTTTTGGCATTATTAGACACAAATATAAGAAACTAGTATAGAATGTCTACCATTTCATTGAGCAACCAACAAAGATTAAGGATCTCAAACACAAGTAATAGAAATCCAGCAGTGTAACAGTTGAAATATTAGATTCAACTGTTGATTTAGTGCTATATCAGTTATAATACCAGAGTTAGTTGACTTGATTTGCATTTGCATCTCATCTATTACCGATAAAGAACCATATGACCAAAACAATTGTAAAATATTTGTGGAAGTCAACTATGATTGTCATTCTGGATAAACACCCACATATTCATTCAGTATCATACAGTCGACTGTACAATTTTAAGCTCGTTTCTTTAACCATTTGGATCCTGCATATCAATTTCTCATGCATGGGATTGAGAAATAGCTGTTACACAATTCAATTAATCATTCCTACTCGGTTAGATATCATGCAAACAGAGAGAGAAGTGGATGTTAAAATTTCACAAGTAGTACCTTAAAATTCGGAAGAAACATTGGCTGACAAGAGTGGAATGTAGATCATACTTTTCTAACAATGCAGTTAAATGCAGAATGCCATGATGTAGAATGAGAATTCCATGAATATACAATATGAAATCACAAGTTGAGACGATAAAAATACAGTTTTGCAAGAAAATAGAGTATGTTCATTTCAGTTGTCAATCATATTCATATCAATACATTAATTTGTACGACACATACTTAACCAAATATGAATTTTAAGAACGTGGAAGAAAAATTACGAGAGACTATCAAAAGAAAGCGGAGTTATCAAGAGGAGGCCAGAGGGAGATGAAGAAGAACGAAGACGAAGAAAGGACCTTGCGTCGAGAGAGATGTTGCGAATGAGCAGGCCAGAGGGGGCGGAGCGGTAGTCCCTTCCTCCTCCTCTTCCGCCGCCGCCGCCGCCCCCATGGTACCGGTCGCGAGGGTCGTCGTAGTGCTTCCGGCGAGGAGGACTCCGGCTGTACCGCCGAGGGCTGTAGCTTCTGCTGCGGCTGCGATATCGCCCCATGTCAGGAAGATGAAAGGAGGAACCCTAGGCGCCGTAGGACCGTAGAAGAAAGGAGAGCAGAAAAGAAAACCTAGCAACGCGACCGGCAAAGCGAGGCCTTTTGTAGCGGCTGCTGCGGGCGTTATATGCTCGTACCAGTTTCGGGAAGAATTCCGATATATAGATAAGTCGGACGATAGTTAATTAATTATGTGAGTTTTGCCCTTTTCCACACGGTACGTTATAAAGAAAAAATATATTCAATAATAATCAACAAGATAAAAAAAATCAGAGTGGATAAAATGAAAATTATATTTAAATAGTTTGATATCCTTCACACCCCTTTTTCTAAACTCTAACTGTTGCAAGATAAAAAAAAAAAAAATTACCTATAAATTTTTAAATTACAGTCTTGAAAGATCTTTATAGTTAAAGCTAAAGTTGATGCTTAAAAAGGATAAATTAAATTTTTATTATTTTTTTTAATAATTCAAGTGTCTAGATTTTATGGTAAAACTAATCCGGGAAGTAAATCTTTTCAAGTGTCTAGATTTTATGGTAAAACTAATCCGGAAAGTAAATCTTTTCAAGTGTCTAGATTTTAATAATTCAAGTGTTTGATTTTTTTAATAATTCAAACTTCTTTCCAGTGTTTGATTTTATGGTGTTGTTCATAGAATCGGCCTTGAGGTATGATACCGAGAGCAATGATTTAGACCCTCGATTTTTAGAAATCCTAAATTTGGCATGTATATAATATATATATATATATATATATATATATTATTTTAATAATAACAAAAAAATATTTTATTAGATTATTTTAATAAAGGTCCAAAAATATATATATGATTGGATTGTTTTAATAAAGGCTAAAAAAATATTTACCATTAAAATTTAAGAAAAAGTCTTTAAAAAAAAGAAAAGAAAGACAAACAAAAATGCAAACGATCTTATTTACCAAAGAATTTATTATTTATACAACTCTTTCTTCATAAATTTGTTTATAGGAGTCAGAAGACTCTGAAAAGGAAAGTTTGAATCATGAACGCTAATTTCCTCCCTTCTTCTCCTTCGAATCTTTTCTAATTAAATCAAAAATCTATTCTCCAATTGAAGTTTTAGTTTCATCAATATATAAATTTACAATATAAGTTACTTACTTACTTACTTATCTATATTTTTTTTCTTATTTTCAATATTCAATATTAATTTTTAATATTGTATTAGAGTTTAATATTTTATGATTTTTCTTTCAGATTTGAAAAAATAATAAATCATCCTAATTTTAATCATCATAGAATAGATTATATCGATTGCTTCAAGTGCAAATTAAGATTTATTATTCTTTCACTATTATTTTCACTGTTTGTCTTTGTTTCATTACTAACTTTGTTGTTAGTTTGTTTTTTAAAGCTAGCTCTTCAATTGAAGACTCAGCTGATGAATTACAAGAAAAAAAAGTCAAGAACAATTAAATAATCATGCAACAAATGAACAACAATCGAGTAATCGAGAAAATTAAATGATCATGCAATCAATGAGTGAGAACAATTGAGAGAAAATGATGATCATAATCATGCAATAAATGAGCAGGAAGAATTAAGATAAAATGATAATAATGATTTGAATATAAATAATTTGATAATTTTATGCATCGAAAATGAGGTGTTAGAAAAATTTGATTTTGAATATCTTTTTGTTGATTTTGCTTTTCAAAATACTAGAAGATCTAAATTTTTTCAATGATTATTTCATATTTATTTTTTTTTATATTTGTAGGTATAGCACTTTTTTAAGAAATTTGAGAAATATATTTTTATACAGTGTTAAACTTTTTAAAGAATCTTGATATATGTATTTTTTATGAAGTTTATCATATGTTAAATGAAATATATTAATTTTTAAGCTTTCTATTAAATTTTTTACCTTAGTAAAAAAAAAAAAAATCCTATGAGGTTCCTTTTCTTTTTCACCAAGGGCTCCCAAAAATCAGGGCCAACCCGGGTTGTTCATATTCCATGATGTATCCCCCCAACTTACATATTCATAAAAAATCATTATCATAATTCATATCATCATCATTGCCAAACCGCCATACCATGTTTAGTTACTCAACATGTTCCACGGAAGGTTCTTTCCATCATCGAAGGAAATCCTATCGCCGTGGATCAAGGATGAAGGTGGATGTACTTATTAGATTTTATAAATCTCAAATTATCTAAACTAATTAACTAAAAAAAAAAGTTATCTGCCTCAGTGTCAAGCATCCAAGATATCCATGAAGATTTCACAGCAAGCCCTACTAAGCTTGTAGAACTAACAGGAATTCTTACATCGATGTCGCCACTGCATATGAAAGAGTAAGCCCAACTAAGCTTATTATGGGATTCAACTCGAGGGAAAATCCTTCACTTACTATCTGTACTTGTACACTTGATATAAGAAATACAAAAATTATAAAATACCAAAAAAGGACGAATTACCATAAGGATTTTTTTTGGAATTTTTAAAAATTTTCTGAGAATTTTTCGGAGACCGTATGACGACCTGAAAAGTCTGTTTAGATTACCCCATTGAACGAGAAAAAGTTTTATTTTTCCTTTCCATTTTCTTTTCTTTTTCTTTTCCTCCGTTTCTCACGCGAACCCCCTCTCTTCCCGATCCCTTCCTCCTCCTCTCCTCTGCGCGGCGCCAACCGATCGCCTCCCTCAAACCGACGACGCTTCCTCTTCTCCCCTCACGCACAAAATTGCCGGCAGAAGCTTCGAGTCCTCCCCATCTCCACCGTTCTCCTTGCCTCTGCCCCGATTTTTCCCCTCTTCTGATCTGCGCGCCGACATCAACTGTCGTGCCCTAATTCCTCGTTGCCTTCTCCACACGACGGCGTCGACACTCACAGACACCCACTCCTCTCTCGGTTTGGACCGCCACTGCCAACGTCAGCTGCTGGACGCCGAGCGCTACCGATTTGCTCTCTTCGAGTCGAGGACCGAAGCCGAGCATCCAAGTCGGTCTGTCGCCGGTGCCCTAGCCACCGCCTACCAATTGACATTTCATCAACGATGGCTCGTCACTATTTGTGTCTGGTAGCGCTCGGGTCGGACATCCATCAGCCCACCACATACGCACGATCTATCTGTTGCCGATCTAGGGATTCCAGCGGCCGAATTTGAGGTATGCTCTAAACCTAGATCCGGATTAAGAATTTGCATACGGACAACCAAAATTGAGTTGGGCAGTAGGTTGTTACTTCTGGCCAGTAGGTTTGATTTGGAGATGTTTGACATAGAGAGGAATAGCTTCTTTGCAGTGTCGGCAACAGATTTGTGGCAGCAATATCTTCTAACTAGCATTGTCCAGCAGTTGCATCTCCTAGCCGTGTGTCCACAAGGACAGCGTTGTACTAGGGTAAGGGTTGGAAATTGCACTCTTATTTAGCTTAATACGAATTAATGTTGTATGTATGGGATAATTGATCCAGAGGGAGGTAATTGAGGTTAAAACGTGGGATCTAATCTAAGTTCAGGTTAGATCCGATTTATGATGTTAACAAGAGGGATTAGCTAATCAATTAGTTATTGCTTTAGGAATAGGATTTTTGTTTAGCTATTTTGTTATAATAGAACTTAGCTAAATCGTACGATTTATTACAGGATTTGGATTCAGGACAAGCACTTCGATATAGAGGTTGATTAGCTCGATCTATATTGGAGGTGGATATCTTGACTTATCTTTTAGATAATGTCTTGTTGATATGTTTAGTAGATTTTAATAAGTAGTACTAAATATGTTTATATCTGCATCGACATGTCACTATTTGTTTTCCGAGCATGTTTTGTTTGTTATTTGTTTAGCATTCATGTCCTATTTATTATTTATGTTATGGAGGTAGTGACATGTCATGCTTTATGATATATCAGACTGGTTAGATATCATACGTGACATGTGTACCTAGATCATATTATTTGATCCACGTATATGGTACATGTTTTTATGGAGGTAGATAGGATCAGGATATTTCTATACTTAGTGTCATGCACCATCTCACATGATTACATGCTGTGCGATAGTCGGCTCCATTATTGTTGAGCACATCGCCAGTTACATGGGTCTGCACACACAACCACTCATGAGTTAGTGATTTTTATTCAGGCAGGTTGTGTGCAGCAGGTTGCTCTGTTTGGCTCCGTTGGTCCGCTCATGGGTAGTGTAACGCAGCGTGGTAGCCGGCAGGGATCCTTCCTCTGGATTGGCTCAGGGAGATGAGAGCATTTACTCCCCCACTTATGATTTGGGGTAGGAGGATAGATGTACTCCGACAGCATCCCGTCCACTCGGTTACTCATCAAGAGCAGTGATGACAGAGTGCACGGTTGTCACAGCTCTACCCACTCGGTCTCACCATCGCGTGTGAGATGGTTGACTGGCGTCAGGGGTGACCAGGACATGTTATGACATCATATGCATTTATTGCTTGTGGTTGCTGCACTTTATATGCTGCATTTTTTGTGGATGCATTGTTTGACATGCATACATGATACACATTTATTACTTGTGTTTGCTGCACTTTATATGCTGCATATTGGATAGATGCATTGTTTGACATGCATACAGGATTTACGACACTCTGGGTCTGACGGTTTTGTTATTCCTATTCCCAAGTCCTGGTTAGTATAGATATTACTTTGTTTTACAGTTTTGCATTTTCCATATAATATCCAGGAGACTGTACGCATATTTATTACTACTGATTATTATTTACTATGCATGTCAACTAGGTATCTATTGAGTGTTGGACTCACATCCCGTTATTACTATTTTCATGTTGAGCATGTTCAGGAGGTTCCAGTCGCTAGTCCCCCACCAGTGCGTGTCGCGACGAGTTCGCATATTTTGGTTTATGTATTATCTATGTTATTTAGACTATGTTTCCAGACTTGTAGCTTTTAGCATTTGGATCTTATACGTTTTGTTATGTGTCGATGAGTTTTTAGTTGAATGTATGCTGCAGTTTTGTGTTTTATGGGTGTAGTTGAGTAGGATATCGGATTTATGTTTTATGGGTGTAGTTGAGTAGGGTATCGAATTTGTATTTTATGGGTACAGTTGAGTAGGAAATTTTGCGATGATTTTCTTATATTTGCTTTAGTTTAGTTGTTACTATTAAATTGTGTAGATGCTTGCTTATTGTACTTTTATTTTTATTGTTATTATTCCGACCGTGTTGGCCGATGTATATGTGACCTTGAAGGCATTATAGAAAGTTTCAGATTTTCACTCGTACAAGGAAGATGTTATCGAAATTTCATTTGACAAAGACTACCTGGGCGTGACATAATTTGACTAATGATTTAAATTAACCTGATTAGTTCTTAATTAAAAATAACTTTTCTCTAATTCACTTTAAATCAAATTTGACTTTTCATTAAAAAATTATTTAAAACTAAGCTTTATTTAACTTAATCAACTTTAATTTCAATGTTAATCAAATTCTTAATTTTATTTTAATTAAATCATAATTTGTCTTAATTAAAATTGACTCAAATTGAACTTAACTTTTCTTAATTTTGCTTAATAACTTTAATAAATTTAACTCAAGATTAATACTAACTTTGAACTTAGTTAATCCTAACTCAACTTTAAATCAATAATTTTTTTAAGTTAAACCTAATCAGAATATAAAATTAACTAAATCAGTTAATATGAAATGTAAGTTATTTTAATCAAATAAATATTAAATTATTGAATTGAGTCAAGTAAAAGTTAATCAATAAATCATTGATAGTGATTAACTATTATTGAACTAGTAATAAATTAGAGCAATGATATGCTCAAGGAAAAAAAACTCAAGGAAAAGCTCAAGGATAGACACATAAAGTCATGACCCACCATTTCACTTTTTGTGGGACCCATCACTTTATGTGTCTATCCTTGAGCTTTTCCTTGAGTTTTTTTCCTTGAGCATATCATTTTTCAATAAATTATTTCATTTAACTTGAAACTTAAACTTAATACACCTAAGGTTAATTATTTTTACAATAATTAATTAATAATTAATTAAACTTATGTAAACAATCATAATAATGTGTAAATAATATATGTGATGAATATTAGTATCACGAGCAGTAAATTCCTTAGGCACTAAGGTAGAAATCCTCATTGCTAACAAAAATAACCAGAAGGTGCTAGATTCAAGGGGAGCAAGGGCCTTGAAAAAGTATTGCATAATTTAACATGTTCAAACTCTAGTACAATTTAAGAGGAAGTGCTAACTTAAGGGGAAGTGTTAACTTAAAGAGAAGAAAGAATTCAAATACTTATATAAAAAAAATTAATTTGTTCTGAAATTATTTTACCTTGAATAACATACCTTTAAAACTTGAAAAATTATTTTAAATTTGTACTCTTAAAAGTATTTTGAAAATATTTCTAACCTAAAATTCTTTTAAATATTTATTAAACTTTTCTTTTAATTATTCAATACAAATATCCGGTTGAAGGAAGGATTTGTTTAAATAATTTAAAAACAATTTAATTTCTTTTCTTTCGAAATCTTTCTTATTTTGAAATTTTTTCTTTTTTCTTTATTACTTTAAAAATTAATCTTAAAATGTTATCTCTTTAAAAATACTTTAAAAATGTTTCTTAAAAAAATACCTTAAAATTAATTTTAGAAATATTTTTTTATAACTTTACAAATATTTATCTTTTTCTTAAAGATTCATTAGAAATTTTTATAAAAATTTACTCAAAAATTGTGAAATTTATTTTAAAAATTATTTAAAACCTATTTGAAAGTTTTCTTGAAAATATTCTGAAAAATATTTTAGAGAAATAATATGAAAAGTTATTTCTTTTGACATCTTTGAAAATTTTCATTCAATATTTTTGAAAAAAAATACTTATAAAATTTAAAAAGTCTTTTAAATTACTTTGCAAGTACTTTCCTAAAAATACTTATAATTTCCTTTAGCAAAATTTTCTACAATAATTTTGAAAGTCTTACTTAAGAAATTTTTGATAAATTTAAGTTGAAAATTTTTTTAAACTTAAATAGTTTCCTTAGAAAAATATTTTTTTTGCAAAATTTTATTCCTTAAAAATACTCTTAAAAATTCTTTTGAAAATATTACATAGAAATTTTCTTGTATTGATTTGAAAATCTTACTTGGAAATCTTTTTTCCTTAAAAGTTTATGAAGTTTTCATAACTTTACTTACAATAATATATTGGCATAGGATCTAACATTATTTGTCTAATATTATTTGCATGTTTACATTTTCTTTATATTAATTTTCTTTTATGAATACCAAAGGGGAAGGGTAAGGATTAATGTAGAAAAATAGTAAACAAAATTAATCACGTAAAATAAATTTAATCACTTGTTTATTTGTCTCAATATTGTTTTTTTCTAACTTTAATCCAAGTTATTATTGCATCAAAAGGGGGAGATGGTTAGTGCAATTTGTACTAATGATCTAACTCATATTTTGATGAATGACAAGAGGTCTAAAGTTAAAGTGTTTTGTTGTCTAATCTTTCTACCAAGTGTGCAGAAGTTGACTGATCTGAAGGACTTGACACCAGGCTGAAATCCAGCTAGGTCCGCAGAACCCGATAGCTAGTGGGAAGTCCATATAGGTCTGTGGGGCCCAATATCCGACTGAAGTCCAGTTGGGTCTGCGGATCTCACAACTGGCAAAAAGACCTGGTGGGTCAGAGACAAGTCAAGTGACTACAGTTGGTAAGTGAAGGTAAGCAACTGGAGGAGAGATCCAGTAAGGACGTGTTCCTCGTTGGGGGAACTGTATGCATCAATCCATCTTTGGTCCATTTGGGAAACCTAAGCTGAGACTTTAACAAGACCTTGGTCTCAAGGAAGAAAAAGGGCCTGGGCGCCCGGAGCTGGTCGGGTGCTCGAATTAGGCTCGCCCCGGGCGGGCTGAGGGTACCTAGGCAGTCCGAGCGTCCGAACCCGAAAAATGATTCAAAAGCTGATGTAGAGAGCGTCGATTGGTCGAGCCACATGGTCCAGGCGTCCGGAATGGACCTATTTAAAGGCTTTCGACCAGGAGCTTGAAAATAACAACTGCTACGAATTTCTTTTTTGCTCAGTGCTCCGAAAAAGTTCTTGTGACGCTATGAAGCTCCTCCGACAATCGGAGATCAAGATTCCTTTCTTTTGTTGTCGGTAACACTATTTTATAGTTCTTGTACTTGAAATCTGTAACCATTTCGAACTATTAGTGAATTGTCCAACGGAAACACTCGATGAGTGCGAGCCTTGAAGCAGGAGTCATCGAAGGATCCAAACTAAGTAAAACCAACTTGTGTTAGCATTGCTTTCTTTTGCTTCTATTTTCCGCTGCATAACTTAAAGTTTAAATCGAGTTTTTTGACGATCGTTATTCACCCCCCTATAATGAATTTCTGATCCTACACTTTTCTGGTAGGTCCTTTCATAGGACACATTGGAGAATGTGTCTATGTCTCGAGGAGCGTGCACGTCGTCCACCAGGACTCTATATAAAGGGGTTCCATGCACCGACAAAGGGACGCGTTATTCACTGTTTGCGCTAGTGCTACTGTTGCTCCACTTTCTTTTACAGTTTTGGTGACTGACTTGAGCGTCGGAGGACTAACGCCGAGGACCCCTTCCCTGGCTCGGCACTGACGTTGCTTGTTTTGTAGAGCAAAACACGATCAACGCAGTAGCCACATCCCTAGCTAGCCGCCTTTCCGTTTCCGGACAGGATCAGTCGTGTACATGCTCTTGATGTCACTTCATATGGCTTGTTGTTGTGGTAGATGCATATAAGTATTGAAGTCTGATTGTTAACGAGAAGTAATATGTAACTTTCCATGGTAAATTCTTCTTATTCTTCCATGATATGTGATTACGTTACTTATAATAAGGATGATTACACATTTTACATTTAATAGGTTCACTATCTTTATTCCAAAAGATCATAAAGTTATTTATATAACAATTAAATTTTTTCATGGACAAATATAAATTTCTAACCAATTTCTTTGTATTATAGAAGTTATCGTCATTATGTTATCAGCAAACAGTAACTCTGACATCAATTGACAAATGTTATCGTAACATCGTTATGAGAAATGATATTATGACTTTATGTTCAATAGTCTTACAGTAACTGATAGTTGAGAATAACTAGAAGGAATATCTTCTCAAACTTCTCTTTCACTAGCCTTTAGCATGTCATATAGTTTCTAAACTTTAGGTATTGGTATTTCATCTATATTCAAATGATCAACCACATTCATTGCATCGTAAATCATTGATTGTATTGCATTATCATTAGATGATTATTTTCTCGAGTAATATGACCAGATACAAAGGAATAGAAGGTTCAATTGACCCAAACAAATAAGACTCTCCCTGACAGTACTAGTTGTAGTAATTTGAAACAAAATCATTTCTACCTAGATGTACTTTCAATGTATTCTCATCGTAGAAAGTTATATTTCTATATTTGTAATAATTACACGAACAATGTAACTTGCTACCATTCATATAGTTTGGATGATGCTTATCAAAGTTCATAAGCTCTTCAAATCTATCAAAATATTCATTAATGATAAATTTATTTTTTAACCTCTTATACAGCCAAACTTTATTCATATACATTGTAACTTAATATGAAATAAATTTACACCATTATTAAACATATAAACTAAGCATGCATATAGTAAATAGTTTAAATTTAAACTTAATTAAATCATTAAATAACCATCAATAAATAACCATTATGATATACCTAAATTAGGTGGTCAAGGCAGCTAGATTGTCTCCAAAGAAAATGTCAAACCCTACATAAACAACACCAAATTGAGAATGTCTACTCAAACAACATTATGAAGTCAATAATCAAATATAAGTGTGCACAAATAACAATCATTTCCAGAGTTTCATATTCGTCTGACAAATACCAAGCTCTTGTCTGACCAAGCTTGTGGCTAGGGCTAGCTAAGGTTGTGGCTGAGCTCGCGACTAGCCAAGCTCGTAGCCAGGGCAACTAAGGCCGTGACTGAGCTCATGATCGGCCAAGCTCGTGGCCAGCTAAGCTTATGGTTGACCAAGTTGAGGCAAGCCAAGCTGAGGTTGGCCAACGTTGAGGCCGAAAGCTTGGTCATAGTCAGCCAAGCTCGTGGCCAGCTAAGCTCACGGTCAATCAAGTTGAGGCAAGCCAAGCTGAGGTTGGCCAACGTTGAGGCCGAAAGCTTGGTCATAGTCAGTCAAGCTCGTGGCCAGCCAAGCTGAGGTTGGCCAAGGTTGAGGTTGCGAGCTTGCTTACGGTTGCCCTGGTCAAGGTCGTGCTTGACCTTGCAACCAATTTTTTTTTTTTTTTTTTTTTTTGGGGGGGGGGGGATTACGTGCTTGCCAGAGAGAAGACAACGTGACTGAGAGGAGACTGCGTGGAAGAGAGGACGAGGTCAGTGTTTGGAGAGAGATAGGTGAGAAAAGGAGGAAATTGAGTTGGAAATCTTAAATTTGATAAATTAGCGATCTAATTAAATATTTGTCATTAAAATAGTGACAGTTTTAATTTCTGCCGCTTTATTAGCAACAAAATTAATTTCCTTTGCTAAATTAACGATGAAATTAAATTTCCGTCGTTAAGCTAAATAGATTAAATGTGATTTTTTTTATTAATAATCATTAATATTGTTACGGAATTATAATTTCATCGTTAAATTAGTAATTGATTATTAATTCTATCATGAATTAGTGATGAAATTATAACTTCATCTCTAATTAATGACCAAATAATATTTGATCGTTATTTTAGTGATGGAGACAGAATTATAATTTGTCGCTAATTTATTAGCTAATTATGATTTTTTCTGGTAGTGAATCCATTAGTACATTTCGATAATAGAGGGAATTTGGATCATCTTTTCCAGAAATCCCTTAACCATCATCTGCATAATCTCCTTTGCTTCTTCACACATCGATTCAAACTAATAGATCAGAATTAGACAAGAACAAAGTCAACAGATGCATAGGACTCACGGATCGATGGCAGCGGCACGAACCGCCGACAATAACGGAAAACCAGGAAAACGAGTGTTGACTCAGCAGTGAAGCTGTATTTATAAGACAGCGCAGGGCCGTCTCAATCCTTCTTCTTCATGCGCCAGGTAAAAAAAAAAAATCTTAATATTTTTTAAAATAAATATTATTAGAGATGTTTAATTTTATTAGTTATAATAAAAAGTAGAAGTTGTCACCCTAATAGCTTAACACGGCTAATATTACGATCATCTATAAGGAGGTAAATCAGGAAGTTGTAGTTGATTACTACGAGAAGAATATTTTTTTCGATTTTCCGAGATTCAACCCCTTGCACATTGTGCATTAGCTAACTCAACCATGCCCCGGGGGTGACATTTAATTTTATTAGTAAAATTTAAAAGAACAATTATATATATTGTCAATAATAATTTATACAATTGGAAGTAATGACAAACTATGCCACTTATCAATAACTTTATCTTGCATTAAACTTCACTTCTTTACTAGTAAAATTTAAAAAATAAAAAATATTTATAATAACTAATTTGGAAACGAGTAATAAAGTATTATAATATTATTAATATGTATTTTAATTGTTATTTTAAAAAAATATCAATCAATTTTAACTTTGAGGAAAGAAAGTCTTGACATAACAATAAAATTATTGTATATAACTTAGATAAATAGGTTCAAGTACCAAATATAATCATTATCTAAAATAGACTCCTTGAAATCTTGTATTGGAGGGGCTTCGTAAACTAAATTATCTTTTTATTAATTTTAATTTTGATAAATTATTAAGAAAATTTATTTAACCAAAAATAGTTAATTAATAAATATCAACGGTGAATTATTAAAAAAATTGAAAGAAAAATAAAATTTTTAAAAAATATAAGGAAAGAGTAGATAGAAAAAAAAAATTAGAAAAAAATAATAATGTAATATTAAATTTTTATAAAAAATATCATTCAAATATAACTCATAAATATTTTTAATTTATTAACAAAACTTAATTTTGGTTAGTAAATTAAATTTTTACCAGAAAAATTACTAATTAAATTTTAATAAAAAAAATAAAAATAAATTATTAACCAAATCTAATTTTAATGGTAAGAAATTAAAATTATCAATTAAATTTAACAAAAGTTAAAAAATGAAAATGATGTAGACTTTAATCTATTAAAAATTTAAAAAAATTGATTAAATCTAAAAAAAATTAAAATTACTAATTAAATATAATTTAGCTAGTAAAAAAATTAAAATTACTAATAAAAATAAATATTAAATTTATTTTAGTCATAATTTTAAATATTTAATATGCAACTTCATATATATATATATATATATATATATATGAAATCTGGTGGGCCCCAATATAATAGGGCCTTTAGACATAGGTCTATGCCGTGAGCCGATCTTGGTAAACGTAGGGTTTAACTTTGATAAATTAATGTGTATATTTGCAAAAAGATCCTTATTGTGTCATTTTCTGATAAACTATTCTCCGTTCAATTTCCTTTTAAATAGTCACTTCCGATGATAAATGATTTTCCAAATTGTGATTTTTATTTTGATTAAAAATATATATTAATTTTTAAAATAAAATTAAGATGTATCTTTTGTTAGACAAATGTACCATATTAAGATAACAGTGTTTTGAGAATGTGTTCCTAATGGAATGTTACTTATAGTTTCTTCCAAAATGATTCTTTCCGCTGGACATGTGAAAGTATGTATTTTTTTTTTCAGCAATATTGTCGAGGATCAAGTGTTTTGTGATGTTGGTGCAGATATATTGTAGGAGTGTTCCACACAAGGGCGGATTCCACACAAGGACGGAGCCAGGTTATGATTTACCCGGACTGTAGCTCGGAGGTCGACGATGTCGAATCTCAAATTTACAGTGGAAAATAAATGGAAAACATGAGAAAAAGAGGAATTAGCCCGGGGCGACGATGTCAAAGTTGGCGACCATTGCTCACAACCTAGAATCAACCCGGGTAGATCACCCGGGCTAGCTCCGCCATTGGTTCCACACATACGAAGTGTTCATGTGAGGTTTTTGGATGGTGCGGTATTCGTGTGAGGGTTCCATGCATGGTGAAATGTTCACCGAATACTTCACGATACCCTTGTTTGCCGTTCCTGATTAGCCCTCAACTGTAGAGCAGGGATCCTTTGATCCGCTTTTAGTGGATCAAAACTTGGTCCACTGCATTGATTGGAGAGATTCATTGATCCCCACCTGCTAAACAAATGAGGACCATTGAATCCCTTCAATCACTACCCCTAGTCCAAAGACGGACCAGGACAGACGAGACCAGAAGATCCCGTCTGTCAACTGTGTGTTCATCAACTAAGAACTTGCCTCCTTTGTGTTGCTAGATGAAAGATCAAAGCTTCAAATTTCCGTCATCATCTTATTTCACCACACCCATAGAGCAATTTTGTTGAGATTTTTAAATTACAGTCATGTTTTTTTTTTTAAGCGGCAGGGAGCGGCACTCCTTGAAGAAAACTTTTGATCATTAACAAAGCTCGAGCTGGTTGATAACTTGGAACTTCATGTCCGGCACCTCTCACAGTGGCAAATGTCAAGTTGTGTTCATACACCAAGGTATATCCCCCAACCTACATATTCACAAAAAACATCCTCACAGCTAATATCATCGTCATTATCAAATCATTCAATATTATGTTCTTATTAGGGCATAAATTTTATAAATACCAAAATATCTAAGTTAATTAACTAAAAAATATACAATATTAAGTTATCGACCTCATTGTTAAGCATCCAAGCTCTCCACGGAGACTTCACAGCAAGTCCAAGCTCGTTCAGGGAGTATCTTGTGGAAGTAACAGGAACATTTCCATCGACGTCGCCACTGCATAGTTGCATCCATGCATATGAAAAAGTAAGCCCAACCTAAGCTAATTATGGGACACAACTCAGAGCGAAAACCCTTCACTTGTGATGTGATGAACCATATTTTTTATTATGCAGAACTCTTAAAGTAGGTTATCATACTTGTACACTTGATATATAAGAAATACAAAACTAATAATAATATACAATGTATAAATTGAAGTGATAGTCTATACTAAACTAGTGCACCTATTTCTATCAATAAAATTGATGCATCTATACTTATACAAGTCATACAAATTAGTGCACCAATTAAACTAGTGTGCCTTCAAGTATATAAAACTGATACTGTGAAATTCTATAGACTGAAGTAAGATGAAGAAACCCTTCACTGAGTCATGGTGAAGGGGGATTTCATCTAAATTTTGTCCTTTCAGCTCATCTCATGGGTTGATACATTTAATGAATTTAATGATAAGACTAATTTTTTTACCTGTACTTCAAAATTCTTAACTTGTTAGATAGCAATTCTTTGATGATTGGCAACATTGTGAAAGGCGAATCTGACCAATTAGGTATCACTTCGCTGCATCCAGACACAATGTTGATAGCTGAGCGAAATTTTCATTATTTGTTTAAAGAAAGGAAATTTCTTAGGTGCATATGAAATGTATATACCTGCAAGCAGACCACGTGTAGTTGAGTTTTGTCACATTGGCATGTAGAGCTTTTTGCACCTCTGGACTGTTAAGGTATGCCTCCACATAATTGGGAGTACAAGGATCGAAATTCTCGATCTGCATCAGAATTTAAGTGCAACATTTCAGTAATATATGTAATCAGCCAAAGTTTGTATTTTGAAAACCTGAAATCAAGCAGATTAGGTCCATGGTTTTTCCTATTGCCTGTCTATAAACCCTATCTCATTTTATCGCAAATGATACGATTTGAGTGAAAAATTGGTGATGGTAGCGATTAAGTTTCCAATGAGTTCCAAAAGGAGTCAAGGGAAACAAGACTAGTGTGCAAGCCTAAGCTCCTGCACCTGGTTTTCACCACAATATCTAGGGGAATTTCTAATCTCAGTTGCATCTAGAATGGTCGAAATCAATCCCGCTCGATTGATCATGCAATTAACTATATTCCAGGCGACATAAAGTTTTTGAAAATATAGAATGCTAGAAACTAAATTTTGAAAGAATTTGATACAAGAGACATGCAGATCTCTTCTATGTGTTTATGTGTGTCTGTGTGTGGATTTAATATCGCAATCTTGTGGCATGTATAGGCCTCTCTTCACATAAGTTTTTGCATGCGAGAGTTGTAGCAAGTTAAGTTGCTATTCAATTTCTCATTGTGGTTAAGGAGGGATGTAATTCAACAATAGTCTTAATTTAACATGGTAGAAGGTATTAGTTTGGGTTTGATTACCCCTAAATTCAATATAATTTTTTCCTATTTTAATTTGCAATGAATTCAAATTCTTGTGTTAACTTGTTGGATCGATCGATCTAATTTGGCTTCGAAAAGACCAGAAAATTGAGTAAAAATTTAGGGAGGCAAACCGAAGGAGGCTTTGGAGTCGGCGTCACGCCCGAAGAGAAGCACAGCGGTGCGTATATGTTGTAGAGATCCAGATCGTCGAGGACGCCGATCACCTCGCCGACCGCCCGTTGGCATTCCAGCGGCTGCTGGAAGGCCTCCGGCGAGAAATTGCAGAACTTGTGGATCGCATGGATAGTTTCGTCGGCGATCAATGCGTGCGTCCAGAAGTAGTCAAACATGCCCTTGCTGTCCGTCTCGTAGTTAATCACCCCATTCCCAATCTAATTGCCAAACCAGTTAGCAATCAGAATGACATCTTTCGACCCTTTCCAACCTAATTTACAATCAAAATGAGATATTTCGATCGGTTTAGGGATTTAGGGATTCATGTACCGCGATGCCTTTGAGGTTGATGCTGGAATCGTTGTGATGGAGGATGGCGAGGGCAAGCTGGGGGACGTAGTGGCCCGCGTAGCTCTCTCCGGCGATGAAGAACTCCCTCCCCTTGTACTCCGGGAACCGCTCGAACCAGTTGAGGAGGAAGGCCAGCGAGTCGATCGCCGTCCGCTGGTCGCCGCTCTTGGCGTAGTCCGACGTGGTATTGGAGTAGGAGAAGCCGACGCCTGCGGGGCTCTCCAGGAACAAAACGTTCGCCACTGCAACACACAACGCACATCACTTGCTCGACGCCCCAGTGCCCTGTCGGTTCGGAAACATCTATGCACGAAATTATAGGAAATTATAGAGCAATTTTTTCTTCACCCTCTACAAAGTCTATATATATATTTTTTCTTGAAATACCTTTAATAATAAAATAAACACCCTTCAAGATCTTCATATTTGAGAGTTAAGAACAACTCAATAATTTTTACAACTACGAGGTGCAAAGAGAATACCTGTGTTCCAAGCATAAGGATTTCTGTACAGAGTCTTTCCGTCGGACATGACTCGAAATGGCCCGAGCTCCTCCATCGCCCCGTAGCCCAACGACGAACACCCAGGCCCTATGTCATACCACATCATATCACAACAATCCCTGTTCAATTGGAAAACGAGTCGATCGATTTATTACCTCCGTTGAGCCAAAGTACAAGAGGCTTGGACATGCTATTCTCGTCAGCCTCAACAAAGTAGTAAAAGAGAGCCCGACCGGTTGCTCTGTGGACCGTGACATAGCCTGCATACTGATTGAAATTCACCTTATTTGGCTGGCCGGGTAGCCGAATGACCTTGTCTCCGTCTTTCAAGCCATAATTGTCGTAGACTATCGACTTCAAATCGGATTTCGAAACATGACTACTTGCTAATGAAGAAGGAAACTTCCTTTCTCGGTTGCTTAAGTAGAACTTGTTCACGGCATCTCCCTGCCTTACCGTGTAACAAGTTATGCAGTGTAAGAGACAGAGGAAGAGGAAGACGAAGAAGGAATAGATGAAACTTTCCTTCATTGTTTGGTTGGGAATGAGACATATGAATCGAGTGGAACCATTATTAATAGGAGGAATACGTGGATAATTTGAGTAATTAATTGATTTTTTGATGGTCCGGAAACGACCTATTTAGTTTGTTTAGGAATGAAGAGGCTAAGGAAATCGTTGAGGTTTTTTCTTGGCATGTGGAATAAGTGGGTGAGTTTACTTAGTTAAAAATAGGATAAAAGTATTTAAAAAAATCAGTTACTTTCCTCTAGTACCGATCTCATAAATATGAAGGGAGATAAATATAAATATATATTATCTCCAGTCATCAATTCCTGAGAATCATCTCCTGAATATTACGTCAAAAATATTATACGTTCATCGTCTATGTTATACCTTAAAACAGGATAAGAAGTATTAAAGGATGACTTTTTCATGATCCACACATTTTTTTTTCATCTTAAATTAGACATTCTTTTCCTCCTCTGGATCATTAAAATTTTCTTCGTTAACATGCAGCCTCCTTCCAATCATGACCCTTTGTCACCTACTCAAGGCCCCGTCTTTGGTCATGAGCTCATCTAATTGAGACATTAGGCCCATCAATCTAGATTTTGTTTTGTGCTATTAATATTCTACAAAAATTCCCATTCAATCCATTTTGATGTTATTTCAGTGCTCAATTATTATCCTTCCTTTTCAAGGTAACACACACACAAAATGATGATTTTTAAAATAATTTTTCCATTAGTTTTCTTAACCATTTTTTTTTTGACAAATATAAAATGGCCTAATTCATATTATATGGACAAAATGCATTTTAATTTGAAATGAAAATAGTTCCATAAGGGGTTATCCTTATTTTAAACCGCCCGGAATGAACTTAACACTCAAAGCGCCATGAACATGAAGCTAATTGGCTTCTTTTGCTTTTTTACCCACTTCAATCATCTAAAATGTATAGAGAGACAGACAAAATGTATTTGTATTTTTTATATAACTATTTAGATTTTATTAATAGTGTCTATCCCCTGAGCATCACTCTATTAGTCATGTTACAAGTAGCTCCGGTCCTTCTACATAGGAGGCCCGGGAGGAAAAAAAAAATCCAAAATAAATTTGAGGTCCAATTACTCAAGACCCCAATTATATACCTAAAAAGATAAAAGTAAAAGACAATATCAAAAGATTCTGAAATATGAATTTGGATCCAACTATTCAAGGTCCCAATTACATGCCTATAATACATAATACTAAAAAAAAATAAATTAGACCCTCTCAAATCATGGGCCCAGGGCCATCACCTAGTGTCGCCCTCCTCCAAGACCGGCCCTACCAGCATGATTCCTTTAACTATAGTCCCTTATGATATTACTCTCGTTTATAATTAAAATGAATTAGATCATTTTATACTTGTCAACAAAAAAAAAAAAAAATGGTTAAGAAAATTTAAAAAATGTCTACTGTTTTTAAGATAGTTTTTCAATCATTTTGTTTTCTTGTGTTAATGTTCCTTGCACGAGCCAAACTGAAAAGGAAGTGTAATAATTGAGCACTGAAAATCACAATAAAATCAAGAGAACAATTAATTGCAGAAAACAAAATTATCATGGATTCATGGTGGTGCTACAATTGTATTATTTTATCATATAGTAGCAATGTACCTATCTCGAGGACCACTATATGGGTCATATTCCTTTATTTTGTATAAGATGATAAAACATTTCCACCATACTTTGCAAGTGACTTTGCATTTGTGTATAATGATAGTAAACTATTTTAACTCATGTTTATAAAATGAGGTATTCTTAATTACACTCAAAACTACAATTTTTTACTCTGTGATAGCTATCAAGTGGGGTCGTATTGTTCTCCAACACCAGAACAGAAAAGCTTACAATTTGCAATGCAGTTTTTCTAAAGCAATCACAAAGATTTCATGGGAAAAAAATTACAATCCTGATGTTGTTAACTATCATGCATAGCATTTGATAGAATGAAACCGCTGTTGCAGTTAGAAATTACCAATCAAGCAACCCTCAATCTAATAAAAAAAAATCTAAAAACAAAATAAAAATTAATAAAAGTATTTTTATAAAACAATGTTATATATTTACAATTTTGTATATGAAGTTTTAGATATTTTTTTCCAAAAAATATTTTTAAAATATTTTATTTTAAGTATTGGGGCCAGGCCCAACATGCCAATGGTAGTGCTCAGTTGCCCAGCACGAGAGCATACTAAGCCCAATGCAAATCGTGTTCAACACACACATTTAAATAACAGTATCAAATTTTATTCACTGGATCAGAGTTTATTAAACTAAATTCAAACAAAAAAAAAAAACAAACAGAATCAATGTGTAAAAACTGGAAAAATCATGTGTAAAATATATTTCAAAATTCAACTATATATATATATATATATATATATATATATATACACACAGAAGGTGTATGCTGTGATGCTATTTGTACGGTTTTGTGCGGTACAAACAATTCGCTGCATTCGAGCTGGCAAAAAAACCTGCTGATTTTACACATCAGCAGCAAAATCTTCCTCTCCACAAACCCTAAGAGCATCCACAATAGCTTGGGATATTTCTCCCAAGTATTTATGGACCCCACTTCCACATTAACTTTCAAATATCTCACTATTCAAATATATCAACTTTTACAATGAAATATCCCACCATCCAAATATTTATGGGTCCCGCTCATCAAATATTCACTCTCAAATATCCTTAATTCTACAATTAAATATCTCACCATCAACCAAATATTTATAGGACCCACGACCATTTAATTAACTTACATTTAATTTTAATAAAAATATAATAGAAATATAAATTTAAGTTCATACAAATATAAACATTTTATAAATTTAAAATTAAAATACAAAGATACACACCATATTTAATTAATAAAATACATAACGATAAACTACAATTAATAAACTAAACATTAAGCAGATAAAATAAACCATAGAAATTCACTACATATTCATTTTTTTCTTCAGTTGTTCACATATCGCTAGATGATTTTGAAGTTGTTCATCAGTCATGCCTTGTGTGTCCATTACGAGGAGTTGATGTGCTTGGATGAGTTGATTAACTTTTTTATTGTTATTATACTCTTCCAAATGTGCCATTGATTGTTGCATAGTCTGATTCAATTCATCAAGTAGACCTACTCTTTCTTTGCCTTTCCTCTTTGCTGCCTTCTGTCCCATTGGATGAGATCGGATTTTTCTATCATCTATATCAGCAGTTGTGTTAGGATTAGAAGAGTCAGTATGTGCACCTGATGATTATGATGTTCTTGTTTTTTTGTAGTCCGTCAATCTGAGGATTGAGGAGCATACATAAGACTATCTTTCATGATTCTCCACACATGCTTATATTGAAAAGTAGTTTTAAAAGTACTCTTGTATTCTTCATGAGCTCACACCATCAAATCCTCGTCACTCCATCCGCTTGGTCGATCATTATATCATTTATTGTAGATTTCATTGTATCTATTTACGATCTTTTTCAATGAAGCCCAATGTGATTTTGCTTTCTCCGCAGTTCTCTTTTTAGCTCCCTTAGCTCGATTGGTATTGAAGTATGCTACAACTCATTTCCAAAATACCTCACTCTTCTAGGCATTACCAACTACTGAATCTTCACTCATAATTGTGTAGGCCGCTGCAAGGAGCTTATCATCTGCTACTGTCCATACTGTTCGCTTGCTATGATCTTCATCTGATTCGTTGCCCATCTCTGGTGCTTGATTTAGAATAATATCGTCGGACCCTATTTCAGATGAGAATGGAGGAAATTGTGAATCGGGAACTGCATAAGGTGTACCTTTATCACTGTCAACTGCATCAACACTAGCTCTTCTCGATTCATTTGATTGAATCTCTGGTGATTGAAGCTGAGTATTTCCATGAGATGGGGCTTGCATGAAATACTGACTACTCTGCCAATATTCTGGAGGATATGTATAAAACGGAGCTCGAGGGTCGCCACTCAAAGAATTTAGATAACTTTGGAAATTATGGTAATATGGTGGTGGGTATGGAAAAGGTTGGAAATTTGGTGGATGTTGAGTGAGAAATGGAAATTGAGGATTGAAGAAATTAGGACGGACTCGAGAACTTTCCTCACTAGAATTTTCGTCGATATTTGGAGAGCTGAACAAATCCCTAAAATAATGACCAGAATTTTTATCCATCTTTCTAAATTTTTGGTAGGCAATGGGTATGGAAATGATGAAAATAGATGAAAGAAAGGATGTATATATAGGGAGAAATTGAACGTTACCCAACGTTTAATTTTTTGAACGTTACCCAATGTTTAATTTTTCGAACGTTTAATTTTCCGAACGTTGATTCCTCGAACGTTTAATTTTTCCAACGTACGCTTCGTTTTTAATGTTTTAATCGTCTGAATTTAATTAAATTTAAAAAAAAAATGAAGTCACGGATCCACATTTAAGGTGGGTCCACCAACAATTAAAAAAACAAAAAAAAATAGTGGCAGCCCACTTTTTGTGGGCCCCACAAGGGGAAATCACCGGGCACTGATGAGTGCTCGGTGATTTCCATTACCCCATCAAATATCCCCCACAATAGGGGATATTTGGGAGTGGGGGATATTTGGAGAAATATCTCTCCAAATATCCCCCATTATGGATGCTCTAATTTAAGTAGCGCCGACTCCTCTCCTCTCCTCATCGCGACCCTCTCCTCCCTCTCCGAATCCCCTCCTCTCCTCGTCGCAAAGCAGAGCCACTGCCCTCTCGCCCACAAACAATCTCGCAGTGAGACCCCTCCTCTCCTCGTCGCGAAGCAGAGCCTCCTCCCTCTCCCGTGGACACCCACTTTCTCTCCTCTCCTCGTCGCGTTCCTCTCCTCCTGTGAAGGAACGCAATCCTCTCCGCAGCGAGACCCCTCTATCGCCGAAGCTCGGGCGCGAGGGATTCTCTCGCAGCTGATCTCCCTCGACATTAGGCCATTCCTCTCCGCTGAACCAGGGTAAAATCCGTGTTCCTCTTGTAAAATCTTCCGAGTTAGGTTTTTCGTTGTATTTTTCATCCTTCTCTCTTGTAAAATCCTTCTCCGAGTTATGCTAAATGACACACTGTACTGTTTGTGTTTTTGCTTGTTATGAAGCATTTATCAAATTTGAATATGAACTTTACCTTTGATGTCTGTTAGAGGAACATGGTTAGTCTAACATGATGTTTATACATGTGCATACAAAGTTGGCATGCCAATTGTTATTTGGATCAACCATGTGATGCAAATTAAGTTTTTTTAAATCTTCGTGAAACTTAGCTTCGTCTGATAAACTAGTTGCCGAGGGAGATCAGTTGCGAGAGAATCCCTCGCGCCCGAGCTTCGGCGATAGAGAGGTCTCGCTACGGAGAGGATCGCGTTCCTTCACAGGAGGAGAGGAACACGACGAGGAGAGGAGAGAAAGTGGGTGTTTATGGGAGAGGGAGGCGGCTCTGCTTCGCGACGAGTAGAGGAGGGGTCTCGCTGTGAGATTGTTTGTGGGCGAGAAGGTAGCAACTCTGCTTCGCGACGAGGAGAGGAGGGGTCTCGCTGCGAGAGAAAGTGGGCGAGAGGGAGGCGGATCTGCTTCGCAACGAGGAGAGGAGGGGATTTGGAGAGGGAGGAGAGGGTCGCGATGAGGAGAGGAGAGGAGTCGGCGCTGCTTAAGTTAGGGTTTGTGGAGAGGAAGATTTTGTTGTTGATGTGTAAAATCAACAGGTTTTTTTGCCAGCTCGGATGCAATATATTGTTTGTGCCGCATAGAACCGCACAAATAGCACCGCAACATACACCTTCTGTGTGTGTGTGTATATATATATATATATATATATATATAGCCTTAGTTAGGTACATACCTTTTAGAATAGTTTGGAAAATTCAAAAGTATAATGTATAACAATATTAAATCTCATCATTTGGTAGATTAATATTATAATTTGTAAATGTAATCAAATCAACATGTAATGTTTTCATTTGCTAGCATGCAGAGAAATGTTTGAACTGAAAAATAGTGTAAAACTTCTAAAAGGAATGATAACTTGATGCTCTTGTGCATTTGGAGCTCCTATCAATCCATTTCCTCTATTATTTGGAAGAAAATAAAAACTTATTTATCATCAACTTATGTTGACTTAAAGTAAAGTAGAAAAGACAGAGAGAAAACATCTTGTTGAAATTTGAGGAGAAATGATATTTATATTGTTCAATAAACACAATCAAATAATACAAATCCTCCCATTTGAAGTAGAAATCGAGAAGGGGATTCCAGATCAAGAGTAACAATCACACCAGATCACAGTTTATTCAACTAAATTCAGATAAAAACGGACTAAATCGGCACAAAAAAAAAGCCTGAAGGATTTATGTATGAGATTGCGAGAAGCAGAGAAGGCTCAGAAGAATCCATTGATACTGATCCGGTGGTAAGGTCGGGGGACCCCCTCTGGAGGGGAGTCAACGTCACGTGAAGGTCAAAAGTCAAAAGGATCAGCACGAGGCCCGGCCGATCGGAAAAGGGGTGGGTCGACTGGCCGAACGGGTCAGTACAGAATCAAAGACAATCCGACGGGGAGTCGGGTTTCCGACGCTCATAGTAAACAGGGTCGCCGAGCCAAGCGGGAAGCCCGCTCGGCCAAGGCGTAAAGCAGCAATGATGTGAAAGAACAGTCTCAGCTGAGCACGTGAGGGAGTGGAAGCTTGCCGGTCGGACCGATATCCACGCCCGGTCGGACCGATGTCTGCCGAGCCGATGGACGCTTGGCTCGGGGAAAAAGAGACAAGGACAAGGACAAGGGGGCATTGGGGAACATCTTCTGACAACAGGCATGTTCGACGACCGGGCCATACGCAGAATCCGACAATGGAAGGTTCTGCTGTCCCATCAGAGACGTGCTCGGACTGTAGCAGTATGGTGTTAGGCAAGCCCTTCTGACAAGCCTATACTGAGGTATGGTAAAAGGACACGTGTTCGTCTCGGTATGTATGCATAAGCCTCTTCGCAGCTCTATATAAGAGCTCCCAGACTTCGCCGGAGGTACGCAACCACGCGATCTCTAATATCGGAAGCCACTTCATAGTTTCCTCTTGCCTGACTTGAGCGTCGGAGGGTCGTCGCCGGGAACCCCTTCCCGGCCTAACTTCTTTGCAGGTTCGCCGGAGCTCCATACGGCCAGTCAGAGATCCACGTCACCGATTCGGAGAGCGCCACGTGCCCAGGGTCCATCGATTCAATGTTCGTACAGGATCAAATTGACGCCGTCTGTGGGAACGCACCTGCATCTGAGCGGAAGAGATGGACGAAGTTGGACGACCGCACACCGTGATGCTCTCCCAGGAGGAGCTCGACGCTCTCATTGAGGCAAGAGCAGCTAAGCTCGTGGAGCAACAGAAACAGAAGACGCAAGCCGAGCGGATGGAGCAACAAGCGACGTCAGCGTCAGGTGGCCGAGCGGAAGCACCGCCTGCCACGGTTCCATTTCATCGGGCCTTATTCTGTACGTCTCCTGAAGTTACAACAGTTAACCGTGATCGAGGATCTTCATCCGACGAGGCGCCCAGGTGAGACAACAGAAAAGGCAAGGCTCCCCGAACGGACGCCTCCCCCGAGCGGATCAACCGGTAGTTTTCAGAGGACATCCTGCGGGACCCTCTGCCAAAGCATTATGTGCCCCCGGCGATCGGGGAATACAACGGAACCACTGACCCGGACGACCATCTGGGTAAGTTCGACAACACAGCTATCTTACATCAATACACATATGGAGTAAAGTGTCGGGTATCCCTTACCACCCTCTCGGGATCGGCGCAACGGTGGTTTTGGAGGCTGCCGGACGGATCCATTACCAGCTTCAAGGAGTTCCGCACGGCCTTTCTCCACCATTTCGCAAGCAGTCGGCGTTACCAGAAGACTAGTGTCAGTCTATTCGCCATCAAACAAGAGCCCAGGGAGTCGCTCCGAGCTTACATCCAGCGATTCAACCAGGTGGCCATGGATATTCCAACAGCCACATCAGAAACAATGATGAATGCATTCACGCAAGGCCTCGTGGATGGTGATTTCTTCCGTTCACTTATTCGAAAGCCGCCCCGAGACTATGATCATATGTTGCACCGGGCCAATGAGTACATTAATGTGGAGGAAGCCCAGGCGGCCCGAAGAAAAGAAGTTTCTTCTGAGCGGCTAGCCCCTGCCGAGGGAAGCCTGTCACTTGCCAGGAACCGCCTAGAGGACCGCGTGCCGAGGCAATCCGCTCTCACCACGGGAGGTCCCATGCCGTCCAAGAGGTAGCTGCCGAGCGACCCAAACCAAAGAAGAAGGTATGGACCCCTATGTTTTGTTCGTTCCACCGAACCGACACGCATAACACACGAGATTGCCGAAGCCTTCCCCTGATCGCCCACCCCGCTCCTCGGAGTAGCCATCGTCGATCGCCATCATCCGATAGGCGACAGCGACACTTTGAAGCCGATCGGTGACAGGCGACAACGACAATCTCCCGAGCGGCATCATCCTCAGAGGCACGAGGACAATCCCCGGATGTCTAAGGAGCGGCCTAGGCTGTCCGCACGGGAGGAAGAAAATAGGAGCAACACGTCCCGAGGCGAAATCAATATCATCGCTGGTGGACCGACCGGAGGAGACTCCAACAGAGCAAGGAAGGCGAGTGTAAGGTAGCTCCAGATCCATGCGGTCGGCTGCAGTCAAGAACGGGCGAGCGGGCCCGAAATCAGCTTCGGGCCCAGGGACCTTGAGGGAGTCGAAGTGCCACATGACGCCGCCCTCATTATCAAAGCGGTAATAGCTAATTATATTATTCACCGCATTTTCATTGATACAGGTAGCTCGGTCAACATTATATTTAAAAAGGCCTTCGACCAACTGCAAATTGATCGAGCCGAGTTGCTGCCCATGACAACCCCCCTCTACGGGTTTACGGGCAATGAAATTCTACCGGTCGGACAAGTCTGACTGGCTATTTCATTGGGAGAAGAGCCGCTCAGAAGGACGCGGACTGCCAATTTCGTCGTGGTCGACTCTCCCTCAACATACAATGTTATCCTGGGGCGACCGGCGCTCAGTGAGTTCCGAGCGGCCGTCTCCACCTTCTATCAGAAAATTAAGTTCCCGGTTGAAGAAAAAGTTGGAGAAGTACGAGGAGACCAGCTAGCGGCTCGGCGATGCTACGTCGAAATGGTCCGAGCGGAATCTAATTCCGCTCGGAAGACGCCACGGATCGAGGTGAACGCCATAACCAAAAAACCATCCTCTTTGGTTTATGAAGAAAAAGAGGAGGTGCAGATCCACCCGACCCGATCGGAGGCCACCACATTCATTGCGGCCGATCTGGAGGCAGGCCAGAAAAAGGAGGTGATCAAATGTCTCCAGAGAAACTACGACGTCTTCGTTTGGTCGACGCATGAGCTACTTGGAATTTCGCCAAGTATAGCACAGCATGAGCTTCACGTCCGACTGGACGCTTGGCCGGTGAAGCAAAGGAAGAGGGACTTTAGCACCGAACAAAATACCATCATCCGAGCGGAGGTCAAGAAGCTCCTGGAGGCCGGCCACATATGCGAAGTGCAGTTTCCGATCTGGCTGGCGAACGTGGTGCTAGTCTCAAAGCCGGGCAACAAGTGGAGGGTTTGCATCGATTTCCGGGATCTCAACAAAGCATGCCCAAAGGATTTCTACCCTCTACCCCGGATTGATCAACTGGTGGACTCCACAGCCGGGTGCGAGTTAATATGCATGTTAGACGTCTATCAGGGCTATCATCAGGTGCCGCTCGCCCGAGAAGATCAAGAAAAGGTTAGTTTCGTCACAGTCGATGGCACTTACTGCTACAATGTAATGCTGTTCGGATTGAAGAACGCAGGAGCAACTTACCAGCGCTTGATGAATAAAGTATTCAAAGAGCAGATCAGACGCAATTTAGAAGTGTACGTGGATGATATTCTCATCAAGTCCGTCCGAGCGACTGATCTTTTTACAGACATGGAGGAGACCTTCTGAACGCTAAGGAAGTATGGAGTCAAGCTAAACCCTCAGAAATGTCTGTTTGGAGCAAAAGGCGGGCGTTTCTTGGGCTATATAGTGACCGAGCGGGGCATAGAGGCAAATCCCAGCAAGGTAAAAGCGTTGCAAGATATGCCGCCCCCAAGAAATCTGAGGGAAGTACAGCGCCTGACCGACCGGATAACTACGTTGTCAAGATTCATCTTCAAGACTCCCGACCGGAGCCTCCCTTTTTTCAAGATCCTGCGGAAAGCTACTAAATTTCTTTGGGACGAGGAATGCGATCGGGCGTTTGAGGAGCTGAAGGCATACCTGAATTCCTTGCCCGTGCTAGCCAAGCCAGCTGTAGGTGAGCCGCTGTGTATTTATTTATCTTCAGCCGAGCGGGCAGTAGGCTCGGCATTAGTGAGGACGGGCAGTGAAGAACAACCCGTGTACTTCTTGAGCCATATTCTAAAAGACGCTGAATCTCGCTACACTGGACTCGAGAAGCTGGCTTTTGCTTTGGTCCTCGCCGCTCGGAGACTTCGTCCTTATTTCTTAGCACATACAATCATCGTCCGGACAAATAGCCCATTGGGAAGAGTGCTGCTGAACCCAGAAGCGTCCGGACGGCTCATCAAATGAACAACGGAGTTAAGTGAATTTGACATTCAGTATCAACCCGTTCGGCGATAAAGGCGCAGTCCTTAGCAGATTTTGTTACCGAAGTGCAAAATCCCGAACCCGAAGCTATGTGAAAAATATTCGTGGATGGATCGTCTACTCGGCTCGGGAGCGGGATTGGTGTGCTATTACTTTCTCCCCAAGAAGAACGGATGCACTTGTCCGTTCGACTGGACTACAAAGCCACCAATAATGAAGCAGAATATGAGGCCCTCATAGTTGGCTTGCAGGCAACCCGGCATGTAGGAGTCGGTCGGGTAACAATCCATTCAGATTCTCAGCTGACCGCCCAATAGCTCTCGGGCACTTTTGAGATTAACAACGCTCGGCTCAAGCTCTACGCTGAGGCCTTCAAAAAGCTCAAGACCCACTTCAGAGAAGTTATTATCCAGAAGATACCCCGAGCGGAGAACCAGGCGGCAGATGAGTTAGCCAAGCTCGCAAGTTCAATATCACCGGTCGTCATCCAACAGCCAATTGAGCAAGTATCCTTGGTGGCGCACATCGACCAGATGGAAGGCCTCGCATTCTCGAACGATTGGAGGACAGCCATCATGGAGTTTCTCCGCTCGGGTGCTACACCTTCCGATCAAGAGGAAGCCCAGCTATTGAGAAGAAGAGCCGGTCGGTTCACACTCGTGGGAGACCAACTCTACAAGAAGGCTTTCTCCCGTCCACTTTTGAAGTGTGTGAGCTCGGAAGACGCGGAGTACATCCTCCAGGAAGTGCACCAAGGATCGTGCGGAGGACATCCGGGCGGACGATCGCTGGCCAGGAAGATCCTGCTGGCCGGATATTTCTGGCCAACCCTGCAAGCAGACGTCGCTCGGACCATCGCGACGTGCCTCTCCTGCCAGAAGTACCACAACGTCTCCCACCGACCGACGGAGGAGATGAAGGCATCTATAGTCTCCTGTCCGTTCGATCAGTGGGGAATGGATATCGTGGGTCCGTTCCCTATGGCGACCGGTCAGCGGAAGTTTCTTCTAGTGGCGGTCGACTACTTTTCCAAATGGGTGGAGGCCAAGCCACTGCCAAGATCACCGAGCAGATGGTCAAAAGGTTTATCTGGCAGCATATAATCTGTCGGTTCGGCATTCCTCGCCGGCTCGTATCTGATAACGGACGACAGTTCGCCGGGAAGCAGCTCGAAGAATGGTGCAAAAGTTACGGCATCGAACAGCATTTTACTTCCGTGGCGTATCCCCAGAGCAATGGTCAAGCCAAAGTAGCCAACCGGGAGATTCTTCGCATTCTTCGGACTCGGCTCGACCATATGGGAGGAAGCTGGGTGGACGAGCTGCCGGGCGTCCTATGGGCTATCCGCACGACCCCAAAGGAGGGAGCGGGCGTCACGCCATTCCATTTGGTGTACGGTGGCGAAGCAGTTATCCCAGTTGAAGTCGGTATAGAGTCTGTCCGGATCCAGAACTATGATGATGACAACGCCGAGCGGAGGCAGCTGGAATTGGACTTGATTGACGAAGAGCGAGCCAAGGTGTCCGTCCGGCTGATGGCGTACCGGCAGAGAATGAAGCAGAACTACAACCGGTGCGTGATCCCTAGAGCGTTCCAGGTCGGCGACCTAGTGTGGAAGAAAGTAAAGCCGGTCGGGGACGTTGGCAAGCTGGAGGCTCCTTGGGCAAGCCCCTTCAAAGTCATCGAAAAGCTCCGCTCGGGTGCCTATTATCTGGAGGATGAAGACGGACGACAACTGGATCGACCATGGAGCGCGAACCACCTCCAACCTTATCGGGCGGGTTGACAGGTGCGCCGATGTAATGTATTCTGTATGCTTTCCGTTCGGCTGTGTACTTGAAATGCAGGAGTAAAAAATCGAAAAATTAGTGCAAGTATAAGGCATCGTCAGCCGAACCGGAAGATCGTCGAGCTCCGACGTTAAATATCGAGAGTTGTACCGGCGACTATAAACCCTCCGGCCGGAAGACCATCGAGCTCCGACGTTAAATCTCGAGAGTCGTACCGGCGAATATAAACCCTCCGGCCAGAGGACCATCGAGCTCCGACGTTAAAAATCGAGAGTCGTACCGGGGACTATAAACCCTCCGGGCGGAAGACTGTCGAGCTCCGACGTTAAAAATCGAGAGTCGTACTGGCGACTATAAACCCTCCAGCCGGAAGACCGTCGAGCTCCGACGTTAAATATCGAGAGTCGTACCGGCGACTATAAACTCTCCGGCCGGAAGACCGTCGAGCTCCGACGTTAGAAATCGAGAGTCGTACCGGCGACTATAAACACTCCGGCCGGAAGACCGTCGAGCTCCTACGTTAAATATCGAGAATCGTACCGGCGACTATAAACCCTCCGACCGGAAGACCGTCGAGTTCCGACGTTAAAAATCGAGAGTCGTACCGGCGACTATAAACACTCCGGCCGGAAGACCGTCGAGCTCCGACGTTAAATATCGAGAGTCGTACCGGTGACTATAAACCCTCCGGCCGGAAGACCGTCGAGCTTCGACGTTAAATATCGAGAGTCGAACCGGCGACTATAAACCCTTCGGCCGGAAGACCGTCGAGCTCCGATGTTAAAAATTGAGAGTTGTACCGGCGACTATAAACCCTCCGGCCGGAAGACCGTCGAGCTCCGACGTTAAAAATCGAGAGTTGAACCGGCGACTATAAACCCTCCGGCCGGAAGACCGTCGAGCTCCAACGTTAAAAATCGAGTCGTACCGGCGACTATAAACCCTCCGGCCGGAAGACCGTTGAGCTCCGACGTTAAAAATCGAGAATCGAACCGGCGACTATAAACCCTCCGGCCGGAAGACCGTCGAGCTCCGACATTAAAAATCGAGAGTCGTACCGGCGACTATAAACCCTCCGTCCGGAAGACCGTCGAGCTCCGACGTTAAAAATCGAGAGTCGTACCGACGACTATAAACCTTCCGGCCGGAACGAAAGACGCTTGAAGATAAGCGGCAAGGGAAAGTAGTGACAAGTCGTATGCCACCTACGCCCGCTCGGGAGGCCTAGTTGGCCGAGTTGTGTGTCATAGGCCCCGACCAATCACCCACAAGCATGCAAAGTAAAAATGAATTTGCACAGAGATAAATATTTCATTGAAATTGGAGGAAGCAAAGCCAAGCGGCCGAATTACAAAAAGGATAGTTTTTGGCCGAATGATCGAATTACATAAAATCTTTACTCCAGAAAATCGTAAAGGTCCTTAGGGATGGTGCTAAGGAGCGCCGCATGGTCTTGGGCCGGGATGCTGGAGGAGTCGGGCAGCTGACCCTTGGACTTTAGATAGCCTGTTGTGGCGGTGATGGCAAGCTTAAAGGCGGTATACATCTGCTCGCACACTTTTTCTAAAAACTCGGTCGAGCGGATGTGCTTCTGCCTTAGGGCTGCGACTCGGCCGGGCTTTGCTTCCTGGTATTCTTTGAAGGTAGCTTGTGAAGCTTCAAGAGCTTCATGTAATTTCTTCAGCTCGTCCTTATGTTTAGTCGCCTCGGCCGAGCGGCTCACCTTCTCGCCGTCCAGCTGATCCATCAGCTCTTTGACCCGTTGCTCCAAGCCCCGCGCCTCGACATTCTTCTTCTCCAGATCGGCGATAGCCGTGTTTTTCCGAGTGGTGGCTAGGCTTATTTTTTGATCGAGTGTCTTGACCTGTCGATTGAGCTCGGCCAAAGTATGGGCCTGATCGGTCGTCTTCCTTTGCTCAGCCGCCAACAGGTCTTGGGTCTTCTTGAGCTTTTTTCGCAGCTCGACATATGATGGACCTTGGGAGCCGGACGGGCCGCCCGGAGCCTTCAGCCTCTTTAATTCTTCGTCCACCATGGCCAGATGGTTGCATACGGCGATCTCCTCCACCCATCTCTGACATAAGCAAGAATTGTTAATGGCCGATTGGAAAGAATGCATAAAAAACTTCGGAAGAAAACACACATACCCCAGTGGCCTGCTGCATGTGGCTATTGGCCAGATTACTGAGCGGAATCAGCGCGACACGTGCCCGAGCATCGGCCCACATCTCGGCTAGGGGCCCCTTCATTGTGATCATGTGCTCGGGCGCGGTTGGCCTATCGGACTCTGGCATCAATTCTTCGGTGGGGAGATGCAAAGAGACCTTGATGGTACGACGCTGACCGGGAGTAGTCTGAGCGGAAGCTGGAGAAGGGTCGGAGGCCGGCGCAGAAAACTGGGACAAAATGGCCGAACGTTCGACTCAGCGGGGAGCGGGCGGAAGGGCGCTGATCAGAACAGCCTCGAGGGGGTCCGCGGACGCGTCCAGTTGGGATGGGGTCCGATCGGACAAGATCGCCTCCACCTTTGGGGCTTTGCCACGAGAATCGGCGGTGGTTCGCTCGGACGGATGGACTGCGGAAGTAGCCGAGCGGAGTGGTGTCTCCGTGCGGAGCCTCTTTTGTCGGAGAGGGCGCTCTTCCTCCTGAGCAGAGCCTTCCTCCCGGACGGAAGGCTCTCGACTAGCAGTTGCGCTAGCCAGCTCCGGGAGAGAAGCCTGAGCGGCCGACTCCCCCGCATTCGTATCACTCTCTCCTTCACGTGAGCCGACCGGCTCAATGCCAAAACCTCCATTTCCTTGGCAGTTGCGGCCTCAAGCGCCGCCGCCTTCCTCTTCAGAATACCGGCCATCACGGACTCCATGACAATGTCTGCTGCAAAGGAAAAAGGAGGAAATCAGTTAGCAATCAAGGTGAATGTACAAGTAAAATTCTTACCGAAGCCGCTCGGGAGGGGAGTCCTGATCGGACTGAGGCCAAATATGTACATCACCCCTTCTGGTAAGAACTTGTTGATATTGAGCTTCAGACCGGCTAGCATGTTGGCAGCGTGAAGATATTCCGGTCGAGTCTTGAACCTTTTTAACTCAGGGGAGATTGACGGTCCGACCTGCCATTGGGTTCGGAAGGAGGCCCATTCGGGCAGACGGAGGTAGAAATAATATTCTTTCCAATGCTTATTGGAAGAAGACAGTTTATTAAAGAAAGCTAAACCGGGCCGAGCCTGGAACATGTAAGTGCCCAGCTCGGACTGTTTAGGGTAGTAGAAATAGTAGAAGACCTCCGGTCGGAGGGGAATGTTGTGGATTTTGAATAAGACGACAATGCCGCATAGAAGGCGGAAGGTGTTAGGGACTAAGCTTCCGAGCGGAATGCCGAAAATATTATAAACTTCTACGATGAAGGGATGGATTGGAAATCGCAGACCGGCTACGAACTGGTCGTGGAAAACACAGAAAGCTCCGCGCGGCGGTTTGTGTGGCCGAGCGGAGGGGGAGGGTAAGATAATGTCAAAATCAGAGGGGATATCAAAATTTTCCATCAGAATATCGGCGTCGCGCCGATCGAAGCGCGACTCTAGGGTAGTATACCAAGAGCCGAGGGCTGGGTCTTGTGGCTGAGAAGAACTAGCCATTGTCTGAACGGACGAAATCACAAAAGGCGAGGAAAAGCAAATGACAGAAGGAGGAAGATGACAAGCAATATAGCGACCAGAAAGCGAGAACACGGCAAAAAACATAAGAACCCAAGATAGAAAAGAAGAAGAACCTTAAAGAGAAGAATAGAGATTGACGAGGAAAACGGGATCGTCGGAAGAAGCAACAACAAGATCACCGGAGCAAGAACAACGAAGAAAGCTTCTGGGCATGCGAGAGCAAGAATGCGGCGAAGGGGGAGAAGGAGAAGGCTTTATAGGGTTGAGCCTGAGCGGCCTCAACCGTCCGATGCAGGTCTCGGGAACCGAAGTACGCATCGGGCCGTCCATTTTAAATTGCCTCGGTTTCGTCGCCCGCGACGTCGCCGCCGTACGATGACGACAGCGCGCCACGTGGCATTCGGCTACTGGAGCGCATTTAATGAGCGCGTGCTCGGCCTTAATGATGGAGATTGGCGCAAACTTCGAAGAGATCCGAGGAATGTTGGCGTTGACTGACGCCATAGCTACCCCCGTGGGGGTCGAGCGAAAGATAGTTTCACAAAGACGCTGTTCGGCGTGACTGGCGGTCCAGTTAGTCGGACTAATCGCCTCCTTCGACTAGACTTGAAGGGGAGGCAAGTGATCCGGTGGTAAGGTCGGGGGACCCCCTCTGGAGGGGAGTCAACGCCACGTGGAGGTCAAAAGTCAAAAGGGTCAGCACGAGGCCCGGCCGATCGGAAAAGGGGTGGGTCGACTGGTCGAACGGGTCAGTACAGAATCAAAGACAACCCGACGGGGAGTCGGGTTTCCGACGCTCATAGTAAACAGGGTCGCCGAGCCGAGCGGGAAGCCCGCTCGGCCAAGGCGTAAAGCAGCAATGATGTGAAGGAACAGTCTCAGCTGAGCACGCGAGGGAGTGGAAGCTTGCCGGTCGGACCGATATCCACGCCCGGTCGGACCGATGTCTGCCGAGTGGATGGACGCTCGACTCGGGGAAAAAGAGACAAGGACAAGGACAAGGGGACATTGGGGAACATCTTCTGACAACAGGCATGTTCGACGACCAGGCCATACGCAGAATCCGACGATGGAAGGTTCTACTGTCCCATCAGAGACGTGCTCGGACTGTAGCAGTATGGTGTCAGGCAAGCCCCTCTGACAAGCCCGTATGGTAAAAGGACACGTGTTCGCCTCAGTATGTATGCATAAGCCTCTTCGCAGCTCTATATAAGAGCTCCCAGACTTCGCCGGAGGTACGCAATCACGCGATCTCTAATATCGGAAGCCACTTCATAGTTTCCTCTTGCCTGACTTGAGCGTCGGAGGGTCATCGTCGGGAACCCCTTCTCGGCCCGACTTTTTTGCAGGTTCGCCGGAGCTGCATACGGCCAGTCAAAGATCCACGTCACCGATTCGGAGAGCGCCACGTGCCCAGCGTCCATCAATTCAACGTTCGGACAAGATCAGATACATTTCGATCATAGAGGGATTTTGGATTATCCCTTCAGGAAATCCCTTAACAATCATCCGCATCATCGCCTTTGCTTCTTCACACATCGATTCAAACTAACAGATCGGATTTAGACAAGAAACAAAAGTAAAGAGATGAAGAGGACTCACGGATCGATGGCAGCAGCACTCACCCGCCGGCGATGACGGAAAAGCAGGAAGACGAGTATTGACTCAACAGTGAAGCTATATTTATAGGGCAAAGTTAGGGTTTAGCTCTCATAAACTATTGTGTATATTTGCAACAAGATCCTTGTTGGGTCGTTATTTGATAAACTAGTCGCTATATAATTTTCTTTTAAATAGCGATGATAAATGACTTTCTGAAATTGTGATTTTTTTTATTTTGATTAATTAGATATATTAATTTTAGATTTTAAAAATAAAATATAAATTACATATAAAATTAATTATTAATGGTAATTGGAAAGTGGAAAGTGGGCATTTGGAGAAAAAACCTTGATAATATGGGGTTTCTACATATTTTATTTCTAATTTCTAGTCTACCAATAATCTATTAATTAGATATATCTTTTGTTAGACAAATATATCAAATTAAGATAACACTAACTTACTATTTCAAGATGTGTTCCCTTTACATTTTACATATAGTTTCTTGTAAAATGATTATATTCTTTTGAGTATCTTATTGGTTTCATCTTCTACTGGTCACGTGACAGTCTTATATTGGCGAGGATCGAGTGAGTGTTTTATGACGTTGGTGCGGATTGTATGAGTGTTTCACATATTACGAAGTGTTTGCATGAGGTTTTTGGGTATTGCGATGTTTTGTGAGAGTTCCATGCAAGGTGAAATGTTCACTGAATAGTTCACGAATCACGATATTAGTCGTTCCTGATCAGCCTTGATTGTGTGCTCATCAACAAATATATATATGGCACACAGTCGAGGACAAATAAATAAATATATATATTTACCTGAGCCACGAAAGCATACTCACTTATAACTGGACCGAATGATTCAGGAGTCTGGGATTGGCCCGATCATTAAATCACTCTAGATTTATCTGAGCCATGAGAGTATGTACACTTATAATCCGACTGAATGGTTCGGGAGTTTATGATAACCCGATCTTTAAGTCGCTCTGGATTTATATGAGCCACGAGAGTATGCTCGCTAATAACCCGACCGAATAGTCTGGGAGTCTGGGACTAGTCCGATCATTAAGCCACTTTGAATTTATCTGAGCCACAAGAGCATGCTCTCTTATAACTCGTCCGAACGGTTCGGGAGTCTATCATAACCTGATCTTTAAGTCGCTCTGGATTTATCTGAGCCACGAGAATATGCTCGCTTATAGCCCAATTGAACGGTTCGGGATTCTGAAACTCGCCCGGTCTTTAAGTTGCACTGGATTTATCTGAGTCGCGAGACCATACTCGCTTATAAGCCGACCGAACAATTTGGGAGTCTTGGATTTGCCCAGTCTTTAAGCCGGGGGCTATAATTTATAACTTATAAGAATCTTCAGATAAGTTCACCCATCATTCTCATTAATTATAAGAAATTTTACATAATACATGAGTAAATTACAGACGTACTTGTCAAGTTTAGTAGGGCTATAAATAATTTGCACTCCAGGGCCGATCCAATCTTTTACCCTCTGTGTCTTCAAGGTAGTAAGAGCCCGAAGCGAGCTTTTGCACCACTTTGTAGGGTCCTCCCTACTGTGACTCTAGCTTTTTCACGTTCCCGACCAACTTGACCTACTTCCAGACCAGATCGTCGGCCTGAAAAATCGAGGGATAACTCTTCTATTGTAATTTTGTCTCATTCTTTGCTGGTATGTCGTTAATCGAGTGACCGCCTTGTCTCTAGCTTCCTTTATCAGATCGAGCTCCATTAAGCGTCGATCGATCAGTCTTTATGCCTCCTTCAGATTGCGTGGAGGAGCCATGTCTTGAAGTGCTCGTACCTTGCACGGGTTGACTTTTATCCCCCCGCTTGGTCATAATATAGCCCAAGAATTTTTCGCTCTTGGCTCCAAATAGGCACTTGTTGGAGTTGAGCTTCAATTCGTACTGCCACAGAGTATTGCAGGTTTCTTCCACATCCACACATAAGTCGATTGCTTGGAGGGACTTGATGAGGATGTCATCCGCGTACACCTTCATATTTCTCCTGATCTTCTCCTGGTCATCCTTGGCGAGCAGAATTTGATGATATCCTTAGTACACATTCAGCATACAGATAAACTCACACCCGAAAGAGGAGTCTGTAGGTCCCTTACAGCCGACAAGAGGGGGTGAATTGTCATACACAAATATAAAATAAATAAAACACCTTTCTGGACTTATAGCTTGATTAAGATAAACAAACACTTGTACAGAAAGAAACTAATTAATAAGAAAGAAGAGGCATAGAAGTTTACTTGGTTTGCAATTAGAGGATTGCTAATCCAAAGTAATTAAAGCGTATTATTAAATCACCTTCAGGCGGAGAAGCCTCTTACAGCATTGACAGCTCACACAGTAGTAGAATAGACAAAGAACTAGTTTACAAGTATTGTGTTTCAACTACTGAAATTAGGCTATATTTATAGCCTTGATCCGAGTGTCTAGAAGGGTTCCGGGTGCTTGGGCGTGGATAAAATTTTATCTTCATCTCGACGGATTGCAATAGCTAGCTAAGCGATAAGGTTTTGGGTCCGAGCGCTCGGACCAGGCTAAATCAAACCACAAACAGGACGCGAGCTCGGGGAGCCCTAGCTGTCTCGGGGGGTCCGGGCTCTCAGACCAGGTCCAGGTGCTCGGACCACGTCTGGGCACTTGGACTAGTTTGGCAAGTCAACAGCCTTATTGACTGCCTCCCGTTCCGGCTCTATTCGTTTCAGCTCCGTTCGCCCCAGCTCCATTTGCTTGGGTGATTTAGGCCATCCGGAATAGGGCTCACCCGAACCCATTTTTTAGCCTTCTCAAGCAACCTTCTGCTCTTGCTTCTCATCCCTAAGAAATATCACGCGCTTCCTTCTTGTCCGTCAGTGTACTCTCCCACAGCGCCTCATCCCTCGGACACACCTAGCCCGTCGACTTTCTCCTGTGCCGTTCTTCTCACTAGCCGTGTCTTTCGCTCGACTTCTTGTGCTCCTAAGTTCCTACACACTTAGACACAAGGATCAAACCATAACATGACCTAACTTGACTTGATTGATCATATCAAAACTATCACAGGATACTTACAGAGTCTACCACTTGATCGATGTGTGGAAGTGGATAATAATTTGAGTAGGACTTGTTAAGATCTCTGAAATCAATGCAGACCCGTCATTTGCTTCCTAACTTTGACACCAGCACCACACTATCTAGCCAGCTTGGAAATTGAATTTCACGAATGTAGCGTGCCTCCAATAATTTGTTCACCTCATCCTTGATGATCTTGTTTTGCTCGGCTCCAAAATCCTATTTTCTTTTCTTAACCGACTGAGAATTTGGGTAGACATGGTGACACCCCGGTTACTTCTGTAGGCGACTAGGCAAAAATGTTGCTGTTGCGTGTAAGACACGCAACCAGCTCCTTTTTAAGTTCTTTGGGTAGGTCAGCCGCCACTTGAGTGATAGCCTCCGCTCGGCTTGGCTGCGCCATTAGTTGATCTCCTCGAACTTCACCAACTTAATCATCCACGGGGATTTTATTTTCTGGCAGAAGGTGGAGACTACTATCTGAAACTCATTTAGAGCCGGGTGACCCAAAATGACATTATAAACTGAGGGCACGTCAACCACAATAAAGTTCAATTGCCGCGTCCTCACTAGGGGCTCCTCCCCTAAGGATATGGCTAGTTTTATTTGGTCGAGCGGTTGAACTTTGTTACCCGTGAATTTATACAAAGAGGCCACCATAGGTTGGAGGTCGCTCAGGTCTATTTGTAACTTCTCGAATGCTTGTTTAAAATGATGCTGACAAAACTACCTTTGTCAACAAAAGTATGAGAAATATTATAATTGGCTATAACAACCTTGATTATTAACACATTATCATAGGGTATCTCCACTCCCTCTAGGTCGTTAGGCCCAAAACTAATTTCGGGCCAGACCACTTGTTTTGTGCTACAGCCAACCGCGTGGATCTCCAACCACCGAGCGTGTGACTTTCTCACTCGATTGGAGTTTCTATCAGTCGAACCTCCTGCTATCATGTTGATGTTGCCCCAGGTAGCATTATTGCAATTCTCCTCCTGCCGGGTTGGGAGCTCCGATTGGTTTCAAGCAGGAGTGGGCGTCTGATCCACTGGTGGTGGTGGCGTTCTCTGTTGTCGCTCAACCTTGCGCTGATTTATTTTGGGCGAGCCATTCAGTCTTCGGTAGGGTCGGAGGTTGGATGACGTAGTGCGCCAACAATAATATCTTCAATTATCGCCCTAGCAATTAGATAGCGTGTAGAAATCCCGCGTATCATGGGTGGTCGACCGGTGAAGAGTGCACCACTATCTTGGAGCTTCTTGAGGAGGTTCTAGATATCTTTCTTGCTCGACCCCCACACATTTAACAACATGTGGTCGTGGTTCTTGATGAAGAGGTTGAGGGGCTGCTCGGGGTCCTCTAGGTGGAGGAGCAGGCAGTGCTCGGTAGGGGCGTCTTTCCTTTGAGCGGCCTGTACCTCTTCAACATTGATGAATTTGGTCGCTCGGTCTAACAGATGATCAAAATTTCTTGGGGGGCTCCTGACCAAAGAATTGAAGAAATCATTATTGACAAGCCCTTGGGAGAAGACGCTCATCAAGATCTCGGTCGTGGTGGAAGGAACGCCCATAGCCACTTTGTTGAATTTTTTAATATAGGATCTCAGTGACTCCTTAGACCCCTGTTTATAGCGTTGACTGCTTGTAAAGTGATGAAGGAAAATATTACGGAAATCATTGAAACAGTGAATAGATCCAGCAGGTAGTCACTTAAATCATCTTTGTGTAGAACCGTCGAAGGTGGTGAGGAACACCCAACACTTCACCCCATCAGTAAATTGGTGAAGGAGGGCGGTATGCTTAAATTTAACAAGATGATCCTTAGGATCAGTCGACCTTGAGTATTCCCCTATGGCCAAGTTTTGATAATGCTTCGACAACTTATCTTTTAACACCCTCTGAGTGAACAGGCTGCTAATTTCTTCAGGGGAGTTGTAGCGTGTCGGAGCCTTTTCCCTTCGCTTGTCTCTGACAGATGCTTCTCTAGAGGACTCGCGATGGGGTTCCTCTTGGTCCATATTCTCGGGTGACGTGCAAAAAAGAACTCGGTGGCGGGGAGCTGGTGAGTGAGACACGCGCGCCAATTGAATGGGGCCTTCTTTCCTAGCCACTCTCTCCCTCTAGTGAGCCGTTGTAGATACGATAGGGTTAGGTGGTAGTAGAGTGCCACTGGTGGCTCCATGTTGTCGCTGTTACTTCTGCATCGCCCTTTGGACTCGGGCGTTGATGAATAGATCTAGGTCCTCTTGCATCAAAGTAACAGTTGTGAGTTTTCCAGCCTCATTCATCTTTGATTCTCAGATTGAGACAAAAGTTTCGACAGACGATGCCAAATTTGATCTTGTCTGAGATATGTGTGTTGGTTGCTACTCGGAATATCGTACTGGTTCCCCTGTATAAAAATTTTGTACAAGTCCTGAACCTTTCCTAACAACCTATTGTGTTCTTTAGAAATTAAATTTAGAATCGCAAACGGAACTTAACATTATTGATTCCAAATTCAACTTATCTGTTCTTAGTGGTTTAGACTTGGATCGCAAATGATGCTTAACATTATTGATCCAAATCCACCCATGTTATAAATTTGATTAAATATTTATTTCAGAGATCGGTTTCCAGGTTAAACATGGCGAGGCACTAGGCCTTCTTAGGTATGGAATCATCCACCACTTCCTAGACAAAGTCTTTCAATGAAATTCAATATTTAATCTTCTTATAGTAACCCTAGGTTTAACCATTAAGAACAATCGAATCACAAGATCGAAAAATAAAAAAAACACAAAATTGAAACATAAATTCGATAACCTAGAATCATTAGCCTCTTGTGTTTGGTATTTCAAGATCTAAACAAAAGATGAACTAGTTATGATGCGGAAACTAATAACTAGTTATACCTTTTGTAACTTATAGACCTCACGATTTTCTGCCGTATTCCTCTTCTTATCTCGGACGTCGTGTGAGCGACGATCTACCGAGATGAGAAACCACCCAAGCCTCCTTCTCCTTGCAAGTTTCGGCCACCACCACCAAGATCCAAGGGATGCTAGGAAACAAAGCCTCCTTCTTCTCTCCTTCTTCCTCAAGCTAGATTTGGCCACCAAAAGCTCCAAGAGATGTGATGCCGCCCGCCTCTAAGGAAGAAGAGAAGAGGATGAGCAATAGGGCCGACCACCACCAAGGAAAAGAGAGGAGAAGAAGAATAGATGTGTTGTTTTCGTGAGGCACCCTCTCCTCCTCTTTTATATTCCTTGGTCTTGGCAAATAAGGAAAGTTTTAAATATAATTAAAACTTCCTTATTTTCCCTTGCCAATAAATAAAAGGAAAATTTAATTAAAATATCCTTTTTAAACTTATAATGGCCAGCCACCTTAAATCCTCCAAAAAAGGAAAGTTTTAAACACAAAATTAAAACTTCATAATTTGTTTCCGGAAATTTTTAAAATAAAAATTTCTCTTTTAAAATTCCCTTCATAGTTGGTTATAAAAGAATCTTTTATAATTTAAAATCTCTCTTTTAAAACATGTGGATGATTAAAATTAAGGAAAGTTTTCTCCAAAATTAAAATCTTCCTTTTAACTACAAATAAGGAAAGATATCTAACATTTCTCTTAATCCTTTGTAAAACTATAAAAGGAAAGACTTAATTTTAAAACTCTCTTTTAAAATCATGGCTTTCACATAAGGAAAGATTTTAAAAAATAAAATCCCTTTAATTTTAATTTGGTCGGCCACCTACTTGGGCTCCAAGTTAGGGCCGACCACCACTTAATCGATCCAAGGCTTGACTTGGCTGGCCCTTGCTTGGGCTCCAAGCTAGGCTTGGCTGACCACCTATGGATGGGTAAGAAGGTGGACTTTTGGTAGATATAAGACTTTATAATTAAGAGACTACGACAGAGACCGAGAGGAGGAATTGGTTTTGGTCTCCCAATGAACTTGAGCTTTCCGTGTTCGCCCCAAACACCCAACTCGAGTTCATCAATAATAACTCATACCACTAAAAAGTTATTATTGAACTACCGCACCAATCCCATATTACTATATGAGTTCCTTCTTATCATGAGTGTGTTAATCTCCCTATGTTAAGATATCGAATGCCCACTAATTAAATGAGTTACTGACAACTCACTTAATTAATATTTAACTCCAAGAGTAGTACCACTCAACCTTATTGTCATGTCGGACTAAGTCCACCTGCCGGGTTTACATGATAATCCTTATGAGCTCCTCTTGGGGACATCATCAGCTTAGATCACTAGGACATAGTTTCCTTCTATAATCAACAACACACACTATAAATAATATCATTTCCCAACTTATCAGGTCTTTTGATTTATTGAACTAAATCTAACCCATTGATAAGTCAAAGAAATAATACTAGATATATGCGGTTGTTATTATATTAGAATTAAGAGCACACACTTCCATAATAATAAAAGTCTTATTCTTTTATGCAGTCAGTATAAAAAGAAACTACCTTAAATGGTTCTGCTCAATACACTCATAGTGTACTAGTGTAATTTATTAGTCAAGATAAACTAATACCTAATTATACTACAACCACTCCAATGATTTGTCTCATTCCATCTTGGTTATGAGCAACTGTTTATAATTTATAAGGATCCGATAACATGATCTTCTGTGTGTCTCCTCACACCAAGTTATCTACAATATAAATTAAATGGACAACTACACTTAGCATAAATGTAGACATTTGACCAATGTGATTCTTATATGTTTATACAAAAAACTAGACTTTTAGTATACACTCTAACAATCTTCTACTTATACTAAAAGACTATGCTGTCATATACCCTGCCATACATCTGATTCCCAACCCTTCAACATGTCCATCAAAAGCTCTTGCCTTAAGGGCCTTAGTGAAAGGATTTCCCAGGTTATCATTTGATGCAATCTAGGCGGCAATAACTTCTCCTCGTTATACGATGTCTCGTATTGGGTGGTACTTGCGCTCTATGTGTTTACTTGCCTTATGGGCATGTGGTTCCTTCGAGTTTGCTACTGCACCACTTATTATCACAATATACTGTAATAATTTTTGAGCAAACCAGGAATCACATCTAAGTTCATCATGAAGTTTCTGAGCCATACAACTTCTATGGCTGCCTCAGAGGCTGCCACATACTCAGCTTCGATGGTGGAGTCCGAAAAGCATCTATGCTTATCACTCCTCTATTGTTATGACTTTACCTCCTAAAGTAAACACAAAACCCCGAGGTCGACTTACTATTGTCCCTATCTGATTGGAAGTCAAAATTAGTGTAACCCATAGGGATCAAATCATCTGCTTGGTAAACCAACATATAATCTTTATGCTTTACGGAAGTCCAATGCCCCTTTGGATTATTTTGATATCTGGTAACCATGCCCACGACAACACAGATATCCGGTCTCGTGCATAATGTAGCATACATTAGGCTTCCGACAGCCGAAGCATAAGGAACTGCCTTCATGTCCTCTATCTCCTTTGATGTCTTCGGAGACATCTCTTTAGATAAAGCTACTCCATGCCTAAAAGGTAGAAAACCTTTCTTGGAGTTTTGCATGCTAAAACGAGCTAGGATTGTATCGATATATGAAGCTTGGGATAAACACAATATTCTTTTCTTGCGATCCCTTATTACTTTGATCCCAAGAATATGTGTGCATTCTCCCAAGTCCTTCATATCGAATTACTTGGACAACCATACTCTTACTTCTGACAACACTTTGATATTTTTTCAACTAACAAAATGTCATCTACGTATAGTACAAGAAATACCACCATGTTTCCATCACACTTCTTGTATACACAAGACTCATCCAGACACTGAGTAAATCCATATGACTGAATTACTTCATTAAACCAGATGTTCCAAGATCTTGAAGCTTACTTCAATCCATAAATCGATCGATTGAGCTTACACACTAGATGCTCTTTGCCCTTTGCAATAAACTCCTCTGGTTGCTTCATATGGATGTTTTCTTCAAGACTTCCGTTAAGGAAAGCTGTCTTGACATCCATTTATCAAACCTCATAATCCATATGAGCAGCAATAGATAAGAGTATCCGGATAGACTTAAGCATATCTACTGGTGAAAATATTTTCTCATAATTGATTCCCTCTTTCTGAGTATACCCCTTTACAACAAGCCTTACTTTGAAGGTTTCCACCTTCCCGTCTGTCCCTCTTTTCCTTTTGTAGATCCATTTACATCCTATAGCTTTTACACTATTTGATGGTTCTACAAGCTCCCAGACTTTGTTAGAATACATAGATTCTATTTATGAATTCATTGCTCTTTGTCAAGATGCTGCATCTTTATCTTGGAGTGCTTCGTCATATGTTCGGGGATCAGTTCATGTTTTCCTGGGATCAAGTCCGAAGACTCTCTCAAAAACATGAATCTTTCAGGTTGCCTCATAACCCTCCCACTACGATGAGGTACTGTCTATGGTTGTGTATCATTTGTGATACGTGTTACAGTTTCTTATGATATTTCATCTTGTACTGTTGGTACTAAAGTAGACGTGTCCTCTCTAATTTCTTCTAGAACAATTTGACTCATGGGCTTATGGTTCATTACATAATCTTCCTCTAAAAATCGAGCATTGGTGTTAACAATGATCTTCTAATTTTTAGGATTATAAAACAAACCACATTTCGTTCCTTTAGGATATCCCACAAACAGACAAACTTCTGTACATGATTCCAACTTGTCAGTATCTCCCTTCAGCACATGTGCTGGACTACCCCAAATCCGAATATGTTTCAGACTAGGCTTACGCCTATTCCATAATTCTATTGGAGTAAAGAGTACTGATTTAGAAGGTACCATATTCAGAATGTACACTGCTATTTCCAGAGCATATCCCCAAAATAAATTTGGTAATTCTGAATAACTCATCATCGATCTAACCATTTTCATAAGAGTCTTATTCCTTCGTTCTGCCACACTATTTTGTTGGGGTGTACAAGGTGCAGACAATTGGGATTGAATCCCGGCCTCTGATAAGTAATTCCTAAACTCTCTAAAGAGATATTCGCCACCACGATCAGACCGTAGTGTCTTGATATTTTTACCATGACGTTTCTCCACATCAGCCTTGTACTCTTTGAACTTATCAAAGCATTCAAACTTGCGGCGCATCAAGTAAATGTACTCATATCTCGAATAGTCGTCTATGAAAGAGACAAATATTCGAAACCACCTCTTGCCTGGCTAGACATCAGAATGAACCAGTTCTAACACATCTTTGGCTCTATACCCCTTGTCCTTAAAAGGTCTCTTGGTCATTTTGCCTTCCAAGCAAGATTCGCAAGTTGGAAAGTTTTCTAACACTAATGAACCCAAAAGTCCATCGGCTATTAGCCTTTGAATCCTACTCAAGTTAATATGACCAAGCCTTAGATGCCAAAGATATGTTTGGTTCATTTTCGAAGGTTCCTTTCTCTTATTAGAATTAGAAGATGTGTTATTAATTTCCATTTGTTGCTTTGTAAGAGAAATTGGATTTAGAGTATACAAATTGCCTACTAATGTACTAGAACAGATAATAACCATATTTTTCTTGATAACAACTTTCTTATAAAAAATAGACAGAATATCAAGTTCTTTGAATAGTTTAGAAACTGAAATCAAGTTCTTTCTAAAACTTGACACGTAAAGATAATTTCTCAAAATCCATGTTTTATTTCTATCAAAGGATAAACATCTCCCACTGCAACAGTTGCTACTTTTGCAGCAGTGCCCATGTAGACGGTGATTTCCCCTTCATATAGTTGTCGAATTTCCTAGAACCCCTGTAATGAATTGCAGACATGATCAGTGACTCCCGTATCTGCACACCAGGTACCGGTAGATAACACCACTAAACATGTTTCAGCAATTAATGAATAAAATACACCTTTATTGTTCTAAGTTCTGAGAGGACAGTTCACCTTAATGTCCAAGTTTTCCAATCATTATAATTGAGACTACTAAGTCTATTCTATAGTATAACAGCTAGGGGATTGAAAAACATTTGAAATCCTAAGAATCACAAAAATATTTGGTCAAGATAAGCATCTCAAAATCTCCGTGAATTTTGTATGCCACGTTAGAGTGGACGTATACAAATTCAAAAAGGAGATTTTATCCATTAATTTTATTATCTTGTCAACCTATTTTTATGACAAATAAAATTAATAGTTGGTCTGTCTTCGATCAAATATTTAGTCAAAACTTTAGAATTTAAAATAATATTGATTCCTCAAAATAATATCATTTAAATTCACCAACACCTCAAACACCGTGAATTTTGTATGTCACGTTAGTGTGGACGTATACAAATTCAAACATTTGTAAGAGTAGGGTCTTACCCATTAATTATCTTGTCAACCTTAAATTACCTCAAACACCATGAATTTTGTATGCCACGTTAGTGTGGATGTATACAAATTCAATTGTTTGTAAGAGAAGATTTTACCCATTTTATTTTGTCAACCTAACTTTATGACAAATAAAATTACCTCAAACACCATGAATTTTGTATGCCACGTTAGTGTGGACGTATACAAATTTAATTGTTTGTAAGAGAAGGTTTTACCCATTTTATTTTGTCAACCTAACTTTATGACAAATAAAATTACCTCAAACATCGTGAATTTTGTATGCCACGTTAGTGTGGACGTATACTAATTCAGACATTTGTAAGAGGGGGGTTTACCTAGCTTTATGACAAATTAATAGTTGGTATTCCTTTGGTCACACAAGTAATAGAAATAACTCCGTTGGGGAGGATACTATTAAATGCGTCTAAGTGTTTACCATTACTTGATACTTAGTCCATTAAATAGGATTGTGCTCCTTCAGTTGGAAAAGATCACACGCTCCTAAATAATTTCCTATAACCATCTATAAAAGAAGTTTGATCTAGTGATCTGTAAATAAACTCATCCGTTGTGGAGGGAGACACTCAGAGTCAACACGCAAGTTTGTTGCATCACTTACAAACCAGTAATGGAGACCGTGGAATTTATTTACTAATCCCTCTCCCACTTAGTTATTTAAAGTGAGGAATTTTAACCATGCAAGCACACATTACACACATCACAGTAAATAAAAGCAATAAATATGGAAATATAGTTTTCCAACTATTATGGCTTCTTCCATCACTGTCCTCCATGTGTTGCCAACCCTAGCTGCTGCCATCTTTAGCCACCCAATCGGACCTAGTCGTCGCATCTATCTTGCTTCTTATTCCGTTGCGCCTCTGGTCCTAAAATAGTACCACCCCTCACAAGGGTACGATCCACGACAAAAAAAGAATTTTACATTTATAGATCCTATATTTCATAAGGGAATGTACATGTAATCTAGATCGAAACAAAAATATAAAATCCTAAAACTAATACAACTCCTGCTGTATTTAATACATACAATCATGCACACACATAAAATGCCCTCGATATGTTCGAGGGTCCAATCACACACAATCACAATAAGTCATAATAGTTGGAGCCTGCAACCATAGAGTTAGCATATCCTACTATTATCCTGCCTAAATTATGTATTACATGTGCATAATTAATATGAAAACCAAACACATAGAGGCAAACCCTAGCTCTGATACCAATTCTTGATTGCTACTTGGAATATCGTACCGGTTCCCCTGTCAATAAATTTTTTACAAGTCCTGAACCTTTCCTAACAACCTATTGTGTTCTTTAGAAATTAAATTTGGAATCGCAAAAGGAACTTAACATTATTGATTCCAAATTCAACTTATCTGTTCTTAGTGATTTAGACTTGGATCGCAAACGATGCTTAACATTATTTATCCAAATCCACCCATGTTATAAATTTGATTAAATATTTATTTCAGAGATCGACTTCCAGGTTAAATATGACGAGGCACTAGACCTTCTTGGGTATGGAATCATCCACCACTTCCTAGACAAAGTCTTTCAATGAAATTTAATATTTAATCTCCTTATAGTAACCCTAGGTTTAACCATTAAGAACAATCAAATCACAAGATCGAAAAATAAAAGAAACACAAAATCGAAACATAAATTCGATAACTTAGAATCATTAGCCTCGTGTGTTTGGTATTTCAAGATCTAAACAAAAGATGAACTAGTTATGATGCGGAAACTAATAACTAGTTATACCTTTTGTAACTTATAGACCTCACGATCTTCTGCCGTATTCCTCTTCTTATCTCGGACGTCGTGTGGGCGACGATCTACCGAGACGAGAAACCACCCAAGCCTCCTTCTCCTTGCAAGTTTCGGCCACCACCACCAAGATCCAAGGAATGCTAGGAAATAAAGCCTCCTTCTTCTCTCCTTCTTCCTCAAGCTAGATCCGGCCACCAAAAGATCCAAGAGATGTGATGCCGCTGGCCTCCAAGGAAGAAGAGAAGAGGATGAGCAATAGGGCCGGCCACCACCAAGGAAAAGAGAGGAGAAGAAGAATAGATGTGTTGTTTTTGTGAGACACCCTCTCCTCCTCTTTTATATTCCTTGGTCTTGGCAAATAAGGAAAGTTTTAAATATAATTAAAACTTCCTTATTTTCCCTTGCCAATAAACAAAATGAAAATTTAATTAAAATTTCCTTTTTAAACTTATAATGGTCGGCCACCTTAAATCCTCCAAAAAAGTAAAGTTTTAAACACAAAATTAAAACTTCCTAATTTATTTCCGAAAATTTTTAAAATAAAAATTTCTCTTTTAAAATTCCCTTCATGGTTGATTATAAAAGGAATCTTTTATAATTTAAAATTTCTCTTTTAAAACATGTGGATGATTAAAATTAAGGAAAGTTTTCTCCAAAATTAAAATCTTCCTTTTAACTACAAATAAGGAAAGATATCTAACCTTTCTCTTAATCCTTTGTAGAAACTATAAAAGGAAAGATTAATTTTGAAACTCTCTTTTAAAACCATGGCTTCCACATAAGGAAAGATTTTAAAAAATAAAATCCCTTTAATTTTAATTTGGTCGGCCACCTACTTGGGCTCCAAGCTAGGGCCGACCACCACTTAATCCATCCAAGGCTTGACTTGGCCAGCCCTTGCTTGGGCTCCAAGCTAGGCTTGGCCGGCCACCTATGGATGGGTAAGAAGGTGGGCTTTAGGTGGATATAAGACTTTATAATTAAGAGTCTACGACAGGAACCGAGAGGAGGAATTGGTTTTGGTCTCCCAATGAACTTGAGCTTCCCGTGTTCGCCCCGAACACCCAACTCGAGTTCATCGATAATAACTCATACCACTAAAGAGTTATTATTGAACTACTGCACCAATCTCATATTACTATATGAGCTCCTTCTTATCATGAGTGTGTTAATCTCTCTGTGTTTAAGATATCGAATGTCCACTAATTAAATGAATTACTGACAACTCACTTAATTAATATCTAACTCCAAGAGTAGTACCACTCAACCTTATTATCATGTCGGACTAAGTTCACCTGCAAGGTTTACATGACAATCCTTATGAGCTCATCTTGGGGACATCATCAGCCTAGATCACTAGAACATAGTTTCCTTCTATAATCAACAACACACATTATAAATAATATCATTTCCCAACTTATCGGGTCTTTTGATTTATCGAACTAAATCTAACCCATTGATAAGTCAAAGAAATAAATACTAGATATATGCGGTTGTTATTATATTAGGATTAAGAGCACACACTTCCATAATAACAAAAGTCTTATTCTTTTATGCAGTTAGTATAAAAAGAAACTACCTTAAATGGTTCTGCTCAATACACTTATAGTGTACTAGTGTAATTTATTAGTCAAGATAAACTAATACCTAATTACACTACAACCACTCCAATGGTTTGTCTCATTCCATCTTGGTTGTGAGCAACTGTTTATAATTTATAAGGATCCAATAACATGATCTTCTGTGTGTCTCCTCACACCAAGTTATCTACAATATAAATTAAATGGACAACTACACTTAGCATAAATGTAGGCATTTGTCCAATGTGATTCTTATATGTTTATACAAAAAGCTAGACTTTTAGTATACGCTCTAACTGAGCACGGTGGATGGATGATTGACACACAGAAGACCTTTCCCTTTCCACAGAAGTTTCTTCTTCCAACCTACGGATAAGGAGATGAGCTAACAAAATGTCATTGCCCAAAAATCAAAGGGAGTCCCTATTGAAAGCGCTCTGACACTCAAGTTAGTCACTATCTGAACGAGTGGATGAAGAATAATAAGAACGTATGCACGAAAGTAACGTTACAGGTGTCAGTAAGCGTACCGTCATTATGAAAAGGACTCCCTTTTTATATACCATCTCACATAATCTCCACAATCATGAGGTGACAAAATGTGTCAGAGTTTGTTAAGAAATTCATCATAATCGTCTGAGGAATCTTTATTTTACCCACATGTATACTGTTGGTGCAACATCCCTCAGGTCAAGGTTGACCAAGCTTGAGTCTTGGTTTGGGTTTCGATGTTTGACAATACAAGGTTGATTGAAGAAGAGTCAAGTAGGTCAAGGATGACCGGATACTTGACTGAGAATTCCTAACTAGGATGTTAGGCAGAAGGAAAATCCTGGTGAGTGAAGCCAGGTGAAAGACCTAGTAAGTGAAGCTAGGCAGTGAGGAAATCCTAGTGAGTGAAGCTAGGTGAAAGTCCTGGTGAGTGAAGCCAGGGAAAGGAAAATCCTGGTGAGTGAAGCCAGGTGAAAATCCTAGTGAGTGAAGCTAGGCAGAAGGGAAGTCCTAGTGAGTGAAGCCAGGCACGGGGAAATCCAGATGGGTCAAGGTTGACCAGACATCTGGTGAAAGTCCAAGTAGGTCAAAGGGATTAACCGGATACTTGGCACGAGGAAGAAAAGTCTAAGTAGGTCAAAGGGATTGACCGGATGCTTGGCAAGAGGAGAAAAGTCCAAGTGGGTCAAAGAGATTGACCGGACACTTGGTGAGAGAGTCCTAGATGGTCAAGGGTGACCGGATGCTAGGTTTTATGTACCAACAAGTCATGGTTGACTGGATGTTGGTTTAGGGGGCTTTGGACTTGGTTTTGCGCAAAAACCAAGATCTAGATTGATCAGCCGATTGATTCAGCAGATCTGGATCGATCAGTGGATCGATCTAAAAGATCTGGATCGATCGGCCAATCGATCCGGTGAGTCCCCACGAACAGAACCCCTCTGGATCGATCGGTGGATCGATCCAGAGCTCCCAATCGATCAGTGGATCGATTGGGAGCTGCTGTTTATGCGCGATAAGCCCTGGATCGATCCACCGATCGATCCAGGCTATTCTAGAGAGCACAGAGGCGCTCTGGATCGATCCGTGAATCGATCCAAAACCTCCCCGATCGATTGGGAGCAATCCAATCGATCGGGATCCGACCGTTGGCGTCGATTTAAGCCGCAGGCGTTCATTTCCTTCGGTAGAACTTCACCGATTCACTCCAGATACTCTCCAGCACCTCCATAGCTCTCTCCAAGCTCCAGATCGCCAGTTCTTGAAGATTCTTGGAGGTTTTTCCAAGTCAAGAGGTGGATCAAAAACAAGAAGAAGAAGTTAGGGTTAGGGTTTTTATTGCACATCTTGTAAGCTTTTACTTATCTTGTATTTCCCTTTCTTCTTCTTGTATTGAGAGTGTTGTAGGGCTTCTCCGCCTTTGGTAGTTACCATAAAGGAGTGTTATTCATAGTGGAGGGTGCGTGAGTAGGTGTGGATCCTTGGGCTAGTCACCTCTTGTGAGGTGGATACCAAGTAAACCATCCTTGTTAGCGTTGTATGCTTTTGTTTCTTATATTTTCGCTGCATATCTCTGAAGAAACGAGCAACGCCGACGACAGGCGTACGAAGAGCTATTCACCCCCCCTCTAGCTACTTTTCGGTCCTAACAAGTGGTATCAGAGCAAGGTCGCTCTTCACCGGAATTATCGCCGGAAGGGGCAAACAAAACAAGCAAAGCTAGAGGGTGAAGAAGTTGAAGAAATTCTACAAGTCGAAGACTTCATCAAAAGGCTCAACTTCAAGATGCAATTCCAAGATGGACTTGGATTTGACACAAGGGTGGCTCCACCGTACACATCCACAAGCTTAGATTCTTGGAGATCAAGAATCGAAAATTTCTTGATGATGGAGATAGAGCAATGGTTTGCTCTCATGGAAGGATTTGAAGCTCCAACAAACTCCAAGGGCAAGCCTCTCAAGAAAAGCAAATGGAGTCAAGAGCAAGTTCAAAGGAGCAAGGCAAACGATAAAGTGACCAAGCTTTTGATCAACTTATTACCAAGCAATATTTTAGCTCAAGTTGGAGAATTCAAGGATGCCAAGGAGCTTTGGAGTAAGTTGGCATCAATCCATGAGATCCCCTTCACTGTACCGAATCAAGAGGAATCCAAAGAGGGCAACTCATTGGAGCAAGATCAAGAGGAGGACTCTGAAGTTGAGAGATGCTCAACTTCCGAAGAAGAAGTTCAAGAAGAAGCTTCATCTTCGAGGGAATGCAATGAAGGGAACAAGAAGGGAGCATACTCCTTGTTCCATGTACAAGATGATGAAGCCTCCACCTCTAGGATTGAGGGGGAGCAATCTTTGGTAAAACCGGATCAAGAGGAAGGAGAAGCTTCTACATCCGGGTCAAAAGAAGAAGAAGATGATGAAGCTTCCACCTCCACAAGTCAAGCAAAATCAAATGGAGGAGTATCATCTTCGGATCAAGAGGAAGCTTCTACCTCCGGATCAAAAGGAGAAGATGCCACCCCTACAAGCAAAGGTATAACAATTTCAATTAATAATAAAAACCATATTATATGCTTTGAATGTAGGGAAAAGGGGCATTACAAAAGTAAATGCCCTAAATTGGTCAAGAAGAAGGGTCAAGTGGCACAAAAGAGCAAGGAGAAGCCCAAGGAGACCATCCCCGGAACAAAGAAGAGCAAGGAGCACATTGTGTGCTTCTTGTGCAATCAAAAGGGGCATTACCGAAGTCAATGCCCTAAAGGGAATAAGGTGGTCAAGGCTCATGGAAGAAGCTCAAGTCAAGGGGGAGCCTCCAAGGTAAAAAGAAAGGTAACTTTCATTGAGCCTACCCCTTTAAATTATGGTAAAAAGCATGATAGTTCTAACTTATATCATTTTAATGCTATTTACCATGAAAATAGGAAGCATGATAGCGTTAAGGAAAAACATATAGCTTTTCATGCTAAAACCACTACACCTAGGGCTAGGAATGTAGGTAAAAGTCTAGGCAAGAACTCTAAGGATTTTAGCTACAAGCCTAGAAACAAAAATGCTCATGGATTTAATGGAAAATCAAAAACTAAGGACTTAGTGATGGAAAATCAAGTATTGAGGTCAAGACTTGACAAACTAGAAAAGACCCTAAAAAGGATGGAAAATATCCTTAAAGGGCAAAATGAGCAAAATCTAGGTTTAGGACAACAAGGGTCATCCAAGGGCCATAGAGTTTTGGGATACAAACCTAAAATCAAAAAGGATGTACCTACTTACCATAGGGTTCCATATAACTATGGAACCAACCCTAAGTCTAGAAGTCAAGTCAAGGATACAAGGGAAGTCATCCCTAGAAGTATCTTTGCAACAACAAATGTGACTAAGACTTCTAAGAAGTCTAAGAAAGTCACTAACAAGGTCACAAGGGAGGCTATCCCTAGAGTTGACCTAGAAAAAGTGACCAAGGCTTTTAAGAAGCCAAACAAGGTCACTAGGAAGGTATCTAGGGAAGTTATCCCTAGTGAATACCTAGAGCATCCAAGGAGCACCAATAGGTTTTGGGTTCCTAGGAGCATCTTCTCTACCCCATAGATGGGTTAGAGAGTGTCAACTCTAAGAAGAAGGGTAGTTAACCCAACTTTGAAGAAATTGACACTCAAGGAGCATTTTCAAGGTTATTATTAACCTTTGAAAATGAAGTGGATTTATTTTTACTCTTGGGAAGAGTAAAATGTGTCACAATTTGATAAATTGGATGATATTTTAAGTGACACAAATTGGGAAAATCATAAGAACTACCAACTTAGGATTTTGGTATGTTCTTAGGAAATTTAAGGTCAATCTAAGCCTTAATTTAAAATTCTACTCTTGTGGAAGAACGAAATATGCCAACATTTGAGGAATAAGCTTAATTTCAATTGGCATAAGTTAATCAAGAGAACTAGAAATACAAATTTAGGCTTTGGCATTTTCTTGGAGCATTTAGAGGGCAATCTAGGGTTAAGTTTTAACTTAGCTAAGGTTTAAGGACACTTAGATAGGTAATCTAGGTATTTTATTTATGCTAAACCTTGCCATGATTGTTTGCTCACTATATGCCATGACATCATATTTAGTTTTGTATTTTGTACTCATGCCTTATTATGAAAACATAAAAATATCATGTCATGACATACATACATCATGTAGTTATAGGAATCTTTCTTTTGAAAACTATTTCATTTTGATGTATGCCATAACATTATCATGCATTATTTTTAATTCCTTAAAATTAAGGACAAATGACATTTATGAAGTGTATCAACAAGTGACATCCTAGGTGGATGTCCAATATCTACAAAATGCCTAGATAAATATGCATGATCCCTAGATTAGGGCAAAACCAAACTTTACATCTCACAAAGACCTATAAGATGACTTGTATGTGTTAGTGCACATTAGATACAAGTGAGATGTTAGGATGATGAACAAAACTCAAGATGTTGATTTAGTGCATTCTTTTGAGTTTTAAGTTCATCAAAACACATAGTTATGTGTTTTCCCATCATTAGGAAAGCTAATGTACAAGTCATGTGCATTAAGCCCAAGGAACATGATGGAATATTGGTTTTGAAAATGTTTTTAAAATGATTTTGGAAAACCATGGTGAAGGCTATCTTTTGATAGTAATCACCATTAAATAGTTAGACACAAACTTGAAGAAAACACTAAAGTTTATGCAAGTTTTCAAGTTTATGTCAATCTTTGAAAATATGATGTATTTTCATATAAAACTATTTTTCCTTGATAGTATATACCCTAAATAATGTCTACACAAATTTTCACCATTTTTGGATTTTTGTAGAATTTTCTAAGGGTTTCTGAAGTTGACTGAAATGGAATTTCAGCAACTATCAGAACTCCAATCGATCAGTGGATCGATTGGAGTGCCTCAATCGATCAACCGATCGATTGAGAAGGCATTTCTCGCGAGCAGAAGCTCGCTGGATCGATCAATGGATCGATCCAAGAAGACTGAATCTATCAATGGATCGATTCAGCAGGGTTCAATCGATTGGAACCCAACTCCAATCGATCGAAGATGCTGATTTTGGCTGGGAAAGCTTATTTTCAGCATTTTGAACCTATTTTAGTCTAGGTAACCATTCCTAACCCCTCAAAATACATTTGTATACATAAAAAGGGTGTTTTCATGTTGAAAACAAGGATGGATTGGTTAAGGGAGACTAAGTTAAAGTTTAGGTTGAGGTTTGCTTCAAATTTTTGAACATTTGAACCTCAAAACTTCGTAATTTGGGTTTCCTAAAGGTTTAGGGATTCCAAGTCATTGTTGGTGCAATGACAGAAGTTACTACCATGTCTTTAGGGGGAGGGACTCTTTAAAGACATTAAAATTATTTTTCATGAACCTTGGGAGGTGGTTAACCTTCTTTTCAGAACATGCTCAAGGTTGAGCGTTTGAACTTTAATGGGGAGTGGATATCCTCATTGTTCAAGTGGCTTAAGTTAAAAATGCTCAAGGATGGGCATTTGACTACATTAATGGGAAATGTAGGTTCATTGTTGGTTGCTACTCGGAAAACCTATAGGTTCCACTGTACAAAAATTTTGTACAAAGGTCTGAACCTTTTCCTAGCTACCATGTGTTCTTTTAAATTAAATTTTGGATCGTCTGCGGAACTTAACACGTTTGATCCAAAACTTAATCTATTTGTTCTTTTAGGTTTTGACTTGGATCTCCTGCGGAACTTAACACGTTCGACCCAAATCTCCTTAAGTTATTAATTCCATTAAATATTAATTTCCATAATTGGTTCCCAGTACTGACATGGCGAGGCACATGGCCTTCTTGGATATGGGAGCAACCACCACCGACTAGACAAAACCTTTTATAGAAATCTAATATTTAATTTCCTAAAATAACTTTAGGTTAACCAAAGAGAACAATCAAATCACAAGGAAAAGAAAAAACAAAAGAACACAATATCGAAAAACATATTCGAAATTCTAGAACGTAAGTCTCTTGTATTTGGTATTATTTCCATAAATAACTAGTATGATGCGGAAAGAAAAATTACTAGTTATACCTTGTAGAAAAACCTCTTGATCTTCTACCGTATTCCTCTTCTAACTCGGACGTTGTGTGGGCAACGATCTTCCGAGATGAGAAACCACCAACCACCTTCTTCTCCTCCTAGCTAGGTTCGGCCACAAAGAAAGAAGCTTCACCAAGGAAGAAAATCAAAACACCAACCAAGCTCCAAGAGATGCTAGCTTCCTCTCCTTCTTCTTCTTCTTCTCCAAGTTGTATCCGGCCACCACAAGAGCTCCAAGGGAATAGAGGGGTTCGGCCACCACAAGAGAAAGAGAGGGAAAGGATGGCCGGCCACACCAAGGAACAAAAGAGGGAGAGAAAATAATAGAGGTTGTGTCTCATGAAGGCACCCTCACCCCTTCTTTTATATTCCTTGGCCTAGGCAAATTAGGAAATTTAATTACAATAAAATTTCCTTAATTTCCTTAACATGATTTAATTGAGAAAAATAAAATAAAATTTCCCCAATTGAATTCAAGTGGCTGACCACATCATGAAGAACAAATTGGACAAGTTTCAATCAACAATTAAAACTTCCTAATTTGTTTCCGGAAATTTTAAAAATAAAATTTCTCTTCAAAAATCTCTTCATGGTTGATAAAAGGAAATTTCTATAATTTTAATTTTATCAACATGTGAATAATTTTAAAGAGAAAATAAAATATCTCACCAATCTACAAATAAGGAAAGAGATCTAATCTCTTTCTTTAATCTTTTATAAGAGAGATATTTTAATTTAAATTCTATTTAATAAATTATTTCTTCCACATAATAAAAATTAAAATTAAAATTCCTTTTTAATTTAATTTGGCCGGCCCCCACTAGCTTGGGTTCAAGCTAGGGCCGACCACCCAATTTTATACCTAGGCCGGCCCTAGCTTGGCCGACCCCCAACTGGTGGGTATAGAAGGTGGGTATAGGTGGGTATAGTACTCTATAAATAAGAGGCTACGATAGGGACCGAGAGGAGGAATTGGTTTTGGTCTCCCGATAAAATTAAGCATCCGTGTTAACACACAACTTAATTTTATCAATAATAATTCATTCCACTAGAGAACTATTATTGAACTACCGCACCAATCCCAAATTATATTTTTGGGCTCCTTCTTATTATGAGCGTGTTAGTCTCCCTGTGTTTAAGATATAGAATGTCCACTAATTAAGTGAGTTACTGACAACTCATTTAATTAATATCTAAGTCCAAGAGTAGTACCACTCAACCTTATCGTCATGTCGGACTAAGTCCACCTGCAGGGTTTAACATGACAATCCTTATGAGCTCCTCTTGGGGACATTATCAACCTAGTATCTCTAGGACAAAGTTTCCTTCTATAATCAACAACACACACTATAAGTGATATCATTTCCCAACTTATCGGGCTTATTGATTCATTGAACTAAATCTCACCCATTGATAAATTAAAGAAATAAATATCAAATATATATGCTTGTTATTATATTAGGATTAAGAGCACACACTTCCATAATAACTGAGGTTTTTGTTCCTTTATAAAGTCAGTATAAAAGAAACGACCTCAAATGGTCCTACTCAATACACTCTAAGTGTACTAGTGCAATTATACAGTCAAGATAAACTGATACCTAATTACACTACGACCTTCTAATGATTTATTCCTTTCCATTTTGGTCGTGAGCTACTGTTTATAATTTATAAGGTACTGATAACATTATCTTCTGCATGTGACACCACATGCTATGTTATGTACAATATAAATTAACTGAACAATTACAAACAAATGTAGATAATTTGACCAAATGTGATTCTTTCTTCAAAACAAATGTTTACAAAAGCTTAGGCTTTCAGTATACACTCCAACACCTTGGGAGGTGGTTAACCTTCTTTTCAGAACATGCTCAAGGTTGAGCGTTTGAACTTTAATGGGGAGTGGATATCCTCATTATTCAAGTGGTTTAAGTTAAAAATGCTCAAGGATGGGCATTTGACTACATTAATGGGAAATGTAGGGTTAAGGATAATGAAGGGTATGTGACCTTCATTATCGTGTTGATCACAACGAGTGAAGTTGTGAACAACGATGAGCAACTCTTCAGGGGGAGAGTTTTCAACAAGTGAATTTGTTGATGTGTGCCCAAAAATGAGGCATGGTTTAATGTGTGCCAATAGGGGGAGAATGAAAGAGAGTAAGTTAGACTTTCATTACCTAGAGGGAGTTTGCCCTCTTAGGGGGAGAATGAAGGGCTTAACTTATGTATTCATTACCTAGTGGCATGAAGAAGGTTTAGACTATGGGATTAGCCTAACTTACATGTGGTATTGTAAGTGATAGTGTTGGTATTGTCAAACATCAAAAAGGGGGAGATTGTTGGTATCCCTCGAGGCAGGTTGACCAAGCTTGAGTCTTGGTTTGGGTTTCGATGTTTGACAATACAAGGTTGATTGAAGAAGAGTCAAGTAGGTCAAGGATGACCGGATACTTGACTGAGAAGTCCTAACTAGGATGTTAGGCAGAAGGAAAATCCTGGTGAGTGAAGCCAGGTGAAAGACCTAGTAAGTGAAGCTAGGCAGTGAGGAAATCCTAGTGAGTGAAGCTAGGTGAAAGTCCTGGTGAGTGAAGCCAGGCAAAGGAAAATCCTGGTGAGTGAAGCCAGGTGAAAATCCTAGTGAGTGAAGCTAGGCAGAAGTGAAGTCCTGGTGAGTGAAGCCAGGCACGGGGAAATCCAGATGAGTCAAGGTTGACCAGACATCTGGTGAAAGTCCAAGTAGGTCAAAGGGATTAACCGGATACTTGGCACGAGGAAGAAAAGTCTAAGTAGGTCAAAGGGATTGACCGGATGCTTGGCAAGAGGAGAAAAGTCCAAGTGGGTCAAAGGGATTGACCGGACACTTGGTGAGAGAGTCCTAGATGGTCAAGGGTGACCGGATGCTAGGTTTTATGTACCAACAAGTCATGGTTGACTGGATGTTGGTTTAGGGGGCTTTGGACTTGGTTTTGGGCAAAAACCAAGATCTGGATTGATCAGCCGATTGATTCAGCAGAGTTGGATTGATCAGCCGATTGATCCAGCAGATCTGGATCGATCAGTGGATCGATCCAGCAGATCTGGATCGATCGGTGGATCGATCCAGAAGATCTGGATCGATCCGTGGATCGCTCTGGATCGATCGGTGGATCGATCCAGAGGTCCCAATCGATCAGTGGATCGATTGGGAGCTGCTGTTTATGCGCGATAAGCCCTGGATCGATCCACCGATCGATCCAGGCTATTCCAGAGAGCACAGAGGCGCTCTGGATCGATCCGTGAATCGATCCAAAGCCTCCCCGATCGATTGAGAGCAATCCAATCGATCGGGATCCGACCGTTGGCGTCGATTTAAGCCGCAGGCGTTCATTTCCTTCGGTAGAACTTCACCGATTCACTCCAGATACTCTCCAGCACCTCCATAGCTCTCTCCAAGCTCCAGATCGCCAGTTCTTGAAGATTCTTGGAGGTTTTTCCAAGTCAAGAGGTGGATCAAAAACAAGAAGAAGAAGTTAGGGTTATGGTTTTTATTGCACATCTTGTAAGCTTTTGCTTATCTTGTATTTCCCTTTCTTCTTCTTGTATTGAGAGTGTTGTAGGGCTTCTCCGCCTTTGGTAGTTACCATAAAGGAGTGTTATTCATAGTGGAGGGTGCGTGAGTAGGTGTGGATCCTTGGACTAGTCACCTCTTGTGAGGTGGATACCAAGTAAACTGATCCTGTCTGAGAAGCTGACCGTGAAGGAGATCCGGAAGAAGGAAACCCACTGTAATGACGAGGAATAAGGCTGGTGAAACCTCGACCCGAGAAACCCAAAGCGGGTCGAAAGAAAACCAGAATCACCGGAGGAAATCTGCTAAGTAGGAAGAAATCCCCGTACAAATAGGAGAAAACCGAACTTTCAAGCTCCTGAAGCTCCCTGCGCATAAGAGACCAACCAACACTATCGTCAGTGACCTAAGACCGGGGTGGGAATCCCTGGCTAGGCCCTCCGACGCTCAAGTTAGTGATCTCCCTTGATGTCGAGGAAGGAAGAAGAAAGAAGAATAACAGTAGCCAGAAAATTAGGGATCTCAACTTACCTCGCCAACGGAGAGGATTCCCCCTTTTATACCACTTCATATAACCTCCGTAGTCATGAAGTGGACCTCGGTTTGTTAGAGTTCGTTATGACATCAGCTGCGTACTTGGGGAATATGATTTTTAAGGAATCTTTTTTGTACCCCAGATGTACCTTCTTTGTCGTTTAGCACCTGCGAGACAAGCTGAAAGCATATTTCCCGCCAAAATATATATTCTCTATCATGAATTATTTTATTCGGTATATTCATGTATGATTCTTCTTCATGTGACTTCTATTTGTATCTTTGTTATGTTTAAAAAATAATATTTTATTCAACATGTTTCTAAGGTATTTATTGAAGGAACTATGCGGGTTCTTTGCTCGAAAGAACCCTCTTGACCGATATTGGTCTATCTTTGCTTCGGAGTATGTAGCGGTCGTTATTAGCTTACCTTCATACGGCAAGTATGTATCGACTGATATTGGCCTATCTTCGTTCGGCAGGCATGTATCGACCGATATTGGCCTACCTTCGCTCGGCAGGCATATATCGACCGATATTGGTCTATCTTTGCTTTGGAGTGTGCATCGGTCGTTATTAACTTACCTTCATATGGCAAGCATGTATTGACCGATATTAGCCTACCTTCGTTCGGCAAGCATATATCGACCGATATGGGTCTATCTTTGCTTTGGAGTGTGCATCGGTCGTTATTAACTTACCTTCATATGGCAAGCATGTATCGACCGATATTGGCCTACCTTCGTTCGGCAAGCATATATCGACCGATATTGGTCTATCTTTGCTTTGGAGTGTGCATCGGTCGTTATTAACTTACCTTCGTATGGCAAGCATGTATCGACCGATATTGGCCTACCTTCATTCGGCAAGCATATATCGACCGATATTGGTCTATCTTTGCTTTGGAGTGTGCATCGATCGTTATTAACTTACCTTCATATGGCAAGCATGTATCGACCGATATTGGCCTACCTTCGTTCGGCAAGCATATATCGACCGATATTGGTCTATCTCTGCTTTGGAGTGTGCATCGGTCATTATTAACTTACCTTCATATGGCAAGCATATATCGACCGATATTGGCCTACCTTCGTTCGGCAAGTATGTATCGACCGATATTGGCCTATCTTCGTTCGGCAGGCATGTATCGACCGATATTGGCCTACCTTTGTTCTGAAAGTATGTTTCGGCCGTCCTTGGCCTTCCTCCTTTGACTCTTTCTTCCTTTTCTTTCCTCATCTGAAGATCCACAAAACCTAACCCATATCACTAGCCTTCCCTTCAAGTCTAGTTAAAGGAGGTGTAGACGACTGACTAGACAGAAGTATGATCTTGTCTTTTCCTACCCGTGACTCTGCTCCAGATTTTGAAATGACCTCACAGATTTTGTGTACCACTATCTTAATAGATTAGGTGTGGCCATACTGTAAGCCTTTTTCTCCTTTAAATAGGGCTACAACCTTCTCTTCACCCACAACTTCTCTCAGTTCTTTTCCTTCCTTGCCACTTTTTGTTGCTAAGGCCATGGTCGTGGATCCTCCTTTTTGGAGGCAACTTTTGTTGGACCAGGTGAGATCTATATATGAGTTTATCGGGATTTTTGCTTCGGCTACCTCAGAGGTTCAAGGGATCGTCTTAAGAGAGGAAACTTCACAGTTCAAATCTTCTATCCAAAGATGCAGGTGCTCTGAAGGACCCAAGAAACTTCAGAGAAATTTTTTCTACTTATAGAGGGGCAGCCAAATGACCCAGGGGTGTTGTGTGAAGGGCACAGCACATGTCACCCTTGGGCTAAAATTGGTTGCTTCACTTGTTGAGCTCATACGGCTTGAGAGGGGAAGTGGTTTTCACATTTACTTTTCCATCATGGAATGAATCAATGTTTCCCTGTCTCGTTGCCCTTGAGCTTTTGTTTTTTGTTGCTTTCTTCATCTCGGGCAAAATATTGCCTCTTATGAGCCTTGACAAGCTCGGACGAAGTGGGCTATTTCTATCTCTGCTCCATGGTAAGTTTGACTCCAGTGGGACTAAAATTTTCTGCGTGCCCTAAGAGTTTATGCTTGTAATATTTGTTATCTATTTGGGGTTTGCTGTTCCTGAGGAAATGTGACGCTATGTATTTGATCAGATTCTAAGTGTAAAGACAAATTTTTGTATCTAATCAAAGGCTTTTATTGAATCCCTCTATCATTTACAATGTGGTGTTGTGTGCATCATTTCTTAACGTATCCTATATATCATTTATCATAGCTAAGGTTATCTTAACTATTAGTATAGTCTGATATTATAACCACAATATTTATCTAACATAACCACAATCGCCCTTGTTAATAAAAATATTTTCAATAAATACTAAGTCATGTTCTGCATGGACAGATTAACATTTGTCACTCTTCTAAACTTTTTACTCTTAAAATATTCTTGTCTCTAGCCTGGGTATGGTCAAAAAAGTTCAGTCCTTTTTATTTTATTATGCCCAGTCGATCACGTTTTCCTTCGAGGTTTCTAAACTGGTGATTGGCTCTCCTTCGGGTGAGAGAATGTTCGAGGCACTACCAACCCCATCGCGATCCGATTCGTCATGTCTGATATAAATGCCCCTCTTTTTCTATGATGACCTGACACACGCCTTTTCTGATCACCACATCACATAGGCCTTTTGCCTTTCTATTGCGATCCTCAACGTCTGCTGAGCTACCACCGTCCTAATTTGACGACCATCTTGCGTTTCTCAAACCCTAAACCTTTCGTCTCCATCTTTAAACCTCGTCCTTCCTTTTTCCTTCTCTAGAGTTCTTTCCCTGTTGCTGTCTTCAACCAGTCCTCGTGCTCGCCATTTCACGACGATCCCTTTTCTTGTCTTCAGTAAGTAATCCGTCATTGCTCTAGCCCGTACTTTTGTCCATGGCTGAGGAAGCAATTTCTCCTTGGTATGTCCATATGTCTTCTATCTTTGATAAGAATGCTAGATTATCCATCCGTCGTCAATATGAAATTCCTAAGGAATATAAAATCATACTCCCAACACCGAAGGATCGACCTCATCATCCCCCTGATAATTGCGTGACTTTTTTCAGGGACCAGTTGATAGGGGGCTTAAGGTTCCCCATTCCTCCTTTCTTAATTGAAATAAGTCGATATTTTGATCTTCCTCTGCAACAATTTGCTCCTAATGCATTTCGTTATCTATGCGGTACTTATATGTTGTTTCGTCTACGAGATATTCCTTCTACTCCTCAAAATTTCTTCATGTTTTCCTACCCAAAGCTTTTAGAACCTGGTGTCTTCTTATTCCAGTCGAGAACTAGAATGGTTCTTTTTGGAGATATGCCATCGTCTCTCAAAGCCTGGAAATCTCATTTTTTCTTTTTAAAGTTTCCGGGACCTATTCCTTGGTCTCATGCTTGGAAATCTTTCTTGCCTCCCTTACCCGATGTTAGAGAGTTTCATCTCCTTCCTACTTTTCCCATTCAATGGATACATGATCTGCCCTCGCTTCCTGGCACTCAAGGTCTTCTCAATGATCCTTCTGTGGCCTCTGCCTTGTCTAAACTGTGGGGAGCGAAATTCAGTTTACCGCATCTAATTGAAGAGGGCTTAATGTTTCCCTTTGGGATAGGCAACATTAACACTCCTTTGGATGGTTCCTTTGGTGAGTATAATTATTTTACTTCGCCTTTGCTAATTAGTATATCTCTATAACCATGATGTTTATACTCTGTTTTTCAGCCGATGCTATTCTTCCGGCTCTTATGTACAGGAATTCTGCTATGACCAAGTCCTTTATCAATAATCTTGGAGAACAATGGTTACTGGCTCGCCAATCTGATCTCAATCCCTCTACCTTGGGCTTACTTTCTGAAGAAGAACAACAAGCAGAGGGTGTCGCACTCATGGAAGAGGAAGAAGAAGAGCCTTTTGTTACTTTAGTTAAAAAACCAAATCTTACCAAGGATTCTCCCTTTGGTGATTTCTTTGGTACCTTTGTACAAAATCCTCTTGTTCCGGCGCCTATTTCTTTTGAAAGAGGTAAAGCACCGATGACTCCCACCAATATCATCTCCAATCCTGCTCTTCGAATGATGAGGCCTGGTCTGCTTATCTCTTCTTCTTCTACTGTTTCAGCTTCTCCTGCTCCTGCTTCTGAGATGGCCGCTATCTCTCCTGTGCCTTCTACATCCTTGGCATTGGCCTTGCCTCCCTTGGCTTATAGGCCTCGAGCAAAACGAACTCCTTGTCGGAGATCTTCTCCCATTGTCAGCCCTTCAACCGTTAGTGTTTCCACAATTGTGACAACCCCTCCTGCACTACTACCTTCTGTTCCCTCTAGCTCCCACTCTGCTCCTCCTACTTTTACTATCCCTTTTCCTCAGATTGCCTCCTCTTCTTCTCCATCTCCGGCTTCCTCTCATCCCCCTCCTTTATTTAGAGTAGCTGCGGGCTTACCTTCTCAATTGGGACAACCTTCTAGTCCTCCTGGCTATGGTACTTTGCAATTGCAAGGTTTATTGGCTGAATCTTGGTCACAAGGTTATGAACAATTGCGAGGCCTTAGTCTCCCACATCGAGCGGATCGCCATAGTCGTCAGGCAGTGGCTGTAAGTATTCCTAGTTATGCGTTTATTAGCTTTGTAACTGTATCTTTGACCCACGTTATCCTTTTATTTAGTTTCTAGCCACAAGTCTGCATATCGATCAGCTGCTCATAGCTAAAGATCATGAGAACACTAAGTTGAAAGCTCAACTAGAGACATTGAAGGCTGCCTCACCTTCTTCTAGTAGTGATAGGGCTCAGTTGCAAGAGCAGGTGGTCTTGCAAAATCAACAATTGGGAACCCTGAAGCAAGCATTGGAGGAATGTCAACAACTGCTGAAAGACAAAGAGCTTGCTAGGAAGACGTTAGAATTACAGGTGGAGAGACTGCATTCAGGTCTTCGATTGGAGATCGCTTTAAAAGAGAAAGCTCTCTTAGATGCTTCTCAGAAAAGTCTTATCTTAGAGAAAGTAGAGAAGCTTCATAATACTTGTCTTTCTGACCAAGCTCAGGACCTGGCTTCTCATGATTTCACTATTCTACAGGAACAAGAGCTGAGGAAAGCTCAAGATAACGAATTATCACTGCTCCAGAAGGAATTGGAACAGCTAAGATCGGAGAAGGATGCTTTAAAAGAACAAAACTCAAAACTACAAGCTGATTTCCAGCGTTATAAGGAGCAGGAAAAGAGTCGATGGGAGGAGTAGCGGCAGGCTTACTTAAAGTCACCAGCATTTGCCCGGGAATTTGTTCGCAGGATAGTGGGTGCGCTAAATCATTCCGTATCGGGGGTTCTTCAACAGCTAAAAGAGGGTGGATATTTACCCAAGGAACCTCCCCTTTCTTTCATAAATCGCCGCAGGCTTAATGAAGAACTACCCTCAGATTTGAAAGACCCTTTCCCGGATGTTTAAAGAAGGTATTCATAAAAACTTGTAAAGTAAGAATTGATAATGAGCAAAAAAGGTGCAGTTGGTACTGAGTAACTAAGTATTTGCAAGGTATAAGGAAATTTTAACACTTACTTGCTTATTCTTCATACTTAGTTTGAGAATACCCCTTTTGGAATGTTATTGCTTGCTGAATATAAACTCTATTAAGAAATTCCTTGTTCATCCTTCAAAGCGGAGCCTTATCTTGATGGGTTCTTTTTTTTCCAGTAACCTCCCGTATTTCCCCGAGGATGAATAGTCTCGGTCGAGACTGGATATGAAATTGTATAAACTATTGGCCTCCAAGATGAATATAATATCCTGGACGACTTTTGAGTAAATACTTTCATTTTCACATATCTAGGCTCCTCTATGGAATCCCCTTTCGAAATTAGGCTTCGAAACTAGAAGATTCTCTGGTTATTTATATCTTGCACGGGTTCAGAATCTTTGATCTCTTTTGTGAAGACTCATCTGATGTATTTCATATAATTTCTCGATGGTTCTGCTTCATATTGGTTTATAGTCTCTGGCTTCTCCTATGAAGGCTCGTCCGGGTTGCTTCATAGGATTTTGCCGATCGACTTTGGTCTGTCTTGGTTTATAGTCTCCGATTTTTCCTATGAAGGCCCGCTGGGTTACTTCATAGAATCTCCCCGATCGACTTTTAGTTTATAGTCTTCGAGTTTTCCTATGAAGGCCCGACCGGGTTACTTCATAGGCTTTTCTCGATCGACTTGGGTTTATAGTCTCCGGTTTTTCCTATGAAGGCCCGCTGGGTTACTTCATAGAATCTTCCCGATCGACTTTTAGTTTATAGTCTCCGAGTTTTCCTATGAAGGCCCGACCGGGTACTTCATAGGCTTTTCTCGATCGACTTTGGTTTATAGTCTCCGGTTTTTCCTATGAAGGCCCGCTGGGTTACTTCATAGAATCTTCCCGATCGACTTTTAGTTTATAGTCTCCGAGTTTTCCTATGAAGGCCCGACCGGGTTACTTCATAGGCTTTTCTCGATCGACTTTGGTTTATAGTCTCCGGTTTTTCCTATGAAGGCCCGCTGGGTTAGTTCATAGAATCTTCCCGATCGACTTTAGTTTATAGTCTCCAAGTTTTCCTATGAAGGCCCGACCGGGTTACTTCATAGGCTTTTCTCGATCGACTCTGATCTGTCTTGGTTTATAGTCTCCGGTTTTTCCTATGAAGGCCCGCTGGGTTACTTCATAGAATCTTCCCGATCGACTTTTAGTTTATAGTCTCCGAGTTTTCCTATGAAGGCCCGACCGGGTTACTTCATAGGCTTTTCTCGATCGACTCTGATCTGTCTTGGTTTATAGTCTCCAGTTTTTCCTATGAAGGCCCGCTGGGTTACTTCATAGAATCTTCTCGATCGACTTTTAGTTTATAGTCTCCGAGTTTTCCTATGAAGGCCCGACCGGGTTACTTCATAGGCTTTTCTTGATCGACTTTGGTTTATAGTCTCCGGTTTTTCCTATGAAGGCCCGCTGGGTTACTTCATAGAATCTTCTCGATCGACTTTAGTTTATAGTCTCCGAGTTTTCCTATGAAGGCCCGACCGGGTTACTTCATAGGCTTTTCTCGATCGACTCTGATCTGTCTTGGTTTATAGTCTCCGATTTTTCCTATGAAGGTCCGCTGGGTTACTTTATAGAATCTTCCCGATCGACTTTAGTTTATAGTCTCCGAGTTTTCCTATGAAGGCCCGACCGGGTTACTTCATAGGCTTTTCTCGATCGACTTTGGTTTATAGTCTCCGGTTTTTCCTATGAAGGCCCGCTGGGTTACTTCATAGAATCTTCCCGATCGACTTTAGTTTATAGTCTCCGAGTTTTCCTATGAAGGCCCGACCGGGTTACTTCATAGACTTTTCTCGATCGACTTTGGTTTATAGTCTCCGGTTTTTCCTATGAAGGCCCGATGGGTTACTTCATAGAATCTTCCCGATCGACTTTAGTTTATAGTCTCTGAGTTTTCCTATGAAGGCCCGACCGGGTTACTTCATAGGCTTTTCTCGATCGACTTTGGTTTATACGAAAGTATAATACTTGGGCTAACCTCGTGTTGACTTGTAATTCCTTGAGGGGAGCCGAATAGGCCTTTAGGATTTCCCCCTATTTTACTGCTTGAAAAATAGAAAGGAGGCTTCCCCTGATACTTATTAATTCGCATGAACCATATTTATCTTCTATGTCAATATTTATCTTACTTGACTTTCATCAAAGAAACAAAGTACATAAACTGCAAGTATCTCAATTCACCTGGGAATTCCAATAACTGTGAATGTATTTAAAGTAATATGATCCAATCAAGCTCGATAGGGTTGCAAATGATTAGCGCTCCAAGGGCGCTCCAACATTCTTCCTTCGGTATCTTGGAGATAGTATGAGCCTGACGCGAGCTTTTCTATTACTTTATAAGGCCCTCCCCATTGTGGTGCTAACTTGCTGACATCTCCCACAGGCTTAACTCGTTTCCATACCAAATCACCTACTTGGAAGAATCTGGGAATGACTCTTTTGTTATAATTCTGTCTCATCCTCTGTCGATATGATATAAGACGTGTAGCAGCTTTATCCCTTATTTCCTCGATCAAGTCCAGCTCCATAAGTCGTCTATCTCTATTATCCTCATCATACAATTGTCTTCTGTCAGACTCTACTCCTACCTCAATGGGGATTACTACTTCTCCTCCATAAACTAACTGGAAGGGGGTGATTCCTGTAGCTTCACGAGGCGTAGTACGATATGCCCAGAGAACGCTGGGTAACCCGTCTACCCAGCTACCTCCGATATGATCTAACTTAGTTTTCAGTCCTCTGATAATCTCCCTATTAGTTACTTCTGCTTGTCCGTTGCTCTGCGGGTAAGCTACAGAGATGAAGGCCTGAGTAATCCCATAACTCTGACACCAGTCTAGGATTCTATCGCCTTGAAACTGTCTTCCATTATCAGAGACCAACTTATGAGGAATGCCAAACCGGTAGATTATATTTTTCCATAAGAATTTAATGACCGCGTCCTCTGTGATTCTAGCAAGTGGTTCTGCTTCCACCCATTTAGAGAAATAATCCACAGCCACCAACAAGAACCTCCTCTGTGAAGCAGCCATAGGAAATGGACCTACTATGTCCATTCCCCACTGATCAAAAGGACACGAGACTATAGAGGTTCTTAATAACTGAGTAGGGTGATGTAATATATTCTGATGCTTTTGACAAGAAATACAAGTTCTTACCAGTTTAGCGGCATCTTCATGTAGAGTGGGCCAGAAATATCCCGCTAGGAGGATTTTACGAGCCAAAGATCTTCCTCCTATATGATTACCACAAGAACCCTGATGCACCTCCTGTAAAATAAATTGTGTGTCTTCTGTGCCTACACACTTGAGCAAAGGTCTGGAAAAAGCCCTTTTATATAATTGTTCCCCCACCATAGTATATTGAGCAGCTCGTTTCTTAAATACCCTGGCTTGTTCTGTATCTCTTGGAAGAAGACCTTGCTGTAAATATAGTATAATTTGAGCTCGCCAATCACCCTGAATTTCTATATCAGTCTGTCTTTCAATAAAAGAAATTAATAGGGTCTATTCCACTGGTCGATCAAGACTCCATGGTATTACAGCAGAGGCTAATTTAGCTAATTCATCTGCCACCTGATTCTCTGATCGAGGAATTTTTTGTATGCTCACATCTTGAAATTGAGACTTCAACTTATCGAATGCCTCGGCATATAACTTAAGCCTGTCATTATTGATTTCAAAATTACCTGATAATTGTTGGGCTGCTAGCTGAGAATCAGAGTATATAAGGACTCGAGCTGCTCCTACATGCCGAGCAGCCTGTAAGCCAGCTATTAGAGCTTCATATTCAGCCTCATTGTTGGTAGCTCTGTAATTTAATCTAATGGAAAGTTGAAGTCTGTCTTCTCTCGGGGATACAAGAAGAATACCGATTCCACTGCCTTGTCTAGTTGCAGAGCCATCCACATAAACTTTCCAGGTATCTTCTTCTTCTGGGCCTTGAACCTCTATGATGAAATCTGCTAGAGCTTGTGCCTTGACGGCTGAGCGGGGTTGATATTGGATGTCATATTCCCCAAGCTCGGTTGTCCATTTGACTAACCGTCCTGATGCCTCTGGGTTGAGCAATACCCGACCGAGAGTGCTGTTGGTTAAGACAATAATCTCATGTGCTAAGAAATATGGGCGCAACCTCCGAGCAGTCAATATTAGAGCATAAGCCAGCTTTTCTAGTGTAGTGTATCTACACTCCGCTCCTTTTAATAAATGACTAGAAAAATATACAGGTTGTTGTTGTTGTTGCAGGGCTTTCTGAACATGAGAATTAATGAGGAGTTCCAAATCCTCGCGGCTGATAGTAAGTAGGTTCGACTTCCCAGCTTCTTCCATCACGTAGTCTCAGATTCAGGTGAAGTTCCCACAGACGGCGCCAAATTTGATCCTGTCTGAGAAGCTGACCGTGAAGGAGATCCGGAAGAAGGAAACCCACTGCAATGACGAGGAATAAGGCCGGTGAAACCTCGACCCGAGAAACCCAAAGCAGGTCGGAAGAAAACCAGAATCACCGGAGGAAATCTGCTAAGTAGGAAGAAATCCCCGTACAAATAGGAGAAAACCGAACTTTCAAGCTCCTGAAGCTCCCTGCGCACAAGAGACCAACCAACACTATCGTCAGTGACCTAAGACCGGGGTGGGAATCCCTGGCTAGGCCCTCCGACGCTCAAGTTAGTGATCTCCCTTGATGCCGAGGAAGGAAGAAGAAAGAAGATGAACAGTAGCCAGAAAATTAGGGATCTCAACTTACCTCGCCAACGGAGAGGATTCCCCCTTTTATACCACTTCATATAACCTCCGTAGTCATGAAGTGGACCCCGATTTGTTAGAGTTCGTTATGACATCAGCTGCGTACTTGAGGAAGATGATTTTTAAGGAATCTTTTTTGTACCCCAGATGTACCTTCTTTGTCGTTTAGCACCTGCAAGACAAGCTGAAAGCATATTTCCCGCCAAAATATATATTCTCTATCATGAATTATTTTATTCGGTATATTCATGTATGATTCTTCTTCATATGACTTCTATTTGTATCTTTGTTATGTTTAAAAAATAACATTTTATTCAACATGTTTCTAAGGTATTTATTGAAGGAATTATGCGGGTTCTTTGCTCGAAAGAACCCTCTTGACCGATATTGGTCTATCTTTGCTTCGGAGTATGTAGCGGTCGTTATTGGCTTACCTTCATACGGCAAGTATGTATCGACCGATATTGGCCTATCTTCGTTCGGCAGGCATGTATCGACCGATATTGGCAGGCATATATCGACCGATATTGGTCTATCTTTGCTTTGGAGTGTGCATCGGTCGTTATTAACTTACCTTCATATGACAAGCATGTATTGACCGATATTGGCCTACCTTCATTCGGCAAGCATATATCGACCGATATTGGTCTATCTTTGCTTTGGAGTGTGCATCGGTCGTTATTAACTTACCTTCATATGGCAAACATGTATCGACCGATATTGGCCTACCTTCGTTCGGCAAGCATATATCGACCGATATTGGTCTATCTTTGCTTTGGAGTGTGCATCGGTCGTTATTAACTTACCTTCGTATGGCAAGCATGTATCAACCGATATTGGCCTACCTTCGTTCGGCAATCATATATCGACCGATATTGGTCTATCTTTGCTTTGGAGTGTGCATCGGTCGTTATTAACTTACCTTCATATGGCAAGCATGTATCGACCGATATTGGCCTACCTTCGTTCGACAAGCATATATCGACCGATATTGGTCTATCTATGCTTTGGAGTGTGCATCGGTCGTTATTAACTTACCTTCATATGGCAAGCATATATCGACCAATATTGGCCTACCTTCGTTCGGCAAGTATGTATCGACCGATATTGGCCTATCTTCGTTCGGTAGGCATGTATCGACCGATATTGGCCTACCTTTGTTCTGAAAGTATGTTTCGGTCGTCCTTGGCCTTCCTCCTTTGACTCTTTCTTCCTTTTCTTTCCTCATCTGAAGACCCACAAAACCTAACCCATATCATAAACCATCCTTGTTAGCGTTGTATGCTTTTGTTTCTTATATTTCCGCTGCATATCTCTGAAGAAACGAGCAACGCCGACGACAGGCGTACGAAGAGCTATTCACCCCCCTCTAGTTACTTTTCGGTCCTAACATATGCCCCTTTTATCATTTATAGCTTCTGTTATCTCCAAGGTTGCTGAAGGAATTATGTTGTTATCATTGGTCTATTGATGGGAGACACGATGGTCCTTGAAGAAGTTTCCAGAAGAATATTATCTGGCACAAAGTTGTTATTATAACAAGCTATCGGGCTATTGTCTCCTGAATATAATCCGACAATCCTTAAGTCGACCACCCTGTTAGGGTGATGTTGTTGGCGGAATATAATCCAGTCGATCCTTAAGCCGGCCGACTCGTTCGGATGATATTGTTAGCTGAATATAATTCGACCGACCCTTAAGCCAACCACCTTGATAGAATTATGTTGTTTGCTGAATATATCTCGGTCGGTCATTAAGTTAACCGCCTTATTAGGCTGATGTAGTATGCTGAATATATTTCGGTCAGTTATTAAGTCAGCCACCCTATTAGGCTGATGTAGTCTTCTGAATATATCTCAGCTGATCATTAAGTCGACCGTGGATGATCAGTTATCTTCTGCATAATCTATTTTGTCGTGTATTATATTGCATGTATCTTGGCTGGTCATTAAGCCTTTCTGTTATATTCTGTGCAGCCTTGAGACATTTGTTTAAGAGTGATATAATGTCTTAGTCATGTTGGAAATTTACTCGAGAAATAATATAATGACCCATGCTCCCTAGAGGTCCTTCTGATAACTTATCCTTTGCTGGAATCTCGGCCGGGTGATAATATCAAGATAAGCACTGCAGACTCGGTCATCCTTTTATCCGCCCAGGTTTATAATGGGTCACCAAGAGAAACACAACTATGTTCTAAGAGGTTAAGTTGATATATTAAGCTGAGCTATATTTGTCTTGCCCGATTTTTTGTATGACCGGGACATAAATTTGTCTGAATTTATGACTAGATGACTTTTTGTATGGCTGATCATTAAACCCAAATAGAGATTTCATCGAAGATCATGCCAGATGGTTGCTATAGGCCCACATGCACCTTGAAGATGAGGAGATCCTTAAAAAAAGACCAATGCCTGCCCATCCATGATAGCCCGATTTCGGTCGATGAACAAGTAAAATTTAAAAAGGAAGAGATTCTCTCCAATGTAACACCCACGAACTTCTTAGGCTAAGTATGTGAAGATTTTCTCTTAAGAATAAAAGAAGATAAGATGGGAAAATATATATATATATATATATATATATATATATATATATATATATATATATATATATATAAAAAGAAATGGTCAAGGATTGAACCTTGAACCTTCTTAAGCTAAGGATTATGGAATTACCACTAGACCATCATGAGTTATTATTAAATAGAGAATGGATATTATAGATAAAGATAAAACCATGATTAAGAGAAGGAAGCAAGAAAATATCAAGTAGCTTTTTCCTCCTTCTCTTGATTAAGAAGAAAACAAGAAAAAGACAAATTGTCTTCTTCTCCTTCTTCTTCATTTTCATGGATGACAAGAGAGAAGGAGAGGAGAGGAAGTAGGGGGATGAATGAAGACATTTCTTCATCATTAAGAGAATAAAAGATGAGTTAAGAAGAGGGGAAAGCAAAGCCTCTTTTTGCTTCTTACTTCCACCTAGCATAAGAGGGAAAATCAAGAGGGACTTCATTTTTTCTTCCCTTCCCTCACCTTGCTGTGACCTAGAGCATCCTCTCTTCTTTCCCGAAAATCCAACTAAGGTTTTCTACCTAAGGAAACCAAACCACAAGAAGGAACCCTCAAGATCTACCTCTCACAAGCAAGAGAAGCACAAAGGAGCACTAGGAGGAGAAGCTCTCTTCTTTCTCTTCACAAAGGGTACCTTCTCTTAGGAAAAGACCAAGCAAGAGGATGTGAGTATCCCCTCACCTGTGGTACAAGTGGTTATATGATTTTTGTTTGGGTTTATATGAATTTATAACCTAGAGTTTCCTTTAGAAATTTCGGTTAGGATACTTGTAAAGTTCATGGAAGCTTAAAACCAAAACCAATATGTTTAAGTTTTTCCTCATGATATGTTATGAATATGACCTTGATGTTTCATGCTTGTATAAGGCTTGGAGTTAGGTGATACTCTACCTTAGGGTTCGGCCATGAAGAGGCTTAAAACCTAGGGAAGCTCAATTTAAAAACTAACATGCCTATGATCACTTCTATGATGTTATATGAATATTTTCCTTGATATTTTTACTTGTATGTTGTTTAGAACTAGTAGGACCCTACCTTAAGGGTTCGGCCATGAAGGGATTTAATACCCTAAGGAGGCTCAACCTCAAATCTAGCTTGCGTATGTTTTACCTTATGAAAAGATATGGAAAGTAACATAAAGCCCTTGAGATTCATGTTGCTTAGGGTTAGGTTTTCACATGATAACCTTTCGGCCAACCTAAAATGTAAGGCTTAGGCAAGCCTAAATTCAACCCTAACATGTTTATGTTCCTCCCCATGATATGCCATGAAATTCATAAGGTACTCACATGCTTGTAATTTCTAGAAGAGGTATCAAGTATGAAGTTTTTCCATAATATGTTATGAATGTACTATTGATGTTTTATACTTGTATGTTGCTTAGAACTAGTAGTATCTTGTAACGCCCGCCCTCCCTGCTAACCCTAAGGGACGGGGCTACGATACTCCATGTACAGATTTTTCTTTTTAAAACAGCGGAAGACTTAAAATAATTTTCTTAGTTTAATAAAAACTTTTCTTTTGTTTTTCTTTTCATCAGATCCGAACTACACTATCACGGCATCAATAACATGATATCAAAATTAGTAGAAACATAACATCAAGTCACACATACGGTACTACAATTCATGATTCCAAAGCATAGTTCTTTAAAAGTTTTTAAAGCAGGTTCTTATTTGGTTGCCTAGCCACTGCCACACACATCTCCTGGCCTCTCCTGCTGCTCCTTTAGCTCATCCAGCTTTTTCCTTTATCTGTGGTACAAGGAAAGTAAGCTATGAGCACTCATGGCTCAATAAGTTCCTTTCCTACTCACTAAAACCGAAAATCATCACATGATCAAAGAATGTCTCAACATAACATGATCTCAACTAGTCATGGCATAACATATCATACTCTTTAAGCATATCATGCAACATAACAAAATCATAACTAGTCATGGCATATCATCTCTTAAAGCATAACATGAAACATAACATAATCATATCTAATCATGGCATATCATAGTATCATCATAAGGTGGCATGGCATATCAAGCTCTTAAAGCATAGCATGAAACATAACGTAATCATATCTAATCATGGCATATCATAGTATCATCATAAGGTGGCATGGCATATCAAGCTCTTAAAGCATAGCATGAAACATAACATAATCATATCTAATCATGGCATATCATAAATCATAGCATCATCACAACATGATCATAAGATATATGCAATATGATTTTGAAAACATGTATCCGAAAAACATGTGTATGGCTCATGATCTTTAAAACCATTTCTTCTTACATATATACTTGAACATAATATCAACATAATCAGGGCCCCGGCTTGTACCACACATAGATAAATCACGTAGATATGCGCGCTTCCTAAGTATATCCAAGGTAGCAAGTCTTGAATCATACTAGGAACTAGGTCCGGATCACACAGCCATAGACCTAGGGGCGTACTAAGGAGCCCATCCCTTTGTTTTTACTAGCCTGGATCACACAGCCAAAGGCCTAGGGGCTGATTAGGAGCCCACCCTTGGTACAAGCCTTACAAAGTAAAGTAGCATGTATAAAAATGCATCATTTAGTCACATAGCATATCATAGAAGTATGCATCACTTAGGCATACATTATGTCATAAAAGTATGCATCACTTAGGCATACATCATGTCATAAAAAGTATGCATCACTTAGGCATACATCATGTCATAAAAAGTATGCATCACTTAGGCATACATCATGTCATAAAAGCATGCATATTTTCACCACATAGCATATCATGAGAGCATGCATATTTTAGGCACATAGCATATCATCAAAGCATGCATATTTCTATCCACATAGCATATCATAAAAGCATGCATATTTTAAGCACATAGCATATCATCAAAGCATGCATATTTCTATCCACATAGCATATCATGAAAGCATGCATATTTTAAGCACATAGCATATCATCAAAGCATGCATATTTCTATCCACATAGCATATCATGAAGGCATGCATTTTTTTTAAGCACATAGCATATCATCAAAGCATGCATATTTCTAAGCACATATCATATCATGGAAAGTATAAATCACAAGCATACATGTTTAAGCATAAGGGTGTATCATGTGATTATACTATCATAAGAAACATGGTAACATAGTTAGCTTGGGTTCTAAGCTTCCTAATCCCTTGGGTTCTTATCATGGCCGAACCCCCTTTAGATCTCAATTTAGGTAAAAACAACCTCCAAGCATGTGGTGTTGATACAGTCTGACCTGGTTGTTGTTTTGATGTTGACACTGATTTAAGTTTGTATCAGATAGTGTTTAAACTCAGAATGACTACTGATCGAGGTTGATCAGTTGGGAGGGAAAGTCCTGGTGAGTGAAGCCAGGCAAGGGAAATCCAGATGGGTCAAGACATCTGGTGAAAAGTCCAAGCAGGGAGCTTGGCACGGAAAGGTCAGAGAGGGCTCGATAGCTCGTTCTCTGGACCGGACGAAGTCGGAGAGGGCTCGGTAGCTCGTTCTCCGGACTAGGTCGGAGAGGGCTCGGCGTTCTCCGGACTAGGTCAGAGAGGGCTCGGTAGCTCGTTCTCTAGACCGGATGAAGTCGGAGAGGGCTCGGTAGCTCGTTCTCCGGATTAAGTCAGAGAGAGACTTAAGTGGACTTTCAATGGCACATTGGATCGATCTGGCACGGTAGAAGTCGCTGGATCGGTCGGCGGACCGATCCAAAGGCTTTCACTTCGTCGATCGCTTCTGTACGCACATGAGCAGGTGAAATCGATTCGGTCAGCACTGCGGGTGCAATCTGATCGGTCCGGAGACCGATCGGAGAAGAGCTGCGAGAAAGAAAGGTGGATCGGTGCGTGGACCGATCCACTAATCGATCGGGCGATCGACGAGAACACTCGAGCACAATCGATCGAGGGGAGACCGATCGGAGAAGAGCGCAAAGAAAGAAAGGGTGGATCGGTGCGTGGACGATCCACACTCAATCGATGGGTCACACGACCATCGAATGGTCTCGAACCGATCGTGCTTTGCACGATCGGTCCAAGCTGTGATCGGATCGGTGACCGATCCACACACTGATTTGTTCGTTGTATCAACGATTCTTTCACTGCTTTTGATATATCTCATTCATTTATGTGATGTAATCCTCTGTGCTGTTAGCTTTTGAGTTTGCAGGTTAACATGTATCGTTCCAAGCTTAATTTCAAATTAAGTTCGTAAGAGGAATGCGACAAATGGTCTTTCTGTTGGTTTCAGCGGCGCATGGTGCATTTCAGGCATCAACGGATACTGCTGTCTGCGATCCGCTTGACTCCGGGATTGGTTCGAGCTCGGAAGACGTCGGTGTTGACTGTGATATCATTGGTGTGAGTTCAGAGAATCGGAGAAGGAGGAAAGGGATTGGGCTTGATTTCTGATTTGGACCGATTTTGCTGATTTGGACCAGATTTGTGACGAGATCAGGTTTTGAGAAGCGGTAAAAGCAGTGAGAGGAACAAGAACAATAGAAGAAAAGCTTCAAAGAAAAGTCTGATGTGCGAAGTTCTTGAGCTCTCGGGTGAACTGCGATCTCCACTGATTCTCGCGTGGTTGTAAGCATTTCTATTCTCCTTTGCCACCGAGTTTCTGTAAGTCTCGTGCCTTAACTTAGATATTTCTTGAGACTTTGTGGGAAGGTTACTCCACCTAGAAGGAGGATCTCTAGCCGAAATTCTTCCGGGGTGCGATCTACCGAAGATCAAGGAGTCGTCCACCTTACGGACACGCCGAGGAGTAGGGGCAAGTTATCCCCGAACCTCGTAAATCTGTGTATCAGTGTTTGTGTGCTGTTTTTCGTTTTGTTTTAGTTTGCTTATTCCGCTGCGCTAACTAGTTTCTGTGTAGAACTCTCTGCTTAAGTTTTTAAAGAGGCTATTCACCCCCCCCTCTAACCATCTAAGATCCCAACAAGTGGTATCAGAGCAAGGGGCTCTTTGATTCGGATTAACACCCAAAAGAGCAAATAAGGATGGCTATGAAGGAAGGCTTCAGCACAAATCGACCACCCTACTTCGAAGGAGCAGATTTTCAATATTGGAAGGGCCGCATGGAGTATTACCTCAAGACCGACATTTCCATGTGGTTTTCCGTCAAGGAGGGTTTTACACCACCAAAAGATGAAGAAGGTAAGGAACTTGATTCGTCTAGGTGGTCTACCGAACAACTACGCAAAGCACAAGCCGATGCCAAGGCTATGATCACCTTGCAATGTGGAATCGCCAAGGACCAACTCGTCAAGGTAGGTTCGTTCTCGAGTGCAAGAGACCTATGGAACAAACTCATCGAGCTCCAAGAGGGAACTCGAGATTCTCGGATTGCCAAGAGGGACTTATTCTTGAATCAACTCCAAAATCTAACTATGAAGGACAATGAAACGGTAAGTGAGCTTCACGGGAGATTCAAGGAGATCATCAACGGTCTACACTCGGTGGACGAACGAGTGGAGAATCGCGATCTCGTAAGGTATGCTCTAAAAGCTTTTCCTAGGAATGCCTTGTGGTCATCTATGGTAGATGCCTACAAGGTATCCAAGGATCTTTCCATTGTTAAATTAGATGAATTTTTCTGTGAGATGGAACTTCATGAGCTTGCTAACAAAGGTCAAGGGTATTGCTTTGTTTGCAGGACCAAAGAGCAAGGATGGAAGAAGGAAGAAGGAAAAGAAGAAAGAAAAGGAGATTTCCTCATCCACCTCTTCCTCAGAATCCGATGATGAAAGTGGATCATCATCAAGTGAGATGGCGAATTTCGTAAGAAGAATCATGAGAAGGAGCAGGAGATACAAAGGAAAAGGTAAACCTAGTGAACAAAATATTGACAAAACTAATGTTACGTGTTATGAGTGCAGCAAAAAGGGACACTATCGAAGTGAGTGTCCAAAACTTAAGAAGAAGGAGGAACGAGCCAAAAAGAAGGAGGAAAGAGCCAAGAAGAAGAAGGCTCTCAAGGCCACTTGGGATGAGTCCTCATCAAGCTCATCGGAGGAAGAAGAGAAGATGGAAAAGAGCACACGACAATTAGCACTTATGGCAAGGGAAGTTTCGGACTCGGGAAGTGAGGGAGATTCGAGCGACGCTTCAACCGCGGCTTCATCATCGTCGGATGATGAAGAGGTAACCTCTTCTCATATAGAAAAGTGTTATAAGACTATCACTCATTTATCTACATTGCTTAAAAAGTCAAAAACAGAAAATAAATTGTTAAAAGAAGAAGTAAAAACCTTAAGGACCCTTAGGGAAGATGGGGTCGATGACCTACATCTAGAAGTCCTTGAGGATGAGAACAAGGCGTTAAAGGGTGAGGTTGAGAAACTCAAGAAAATGCTTGAGAAATTCTCAACTAGCTCTAAGACTCTAGACATGATTCTAAATGCCCAAAGGGCAGTCTACAACAAGGCCGGGCTAGGGTATCAACCCAAGGAGTCGAGTTTCATTTCTCTAATGTCTAGAACTCAACATAGTAGATCACATGTTTCTAGGGCTCATGGAACTAGGAAAGGTATGACCAAGGCATGGGTTCCTAGGTCTTTCGTTGTAGAAGCATTAGGTCCCAAGATTTGGGTACCTAAAACCTCTATCTTCCGTGTCTTGTAGGCATTGGTCGAGGGGAGCATCTATCAACTTGGTTTGTTGATAGTGGATGCTCCAAGCACATGACTGGGGAGATTCACTGTTTTCTACCATTCAAAACAAAAATAGAGGTAATGTGTCATTTGGTAACAATGGTAGCCTTAAGGTTGTAGGAGTTGGAGACATTCATATATCCGAATGTCTCCATATCAAGAATGTCCTTCTAGTCAAGGGGATGACTTTTAATCTCCTAAGTGTCAGTCAATTGTGTGATACGGGTTACATAATTGAATTTCATTCAAGTCAATGTTTGGTTAAACACATTGACATACTTGACACGGTACTAGTAGGCACAAGGGTTGATAATATTTATCAAGTATCGTTTAAAAGTGCTACTAATGCTTTGATTAAGTGTTTCATGTCGAAAGAAGAAGAGTCTTGGCTATGGCATAGAAGGTTGGCACATGTAAACATGAAGAACATCCGGAAGTTGGCCAACCAAGGATTAGTGCGAGACTTACCCAGCATCAAGTACCACAAGACCAAACTATGTGATGCATGTCAAAAGGGTAAGCAAACAAAAGGTGTTCATAAAGGTAAAAGCACTGTAAGTACATCTACTGCTTTAGATTTATTGCACATGGACCTATTTGATTGCAGTAGTGTAATATCATTGAATGGAAGTAGATATTGCTTGGTAATCGTTGATGATTTTACTAGATACACATGGACTTTCTTTTTGAAACATAAGGACCAAACTATAGATATTTTTATTTCCTTTTGTAGAAGAACTGAAAATGAAAAATCTACAACAATTAAAACCATTAGAAGTGATCATGGTGGGGAATTTCAAAATCATAGGTTTCTAGAGTTTTGTCAAGAAAAGGGATATAGGCATGAGTTCTCTACTCCAAGGAAATGGGGTTGTGGAGAGAAAGAACTGAGTCCTACAAGAGGCTGCAAGCATGCTCAATGAGTACTCACCGAGCTACTTATGGGCTGAATACAGCTTGCTATGTGCAAAATCGAGTTTTAATACATAGGTTTTAGGAAAGACTCCCATGAACTTTGGTTTGGGAAACCGCTACAATTAAACATCTTAGGGTGTTTGGTTGTAAGGTGTTTATCTTGAACACCAAGGATCATCTTGGGAAGTTCACGGCTAAGGCCGATCAAGGGATACTGGTCGGTACTCTTCACCAAAGCCTATCGAGTCTACAACAATAGGACCAAATTGATTGAAGAGTCCTCTGATGTAGCTTTTGAAGAAATCCCTAACTTAAATGATCAACCAAGGGATATAGGAGAAATTCAATTTGAACTTAGAAATCTAAGTTTGAATGATCAAAATGAAGAACGAGTCGAAGTTGACTCTGATGTTGATGAGCAAAGGCAACAAAGAACTCAATCTGATCCTTTGCCTGATATTGAGTCCTTGCCTGTGCCGAGTGAGACCACTCATGAGGCACCGCCAACACCAAGGCAGTCTAGGTTAGCCACTAGTCATCCCCAAGATCAAATTGTGGGAGACATCCAACAAGGGGTTAGGACTAGGTCATTCTTTAGAAATGAATCTAATGAAGTCGCATTGATTTCAGAGATTGAACCAAAAATAGTTGATGAGGCATTGCATGATCCTGATTGGATCTTAGCTATGCAAGATGAGTTAGGTCAATTTGAAAGGAGCCAAGTGTGGGACTTAGTTCCTAGACCTAAGAAGACCACCATTATTGGAACTAAATGGGTCTTCAAAAATAAGATAAATCAAAAGGGAGAAGTTGTAAGAAACAAGGCAAGACTTGTAGCCAAGGGCTATAGTCAAGTCGAAGGTCTCGATTATGATGAGACTTATGCTCCCGTGGCCCGATTAGAGTCCATTCGTTTGATGCTAGCTTTTGCTGCACATAGAGGTTTCAAACTCTATCAAATGGATGTTAAATCTGTCTTCTTAAATGGTTTTATTAAAGAAGAAGTCTATGTTGAACAACCACCGGGGTTTGTGAATACCGAAGCTCCAAACCACGTGTACAAGCTCAAGAAAGCACTTTATGGGCTTAAACAAGCACCACGAGCTTGGTACGAAAGGTTGTCAACTTACCTATTAGAAAAGGGATTTGTAAGAGGCCAAATAGACCCAACACTATTTCTACGTAGAGATGGTGAAAACATATTTGTAGCCCAAGTGTATGTCGATGACATAATTTGTGGCTCAAATAACAAGGGCTATTTGAATGAATTTATTTCTCACATGGAAAGTGAGTTTGAGATGAGTCTAGTAGGAGAGTTGACATTTTTCCTCGGACTTGAAATCAAACAAACTCGAGATGGAATTTATGTCCATCAGACAAAATACACTCAAGAGATGCTTAGAAAATTCAATATGAGTGACTCTAAGGAAGTGTCCACTCCAATGGCGACAAACACTCGCCTTGACAATGATGAGAGTGGAAAGCCAATTGATCTAACACAATATAGAAGCATGATTGGTAGTCTTCTATATCTCACAGCTAGTCGACCGGACATACTCTTTGCTGTGGGCATGTGCGCTAGGTATCAAGTCTGTGCCAAGGAATCTCACTTAATTGCAGTTAAGAGAATTCTGAGATATCTCAAAGGCACAATGAGAGTAGGACTGTGGTACCCTCGTACCGAGTCTTTTGATTTGATAGGCTATACCGATTCCGATTATGCTGGATGCAAATTGGATCGGAAAAGTACTAGTGGGGGTTGCCAATTTTTAGGTTCATCTTTAGTTAGTTGGTCGAGTCGGAAGCAACATTGTGTTGCTCTCTCCACGACCGAGGCTGAATATATTGCCATGGGAGAGAGTGTATCACAATTGTTGTGGATGATACACACCCTAGAGGATTATGGACTTTCTTATAAGGGTGTACAAGTGCTATGTGACAACATTAGCACGATCAACCTAACTAAAAATCCAGTCCATCATTCGAGGACCAAACACATAGAAGTGCGTCATCACTTCATAAGAGATCACGTAGCTAGGGGAGACATTGCACTCACATATGTTGAGTCAAAATCAAACCTAGCTGATATTTTCACCAAACCCCTTCCGGAGAATGAATTTAGTCATTTAAGGAGGGAGTTGGGAATGTGTTTGGCTCCTTAGGTCCTTAGGACTTCATCATGATCAATAAGGACAAATTAAAAATGACAAGAGAAATTGGGAATGATTTTGGGCAACTTGGGAACATCTCACACAAACTATAAGGTTTAACAAAATATTTTTGTTTGATAGAAATGGGGTGAGATGCTAGGAACAACCAAATTATTCAAAATGTATCATGCATCCCTTGAATAATTAGGTTGAAGAGACATTAATTGAGTATGGGGAACACCTTTACACAATTCATGTGTAATTGGTTCCTAGATCTTACTCATATATTCCAATCAAGGAATCTTGGTTGGACTTTTGCCTAGAAGTTATCTATTTATGGTTGTTGGTTGATGTGTTGATTGATATGGTTGTTTGATTCATTTCATGACTTTGATTGTCAATACGATAGGTTGTTAAAGGAAATAATATTAACTTGGATATATTTTGACAAACTTGAAACTGATCATAGCAGTTTTAAGTCTTAATTAATACCTTGTTTCACTATATGGTTTTATAAGGTTTTCTGAGATTGGAATTCTAAGATTCCAAATGTCTGAGTTTCTGGATTTAAAGTCTGAAACTTTCGGGCTCTACACAAGCTAAGACCATAAGAGCTCATATTTTTAATATACTTGTGGGTGTTGATTCTAGGTTATGAATTTGGGAGATTCTGAATTCTTGAATTCTGAAATTTTCAAAATTCCCGATAGATAACGGCTCATATTTTCAGTTACTGAAAATTATATCAGACACTGATCGGTCCAGGGACCGATCACGATCGGTCGTGGAGACCGATCCAGATGACGACCCGATCGGTCTCCACGACCGATCGTGACAGAAATTCCCTCAGTTCACCGATCGATCCAGGATCGATCGAGGAGACACCCGCATGCATCACAACCCATCGATTATCATCGGTCCAAGGACCGATCAGAAGATCCTGATCGGTCTCCACGACCGATCAGACGATCAGACCGATCGGGATGTTTCTGATCGGTTTCGGACAGCCGTCCGATCAGATCACACTGTGCACTATCCCCTCATTAACACCTCCCGACCCACTCTCTTCCCGATCTTCTTTCACGCGGAACCCTAGCCGACTCCTTCCCTAACCTCACTCTCTTCTCGTTGCACGCCGAACCCTAGACGAAGCTCTAGCCCTCGGAAGCCCTAGCCTAAAGTTAAATGGCACCAAGGTAACTCTCTACCTCTCTAGACCTTTGGCGTTTCGGTTTCATTTCTCACCATATATGTTTTTTTTGTGCTGGTGGCTCCGGTGCTCACTCATTGCCCCATTTTACCACATTGTTGACCCTTAGGAAGAAAGTAGTGGGTGACGGGAGCTCTAAATCTAAGTCACCTGAGAAATCCAAGTCTCAAGCACCCACCCGACCTCAACCTTCCTCCTCTTCAAGGTTCCCGAACCGCCATTTTGAGCAAGCATTTCAACAGCGGACATTCAAGCTGCTTCCATGTCGATCTGTGGATCGAAAGTATATGGATGAATTTTGTCCTTCTGTGTCCGAAACCCTAGCCTATTTTAAACTTGACTCGGTAGTCTACTTAGAAAGGGACATCAACCTTGACCTAGTTTCTGAGTTTTATAACAATCTTCATCAGAACAGTGATGGTGTTTATAAAACCCGAGTCGCTAAAAGACCTATCGATTTCTCCATCAGAGAATTTTTTGGGTATCTAGGCTGCCGGATGTGTTCGGGGGATCTTTTTTCCATTTATCCTGATTTACCAGAATCATTACGTCCTCCACTTGATGTCTCACCTGACTCCATCTATGAGTACTTCTTCGGTCATCCTAGACCAGATGACCTGGATGAGTTGGATGTTGACTTTCCCACTTTTGCTGCCCTACGACTATCTGCCCCTGACTATATTCTTTTTAAGATGGTCACAAATTGTATTCTTCCAATCACATCCAAACCTCTTGCTGAGATCCGACCCTATCATTGTTTGATGCTTTATGGGTTACGTCGGCGTCTCGACTTTGACATTATGTCCAGCATCTACTCTTCGATCATCTCATATTCTCGGCCCAGCGGCTCCACTATTTATATGCCTTATGGGCATATAATTACAGATTGGCTCGAGACCCTTCAGGTAGATGTGTCTAAGGGTAGGGTAGTCAAAATGGTCAGGCAGGATTGCCGACTTGGGAAACGGGCATTTTCCAAGTCTGGCATCATTGGACAAAATGGGGGTGTTCAGTGGAAGGATGGGAGAGTTTTGGGTGAGTTACCACGGGGACCTCCACGACAGGTTGCTCCTGTTGCTGCTCCTCCTGCTGCTGCTGACGATGGAGAGGCCGATCCTGATCTGCGCTGGCAGATCGCCGAGCTGGAGAGCCGCTTTGATCGGCATGATGAGATGATATCTGCTGAGCTGGATGGCCTGCGTATTCGGATAGACCAGCGCTATGATGACCTGCGCGGGCATATTGACCAGCGTTTCGATGATATGCGCAGTCATCAGGTGGTGACACAGCAGTTGCTACTCGGATGGATGGCACGCTACCCGCCTCCGCAGTCTTACCCAGGCTATCCATCCTCCAGCGTGCCGCCTCAGGATTTCACCCCTCCTGCCGATGATGGTGATGTTCCTCAGTGTGAGGATGTTGATTGATACAGTTTGTTTGTTGACTGTCTGTATTTTGGATGTTATTTGTTAGTCTTTATGACTGACCTGGATGTTTGCACTTCTGATGCTACTCATGTATTTATGGTACTCAGTTTTATATTTGCTTGCTCTTTATTATATTTCATTTTCTATCCGTTATTAGTATGCTGTTCACTTGCATGTCTTGTTTGTCTTTTATTTCCTTATTACTGTCTTATAATACACTTAGAGGGAATTCTCAGTGCTTTAAGAACCAGACAGTAAGGGTTAAGGGGGAGTTCTTTAAGTTATCTTACCTTATTCGCACCTTTTCGGTGTTTGACAAAGGGGGAGAAGATAACTAAGTTTAGATGAATGCAAATGTGAAGACCCTCACATAGTGTTGTATCCGTCTTAGGGGGAGGATCTTGATTCCCCTAAAATTATGAAAATTTGAATAATTGATCTAAACTTAAATCGTGTTGTCAAACAACAAAAGATTGTTGATACAATCTGACCTGGCCGTTGTTTTGATGTTGACACCGATTTAAGTTTGTATCAGATAGTGTTTAAACTCAGAATGACCACCGATCGAGGTTGATCGGTTGGGAGGAAAGTCCCGGTGAGTGAAGCCGGGCAAGGGAAATCCAGATGGGTCAAGACATCGGTGAAAAGTCAAGGAGCTTGGCACGGAAAAGTTCAAGTATGGCGACTTGGCACGGAATGGTCGAGAGGGCTCGGTAGCTCGTTCTCGGGACCGAAACGAGAGGGCTCGGTAGCTCGTTCTCCTGACTAGGTCGAGAGGGCTCGGTAGCTCGTTCTCGGACCGGATGAAGTCGGAGAGGGCTCGGTAGCTCGTTCTCCTGATTAAGTCGAGAGAGACTTAAGTGGACTTTCAATGGCACCATCGGTCGGTGAGACCCGATCCACTGAATCGCTGGATCGGTCGGCACCGATCCGGTGAAAAGTTCCACGGATCGGTCGATGACCGACGATCGGATGACACTCGCAGCACATCGGTGAATCTGCGCCCGATCGCTACTCGCAGCACCGAGTGTGCAATCGATCGGCCGGAGACCGATCGTGAGAAGAGCCTCAGAAGAAAGAAGAGGTGGATCGGTGCGTGGACCGATCCCTCAATCGACGGTGCAGATCGATCGTAGAACACCGAGCACATCGTAATTGATCGGGTGAGACCGATCGGAGAAGAGCGCAAAGAAAGAAAGAGGTGGATCGGTGCGTGGACCGATCACACTATGACCGATCCACACTCAATCGATCGGTCACTACGACCGATCAGGCTTTTGCCTGATCGGTCCAAGGCACTGTGATCGGTTTGGTGACCGATCCACACACTCTGATTTGTTCGTTGTATCAACGATTCCTTCACTGCTTTTGATATATCTCATTCATTTATGTGATGTAATCCTCTGTGCTGTTAGCTTTTGAGTTTGCAGGTTAACAGGTATCGTTCCAAGCTTAATTTCAAATTAAGTTCGTAAGTCTTTCTGTTGGTTTCAGCGGCGCATGGTGCATTTCAGGCATCAACGGATACTGCTGTGATCTGGCTGCGATCTGCTTGACTCCTGGGGATTGGTTCGAGCTCAGAAGACGCCAGTGTTGACTGTGATATCATTGGTGTGAGTTCAGAGAATCAGAGAAGGAGGAAAAGGGATTGGCTGCAGCGCTGATTTGCGCAGTTTGGACCAGATTTGCAGCGCTGATTTGCGCAGTTTGGACCAGATTTGTGACAGCAGAGATCAGGTTTTGAGAAGCAGTAAAAACAGCGAGAGGGGAACAAGAACAATAGAAGAAAAGCTTGAAAGAAAAGTCTGTGCTGTTGTGCGAAGTTCTTGAACTCTCGGGTGAACTGCGATCTCTGTTTTCTGCTACTGATTCTCGCGTGGTTGTAAGCATTTCTATTCTCCTTTGCCACCGAGTTTCTGTAAGTCTCGTGCCTTAACTTAGATATTTCTTGAGACTTTGTGGGAAGGTTACTCCACCTAGAAGGAGGATCTCTAGCCGGAATTCTTTCGGGGTGCGATCTACCGAAGATCAAGGAGTCGTCCACCTTACGGACACGCCGAGGAGTAGGGGCAAGTTATCCCCGAACCTCGTAAATCTGTGTATCAGTGTTTGTGTGCTGTTTTTCGTTTTGTTTTAGTTTGCTTATTCCGCTGCGCTAACTAGTTTCTGTGTAGAACTCTCTGCTTAAGTTTTTAAAGAGGCTATTCACCCCCCCTCTAGCCATCTAAGATCCCAACATGTGGAACCTAAATTATCATCACATCAATTTCATAGAAAATATTATAAGCATGATTAACTTGGTTTCTAAGTTCTCCAAGTCCCTAAACTTCATGTGGCCAAACCCTATCAGGTGTGAAACAAGGTCCCAAATGTCATGATAGCATGGAAACCTTAAACCATATTTATAGCATTTTTTTTCCAAGTAACATAGTAAGCATATTTGAGCTAGTTCCTAAGTTCTTCAAGCCCTTAACATATGTCATGGCCGAAATTTAACAAGTATTCATTAGGGATAAAAGCAAGCATACAAGCATGTGAACTTGAACTAACATCATGTATAAATTCATAATAAGGCATCATACAATGGGTATGGCCGAAACTTACCCTAGCCTCATTTTAGGTCATTAAACAACATATAGCATGAGAACTTTGGCTTTCTACTTATCATATTTCATGTAGAGTGACATGAGCATATTTAATTTTTGTTCTAGGGTTTCTAGGGCATCTATCCCTTCATGGCCGAAACATACAATGGTCCATTTAGGTCATGGAAAAATTATACAAGCATGTGACACAATCAACATATTATCATATTTCCATAAGAAGCATTTTTAACACAATTGGTTTCAATTCTAAGGCCTCTAGGTCATTTAAACCCTACTTGGCCGAGACTCATCAGTGTTTAAATTTGCTTCCAATAGCCTAAAAGCATAGGAAGTCATACAAGTTTCATAGCATGTATAAAGACAAGCATAATAAACATACATGTGAATTGTGTCTTAGGCTTCCTAGGTTTCTTTCCTTTTTCTTTTATTTTTCCTCATGGCCGAAACCTACCAATCTCTAAACTAGGTTTTAAGTGGACTAAAGCATGGAAAACCTAAGTAAGTTTCATGGCAAAAATTACTAAGAACATCATATACAAATTTGGTTCATAAACAAGCTAGGACCCTTGTGATCTTACATGTCATATATCATGTAACTAAATTCTCTATACCCTAATTAAGCATGAGAGCATTAAACAACTTTCATATCTTAATATCACAGAGGTCTTGAGCATGTTAAAATTTTGTTTAAGCTTTTCTAAGCTATCCATCTTATCATGGCCGAAAATCTTAATGAAGAGTTCATGAATTTCTAGCAATATTCGACATGTAATTCTTTAAGAGAACTCTATATTCTATCATATAAACATGGTTACCTAAATTTAAAGGTCTTCCTAACCCTAAGCTCTTTTCTTGGCCGAAACATATGAGTGGATTTCTTTTGGTTCCAAGTAACTTTCAAGCAAGAAAAACCAATAAAAGACCCTTAGTAAATCATGGAGGGAATCTTGTACTAGTTTGATTAAACAATGATTTCCCTAACCTCTTTAAAATATTTTTGGCCGAAATTCTAGGGTTAGATACTCCTCTGACCAAGCATCATATAGGTATAAAAACATGAAGGAAAACCTTCCTACATAGCATAGAAAAATATCATGAAATGAGGACTTGTTTAAACCTTCCTAGATTTGAAAACTCTTCTTTGGCCAAATTTTTCTTAAATTCTATTCTAGGTTTTCTAATCCTCATAACATCCGAAAAGTACGTAAAACGCCTTGTACCACAGGTGAGGGGAAGCTTACATCCTTTTCGCTTGTGGATCTAAGGTGTGGTGATGGAAGAAGTAGCCTCTTCTTTTAGTTCCCTTCCCTTGATTCCCTTGCTAAGTCCTCCTTGTATCTTAGGCTTTCTTAGGAGAAAACCTTGGCTTGGGGCCGAAGATGGAGGAGAGGGGACTGAGGGTTCGGTGAGGGAGAGGGAGGATGAGGGAAAATGAGAGAAAAATAGAATTTTCCCTTTACATCATCTCTTTTTTTTATATATATATATATTAAGGGGAAAGAGGTAGCAAAATTGGTTTTTGCTTTCCTTCTCCTTTAACCCATTTTCTATTTTATTTTATTTATTTTATTTTCTAATTTATTCTCATCATTTATGATGAGAACAAGGGGGAATGAATCCCCTTCATTCTCCATTTAATGTCACGGCAAGAGAGGGAAATGAGAGAGAAAGGGAGGAAGGCAAGTTGCCTTTCTCTTGCTCTTTTCTTGCTTTCTCTTTTTAGATCTTTACTCCTATCTTTATCATGCATTCCCTTTCCTTGCTATCAATATCTTCTCTCTATCCCAATTGGTTTCTACTAATTAATTCTATAAATTATAATATAAGAGGTTCAAGGTTCAATCCTTGACTACTCCCTATTTTTTATTTCTTTTTATTTCTTTTTGGTTCAACATTCTACTAATATTTTTCTAAGGCAAATTCATCATTCTCTTATTCATCTTAAAAGCTTAGTGGGTGTTACATATCTTACCTTAAGGTTTCGGCCATTAAGGGATTTAATACCTTAAGGAAGCTCAACCTCAAATCTAGCTTGCTTATGTTTCACCCTATGAAAAGATATGAAGATAACATAATGCACTTGAGATTTCATGTTGCTTAGGGTTATGTTTGTTGGTGCAACCTTAGGTCAAGGTTGACCTGGTTGACCCGACTCGAGTTGACCTGACTCGAGTTGTATTTTGATGTTTGACGAGAATAGAAAAGTTGTATCTTGATGTTTGACAAGAATAGGAACTTGGGAGTGTGGGTGCAACCTTTGGTCAAGGTTGACCTGGTTGACCCAACTTGAGTTGACCTGATTCGGGAAAAGTCCAAGTATGAAGACTTGGCACGGGAAAAGTCCAAGTATGGAGACTTGGCACGGGAAAAGTCCAAGTATGGAGACTTGGCACGGAAAAGTCCAAGTATGGAGACTTGGCACGGAAAAGTCCAAGCAGGGAGCTTGGCACAGGAAAAGCCCAAGTATGGAGACTTGGCACGGAAAAGTCCAAGTATGAAGACTTGGCACGGAAAAGTCCAAGCAGGGAGCTTGGCACGGGAAAAGACCAAGCAGGGAGCTTGGCACGGGGAAAAGTCCAAGTATGGAAGCTTGGCATAGGAAGTCAGAGAGGGCTCGGTAGCTCGTTCTCTGAACTGGATGGAGTCGGAGAGGGCTCGGTAGCTCATTCTTCGGACTAGGTCAGAGAGGGGTCGGGATCTCGTTCTCTGGACCGGACGAAGTCGGAGAGGGCTCGGTAGCTCGTTCTCCGGACTAGGTCAGAGAGGGCTCGGGAGCTCGTTCTCTGGACCGGACGTGAAAGTCGGAGAGGGCTCGGTAGCTCGTTCTCCGGACTAGGTCAGAGAGGGCTCGGGAGCTCGTTCTCTGGACCGGACGTGGAAGTCGGAGAGGGCTCGGTAGCTCGTTCTCCGGACTAGGTCAGAGAGGGCTCGGGAGCTCGTTCTCTGGACCAGACGGAGAGGGCTCGGTAGCTCGTTCTCCAGACTAGGTCAGAGAGGGCTCGGGAGCTCGTTCTCTGGACCGGACGTGGAAGTCGGAGAGGGCTCGGTAGCTCGTTCTCCGGACTAGGTCAGAGAGGGCTCGGGAGCTCGTTCTCTGGACCGGATGAAGTCGGAGAGGGCTCGATAGCTCGTTCTCCGGACTAAGTCAGAGAGGGCTCGGTAGCTCGTTCTCTGGACCGAACGTGGAAGTCGGAGAGGGCTCGGTAGCTCGTTCTCCGGACTAGGTCAGAGAGGGCTCGGTAGCTCGTTCTCTAGACCGGGAAGGCTTTAGGGTTTAGGGCTGGGAAGCTCTAAGGCATTGGATCGGTCTGGTGACCGATCCAGTGATACTCTGATTGTCTGGATCGGTCTAGTGACCGATCAGTAACCAAACAGAATGTTTCTGTGGGTTGACTGATCGATCTGCAGACCGATCAGGAAACGATCAGGAGACAGAAAAAGGTAGGGGGATCGGTCTATGGACCGATCCACCTATAGCCTGATCGGTCCACGGACCGATCAGGCTTCAAAGCCAACTCTCACAGAGAGTTGGTTGATCGGTCTGGGGACCGATCAGCCTAGGGCCTGATCGGTCCACAGACCGATCAGGGTCCTCCTGGACCGATCAGGATGGAGCCTGATCGGTCCAGGCTTAGCCGTTGTGACTCAACGGCTAGATTTCTGGATTCTTCTTTGTCTTCTTCGCAGGTGCAGGATATAAGGCCGCTACAGTAGAAGAAGGGAAAATAACGCTTGCTGACAACGTTCTTGTTCCTCACTCTTGCGATCTGAGCTTTGCTGAGCTCCCTATTCCTGAAGCTTCGTGTGAGCTTCCCTCGACTGGGTGATCAACTGCTGTTGACATCGTGAAGTTGCTACTTCATCGAACTCCAGTCGACGAGAAGGCAAGCAAAGTGTTTTTACATTTATATTGTTCTTGTTTTCTTTCTCTATTGGTTGTACTCCATTCTTGCTATTGCAAGAGAGATTGTGGCGAGGTTTCTCCACCCAGAAGGAGTTCATATTAGCCGATTTTTCGGGGTCTCATCCACCGACGGATTGATAGGCTTCGTCCACCTTACGGACATGCCGAGGAGTAGGAGTATCATCTCCGAACCTCGTTACATCATCGTGTTTGAGGTTTGATCTTCTCCACTTTCATTTCTACATTGTATTTCCGCTGCGCTAACCTAAATTGTAGGAAGAAACGAGAATTTGGGGTCGGCTATTCACACCCCCCCTCTCTAGCCGCTATCCGAAGGTCCTAACAAGTGGTATCAGAGCAAGGTTGCTCTTCGTCGGATTAACACCCGGGGGAGCACAAGCTAGAGAATGGATCTACTTGGAGAAGACATCACGATTCCACCCTTCTACGATCGCGACGACTTCGCGTATTGGAAGGTAAGAATGAAGTATTTTCTTATGACTAACCTAGTGAATTGGAATTGTGTACGAGTAGATTTTACTCCTCCGGTGGATAAAAAGGGAGAACCTCTCGAGAAGAAGAAGTGGACGAAGGAACAAATCCACCAATCCACAATCAACGACGAGCGAAATCCTTGAATTTTCATTACCTAATGATATCTTGTGTAAGATAGGTGGATACAACGATGCCAAGGAGTTGTGGAACAACTTGGCTAAGTTCCATGAGGAGAGCTCCAATTCAAGTCATGAAGAGGAGTCAAGTGAGCCAAGTAGCTCACATCATAGAGGTATGGAATTAGAAGTTGAGGGCTACTCAACATCTAAGGAAGAAGAGGAGGAGAGTTCTTCATCAAGATTGGTGCAAGAAGAAGCCTCTACCTCCAGAAGGGATGAAGAAGAGAGCTTATATCCATCCTCAACCCTAGGTAACTCAAGCAACTTAATTTCAAGTAAATTACATATAATGTGCTTTGAGTATAGGGAATATGGGCATTACAAGAGTAAATGTCCAAAGAGGATTAGGAAGACTCCACCGGCACCAAAAGTCAAGGAAGCCGGAGTCCCGATACGCAAGGGCAAGGAGCACGTGGTGTGCTTCCAATGCAAGCGAAGGGGACATTATAGGAGTCAATGTCCAAGGGGGAGGCAACCTCACAAGGATAAGAGACCAAGCACATCTATGGGGGGAGCTAAGGCAAACCCTAAGGTATCTTTTAAGGCACATTATTGCAATTCTAATAAGAAACATGCTAGTAGCTTTATTGCAATTGTCAATGATGATAAGTATGATAACCATAGAAACCGATACATGTGCTTAGGTGCCAAACAAGTTAGTCTAGGTAAGGATGATACTAGAAATGTCAACCCTAGAATTAACTCATCTAAGGTTAAGGAAAACCTAGATAGGAATCCCAAAACAACAAGACATATGCCTAGGAATACCTCAAAGAAAAATGACAAATTAAAACTTGAGGTATTAGAGAAGGAAAATCAAGTCTTGAGGTCAAGACTTGACACCTTAGAAAAGACTCTTAAGAATTTAGAGAAGTCAACTCTAGGGTCTAAGGGTCAAAAGCAAAAGCCCAAGGACATGAGAGGTTTGAGTCACAAACCTAAGTCTCAAGTGGTCAAGCCCACTTACCATAATGTTCCATTCGATTATGGAACAAGACCTAGGGCTAGGAAGACCATCACCAAGGTCACAAGGGGAGTCACCCCTAGAGTTGATCTTGATGAGTCCCAAATGACCAAGGCTTTAAAGCCTAGGAGGGTCATTAGGAGGGTTGCTAGGGAAGTCATCCCTAGTGAATATTTAGTGAACCCAATGAGCTAAAATAGGTATTGGGTTCCTAGGAGCGTGATTCCTTCACGCTAGATGGTTTAGGGTGTGCCAACCTTAATTGGATAGGTAGTTAACCTAATCAAGGCAAAAGGTGGCATTTTAGGAATTTTCAAGGTATAACCAAGCCTTGAAAATGAAATTAAAAACTATTCCTAAGGTGATTAGGATGTGCCAACCACATTTGAGGAGTTTTCTAGGATCAATCTAATTGGCACATAGTGATCTAAAAATCTTTAGTATATGATTTTATGTCTATTACACTTAGGAATATAGAATTTGTGGCAAAATGATCAAAATTATCAAAAATGGCAACTAAGGCTAGAATTAGGTATTTTCTATACCTTTATATGTTATTTGTCATATATTGTTTGCCATATGCCATGTCATGACATCATATTTATTTTATTATCATTTGAAATGTCATGATAATGCTTAGGTTAGTTATATGTCATGCCTTATTTAAGTTTCATACTTTATGACATGATATCATGACATTGGCACATGTTTTCACTTATGATATTATTTTATGTCATGTCATCATCTCTTGCATTTATGATCAATTAAATTGATTTAAGGATAAAAACTCAATTTGATATGGAAATCAAATTGTTGTCTAGAAAATGCATGAGAACTTAGCTTAAGATGACCTAAACTCATATCTCACATCAAAATTGACTTGGATGTGTTTGATACACCTTAGATGTGTGTGAGATATTAGGATTATGAGTTAGGATCAAGGTGCATAGCTCTTGTACCTAGATAAGCCTAATTCTAAATTGAGGATCATCGGGAAAGCTTGTGTACAAGTCATGTACATTTAGCCCTAAGATTGTGGTCCTAAATTGAATGGTTTAAAATCATTTCAAAATTGATTTGAAAAACCTTGATGAAGCTTTTCTAGTGATAGCATTCATCATTGAGCAAGTTGATACAAAGATGGATTAACCTTGAGCTATTTCAAAGTTTTTCAAACTTTGTATCAAGATTTAAAAATGGAAGTTATTTTCATAGAAAACTATTTTTCCATGATAATATATGTTATGAGGAATGTATCCTCAAAATTTTACAATTTTTGGAATTTTCTGTAATTTTTTAGGGGTTTCTGAATTTCGGGAAGAAAAAAAATTCAGAACTCTTATCAGAGAGTTGTGGACCGATCAGAGAAGAGTCTGATCGGTCCAGAGTAGTGTGGATCGGTCACTGGACCGATCCAGGGAAGTCTGATCGGTCTGGTGACCGATCCAGAGGAGTTCTGATCGGTCTGGTGACCGATCAGAGCGTGCCAAAATGCTGATTTTCGACTGATTGTCTGAAATTTCAGCTGTGGAAGTTGTGTTTTAGATTTCTAAAGGGTTGAAACTTTCCAAGACATTGTTGGTGAATGGTCAAGGAGGAGTTGACCTTTAGGGGGAGTTTTACCTAATGGTCAAGGGGGAGTTGACTTTTAGGGGGAGTTTTTACTCGATTTCTGAGGATGAGTGACATGAGATTATCACTAAGTTGATTGTTGTCTTTAGTATCAAGGGGAAATTAAGGGTTTCAATGAAAGGTATGGGACTTTCATTAGGAAGAAACTCTTAACCTTGATTCACTCTTTTTGATGTGGGTCAAAAAGGGGGAGAAATGTCTAGAGAATGTTCAAGGAAGAACATTGGAGTTTGGGGAGAATGTTCAAGGAAGAACATTGATTGAAGAACTATTGGAAAACCTAAGTTAGGTTATCGGGTTAACCTAACTTGATTATGGTTTTTGTCAAACATCAAAAAGGGGGAGATTGTTGGTGCAACCTTAGGTCAAGGTTGACCTGGTTGACCCGACTCGAGTTGACCTGACTCGAGTTGTATTTTGATGTTTGACGAGAATAGAAAAGTTGTTTCTTGATGTTTGACAAGAATAGGAACTTGGGAGTGTGGGTGCAACCTTTGGTCAAGGTTGACCTGGTTGACCCGACTTGAGTTGACCTGATTCGGGAAAAGTCCAAGTATGGAGACTTGGCACGGGAAAAGTCCAAGTATAGAGACTTGGCACGGAAAAGTCCAAGCAGGGAGCTTGGCACGGGAAAAGCCCAAGTATGGAGACTTGGCACGGAAAAGTCCAAGTATGGAGACTTGGCACGGAAAAGTCCAAGTAGGGAGCTTGGCATGGGAAAAGACCAAGCAGGGAGCTTGGCACGGGGAAAAGTCCAAGTATAGAAGCTTGGCATAGGAAGTCAGAGAGGGCTCGGTAGCTCGTTCTCTGAACTGGATGGAGTCGGAGAGGTCTCGGTAGTTCGTTCTCCGGACTAGGTCAGAGAGGGTTCGGGAGCTCGTTCTCTGGACCGGACGAAGTCGGAGAGGGCTCGGTAGCTCGTTCTCCGGACTAGGTCAGAGAGGGCTCGGGAGCTCGTTCTCTGGACCGGACGTGAAAGTCGGAGAGGGCTCGGTAGCTCGTTCTCCGGACTAGGTCAGAGAGGGCTCGGGAGCTCGTTCTCTGGACCGGACGTGGAAGTCGGAGAGGGCTCGGTAGCTCGTTCTCCGGACTAGGTCAGAGAGGGCTCGGGAGCTCGTTCTCTGGACCGGACGAAGTCGGAGAGGGCTCGGTAGCTCGTTCTCCGGACTAGGTCAGAGAGGGCTCGGGAGCTCGTTCTCTGGACCGGACGTGGAAGTCGGAGAGGGCTCGGTAGCTCGTTCTCCGGACTAGGTCGGGAGCTCGTTCTCTGGACCGGATGAGGAAGTCGGAGAGAGCTCGGTAGCTCGTTCTCCGGATTAGGTCAGAGAGGGCTCGGTAGCTCGTTCTCTGGACCGAACGTGGAAGTCGGAGAGGGCTCGGTAGCTCGTTCTCCGGACTAGGTCAGAGAGGGCTCGGTAGCTCGTTCTCTAGACCGGGAAGGCTTTAGGGTTTAGGGCTGGGAAGCTCTAAGGCATTGGATCGATCTGGTGACCGATCCAGTGATACTCTGATTGTCTGGATCGGTCTAGTGACCGATCAGTAACCAAACAGAATGTTTCTGTGGGTTAACTGATCGGTCTGCAGACCGATCAGGAAACAATCAGGAGGCAGAAAAAGGTAGGGGGAGCGGTCTCAGAGCCTGATCGGTCCACAGACCGATCAGGCTTCAAAGCCAACTCTCACAGAGAGTTGGTTGATCGGTCTGGGGACCGATCAGCCTAGGGCCTGATCGGTCCACAGACCGATCAGGGTCCTCCTGGACCGATCAGGATGGAGCCTGATCGGTCCAGGCTTAGCCGTTGTGACTCAACGGCTAGATTTCTTGATTCTTCTTTGTCTTCTTCGCAGGTGCAGGATATAAGGCCGCTACAGTAGAAGAAGGGAAAATAACGCTTGCTGACAACGTTCTTGTTCCTCACTCTTGCGATCTGAGCTTTGCTGAGCTCCCTATTCCTGAAGCTTCGTGTGAGCTTCCCTCGACTGGGTGATCAGCTGCTGTTGACACCGTGAAGTTGCTGCTTCATCAAACTCCAGTCGACGAGAAGGCAAGCAAAGTGTTTTTACATTTATATTGTTCTTGTTTTCTTTCTCTATTGGTTGTACTCCATTCTTGCTATTGCAAGAGAGATTGTGGCGAGGTTTCTCCACCCAGAAGGAGTTCATATTAGCCGATTTTCCGGGGTCTCATCCACCGACGGATTGATAGGCTTCGTCCACCTTACGGACACGCCGAGGAGTAGGAGTATCATCTCCGAACCTCGTTACATCATCGTGTTTGAGGTTTGATCTTCACTTTCGTTTCTACATTGTATTTCCGCTGCGCTAACCTAAATTGTAGGAAGAAACGAGAATTTGGGGTCGGCTATTCACACCCCCCCTCTCTAACCGCTATCCGAAGGTCCTAACAATGTTTACACATGTTGAACATTCGGCCACCATGAAAAGTAGGGCTTAGGCAAGCCTAAATTCAACCCTAACATGTTTATGTTTTTCTCTATGATATGCTATGAAATTTATAGGGTACTCATATGCTTAGAATCTATGATTTTGTATCTTTCGGCCACTTACACTTGGTGAACTTAGGGAGCTTGAACTTTAACCTAATATGCTCATGTGAATGCCTATGATAAATACATGGAAATTGATTAAGATTCACATATTTACATGCTATTGTAACCAAGTTTTGGACCATGTATGTTTCGGCCAAGATGGATTTAAAAACCTAGGAAGCATAGAACCTAAATCAAATATGCTTATGATGTTCCTTATGTTAAATGTTATAGAAATGAATGTGGGTTCATATGCTTGTATGATTTCATGAAACCTAAATGAACCTATGCATGTTTCGGCCACCCTTAGTGGGTTGAGAATTTAGACTAAGTTATGACTCAATATGTACTTCCCTTGCCATGATATGAATTAGGAGAATTTAACTTGCGATCCATGCATGATTATGTTTCTTTTTTTTCCTTCCATGATATATTATGTTACTCGTTTACATATGCTTATGAACCATGCATGAGAATGATACCTAAAATGGCTATGTGCCCAAATATGATGGTTATGTGCCCAAATATGGTGGCTATGTGCCCAAAGACAAGTATGATGGCTATGTGCCCAAGTATGCATGGCTATGTGCCCATTTATGCATACCTTATAAATGACATGAAGGACATGAACATGATATGCTATGAATGACATGAATGTAATATGCTATGAATGTCATGAACATGATATGCTATGAATGACATGAATAAGATATGCTATGAATGACATGAATATGTTATGAAAAGATAGAGATATGATATGATATGTATTTTACTTTGAATGGCTTGTACCAAAAGGGTGAGCTCCTTATGCGCCCCTAGGTTGAATTACGGGCCTAGTAAAGGGTGGGCTCCTTACGTGCCCCTAGGCCGAGCTACGGGCCTAGTTTCCTAGTAGGTTCAAGACTAGCTACCTTGGGTCTACTTAGGATGCGCGCATTATGTATGTATGTGGTACTAAGTCGGGCCCCTTCATGTTGAGATTATTTTCAAGTACTATATGATATTATTTTAAGACATCTCACCCATGACATAAACCATGTTTTGAAAGGCATATTGCACATGACATTACCCATGTTTTAAAGGACATCTTGCAATCCATGCTTACGAAATGATGTGAAAGGATGCTTACTATTATGCTATGATATGATGTCTTGATGTTATGAACAGAAATGTCATGATGTTTTCACTTATGCTATGATGTACACTTATGTTATAATATGATCTATACCATGATATGATGATTTCCCATGTTATGATATGACCTATGCCATGTTATGATGATTACTTATGTTATGACATGATTTATGCTATGATATGATGTTACTTATACCATGATATGATGATTACTTATGTTATGACATGATTTATGCTATGATATGATGTTACTTATACCATGATATGATGATTACTTATGTTATGACATGATTTATGCTATGATATGATGTTACTTATACCATGATATGATGATTTTGAATGATATATTGGTTTTTGTGAGTAGGAAAGGATCTCACTAAGCCTTGAGTACTTACAGATACTTTTCCTTGTACCACAGATAAAGGTAAAGGATGAATAAACTAGAGGAGCAGGAGGAAGGGGAAAGAGATGTGTGATGGTGACTTGACTAAAGGAATAAAATAACCTGCTTAAGTGAACTTATGAATAAAATGTTATGTTATGTTGATGTCTTTCATGATTTCGTATGCATGTGTTAGAAATAAATACTATGACTATTTAAGTTGAACCATGTTATTTCATACTCATATGTTTAGTATGTTACTCTATGCTTAGAAACATAGATATGCTTCCGCTGTATGTATGTATGTATGTATGAATGTTTAAGTTTACTAAGTCTAAGGGTAAGAAAGTAACCCCGCCCTCACTAGGCAGGAGTGTAGTAAAGGGGCGGGCGTTACATCCAACCACCTCAATATTAATGGGCTTCTTCGCTTGTAGAATTTAATTAGGGCATCTAAGTTCTAAAGGCTTCTTTGTTCATCACTTTAGATGTGAACACCTTGCCCACCAAACTTGATGCTAGTCGTTGTTGTCCCATACCCACCATACCTTCTGATACCACAACTGGTTGCTCTGTGTCCCTTTATGAGATCTTCAACATATTCACACGCCTTGCAAATTCTTCCGGATCCATAACAAACCTACTTCTTGCACGCAGCCAAGAAGAGAAATTCTATACGTCGATAAGAGGCCACCTCTCACTGAAACCCTAAGGGACAACGTCAAATTAATGATCTATCTAGTCCGCAGCAAACGTCTCACGGTAAGGATAGCACCAAATCCGTTGATGATTGAAGCTTTTCCAAAAAGCCTAGGAGGGTTCATAGATCCACCATAAGGATATATCTAGTTCACAGAAAATGGCTCGCAATAAAGACACGACAAATTCGTTGATAGCTGACCACTTGCTAAAAGTGGAGCGATGACACATGGCGGGATGATAGCCTTGGCGAGGTGGGACTTACCTTCTGCGGATTGATTGAGCCACCATACTAGGGTCGGACCAAGCATTGTTGTAGCCGGGTGAGCGCGGATAGGGGGATACCAATGGATGGGGTAGAGAATGACACATGGCCAGTGCCGAGAACATAGCTGAGATAGATTCCAAAGACACTTGGATGACTGAGCTGGGACTTTTGATGTGGACAGGTCGAGGACACATACTGCATAGTGCTAGTTTGATGATTGGGGAGGTAGATGTTTTGTGCACCAAGGCATGGATGACATTGTCAACATCTTCGAAGCATGGTATAGTGAGAGTACATGGAATTGGTTGTATTTGGGATGATGGTATAGTGAGAGTACATGTCATTGGGTGTATTTTGGGAGGATGGTATACAGTGAGAGTACACTGCATGTATATGAACTTGCTTCCGGTTCATACCTTAGATAGCCAGTTGGATCTGATACTTAATCAGAAACAGCTAACTATCTTTGGACATATATATTTGCACATATGATATAATTTACCTTTCATCATTTTTTCCTAAGGGACGAGAGAGAACAATTGTACCAAATTAAGATAACACTGACTTAACATTTTGAGGATGTGTTCCCATTAAATTTTACTTATAATTTCTTCCAAAATGATTCTTTCGAGAGTCTTATTGGTTTGATCTTCTACTGGCCATGTAAAAGTCTATCTGTTTCAGCGATATTAACAAGGATCAGGTGAGTGTTTTGTTATGTTGGTGCAGATTGAACGAGTGTTTACCACATTGTGAAGTGTTTATGTATGGTTTTTGGGTGTTGTTGTGTTCATTTAAACGTTCCATGCATGGTGAAATTGTCTTCCGACATCATCCATCTTAACATCCCGATTTAGATCTTTAACTCAATTTTCCCACAAATATTGCCAATTTGATCCTGCTCGCGAATGTCAATGAGTGAATCACTGATGAGTTGACTTTGTTGCTAACTTAATCGTCAATCGCTGAATGAGAACGAGCGGAAGAAAATAGGAAGAAAGAAGTTATAATGATGGCCAGGGAGTTCCCGGCATAATGACTCCGACGCTCAAGTTAGAGAACTAAGAAGAAGAAAAGTATTAGGGTTTTGATATACATAGGTATGCGTATGCACCTTGGATGTCGGATAGGGCTACTTTTTATAGAGAGACAATAATTTTTTTCCTTCTATACCGATCTTTATGTTATCATTATTTAATTCATTAAATAACACACGACTTATTCATGCCACTATCTTTTTTTCTAAAATAATCTGAGATTTGTGCGAGGATTATCCTTTTCCCAAAATAATTCAAGATTTATGCGATGGTTATTCTTTTCTTGAAATGGTTCTGTGTTCTAATACACATCGCCAAGGAGCTGGGAGGCTCTAGAGCCAAAGGCCTGAGAGCCAGGAGGCCAAGGAGCCAGGGGGTCAAGAAGTCGTGCTTTGACTCGACTTCTCCTCTATTGGAACTCCGTCAATAGGTTCACCAATCTTCCCTTATCCACGTGGCACCCACTGATCATCCCACGAATTACATACATTCAAAGTTCACAATTACATTATCCAGAATAGATCTCTCATGCACAAAGGCGTTCTGAAAAGAATCCACAACTATATTGATCATGATGGGTCTTAATCTATTAGTTATAGCGCATGACACAATCTAGTAGCAAGTGTTGCAGGCTAATTGGCCATAAGTCCTTGACAAATTTCAGATCTTGGACTTAGAAATAAGAGTAATGGTGGTAGAATTCTATTTAGAAATATCCCTATAATCATTTAGGGTAGCTAATGTTGTAGCAATAATATCCACTTCGATGACTAACCATAGTTCTAGTAGAACAAAGTTGTAAATCCATCTAGGCTCGACGCCTTTGTTGGATGTATATCGAAGACCGATCTACATATCTCTACTGTAGTGAATGGAGCACAAGAAATCTTATTTAAGTTTTCCTCTACCACTGGATCAATAACTTTCAACACCGATTAAATAGATCGTTGAGATGAATTAGAGGAAGCAAATAAAGATGTGAAGTACTCCATAATAGTTTCTGCCATACCGGTTAAATTGGTGCACCACTCACCCCTCAAATTTAGCAGCCCTTTAATGAGATTAGTGTGTTATCAGGTTGAGGTCGTTGAATGAAAGAACTTAATATTCCGATCATCATTCTTTAACCAATTTATTCTAGATCTATGCTTTCAGTGAATTTCTTCTTGCACCAACAATTTCCCTAACTCCTTTTCTATCTCTATGATGCAGGAGTAATTCTCCTTTACTTCATGCAGGCACAAAGTGCTATTCAACTTCCTTTACAGTCCAAGGATCTTTCGATCTAAGTGATCAAAACGAGCACTAAACCAACCTCGAAGCATACCACTACATTTATTGAGCTTGATTGCAAGCCCCTCATTCCCCTTGAGTCCTTCCCACATTTGTTGAAACAAACTTGTAAACTCATCTTCCAGCAACCACTTATGTTCAAAAGTGAACCCTCTTGGCAACATATTCCAATTAGCCCTCATAGCTAGTTTGGTAAACAATAAAACTGGCCGGTTGTCGGATCCCCAAAAATTCAAATTTACAACCTTCGTCATCGGAAAAAGCATCCGCTACTCTAAATTATAGACAAATATGTCAAGCTGGGCAAAGATAATTTTATTCCCTTTTCGTTTGTTCCACCATATAGGGATCCCCTTTGAACATCAAATCTTGAAGCTCATAGTCCTCAATGACTTCAGAAAATGCCTTCATCTATGTCATAGGCCTCATAGCTCCCGCTTGTTTTTCCAATTCAAATATTATCTCATTGAAATCACCCCCACTACCCATGACAGATCACTAAGCCCATGAATTCCCATCAGTCATCGAATAAACTGCCATGAATGAGCTCGAAGTGCCACCACAGTATTGCCATAAAACCTAGTAAATCTCCATTGCAAAGATTCATGTCGGATAATACAGTCTATGTGATCCGATGAGTAGGATTGAATGCTGACATCCACTGGGTCTCGCCATATCAAAATGAGGCCTCAGCTTCACTTATCACTATCCACCATAAACGAGTCGTTGAAGGCTAGACTACTCATCCAACCTTGGCACTGAATTGCATGTACCTTCGTTTCACACAAAAAAATTAAAGATGAGTTTCTTTTGGCGGTGACCCATAGCAGGTCCCGAATTGAACATTGGTTCCAAAGCCCCCGTGCATTCCATACTAAGTAACTCATTGTGCTCAGCTGGGCTACTCGGCGGGCTACTCCGCAGCCTCCACCGTTGATGAACCTATGTCGGTATCGAAACCCACAACCCCATAAACCTTCATTGTAGGCTCTGAGATGTTACACCGGTCTGGCATTATTCTCTTATTGTTTCACAAAGAATGAGGACTAACGGGTTCCATTGCAACAGTCACTGACCTTCTTCTTGCTTGCCTCTTCCATTTCTTAGTGCTTGCATGAGCAAAATTCTGACAACCTTGTAGTAGGGTAACATGCACCACCCAAGCAGTGGTCGCCTCCTCCGTCTGGACATCACTCATTGCTCCTCCACATTAAGCAGAATGTTCTCATCCATCCCACTATTTGCCCGGTAAGATGACAATCCCTCCCTGTCCGTTAGGGCCAAAATTAAGGTGAATGGCTCAGCAATACTTGGTTCGTCCCCATGGGAGGGATGAGTAGGTGTACCACTCTGATTTGATTTATTCCTTCTTAAGGAATAGGTCCTCCTCTCACCATCCAATATTGGTGGTGCTCTAATTCAATTCTCATATCCTAGATCCAAGTCCAAGGATTTTGTCTTGCCACAATCCCTGAGAACATGACCTAACCTCCCACAGGAACAACAGAAGTTGGGGAGATGCTTATACAACAAGACGATGCATACGACTTTCGTCAAACTTGCTAGCTTGACCCACACCCCATGCCTTAGCAGTTGAGAGATACCTAGTGTCGCCTGAATTCGTGCGTATTTCCCCCACACCTCTCCCTTCATCTCCAGTGTCAATTGTCATCACCTTCGCAATCCTCGATACTATCAAGTATAGGATATATTAATGCAATGGGGGCATTGTGGCATTAAACCCAAATAGAAATTTCATCTAAGTTCATGCCAGATGGCTGATATAGGCCCACAAGCACCTTGAAGATGAGGAGATCCTTAGAAAAACACCAATGCCCATCCATCAAAGCCCGACTTCGATCGATAAATGAGTAAAATTTGAAAAGGAAGAGATTCTCTCAAACCATCTCAATATTAATGGGTTTTTTCGCCTGTAGAATTTTGGGCATCTAAGTTCTAATGGCTTCTCTGTTCATCACTTTAGATGCGAACACCTTGCCCACCAAACTCGATGCTAGTCGTTGTTGTCCCATACTCACCATACCTTCCGATACCACAACTAGTTGCTCTCTGTCCCTTTATGAGATCTTCAACATATTTACACGCCTTGCAAGTTCTTCCGGATCCATAACAAACCTACTTCTTGGCACACAACCAAGAAGAGAAATTCTATACGCCGATAAGAGGCCACCTCTCACCGAAACCCTAAGTGACAACGCTAAATTAACGATCTATCTAGTCCGCCACAAACAGCTCACGATAAGGACAACATTAAATCCGTTGACAGTTAGGGTTTTGTCAAAAAGCCTAGGAGGGTTTATAGATCCACCATAAAGATATATCTCATCCACAGCAAACAGCTCGCGATAAAAACATGACAAATCCGTTAATAGCTGACCACTTGCTAAAAGTGGAGCGATGACACATGACGGGATGATAGCCTTAGCGAGGTGGGACTTACCTCCTGCGGATTGATTGAGCCACCATACCAGGGCCGAACCAGGCATTGTTGTAGCTGGGTGAGCGCGGATAGTGCGATACCAACAGATGGGGTAAAGAATGACACATGGCCAGTGTCGAACACATAGTTGACATAGATCCTAGAGACACTCGAATGACTGAGCTGGGACTTTTGATGTGGACAGGTCGAGGACACATACTGCATAGTGCTACTTTGATGATTGGGGAGGTAGATGTTTTGTGCACCAAGGCATGGATGACATTGCCAACATGTTCGAAGGATGGTATAGTGAGAGTACATGATATTGGTTGTATTTGGGATGATGGTATAGTGAGAATACATGACATTGGTTGTATTTTAGGAGGATGATATACAGTGAGAGTACACTGCATGTATATGAACTTGCTTCGGGTTCATACCTCAGATAGCCAGTTGGATCTGATACTTAATCAAAAACAGCTAACTATATTTGGACATATATATTTGCACACATGATATAATTTACCTTTCATCATTTTTTTTCCTAAGGGACGAGAGAGAACAATTGTACCAAATTAAGATAACACTGACTTAACATTTTGAGGATATGTTCCCATTAAATTTTACTTATAATTTCTTCCAAAATGATTCTTTCGAGTGTCTTATTGGTTTCATCTTCCACTTGCCATGTAAGGTTTTGTGATGTTGGTGATGTTGGTGTGGATTGAACAAGTGTTTACAACATTGTGAAGTGTTTATGTAAGGTTTTTGGGTGTTGCTGTGTGGCCATGTAAAAATCTATTTGTTTCAGCAATATTGACAAGGATCAAGTGAGTGTTTTGTGATGTTGGTGTGGATTGAACAAGTGTTTATCACATTGTGAAGTGTTTATGTAAGGTTTTTGGGTGTTGCTGTATTCATGTGAGCGTTCCATGCATGGTGAAATGTTCACTGAATACTAATATCCTTGTTGGTCGTTCCTGAGTAGCCCTCGACTGTGTGCTCATCAACTAAGAACTTGCCTCCTTTGTGATGCTAGATGAAAGTACAAGGCTTCAAACTCCCGTCATCATCTCAATTCACCACACCCATAGGGGCAATTTTATTGAGATTTTTAAACTACAATAACACACACACAAACAGAGGCAAATGATATCGTGGGCGGCCCAATTTGAGCAACCCTTACAGATCATGTTTCTTTTAAGCACCAGGTAGAGGCACTCCTTGAAGAAAACTCTTGATCATTTGCAGAGCTCGAGCTGGTTGATAACTTGGAACTTCATGTCCGGCTCCTCTCACAGTCGCAAATGTCAAGTTGTGTTCATACACCGTTGTATATCCCCCAACCTACATATTCACAAAAAATCATCACCACCAATATCGTCATCAAACCATGTGATACCATGTTTAGTTACTTAGCATATTCCACGGAAGGTTCTTTCCATCATCAAAGGAAATCCACGATGAAGGTTAAGGATGAAGGTCAAGGATGTTCTTATTAGGGCATAAATTTTATAAATCCCAAATATCTAAGTTAATTAACTAAAGAATATACAATATTAAGTTATCTACCTCATTGTTAAGCATCCAAGCTCTCCATGGAGACTTCACAGCAAGTCCTAGCTCATTCAGGGAGTATCTTGTTGAAGTAACAGGAACTCTTCCATCTATGTCGCCACTGCATAGTTGCATCAATGCATATGAAAAAGTAAGGCCAACCAAGCTTATTATGGGACCCAAATTAATAACGTTACCCTAAAATTGAGCTACGATTTAATCTAGTCAACAATTGCATGATTTCCATTTAATTTGATTAATTAATAATCAACTATACATTAATCATCTATTCATTTGATAGTTAATCGGGTAATTAGTATTAGAATGAACAATACTCCCAATTACCTTAAACCTCAATTAATCACTCTTAGTCACTCAATCTAATAAACAATTTTTATAAATCTCATCAATCAATCAACCAATCAATCCCACTAATATATTATCCTCCCATTATCAATTAACTAATGAATCGGTTAATTAAATCTGCTAATAAAACCCTTCACTTATGATCTGATGAACTATATTTTGTATTATGTAGAACTCTTAAAGTAAATCATAATTACTTGTACACTTGATATAAGAAAAACAAAATTAATAACAGTATACAAACATATAAAATTGAAATGATTGTCTATACTAAACTAGTGCACCTAGTTCTATCAATAAAATTGATGCATCTATACTTATTTATACATGTCATACAAATTAGTGCACCAATTAAACTAGTGTACCTTCAAGTATATAAAACTGAAGTATGATGAAGAAACACTTCACTGAGTCATGGTGAAGGAGATTTCATCTAAATTTTGTCCTTTCAACTCATCTCATGGGTCGATATATTTAATGAATTTAATGATAAGATTATAATATATATTTTTTTACCTGTACTTTAAAATTCTTAACTTGTTAGATAGCAATTCATCGATGATTGGCAAAATTGTGAAAGGCTGATCTGACCAACTACGTATCACTTCGCTGCACCCAGACACAATGTTGATAGGTGAGCTAAATTTTCATTATCTTATTTAAGAAAGGAAATTTCTTAGGTGCATATGAAATGTATGTACCTACAAGCAGACCACGTGTAGTTGAGTTTTGTCACATTGGCATGTAGAGCTTTTTGCACCTCTGGATTGTTAAGGTATGCCTCCACATAATTAGGAGTACAAGGATCGAAATTCTCAATCTGCATCAGAATTTAAGTGCAACATTTCAGTAATATATGTAATCAGCCAAAGTTTGTATTTTGAAAACCTGAAATCGAGCAGGTTAGGTCCATGGTTTTTCCGATTGACTGGCTATAAACCCTATCTCATTTTATCGCAAATGATACGATTTGAGTGAAAAATTGGTGATGGTAGCAATTAAGTTTCCAATGAGTTCCAAAAGGAGTCAAGGGAAACAAGACTAGTGTGCAAGCCTAAGCTCCTGCACCTGGTTTTCACCACAATATCTAGGGGAATTTCTAATCTCAGTTGCATCTAGAATGGTCGAAATCAATCCCGCTCGATTAATCATGCAATTAAATATATTCGCCGACATAAAGTTTTTGAAAATATAGAATGCTAGAAACTAAATTTTGAAAGAATTTGATACAAGAGACATGCAGATCTCATCTATGTGTTTATGTGTGTCTGTGTGTGGATTCAATATTGCAATCTTGTGGCATGTATAGGCCTCTCTTCACATAAGTTTTTGCATGCTAGAGTTGTAGCAAGTTAAGTTGGTATTCAATTTCTCATTGTGGTCAAGGAGGGATGTAATTCAACAATAGTCTTAATTTAACATGGTAGAAGATATTAGTTTGGGTTTGATTACCCCTAAATTCAATATAATTTTTTCCTATTTTAATTTGTAATGAATTCAAATTCTTGTGTTAACTTGTTGGATCGATCGATCTAATTTGGCTTCGAAAATACCAGAAAATTGAGTAAAAAATTAGGGAGGCAAACCGAAGGAGGCTTTGGAGTCGGCGTCACGCCCGAAGAGAAGCACAGCGGTGCGTATATGTTGTAGAGATCCAGATCGTCGATGACGCCGCTCACCTCGCCGACCGCCCGTTGGCATTCCAGCGGCTGCTGGAATGCCTCCGGCGAGAAATTGCAGAACTTGTGGATCGCATGGATAGTTTCGTCGGCGATCAATGCGTGCGTCCAGAAGTAGTCAAGCAGCCCCTTGCTGTCCGTCTCGTAGTTAATCACCCCATTCCCAATCTAATTGCCAAACCAGTTAGCAATCAGAATGAGATCTTTCGACCCTTTCCAACCTAATTTACAATCAAAATGAGATCTTTCGATCGGTTTAGGGATTTAGGGATTCATGTACCGCGATGCCTTTGAGGTTGATGTTGGAATCGTTGTGATGGAGGATGGCGAGGGCAAGCTGGGGGACGTAGTGGCCCGCGTAGCTCTCTCCGGCGATGAAGAACTCCCTCCCCTTGTACTCCGGGAACCGCTCGAACCAGTTGAGGAGGAAGGCCAGCGAGTCGATCGCCGTCCGCTTGTCGCCGCTCTTGGCGTAGTCCGACGTGGTGTTGGAGTAGGAGAAGCCGACACCGGCGGGGCTCTCCAGAAACAAAACGTTCGCCACTGCAACACAACACGCAACACCACACGACGAGGTGACGCCAATGAGGAATTATTTTCCTTGACCCCCTAACAGTTAGGAAATAACATATATACACGGAATCATAGAGCAATATTCACTTCACCCTCTAAAGTTTATATATTCTTTTCTTGAAATACCTTAAGTTTTAATAATTAAAAAACACCCTTTAAGATCTTCGCGTTTGAGAGTTAAGAACAAACCATAATTTTTAGAACTACGAGCTGCAAAGTGAATACCTGTGTTCCAAGCATAAGGATTCTCGTAAAGCGTCTTTCCGTCGGACATGACTCGAAACGGCCCAAGCTCCTCCATCGCCCCATAGCCCAACGACGAACACCCAGGCCCTACACCAAACCACACCACACCGTATCATACCACAGCAATCTCCGTTCGATTAGAAAACTGAGTCAACCTACTTAAATTGTGAAGATAGCATTCATTCTTTAATTACTAGTTAGTTGTACCTCCATTGAGCCAAAGCACGAGAGGCTTGGACATGTTGTTCTTGTCAGCCTCAACAAAGTAGTAAAATAGAGCCCGGCCGGTTACGTTGTCGACCATGACATATCCCGCATACTGATTGAAATTCACCCCATCTGGTTGGCCTGGTAGCCGGATGACCTTGTCCCCCTCTTTTAGGCCATGATTGTCATAGACTTTCGACTTCAGATCGGATGTCGAAAGACTACTTGCTAATGAAAAAGAAGAAGGAGAAGACCTCCTTGCTCTGTTGATGAAGTAGAACTTGTTCAAGTCATCTCCTTGCCTTATCGAGTAACAAGTTATGCAGTGTAAGAGACAAAGGAGGAAGAGGAGGAGGGAGGAGGAAGAGGAATAGAGAAAACATTCCTTCATTGTTTAGTTGGGAATTTGGCATATGAATCGAGCGGAACCATTATTAATAGTAGGAACAAGTGGACAATTTGAGTAATTATTTGATTTTTGTTGGAGCCTTCGGAGAAATGACGTATTCAGTTTGTTTAGGAATGAAAAAGCTAAGGAAATCTTTTGAGGTTTTATCTTGGCGTCGATGGAATGGGGAGGGTGAGTTTACTTAGTCAAAAACAAGTATTAAATGATGACTCTTTCATGGTCCACACTAAACATTGTGCTTCCTAACTAAACCTGATGTGTTACGCATATGATAAATCGATTCATCATAGACTTTTAGCTCAAATTTATTTTCATCTTAAATTAGACCAGTGATCGCCTGGCTGTAAGCTTGTCGACCATAGGCAGACATTGGTCGCGCGTGAATCCAACATCCTACGGGCCTAATTTTTTCTTTTTGTTCTTAACAGGGAAACTAAGAACAGATAAGATGAATATAATTCTTTTTCTTCCCAGCAAATCTTTATTCTTATATAGGATTAGGATTCTTCTCTCTATTATCCGTTTTTCAGACTAAACTAAGCAAAAGTAGCTACTATAAAACAATACATTTGCATGATAATTGAGAAATTTGGTCCATCCTTAAATTGGCATCATGAAGTGGAATCTAGATTTTCTTTTGTGCTATCAATATTCTACATAAGTTTCCGATTCAATCCATTCGAATGTTATTCCAGTGCTCAATTATTATATTTCATTTTCAAGCTTGTCTCCTGTCAGGAAAGGTAACAAATACTCATTAGGGATAACAATAGATCGGATTCTATATCCTCTATCTCATATCTATCGAGAGATCAGATATTTGTTATCGTACTCATAACTATTAAAGGATATTAAATTAATATCATATTAAAAAATTAAAAAAATAGAGTAAACATATATATACCTCACTTCTAATACTAATAAAAATAATTAGTGAGTTTGGAAAAAAATAATTTCTTATATATAGACAGATTTGATATGTTAAGCGACGCTTTATGCGTGACCATGAGCGATGCGCATGCATGACGTTGCTAGCTCGATTTCATTAAAAAAAATATTCTTTTTATTCTCTCATCCCTTCCGCCTTCTATTCAAAACAACGACGAAAGAATTTGGTCAAATCTAATATTTCCCTCGCTCTCGCTCTCTCTCTCTCTCTCACTCACTCTTGCTCCTTTCTCCGTCGTCGCCGTCCGTCGGACCTCGTGCTCCTGTCAGGAAAGCAAAGCAAAGGCACTGCAAGCTAAACTCATGTTTCCACTCCACTTCTCTCCTTTCCATTCTCCATCATAAAATTTTCCACTCCACTATCTCTTGTTCAGCTATGTACAATAATTTTTAGCCCTGATAGATCCTATAATGCACAAGCCCTGGCTACTTTCTTACCAATTTTTGCTTATGTAATTTGCACAGAACTTGTCAAATATCAATTCTCATATTTCATAACCAATGGTAATTTGTTTCATTTTAAATTGTATAATAGAAGGAAGGAAGAATTTATGCTATAACATTCAAGAAGATCGACGCTTGCTACAAACGTTTGCAACGCCTTTGCTTTGCTAGTATGTTATAGCAGCTACTCCGACAGTTAACTGCTACATCTTGTAGCAGCTAACTATCTGAGTAGCTACTATAACATTGTAGCAGCTAACTATCCAAGTCGTTTCATTTTAAGTTGTAATTCCCTATATTTCTATTATATACTATTTATACATGATTCTCTTTATTGGACGTCCCGAGTGTTAAACTCATAAACTGGTAATTAATTCCACAGCTAGTGTTATAGAAGCTACTTGAAATCTTAGCTGTTACAATGTTGTAGCAGCTAATTAAACGGTTAGCTGCTATAATGCTATATAGCTAAATCAACAGTTATTCGGTTAGTTTCTACAATGTTGTAGTAGCTACTGGGAATGATAGTTGTTATAACGTTGTAGCAACTTCTTGGAATGATAGTTGCTACAACGTTGTAGCAGCTATTTGGAATGATAGCTGCTATAATGGAAAGTTACAACTACTTGGAATAATAGTTGCTACAATATTATAGCAGCTAATTCGACAGTTAGCGGCTATAACGTTGTAGCAGCTACTTCCACAGTGTGGGTGTTACAACATTGTATCAACTACCTCGATACTCCAAACCATCTTTTCTTACATTTTTTTCTTACAAAATTTGTAGGAAACTTGCCAAACATCATTTTCCACAAACCACTTGATAGTAATTTCAAAGTATCTACTTAGATGATACTATACTAAATAGGTAGTAGACATTTATAGGGTTTTAATTTTTTATGATTTAAGTTGTAACTGCTACAACATGTATCAACTTTCAATCGGATAGCTGCAAGCAACACCTTGTACGAGCTATCCGACAATAGCTGCTACACAATGTAGTAGCTACCCTATAATACTTGTTCCATGTTATAGTAGCTACCCAATAACTACTATACATTGTAGTAGCTATTTTGATACTCCAAACAAACTTTTCTTACCAATTTTTTTTATATAGTTTGCTGGAAACTTGACAAACATCATTTCCCACAAACCATTCGATAGCAAGTTTTTCAATATAAGTTGTAAATCCCTCTAATATTAATAGCTATTATTATGCACAGGCGGACAAAGTGAAAATATATTATGAAATTACCTTTTTGCCCTCATCGGCCAAAGTTTTAACCCCTAACTCGCCGTGTGACAAATATTTCGAAAGAATTTCATTGATAGTAGATCGGTGCACCCACGATGTCTTCGTCAATCAACCTCACTGCAACGACTTGTTTCTCATCCAAAGTTTTGCCTCCATTGTAAGTATTGTGTTCGACTTTAAAGTTTTGATTCTTCTCTTTTTGTTTAGGGGTTTGAATTTTTAGGATTTTTAATTTGTCTCCTAGCTACTACAATGATGTTTAATGATTTTAGGTATTTAGATTGAAGATTTACTTTGAGCAAATAAAGTGTTTAAAAAAAGTTTATCTTTGTTATAACAGCTATGCGATAGCAAGTGCTACAATATAGTTAAACCCTAATAATTGATACAACGTGGTTAAACCCTACAGTTCTTATTGACTTCTCATTATTATAGCAGCTACTTAACCCTAACTGCTACAACGTGATCAATAGTCATCTTGTAGCAGTTACTAATCACATTGTAGTACTTAGGATAGGAGAAATTATAAACATTGTACTATATCAAATTATGGTTAAAAAATAACAGTGTAATGTATCATATTATGGGTGAAAACTAACTACATTGTAATAAAGCCAAATGATTATCACTAAGATTTTATGTATTTGTTTGACAAAATTAAATGGCGAGCCAGAGAACTGCTTCCCATGCATATCATAAGAAAGTGCATTGGAAAAGTAATTACCCTCACTTCAAGGGGTTTTTTATCATTACTATATATAAACGACCGACAAATGGAGTTGATAAATGGAAGCTCATTTGCTTGGGCATAGCAATGCCTGAAATTGCAAATATCTGAAGTCTTATACAAAATATGTTTGACAATTGGGACCTTGAAGCCAAATATTTCATCTTTCATAATAAGGAGATTAGATTCATAAGACAAGATGTTTCACTAATTCTAGGACTCCCATATCAAGGTGAGGAAGTAAATTTGCAACAGTATGCAGTCATCATCCCACTATTTCTTCAACACTTCAATAATGTGGAGTGTATACAGAAAGAACTAGAGAACAAGATGATCAACCTCAGCAAACAACCTTCATCTACTGAATCTGATACTCTCTTTCGTCAATTTTTAATATTGTATTTTTTTGTTTGTATTTTATTTACTACTACTAGCAGTATATCTAGATTACTAGTACAATCACTAATAGATTATGTAGATGATTTTGATAATTTAGGTAGGTACAATTGGTGTAAGATTGTATATGACTATATGACCCCACAGCTGGGGGTCATTGGTGTGATGCTTTCACAGAGGCCAAAGCTAGAGGACTTTGAGGGAAATCAATCTCCCATACTCAAAGGGTTTGTACATCTCCTCGCTGTAAGTTCTTAAATTTAATGATAGAATCATATTATTTATGCATAGATTTTCATATTTAACCTTTTTTATTATATTGCAGGTATAGATGTGTGAACATGTCAGAATAATAGATCCTTACAGACAACATGCCCTTCCAAGACTATACAGATGGAAGTGGTCAGTTTCCCGTGTGGAGACAATAAAGTCTAGAATTAAAGAAATACCTGCTGTCAAAATAATTGTTGATCTAAGTTCATCGGATCTAGAAACATATCTACTTTCAAACGATTCCCTAGAAGATGTTGTAGAGCATATAGATCAACAAATTATTGAGGGGTTTATACAATCAGTTTCTGAGGAAAACCCTGAATAAATTCATGAGCAATTGCCTGAACAGAAAGCCAAAACTATGGTATATACTGCAGAATGTATTTAGGAGAAAGAGACTTGTATAAATTATCAAGCAAGGGAGGCAGAAATTATTTATTTGGAGTCTATGGTTGAGGTTAAGGACCAACTCATTACAAAGGAGGAGGCTAGAATTAGTGAGTAAATTGATAAGATTAAAATCTGTGTCAGTGATTCAGGAACTATAATAGCTGCCAAGGATAATACAATTAATGAAAAGGAAGAATTATATCGGTAAAAGATAAAATTATAGCAGAACAAGAGAGAAAAATCAAAGATCTTCAAAGTCAGTTACTTGCCAAGGATATAGAGGCATTACCTGCTAATCAACCATTAACAACGATAAGGAGGACTGCTATAAAGAGAATCACACCCCCACCTGCAAAAGATATTAAGGGAGTGCCCTTGACCAAGAGAATTAAAAAAGTCAGTTTCCAAGATGGGCATGAGACAAAGATGCGCAAGGGAAAAGGAGATGAAAATATTGAGCATCCTGTTAAAGTTCAAGAAGCCCCTGTCTCATCTGTGGATGTAGCTGTCACATCTTCATCATCTAAACTTTGGTATATGCTTGTCAAACAAAAATCCAAAATCATGAAGATACGGTGTAGGTTGGTTAAATGTTTTATCTTTTATTCCTATATCACATATAATTACTCACAGAGAAAAATGTTCTCTATGTATGTGTTCAGCAAGTGAAGTCATATTTTAAGAAAATAAAAGATGATTAGGTGACAGAAGCATTGTTGAAACTGAGTCAACGAAAGTAAGTCAAGTGTTCGTTGATTCATATACTTACTGTAATGTAAATATTTGATGATTTATGTTAATACTTCCATTATGAACACAAGGATAAATTACATTGGAATTGTCTTCTTATTGTATAGTCAAACAAATATTTCATATTGTTGAATAAAATCAACCTTGACTAATTTAGAAGTTGTTATAATACATATAATTTCCGTAATTACTCAAATTGTAGCAACAATAGGCACTAGTGTTGTAAAATATAATTTATAAACATGTTTTATTTTTGGTTTATGTAGGGCTATGACAAAGGCAATATGGTCCAACGGAACGATTTCATTGAATATATCATCTTTCCTAGGTGTTTTTGATTGAACCGTAGCCACAGATGGTGATTACATAAATGCATATTTTGCAATCATTGCAGAGGAAGCCAAAACCTCTGGCATACCATATTGATCATCTATATTTTGTGCTGCTGGTTTTGTTGTAAGTATAATACCAACTGCTACTACCGAGTTTTTTTCTCTATATATTCCTCTAACAATGTGTGTCTGCATACACAGGATTTGTTTGAAATGCTATCTTATGAGGCATTTAATCTATTAGCAAATACTGACAATGACAAGACAATCAGATATATATTCTGTCCATTAAATAACATAGACAATCATTGACACCTACTGATCATAGACCTTTAAGAAGCTTACTAGATGCATTATAACTCGCTTGGAGCCTCACAACTGTACACATCTAAGTTTCAAAGTTCTGTAAATATCTGCCATGTTGAAGAAATCAATATGTATTAGATTTTAGTGTGTATTGGTTACAAACTTCATCCTAATATAGGTGGGACTTTTTTAAAAATATAACCCCATCTTACTACGAAATGTAGTATCCAGGGCTATATTGTTAATGTCAAGAGATGTTGACGTATCTATAATCCCGGGTCTAACACAAGTAAAATCGTAAGTATATGTTTATCCATGTTTTTTTATACATCTCCATATTCCTAATTGCAATTAGATTATTAACAATGTGAAATCAACTATATCTTTTATGCTAGATTGTGTATTTTATTGTTATACGGTACACCGAGAGTTTAATGTACCAAAAATCAACAAATTTTAGACAAATTGGAATGAGAGAATATAGTTTTCATGTTGGTCATAAATTTGTTACTAGCAAACACTGGATTATCGACAAGCTAGTGGTGCAAATTTTTATAAAACTGATGACAATTTAAGTTACCTCATCATTTTTGCCTAGGTGGTGTAAATGTTTTGTAATTTTGCTACATGTTGTCAAGCTACTATAGGGTGTAGCAACTAACTCTTAAGTAGTTACTGCATGGTGTAGAAGCTAACATCTAGTAGCAATTACACGTTGAAGCAGCTAATCAGCACTTGTTGCTACATCATGTAGCAGCTACAACCGATAAGCTGCTACAAGGGACAAATAAAATTTGGATTAATCTATTATAAATCACCTGAAAATGTATTGTCAAGCTGTCTAGTGCACATTATAGTAGCTAGTCGGTTGTTGCTGCTACAACATGTAGCAGCCACTGCTGCACGTTGTAGCAGCTAGTCATCAATTACTGTTGCACTATGTAGTAGTTACTCCCACTTAATTGCTGCAATGTGAAAGCGAGAGACTAATTACCCTTTTATCCACGTTTCCATGAGCACTACTAAGTACTAACCCAATCGAAGTTCATGAATCGCGAGTAGCCTCTATCACTTCGTCTATCAAACTCACGACGCCGTCTGGTTTTCGCCTTCAAATCTTCGTCCCTGTCATAAGGTATTTGCAATTTCACTCTTCACCTATCAATAAGGGTTTAGACTTTTAGACTTTATATGGTTTTGAATCACCTTCTTAAAAAGCGTAGTTATCTCTACGAGTATTTAAATATTTTCTCTATATTATATTTTATCCTAATTATTCTTCATGTACCATTGAAAATTTTAAATTTATTTTAAACTAAATATGTTATTCTCTAGCAATGAAAGAAACTTGTTTTGCTAATCAGCTATAAATTCCCCAAGTTACTGAATATTGGAAACCACAAGTTGGAATGGAATTTGTAACAGTGGAGGAGGCATTTTCGTTTTATAACCAATATACATGAGAAGCCAGATTTAGTGCCAGATTAGGCAACAACAAGAAAAATAAGAAAAATGAAATTGGATGAAAATAATTTGGATGCTTTAAAGAAGGACATACAGATGATAAACGGAAAAAAGAAGCATAAGATGACAGTAAAAAGGAAAGAGCACATGGCGAAGTAAGGACTAGATGTAAGTAAAAAATTTCACTTGTTAAAGAACATACCAGGGCAAATTGGATTGTCACAAACTATATGGAAAGTCATAATCATCCACTCTCCACTCCTTCAAAGGTGTATTTGCTATGCTTACATCGCCATATTTTTGCAGTCAAGAAAGTATTAACTCAACAATTTTCAGAGGCTAATGTACCAATTTGTCAACAAATTCGAATATTATAGATAGATTATGGAGGACCTGAGTATCTAGGTTGCACAGAAAGATATATTAGAAACTTTGAGAAAGAGCTAAGGGATGAACAAAAAGGTATTGATGCCGAAACACTTATCAAGTTATTTGCAACTAAGAAAGAGAAGAATTCAACCTTTTTCTATGATTATGAGATTGATTCAACTGAAAGATTTCACTAGGTGTTTTTTTGAATAATGTATCAAGGAGGACATACAACGTCTTTGGTGATGTAGTTATATTTGATACGACATATAACACCAACAAATATGGGCTGATTTTTGCACCTTTTGTAGAAGTTAATCATCATCAACAGAGTATTCTTTTTGGTTGTGCCTTTCTAAGTGATGAGAAAACTGAGTCTTTTACTTGGTTGCTTAAGAAGTTCATAGAAACGATGCATAAAAGTCCACCAACTGTGATCATCATTGATCAGGATCCAATGTTAACGAAGGTCATTGCCCATATATTCCCTCAAACAGTGCATCGATATTATTTGTGGCACATACTTAATAAATTTCCAGATAAATTAACCCCTTTGATTTTTCGCAACTACTATCAAACCATAAAGGATATTATTGTGAACTCCTCAACACCCGATGAATTTGAGAAGTCATGGGAAGAAGTGATCAAGTGTTCTAGCTTAGAGAAAAATGATTGATTGTCAGTGATGTGTGAATTACAACAAAGGTGGGTTCTATTATATTTTAGCCATGTTTTTTTGCTGGAATGTCAAGTAATCAGTGATATGAAAGCTCACATTTATTTTTCAAGAAATATGTCTCAAATAATGACTTATTGATGGATTTTATCACGTGTTTCAATAGGGCATTGCGACATCAAAGACACAATGAGTTAGTTGTCGACCATATTGATATGATTGAGGATCCCAAGATTAAGACAAACTGGCCTATGAAAACTCAGCGGACGAGAAGGAAGCGTGCGGTGGTTCCGAGGGACGAAAGTCGGAGCAGAAGATTGCTCGGGGAGCAAGAGACGCAGCTAGCGAGAAGGACGGCAAGCGGTGCGTCTGAGGGACGAAGACTGCGGATGAGTACACCAGCGGACGAGAAGGAAACACGTGATGATTCTGAGGGACGAGAAGCCGGAGGGAAGCCCACTCGAGAAGACTGGAAGTTGGGTTCGGGTGAGCCCTTTTCCGGATGGCAGAGATCATCCAAGCGAACGGATCCGGAGTAGAAGACCCAGACTAAGCCGAACCGAACCGAAGCAGAGGTCCTGGACGAAAAAGTCAACCGCTGTTAACTTTTGGCTCCGGGGCGCCCGGAGCAACTTGGGGCGCCCGGAACCCTCCCGGGCGCCCGGACCAGAGGTTTTGACCAGATCGAAATTTATCTCGATCTGAACATTGGGGGATAAAATTTATCCCCCCCAGGGCGCCCGAAACCCTTCCAGGCGCCCCGACCAAGGCTATAAATATAGCCTTGGTCCAGAAGCTTTTCATTAGTTCAGAAATTGTAACAACGCTTGTGCGCTTTCCACCGTTTAGATTAGCTTCTTTCTTTTTGTGCTTCAACGCTGTAAGAGGCTTCTTCGCCTGAAGGAGATTGATAGTGCGCTTCATCCTTTCCTTGGATTAACAACCTCCCTGATTGTAACCAAGTAAACAATTGTGCCTCTTTCTTTTCTGCTTTTAATTTACTGCTTTGATTATTTTATGCAAGTGTTAGTTTAAGAGTTCGAGAAGGGTTGGTTTTGTTTTTGAATTTACAGGCTATCCAACCCCGCTTCTAGTCGGCCGCAACGGTCCTATAAGTGGTATCAGAGCCGAGGCACTTCAGGAGGACTAACCACCGAACAAAGCAACGAGATGGTCGGACCAAGCATCCACCCACCGAAATACGAAGGGGATTTCGCTACCTGGAAGAATCTGATGCAGGTATTTTTACAACAGACTTTGAATTAACTTTAACAATGGAATTTGGCTTTGTAGCTCCAGAAGGTAAGGAAAAATGTCAATGGACAAAAAAGGAGCAGGCTGAATTCATGGCGAACGGTAAAGCAGAATACCATCTACTAAGCGTCAAGAAGTCAACAGGATCGGGCACTACGACTCGGCAAAGGAACTTTGGGAGAAGTTCCTTGAGCTGCACGAAGGGACGTTCGAAGCCAAGCTCGCCAGAAGAGATCTGCTTCTCAATCATCTCACCAGCCTGCGACTTGGGGAAGATGAGTCAGTCGCACATCTGCACTCGAGAATAAAAGAAATTATTACCAGACTTTCGAATCTCAGAGAAAAGGTAAGTAACCGAGATTCGCTCAGGTACGCACTGAATTTCTTTCCTAGAAATACCAAATGAGCATCATTAATAGATGCCTTTTACATTTCTAAAGATTTAGAAACAATTTCGTTAGAAGAATTCTTTTCAACATTTGAAGTGCATGAGTCAAGATGTGCAGGAATGAAGGAGCCCAAGAACAACGTCGCCCTCAAAGCTTCGAGAGATGAACCAGAGTTGAAATCTTCTCTCGACGACGAGGAAATAATAATGATGGTAAGAAGATTCAAGAAACTTTGTAAATTCAAATCTACTAACTATCCGCAGGGAAGAAGAAAAGAACGATCCACTGCTACCACTGCGACGAAGAAAGACACGTCAAGGATAATTGCCCCAAGCTGAAGAACAAGGACAAGGAGAAGGGTAAGAAGTATATCCAAAAGCGAAAGACCCTAAAGGCGACGTGGGACAATACGTCGTCCGAATCAGAAGTCGAGGCATTCTCTGGACTCGCACTGATGGCGAGTCATCAAGACGACGACTGCGATTCAAGCTCTTCTGAGATGAGCATCGAGAGCATCGATGAAGGGGGAGCTTCATCAGAAGAAAATAGCAGTTCAGGGGGAGACACGGACAACGAACTCGACAAGGTAAGTCAGGTACGTTCTCTTCCTCCCGATAAACTTTTTAAATTTGTTAAGTTATTAACTAAAGACTGCTGTAAATTAGAAAAAGAAATAAAAAATTTAAAAATAATTTTAGCTAAATCCTGCCCTTTAGAAGAATTAGATAAATCAAAATTGGAAAATGAAAATTTGAAATTAGAAAATCAAAATTTGAAAATTCAAATAGATAACTTGAAAAACTATGCATGTTCATCTAAAATCAATTTTAGAAGATTTAATAATTTAAATTGGTACTTTAAATATCACCCGGGACAAATTAGGAACATTTCAAGAAAATATGTCCCTAAAAACTTTTTAGTTAATCCAGTAGGTTGAAACCTATATTGGGTTCCTAAATCATGCTTAAACTAAATTTTAAAATTAAAATTAGCGCTTTAAGTGAGAAAATTAAACAAAGAATTTCTTTATGAGGCTTTGTCAAGGAAATGGTTGTTACTTCAATAACCAAGAAGGCCTAGTGCCTCGCCACGACCTGGAAATCAAAATATTGAAATAAATGTTTAATTAACTTACTAATAAAACATTAATACAATAATTAATTAGTGCTTTAAAAAGGTTATTCAAAACATTTTATTTCAATTTAGAAATTTACTTAGAAAGTTTTTTTAATTGCCTAAGTCAATTTTTTTTTAAAAATATGCTTAAAAATTCTCAAAAATTTAAGTTAGATTTTTTTTTTAATTTCAAAATTTTGTTACATAGGAATTTTGTACTTACAAAAATTCTCAAAAATTATTTTTTTCCTAAGTTAAAATTTTTTTCCTAAAACTAGAAATCTCAGCTTAAATTACTTAGAAAAATTTTCTAAATTTCTTAAAAAGTTAGAACTTTTTTAGAAATTTTTTTCTAAGTCTTTAACCCTTAGATTGTTTTTCTTGGAACCCCATTTTTTTGTGATCAAAGGGAGAGAAGGGAAAGTATAAGTCTAGGGGGAGATAGGTAGATAGAATTTTTTTTTTATCTTTTCTATCATTTTGTATTTAAATTGCAAATTAAGTTAATTTACTTAATTTTATTTTATGTCTATTTTAACCCTAACTTAACTTGAGTTTATCACACCAAAAAAAGGGGAGATTGTTGGAACCCCAAGGTTGTTTTGGTGTGATCAACAAGTTAAGTTAGGTCCTGTGTGTTTCTAACCTTGTGTCTAAGTGTGCAGAAGCTTAGGAGCACAGGTAGTCGAGCGGAAGATGCAGCTAGCGAGAAGGACGGCAATCCGAGGGACGAGGTGCTACGGAAGAGTACACTGGCGGACGAGAAGGAAGCGTGCGGTGGTTCCGAGGGACGAAAGCCGGAGCGAAAGATTGCTCGGGGAGCAAGAGATGCAACTAGCGAGAAGGACGGCACGCGAAGCGTCCGAGGGACGAAGACTACGGATGAGTACGCCGGCGGACGAGAAGGAAACACGCGGCGATTCTGAGGGATGAGAAGCCGGAGGGAAGTCCGCTCGAGAAGACCGGAAGTTGGGTTCGGGTGAGCCCTTTTCCGGATGGCAGAGATCACCCAAGCGAACGGATCCGGAGTAGAAGACCCGGACCGAGCCGAACCGAACCAGAGCAGAGGTCCCAGACGAAAAAGTCAACCGCTGTTGACTTTTGGCTCCGGGGCGCCCGGAGCTGTCCGAGGCGCTCGGAGCAGCCCGGGGCGCTCGGAACCCTTCTGGGCGCCCGGAACAAAGGTTTTGACCAGATCGAGATTTATCTCGATCTGAACATTGGGGGATAAAATTTATCCCCCCTAGGGCGCCTGGAACCCTTCCAGGCACCCCGACCAAGGCTATAAATATAACCTTGGTCCAGAATCTTTTCATCAGTTCAGAAATTATAACAACGCTTGTGCGCTTTCCACTGTTTAGATTAGCTTCTTTCTTTTTGTGCTTCAACCCTGTAAGAGGCTTCTCCACCTGAAGGAGATTGATAGTGCGCTTCATCCTTTTCTTGGATTAACAACCTCCCCGGTTGTAACCAAGTAAACAATTGTGCCTCTTTCTTTTCTGCTGTTAATTTACTGCTTTGATTATTTTATGCAAGTGTTAGTTTAAAAGTTCGAGAAGGGTTGGTTTTGTTTTTGAATTTGCAGGCTATCTAACCCCCCTTCTAGCCGACCGCAACGGTCCTACAAAACCAAAGGTGCTCACGTATGACAAAGATATGGAGTCTATATCCTGTAGCTGTAGGAAATTTGAGTTCGAGGGCATTCCATGTAGGCATATGTTAGCTTTTCTTCGTATTAATCAAGTGTTTATACTGCCTGATAAGTACATACTCAGACGATGGACAAGAAATGGAAAGGTTGGAGGAATCTATGATTTGTATGAGCAAAGTTTCATTGATAGTCCAGATGTGAATTTGATGTTAAGATACTCGAGGTTATCCTATAAAGCTTCAGTAGTGATTGATAATGCATCTTTAACTGATGAGGGGATAAACTTCTTGGATGAACAATTCGATTGTATATATAGTAAAATTCAAGAGATGAACATTAGCAGGATATGTGACAATAAAAGTTAAAGGAAGAAATCCATCGATAGGGCCCCCTCTATTGTTGATCCTTCTTTAGTAAGGGCAAAGGGTTGTGGGAAGAGATTGAAATCATCAAAAGAGACGTCAACCTCAAAGTCCAGGCTATGCCGTGGATGTGGTCATCGAGGTGTCTCACACGACAAGCACAACTATCCCTGAATCAATGATTTTTATTAATTAATAATAAATATTATAATGAGTCGATTGCTAGATCAATTGCTACAGAGAATCAGCATACCAACGACGACAAGCCATATGAATAAAATTTGGCATCTATAGTCGGTACTATCAAAATGTTATTTAACTTTATTACTGAAGCTTAATAAATTTTAGTTTATAATTATCTTTGTTGTTACAAGTTCTAACAACACGCCCTTTGAGTTATGAAGCTAGGTTGACCAAACTCTCGGCGAGCGATTATTAATTATTACAGATGATTTTTCTTCTACTCGCATTCTTACTCTGTTATTCTATTAATAATCCGAGTTGTATTACATAAAGGCTCCCTATGTGTTGTAATAGCTACGGATAGATAGTTGCTACAAAATAAAGTATGTGTTGTAGTAGTTATGGACACATAACTGCTATACCATCAACTTGATTAAAATTAAATTTCACCAACCCCTCTTATTGCATTTAATGTGTTATACTGTTATCTGGAAAAGTTATCTCAGTTTTTATATGTTGGTGTAACAGCTAACATACACAAGCTGCACCAACATGGACCACACATTGGTTTCATCAGCTTGATTATGACTCATAGGTCTCCTTTAATTTACCATCATGATAAGATAACATATTTAAGAAATAAAGTATAAAAATGAATTTATTAGGTGATTAAAACTATAGGAGAATAATTTTAAGCACGGTGTTTATCATCTACCGCCATAGAATAATAAAAATAGCTAGTTGACAGTAGCTACTACATCTTGTAGCAGCTACCCGGGGGTGGGAAAATAAGGTGTAGTAGCTAGTGCCGACTAGCTACTACAACGTGCATCAGCCAACTTGATAATACATTCACATATGTCATATAATGGATTTAACCATTTTTCCATTAGTTCTACAATGCTTTTATAACAACTTGACCAAATGTTGTCAATAAAATTATATTTTAATTTTAATTCATTTCGATTACATCGTTAGATTATATTGAACACAGTGTTCACAGTGTTCTGAACCCCTATGAGCACTCACATTGATCTCATATCGTATAACGTCAATTTCTTATTGGCCGATTTACGTCCACAACATTCTCTGTGAGCGATCATCCTTGATCAACGTACATAGTGTTCTGAACTCCAAAGAACATCTATTATTTTTCATATCCCTCACGTCATTTGGTCGCGGATGGGAGAAGTTCGTAGAGGTGATCATCTTCTAGCTACTCCATAAGCATTCCTCAGGCTCTTTATTGCGCACAGAGGATTTTGGGCAAATTTAGACCACTCAATGAACTGCCTAACCTCATCAACGTATGTTGATTAGGACTAGACGCTAGTGTTCACATTAAAGATATTTATTTCCGAATATGGAAGCTTACACTAGATCGTGTAAGGAAACACGACCGCTTTGTCATTCCCACTTTGGGAGAAAGAAACAGTTCAAGACATGACGAAGGTGGTGTTGGAAAAATGACGCCAATCCATTAAATAAGCTACTCGTTTATCTTTGGATGTTATGAAAGGAGTCAAGGCCGTAAAAGGAGTTCTTTTTCCTTCCATGACAATGCCATAATATATATCATTTACATCATTCGATAGAATTTGTAACCCCTCTCCCTCTATAGCAGGCTAAGACGTCTGAGCAACTCGATTACTCATATCATCTTACGTAAAGAAATATTATTAATATTTAATATACAATTAATAAAATTAATCGTTGTTAAATGTGCGCGGTGGTAAAATTTATATTCTTAATTATTTCTATGATTTTTGATCAAGCATGAAAAAAGTATCATCTTGTTTATGTATATTATAAAATACCTTCCAACAAGTGGAAGGTTTGTATAAAGTATATGCATATATATATTTTTATAAAATAAAATAAGTTCATTAATAATTAAAAAAAAATCTTATATAACTAAACTTACCAAGTTTATTACATGTTTTACAATAGATCGTGATCCAACCGTATACTTTATGTATCCAGTGCTTGATCCAACGAGTTCAGTATTTTTATTGTTTCGAGCCGTCGATATATTTTTCTATCATTTTTCTACAGCCCAAGTATTCTTTGATATATCCCAAATCTCATCCGATACATGGGATGACCTTGTTTCCTTTCCTTCTATACTTATATAACAAGTCTTTATATAATTTTACACAATAATTGTTCTATATTTCTTTAAATTATGTCAAGTGTCTTGGCTCCCAAATTAATCTTTTATCCTGGCTAAGTTATCCATAGAAATTAATTTGCACCGCTAATTTAAATAGATTAAATATGATTTTTATTAATAATGGTCGATATTGTGACAGAATTATAATTTCATCTTTAATTAACTACTAAAATAATATTCCATCACTAATTAATTCTGTCGCTAATTGTGGATTTTCTCGTAGTGCCAAAAAAAAACAAAATGATTGATTTTTTTTTAATAATGATAGAGATTTTTTAAAATAATTTTCCCATTAGTTTTCTTAACCATATTTTTTACAAGTATAGAATGACCTAATTCATGTTAGATATACAAAATGCATTTTAGTTAGAAATGAGAATAATATCATAAGTGGCTATATTAGTTTTAAAGCACCCGTAACGTACCTAGCACTCAAAGCACCATGGACATGAAATTAATTGGCTTCTTAGCTTTCTCACCCACTTCAATCATTTAATATGTACAGAGAGACATCTTAAAAAAAAAAAAAATAATAATAATCTCAATTAGTCTCATTGATTATTTCTGGGGTGACCGATTCGATCCCACAAAAGTTTTTCATCGGCCACAAGAGTAAATCAGGAAGCGACCGGCCACCAGGATAAATCGAGAAGTGTACGCGGCGGCAACTCAGAAGCCCATCATCTTTTGATTGTCTGGGAGACAACCTGGATGTCCTACCACGACACCATGACCCCGGGGACAAAAAAATTATATGAGTAAACTTTTTATAGTGACCGACACCACCGTCGAAACGACCCCTTATCAGAAACCCCCGAAGGGATTTTTGAATGAACGATATCACTTAATTGATAAGAGCCTGCACAGGGAGGTGCTCGAACCTGACACCTCAGTCAAAGGACACAACGTCATAACCAGAGCACTCCTGATTCGGTTGTGTTATGATAAGACATCTAAATTGTTATTCAGGTATTCGTAGTTCGATTTAGATTTTTTTTTTCTCCAAGTGGAAAGGACAACTAAAGGATACTGAATTTCTGAATTGACCGTCACACTTTCCGATTTATATATATATATATATATATATATATATATATATTTTGGAGCTTTAGGATGAAATGTATTTAGTTTGTTAAGGAATGAAGAGGCTAAGGAAAATTGTTGAGGTTTTTTCTTGGCGTGTGTAATAAGGGGTGAGTACTTTAGTCAAAAATAGGATAAGAAGTATTAAACGATGACTCTTTCATGGTCCACACTCAACATTTTACTTTCCAACAAAACTAAATGTGTTAGGCGGATGATAAATTGATTCATCATCTATTTCTAACTAAAATTTATGTTCATCATAAATTAGACAGAGACTCTCTACCTCCTCTCGACCATTAAAATTTTCTTCATCCAGGCTCCTTCCGATCACGACCCTTTGTCACCTACCGACGACCCCAACTTTGTTCATAAGCTTATCTAATTGAGAAATTAGGTCCATCAATCTAGATTTTGTTTTGTGCTATTAATATTCTACGTAAGTTCCCATTCAATCCATTTGAATGTTATTTCAGTGCTCAATTATTACCCTTCCTTTTCAGGTAAACGAAAAAAGTGATTGATTTTTTTAAAAATAATGATAGATTTTTTTAATAATTTTTCCATTATTTTTCTTAACCATTTTTTTCGACAAGTACAAAATGGCCCACTTCATATTATATAGACAAAATGCATTTTAATTTGAAATGAGAATAATATCACAAGGGGTTATGCTTATTCTAAACCACCCGGAATGAACCTAACACTCAAAGCACCATGAACACGAAGCTAATTGCGTTTTTTTGCTTTCTTACCCACTTCAGTCATCTAAAATGTACAGAGAGACAGACAAAATGCATTTGTATTTTTTATATAATTATTTAGGTTTTATTAAGGCTCACTGTATTAGTCATGTTACAAGCATGATTCCTTTAACTATAATCCCTTATGATATTACTCTCTTTTATAATTAAAATGAATTAGATCATTTTATACTTGTAAAAAAATATGGTTAAGAATATTTAAAAAATCTCTACAATTATTAAGAAAGTTTTCCAATCATTTTGTTTTCCTGTGTTAATTTTCCTTGCACGAGCCAAACTGAAAAGGAAGTTTAATAATTGAGCACTGAAAATAACAATAAAATAGAGAGAACAATTAATGTAAGAAAACACAAGTATCATGGATACATGGTGGTGTCACAATTGTATTATTTTATCATATAGTAGCAATGTTTCTATCTCGAGGACCACTACAGGTCATATTATTTTATTTTTTATATAAAACATTGCCATCATACTTTGCAAGTGACTATGCATTTGGGTATAATGATAATAAACTATTTCAACTCATGCTTATAAAATGAGGTATTCTTAATTACACTCGAAACTACAATTTTTAACCCTGTGATAGCTATCAAGTGGGGTCGTATTGTTCTCCAACACCAAAACAGAAAAGCTTACAATTTGGGGAAAAAATTACAATCCTGATGTTTGTGATCATAATTTGTTAAAAATAAAAATAAAAAAATCTAAAAACAAAACAAAAATTAATAAGAGAATTTTCATAAAATAATGTTATATATTTACAATTTTGTATATGAAGTTTTAGATATTTTTTTTCTAAAAAACATTTTTTAAATATTTTGTTTTAAGTATTGGGGCCAGGCCCAACATGCGAATGGTGGTGCTCAGTTGCCCAGCACGAGGGCATACTTAGCCCAATGCAAATCGTGTTACCAAGGCCGAATTCAACACACATTTAAATGACCGATTCAAATTTTATTCACTGGTTCAGAGTTTATTAAACTAAATTCAAACAAAAAAAAAATCAATTGCCAAAAAAATATGGAGGATTCATGTGTTATATACATATATATATTATAATTTTTATATATTGCGATTGTAAATTCAATATATTTTATATACTTATATATTATAATTTTGTATTCTAAAAACTATATATAAAATCATATATATATAGTTAGTCTTAGTTAGGTACATACCTTTTTATTATAGTTTGGAAAATTCAAAAGTATAATGCATAACAATATTAAATCTCATCATTTGGTACATTAATATTATAATTTGTAAATGTAATCAAATGAACATTTAATGTTTGCATTTGCTAGCATGCAGAGAAATGTTTGAACTGATAAATGGCGTAAAACTTCTAAAAGGAATGATAACTTGATACTCTTGTGCATTTGGAGCTCCTATCAATCCATTTCCTCTATTACATGGAAGAAAATAAAAACTTATTTACCATCAATTTATGTTGACTTAAAGTAAAGGAGAAAAGACGGAGAAAAAAATCTTGTTGAAATTTGAGGAGAAATGATACTTATATTGTTAAATAAATACAATTAAATAATACAAATCCTCCAACTTGGAGTAGAAATCGAGAAGTGGATTCCAGATCAAGAGTAACAATCACACCAGATGACAGCTTTTTAACTACATTCAGATAAAAACGGACTACCTCGGGCAAAAAAAGAAAACCTGAAGGATTTATGTATGAGATTGCGAGAAGCGGAGAAGGCTCAGAAGAATCCATTGGTACATTTCGATCATAGAAGATTTTGGATTATCCCTTCAGGAAATCCCTTAACCATCATCCACATCATAGCCTTTGCTTCTTCACACATCGATTCAAACTAATAGATCAGATTTAGACAAGAACAAAAGTAAAGAGATGCAGAGGACTCACAATCAAACTTATTTATCATCAACTTATGTTGACTTAAAGTAAAGTAGAAAAGACGGAGAGAAAAAATCTTGTTGAAATTTGAGGAGAAATGATATTTATATTGTTCAATAAACACAATCAAATAATACAAATCCTCCAATTTGGAGTTGAAATCGAGAAGTGGATTCCAGATCAAGAGTAACAATCACACCAGATCACAGTTTATTCAACTAAATTCAGATAAAAACGGACCAACTCGGCAAAAAAGGAAAACCTGAAGGATTTATGCATGAGATTGCGAGAAGCAGAGAAGGCTCAGAAGAACCCATTGGTACATTTCGATCATAGAGGGATTTTGGATTATCCCTTCAGGAAATCCCTTAACAATCATCCGCATTATCGCCTTTGCTTCTTCACACATCGATTAAAACTAACAGATCGGATTTAGATAAGAACAAAAGTAAAGAGATGCAGAGGACTCACGGATCGATGGCAGCAGCACTCACCCGCCGGCGATGACGGAAAACCAGGAAGACGAGGGTTGACTCAGCAGTGAAGCTGTATTTATATGGCAAAGTTAGGGTTTAGCTCTCATAAATTATTGTGTATATTTGCAACAAGATCCTTGTTGGGTCGTTATTTGATAAACTATAATTTTCTTGAAAATAGCCACTCCCGACGATAAATGATTTTTCAAATTGTGGTTTTTATTTTTGATTAATAAAATATATTTATTTTAAAATTTAAAAATAAATTCAAATTACTTATAAATTGATTTATTAATGGTAATCGGTAAAGTGGAAATATGGGGAAAACCCCTTGGTAATATGGGTTTTCTCAGTTCAGTCCACGTCCGGTTTAACGCTCAATGCAAATCTCGAACCGACGCCCAGTTTCGCGAGGGTTTCGGTCCGGGCTGAAGTCCCCAACCAAAACCCTCCTTCCTCGTTCTGCTACTGCTACCGACCAGAACGCTCACTGCTCTCCTGCAGGCACTCCTTTTCTAACTCCACTAACCCTCAGGATCAGCGGAATCGATGAGCAGTTGGCGGGCGCTTCTTCTTCGGGTGGGCGATAAGTGCCCAGAGTACGGAGGCTCAGTCGACTACAAAGACCACATAGTAGGGTTCTTCTCCTCCTGATTGACCAACTTTCCAGATCTCTGTTTTTTTTCTTTGTATTTTAGTTATTTTGGTTATTTCACTAAATAGTATTTCAGAACGTTGGTATTCTGGCTCCGCCCTGCTCCGGCTTGATACCGTATTAGGGCAAATTCTATGCCGTGTTTTTCAGTGAGTAGTTTAGCGTAAACACGTCCAAACAGTAGGAGGTTCAGGACTTTGCGAGTTGTTGTCTTTTTTTTTTTTAGTACAACGGGTGGTTTTCCGTTCGATTTATTGTGAAGAAAACAAAATATGGGATTTTTGTTGAACGATAAAGTTCTTCCTCTAAGTATATGTCTGCAGTCTCGTCGCAATAAATTCATCATTTCCTGTGATTGCTGCAACTCATTATTTGTGCTACAAGAATTTTGTTTGTGACCGATGGCCTATACCATTGGAATCATGTTACTCAGTGCTTTCAGAAGAAATGTGAGCTTTTCTATTAGATTATGGCTAATTCTTCTGATGCTGTGACTACTTAATTTATATTTGCATGTAATTTACTTTGGCTTTTCACAAGGTTAGTTGTTAATTTTCATCATTGTTAGGTGCATATCTTTTTCTTAGAGGATATTCTTCTTTTGGTTACAGGAAACATGTCACAGTACGCTCTCGCGAGAATTTGATCACTCTAAAGATGAAATACTCGAGGTAATGTTTTCTTTCTTGGACGTTCTCGATTGCCCTTTCATGGCACAAAAGGGTGGGACATGATGTATCAGTAAAATTTTCTATTTGTTTTATGTTTAAGCATAGCAACCTAAAGAAGTTTTTACCAAACATTCTGGACATCCAGGGTACCCTTTTTTTACAAGAAAATAAAAACCATTTTTTTTGGAAATTATCAGTGTTTGAACTTTGAACTTAGATTTTGTGTTGAAATGGAATTATATTTAAAATCACTTTGTAATTTAACCATATAATTAATAAGATGTCTATTGTGGTTCACACAAGTGATACAATAATGCCATATTTTAATAAAATTTAATTGGACCAGTATTCATTATTATCTCTTCTAAGGAATTAAATGTATCTCATAGTTGATAAAAACAAGTTTTAAAAGGTGTTTTTAGTAGGTAAGTAGCTCACACACTAGACAAGCCATATGCAACATGCAGGGGCATATGTTGTTGATATACAATTTTAATAATACATGATTATTAAAAATGGCGTACAGTATTTAATCAATATCAATTTGTAATTCAACATGGGAAAACTATATGTCAATCATATATTGTCAAACACAAAATATAACACTGCAGAATAAGTCATATTTCTTTAGTAACATCCATCTAATTAATACCGGAAGTGTTAATAACTTGCAAAACAATTGTTTAAGTGCCACTTACAAGTTACATGCTATCACATCAAGAATTTAGTTTTGCATTTCACAATTACAATGATTTGAGAGAATACAATGGAAGGATGAAAAATAAGTATTTGAAAATGCAAATAGGAACATAGAGAAAATCAATTTAATTTTTAGTTTATGATTGTTGATGTTCTTCAGACTAGGAAAGTACCATTCCATCTATCTTGTCCACAATAATGATGAAATGATAGTACTTTCTAATCTAAAGAGGCTATATGAATTCTTGTTGATTAAATTATTGGGCCATAAAAAGACTTTAGTAGCATTCTATTTTCTAGATTGATTTGTGGGCCTTCATTAATTAATATTTCATATTCTTCCAAAATTATGAACTGAAAAGTGTAGAATCTTGAACAAACATTTTGATTTACAACTACTAGATTCTTAACTATTGAAAGACAATTTTACTTTATTATTAGAAATATTGATGTTGTATTTGTTTACTCTAATGCTCAAAAATAGTTGGGATTAGCAAGATGTGTCTTAACATGCATGTAGCATAGCAAACAAGTTGTAGTACTACTCTTTTCCTATTGTAGTGATTCTGTTAATTTTCATGAACTAAGATTTGCTAGTGTTGTTCTGAAGCTGTGTAGTGTTGCTAACATGGATATCATGGATTCTTTTGCAGCTTCTTCTTCAGTGTGCTGAACAGTTGCCACATAAAATTCCATTTTATTCAGTATTGGTATGCCGAATTAGTTGCTATAATATTCCATTATATAATATACTGTTATTTCAAGATAACCTTTCATTCAACATTCTATATGAGTGTCATTCAACACCTTTTTACAGAATTCTTATATACAATTCTATTGTTTTTTTACTCCTTTTTTGTTTCTACTTATTATGAATCCGCATGCATGGTTGAGATGGTTTGCCCTAATTTTAACTTGTGGCAAATTATATTTAGTTACTCATAGACAATGGCATACCTAGGATTTGCAAGTTAAGAGGGGTATTTTTTTGGTGTGTGTGTGGCGGTGGGGGGCGAGGCTCTTTACACATGCTCATAACATTGTTTGATTTCGCCTCAACTGGACCTCTACAAGGATGAATGCCACCACAAATAATTTTGCCAGCAATTGTTTCTGCACCGCATTAACATGCTGTGCCATTTGTGACTTTTATGTCTTGTTATCTTTCCATCACATTAATGATGTTGCACAGTCATGCATCTTTTGCCAAAAATGGTTTTGACAATTCGTCTCTTATTTTTCAGAAAAGACATTGGAAAAATCAATTTTTTGATTCAGCTAATCTTGTCATCGGCTCACATAGGCGTTCTGAACCAAGAACCTGATTGTATGTTCATTTGTTTACTTATCCATTCAGGTTGGCCTCATAAATTTAGAGAATGAAGATTTTGGAAAGGATGTCGTAGATGCTATCCACTCTAAACTACAAGTAATATTCTAATTCTTGATATCTATCCATGTTGTACTTTCAAATTGAATATGCGAAGAGTTTTCTATTTGATCTTTTCTTGATCTGTCAAATTGTTTATTGTTACATCTGTTTGCAAGTAATGATTAGCTTTTCATTGTCATGTGACTATTTCTTTGGTTGCCCAATGAGCAATAAAATCATTTTCCAGGGTTTTTAGTTTGTTATAATTATTGTCCAGCTAAAACAATGTTTTTCTGGTATTGAACTTTATCTGACACTTGCATCTGCTAAAATTGTCAGGATGCTTTGTTGTCAGAAAATTGTGACAAAATCCGCATATCCTTGAGGTTTTTGACAGCACTGGTATGTAGTTAATTTGTTTCATAGACTGGTCTTTATTTTTTATTTGCCTTTTCTTTTCTCTTTTAATGAACATAGTTCTAATAGGTTATACAGTTTCTACATATTTTATTTCTAATTTCTACCGATAATCTATTAATTGAATATACGCCTCAAGCATAATATTAATAGAAAGAAAATATATACGACTTTTAGAAATAAGTGATGGAAGTTAAAGGATGAAAAACAAAATATATTTAAGGAGAAGGTAGAAGTATAAGTATTAGATAAAATATATGGTGACTTTAATACAATATAGGATGAGATGATATCAAAGTTAAAAATAGTAGCTAAGAGTGTACTCGGTGAGTCAAAGGGACATACACCACTAAATGAGGAATCTTGTTGGTGAAATGAGAAAGTACAAGAGAAAGTGAAGGAAAAACGAGTAGCTTTTAAGAAATTATATATTTGTAAAAATGAGGAAAATTTAAAAAAATATACAAAAACCAAGAAAGAGGCAAAGAAAGTAGTGAATAAAACAACAAAAAAAAGAAATTTGAATGATTATATAAAAAATTAGATATAAAAGGAGGGGAAAGAGACATATTTATAGAATAGCTAAAATGAGAGAAAGGAAGACAAGAGATTTTATCCAAATAAAATGTATTAAAGATGAATGCAATAGGTTACTAGTAAATGATGGAAAAATAAAAGAGCCGTGGAGGTGACATTTTTATCAAATTTTAATGAAGGTTTAGGGAACTTAATTTAGGTAATTTATGTAGGTCAAATGAGTATAGAAATTTAAATTTTTATCATAGATTCAAACTTCAGAAGTAGAACAAACTTTAAATGGGATGCGCAATGGAGGTATGGAAGGGCCTAGAGAAATAAGGTATTGAATGACTTATAAAATTATTTAACATGATATTAAAAACAAAAAAAATATCTGATCAATGGAGGGTAAGTACTTTAGTTCCCTTATATAAGAATAAGGGAGACGTACAAAATTGTATAAACTATAGGGGTATTAAACTATTGAGTCATACCATGAAATTTTGAGAAAAAGTAATAGAAAAAATTAAGAAAGGATACCATAGTGACCGAAAATCAATTTGGGTTAATATCTAGAAAATCGACAATAGAAGCTATAGACATAAGGGCAACCCCGTGCATGAAGCTCCTGGCTAGGGGTGAGCATTCAGTTAATTCGGTCCATAAATTAACCGAATTAATCAAAAACCGATTTAGTGTTGGCTAACCGAATCAAATCAAAGTTTTACTAAAACTGAATTAACCGAATTAGTTATTTCAGTTAGCACCGAATTAACTAAATTTGTTTAAAATAACAATAAAAAGAATTTATACAAAATTAATATCAAATTAACCGAATGCTCACCCCTTGTCATGCGGGGTTCCGGGGAAGGATCCATTGTACACAGCCTTATCCTGCTTTTTGCAAGAGGCTGTTTCCAGAATTCGAAGCTATAGACAACTAATTGAAAAATATCAGGAGCAAAAACAAGATCTACATATGGTATTCATACTTAGAAAAAGCTTATAATAGAGTCCAGAAATTATATGAAGAATTATAGAAAAAAGAGGTATTAGCGTAACATATATTGAACTAATTAAAGATATGTATGAGGACGTAACGATCAAAGAAAAGACTTCAGGTGGAATAATTGAAGCATTTCCAATAAAGGTAGGGTTACATCAAGGATCAACTCTAAGTCCCAATCTTTTTACACTAATTATAGACGAACTCACTACACACATTCAAGACACAATACCATTATGCATATTGTTTGAAGATGATATTGTTTTGGTAGATGAAACACGTGAATGGGTAAATGCTAAATTAGAATCTCAGCGGGAAACACTAGAAGATAAAGGTTTTAGGCTTAGTAAAATAAAAATAGAATATATGAAATTTAAATTTAGCAATATTAGACGTAATGAGATAATTGTTAAGATGGGAGATGATGAGTTGCCTGGAACCAAAAGCTTTAAATATTTAGGATTATTTTTGCAAAATGATAGAAGGATTGCGAGAGATGTCTTACATAGAATATAAACAGGATGGTTGAAATGGAGAAGAGCGTTGGATGTTTTATGTGACCGTAAAGTACCTCTAAAATTTAAAAGAAAGTTTTACAAAATCATAATATGTTATATTATATGAAGCTGAATGTTATACTATGACTCGAGCACATGAGTAGAAGATGAAAGTTGCAGAGATGAGGATATTAAGGTGGATGTGTGCACATACGAGGATGAACAGAATAAGAAATGAGAGCATTAGAGAGAAAGTCGGAGTTGCATCTATTGAGGATAAACTCAGACACATTTAAGATGGTACAGGCACGTGCTTAATCGACCAATAAATGTTCCAGTTAGGCGATATGAAACTATGACAAACACACATCAAACGAAGATGAGGAAAATAAAAAAAGGCTTGGTTAGCAACAATAAACTAAGATAAAATTTATTGTTAGACCCTACCTAGTGGGATAAGGATGATGATATAATAGGAGATAGAGCTCAATGGCGTAAAAGGATCCATATAGCCGACCCTACCTAGTGGAATAAGGCTTGGTTGTTGTTGTGGTGTCTTTTGTTAGACAAATGTACCAAATTAAGATAGCAATAATTTAATATTTTGCGGATATGTTCCCGTTAAATTGTACTTATAGTTTCTTTCAAAATGATTCTTTTGTGTCTGATTGGTTTCATCTTCTATTGGCCATGTGAAAGTCTGTTTGTTTCAGCGATGTTGATGAGGATCAAGTGAGTGTTTTGTGATGTTGGTGCAGATTGTACGAGTGTTTCACCCATTGCGAAGTGTTTGCATGAGGATTTTGGGTGTTGCGGTGTTTGTGTGAGAGTTCCATGCATGGTGATATGTTCACCAAATAGTTTACTATCTCCTTGTTAGTCGTTCATGTTCCGCTGTCAACTGTGTGCTCTTCAACAAAGAACTTGCTTCCTTCGTGTTGCTAGATTTGAACAAGGCTTCAAACTCCTGTCTTTTAGTATTCTTCTTTTTTCTTCCATTGTTATTGCTTCTTTCTCATTGTCTTCTTCTTCCTATTTTGCTGCTTCTGCTTGCCCTTGTTCTTTGGCCCTTTCTTTTTTGTTCATTCGGCATGATGTGTTAGCATGGTGCCGAAACACTTATATCTGATCCTTCTTCTGCAGTCCCTTTTCTACTTACTCTACAATCACTTTACCTCATCATCTTACTTCACTTTTGTAAGATTACAAATGATATACAGTTCATCACTGAGAAGTCGTGAGAGTGAGAGCAACAGGGATTTATTTTGACTGGGATTCAGGGTTGTGAATATTTGTGTTGGATGTAGTACATGATATTATATTGACTAGTTCCTTCCATTTTACAGGATTGGCATTTTTAAGATTACTGCATGAGAAAGTTCCTTCGATCCCAAATAACAATTAGAATATGCATGAAATGAGCTCCCAGATGCAACTTTGGTGATTACCACTAGAAGAAGTGATTACTAAGTTTTTGCATTGATTTGCAATATTCTTTACCAGTTATAAAAACAGTAAAGCATTTTTTTTTAAAAAAAAAAACAAATATCATTTTTTATAAAATTCTATTTACTTGTGATTTTGTGTGTATGTGTGTGTGTGTTGAGAAGGATAATATTAGTATGTCTTTTGTGAACAATTACATCAGTATATTGTCCTGTAGCTAGATCCTTGACATCATTCAATAAATGCCTCAAGTGGAACTAATGTGTATAGGTATACTCATATAACTAGAACCGATCACTCTAGTTACTCTTTGATTATATTGAATTACCTAATTGTTTATTGAGGTGCAGTTTTTTTTCTTCCTGTTGTTATACTGTGTAAAGAATGAAACTACTGAGATTCTTGTATCTAGCACTTCAGCTAATTTTAATTTATTTTCCTAACTCAAATTTTGTATTTATGCAATATCAATTGTACTTTAGGATCTGCCTGGTTCTATCAGGTCTTGAATCTTATATTTCTTTTTGTGTGTGCGCGTGTGTGTAGATGTGTAGCAAGCTTGTCCTCCCTAGTTCTGTTATTGAAGTCTTTGAGACACTTCTATCCTCTGCTCTGTTAACTATAGATGAGGAGGCTGGTAATCTGTCTTGGCAGCCATGTGCCGACTTCTATGTCACCTGCATTTTGTCCAGTCTTCCATGGGGAGGCACAGAATTGATAGAGGTATTACATTTTTATTCACTGGAAGTATCTCACCTGGTATTGCTCATCGATTCTCATTTTTCTTTACTCATCCAGTGTTGATGTGTTTAACATTTTTTATGCTCTTCAATTTTTCTTTATTGTTATGAAAAATAGTTTTTTTATGGAAAGTTCATGTATCCATCATTCATATATGGACTCGAGCAACTTTTTCCATATCATGTTGATCACTACATTGTGCTTTATGATTTGTCAATTTTTATTAAAGCTAATTTGTACTGACTATTCTTCACGTTGCAAAACTATCATATGGTTCAGAGTCATAGCAAATGTAATCCACTCGAGTTATCAAAAGAGTGATAAATCTCCTCTGGTGGACCTTTCTATAGGATTCGAACTCAGATGAAGTTCTGATCATATGTAAGAGAAAAAAGAACGAATTGATCTTGTAGAATTTCCAAAAAATTCTTTTCTTCCGGAAGTAGATGATTATTCATTTGCTTCTCATGTTCTGTAAATAGCTAGGACATTGAGGAAGATCTAAAAAGGCATTTCGGGAGTTGATCTGATTCTATCTCCGTTCGTTCCATTTGAAGAAAGAAAGGATCCCAAAGAATCAATCTCTCTTTTAGTTGTTGAATCTCTGTTTGATCGATCAATGTGAGATATTATGAATCCTCATTTCTAATAGAATCAAAATGATCTATGGATTGATCAGAAGATCCTTTCAATTGGCTAGAATCCCCTACTTGAATGAAAATATATCTAAATCTTGTGGAATCATATTGCATATTTGACAATACATTTCATACCTTACTTAAAAAACGATCCTTGTTAATCAACCTCACATTGTCTAACCAAATCAAATTCTCTCTCGATACGTTCCTAAAAAAATCCAATTCGTGCTTATTCTTCCCCCAATTAACGAAGTGATCTTGGCGGAATTGCACATATGAAATTTTGAGCATAATTTTGCAAAAAAATATGGCACTTGTTTCTCTAGAAGAGATGGGAAACATGTTCAATATCATTTGATTGAATACTTATCTCAGCTCCTTGTTGTTTGAAGAAACCCTCCCCCTCAATTGGTCTTTTTTCGCGCAAGCAGACATGAGATAAGAAATCAAATCTTTCCCTAAGATTTCGAACGGTTGTCCTGCATTCAAGTTGATTATGTTTCACTTCTTCCTTGAAGAAAGACAATCAAATAATTCTCAATCATGATCCTTGCAGATCGGATCATAGATCTCAATTCCTGCTACAGTTTCATTAGATATCTTACAACTAGAATTCCTTTTTTTTTTTTCGATCCGCTTCCCCCACCTCCACCACAGTGAACTTTGGTTAGTTTTAGGCATTATACACTTTTGATTTACCGAGAGAACATAACTATTTTCTTACGGATCCATGAAATAACTCTCAGAAAGCTTTTTCCCTTTTGGAAGATATAGGAGCTCCAACTGATCCGAATATGTATGGGTCCTTCCCTAAAATATTTTTGAAATTAGATGCTAGTCATGCAATTTGGGATTATCCTCTTTATGGTTTGGTATTAATTTTTTATCATTCAACGCTTGCAAAACCATACTGTATAGACCTACATTTAATATCTCATCCTCACAAATACAAATTTTCTATTCAATATTGTATAATTCTATGATTTCAAAGACCTGTTATATCCAACAAATACTACACCAATTTAGAGCCTTTATTGAGTGGTTAATCATTTCATCATTTTCTATCCCGTATAAGTCTTTGGGTTAAATTTTAGTAATTTAATGTTGATCCATCATAGAACGGATATGGTCATATGGATACCTTTATAGTATTGGGTTCTGACAACTTCAACTTCATGAAAATGCTTAATTTGAGCATGAGTGTTTGCTCCAATAGTTCTTGAGGGTCAAATCCCAACGGGTGCAAAATACATCGTTAGGTGCCTGATCTCCCCGTGCAAAGGGTCGTTGTGCTAGGGCAAAATGTCCCTACCTGTTTGTATTTTGCCGTGGGGCCAGCGATACTGGCCGCTTGGCGTGAGCGATATCAACTTTTTTTGCTCCAGTTAATTTGAGTCTCCTATGTATGTTGTTTGAGATTTTAGTCTTCAGAAGGTCATCTCTAGTATGACTTTAGGCGGGTTTTTTTAATCAAATGATATATGTATAAAAACCTAATGTCTTATTTAGTCATTGTTGAAATTCAAACTAGGCAATTTTTAGGGATTTATTTTCTAGATGGATTGTAATTAGCTCATACTTATCACATTCCTAATTTTATGGGATTTATCTTTGTGTATAAGGAGGATACCCTATCAATGAAGAAATAAAATTTCTATCAAACTACATGGTATCAAAGCAAAAACCCTTGTTGCAGAAACCCTAGTGGCTCGTTCTTCCTCCATCCGCAAGACAATTCCAACGATTGCTGGTTCTTCCAGCAGCAACAACATCAACTTCCATTCCGGTCATTGACAATAAACAGAGCAGTCAACTTCTAGGCAAATCAGATCCTTTGTCCCAAGATTTCCATGTCCCCGTGTCTCCTCGCCAATCGGACAGGCATGACATTCTCGTGATGTCCCCTCCATCCTTGAGATGTGATCTAGCCCGTCCGATCGGCGAGGGGACACGGGAATCTTGGGACAAACAATCTGATCTCACTTCCCGGTGTGACAAATCATTACCGACTCTGATTGTTCAATGCAAGACATGGCAGGATTTTCCTTCGGTTTCGCGTCATGCCTTCTTCTCTAGAAGGCAGTCTCCTTTCCATCACTACTCACAAATTTAATTGCCACAATTATCTTCAATGGTCCGAATCTATGATGATGTTTGTGAGTGGAAGGGTCAAAGATGACTATCTAACTGTATTCCAAAACCAAATCCTGACTCTCTAGAGCATCGCATTTGGAGAGCTGAGAATAACTTGGTGATGTGGCTGATCAACTCGATGGAGGAGATTGGTGAAATTTTTTTGCTTGTACCTTTGTCAGCGATGTTTGGGAGGCTGTCCGGAAAACCTACTTAAGCTGTGACAACACTATAGAGTTTTTTTCATGTGGAGGCACTTTGCAAAGTCTCCAACAAGGGGAGTCTATAGTGACAGCTTACTACAGCTCACTTAATCAGTATTGGTAACAACTAGACATGTTCAAAACTCACAAAGGATAGAAATTGCTATCGGAAGATTGTGGAGACAAAGCATGTCTTCAAGTTCTTAAGTGGGCTCGATAAGTCGCTTGACGAAGTGTGGGGCAGAATTCTCGGCAACAAGCCGCTACCTAGCCTTAGGGAAGCATTTATAGAAGTGCGCCGAGAGGAGAGTCGCAAATGAATAATGATGGGATGGTCCTACATCTTGGAGGTCCCGAATCTATGCGAGGACTCCTCTACTAATTCTAGTGCATTAGTAGCTCTACTAATTCTAGTACATTAGTAGCTCGAAGTTAGTCCACAAACCGCAACGCCGGTGAGCCTTGAAATGCATGTGACGATGGACCATGGAGGAGCAGGCCTTGGTGTGATCACTGTTAAAAGCGAGGCCATCTCAAAGAACAATGCTGGCAATTCCATGGAAAGTCTGTCGATTGGAAGCCTCCTTGCCAAGAGGCAAAGGCACATCATGCGTCTGTTGAAAATTTAAAATCTGTGAGCTCTCCTTTATCCAAAGAGCAGCTAGATATGCTCCAAAAGTTATTTCAACAGAATAATCTATTTAAGAGTTCAGATTCCAACTCATCAACTAGCAATCCTATTTCAATGCACACAAACAAGTTCTCTTAGATCATCGATTTAGGAGCATTTGAACATATGACAGGTGACAGAATGTTATTCTCAACATTTATATTATGTGACAAAGATCTAATGGTGCGTATAGCAAATGGTACCAGTACTAAAGTGGTCGGAACGGGGCAGTCAAAATTTCCAGCAATATCAATCTCAATTCCATGCTTTATGTGTCTGGACTTGCTTGTAATCTTGTGTCAGTTGGTAGGCTCAACCGAGACCTTAACTGTGAAACTAAGTTCTTTGGTGATTGTTGTGTTTTTTTGGACTTGAGCATCGGGAAGATGATTGGCTGTGCTAAACTTCACGCAAGACTTTACCTTCTTAGCTTTTCCTACATAGCCACTTTATTGAGCTCAATTGTTAGCCAATCTATAGTTTTAGGTCCAGTAGTCTATCCAATAATGAAAGTGAAATTATGATGTGATACTATCGATTAGGATATCCATATTTCATCTATTTGAAACATCTTTTCTCTTCATTATTTATCAACAAAAAGTCCTGATTTCTTTTAGTGTGATGTATGTCAGTATGCTAACATACCAGACACACTTATGCACCCCGTTAATATCAACCAACACAACATTTCTCTCTCATTCATGGGGACATTTGGAGACCATTCAAAAATCCAAGTCTTACTGGCTCTAGATGATTCTTATTTTTTGTTGATGATCACACAAGGTTGTGTTGGACTTTTCTTATGAAAGAAAAATCTAAGACCACACAAATCTTTCAGAATTTTCATGCTATGATCAAAACCCAGTTCGAGGTTGACATTCAGATTCTCAAAACAAATAATGCCAAAGACTTCTTTAATTCTAGCCTTAGCTCCTATCTCTAATCCAATGGCATAGTCCAACAAAGTTCATATGTAATACACCCCAACAAAATGGTATAGGTGAACGAAAAAATTAGCATATACTTGAGGTAGCCCGCTCCTTACTCTTCCAAGCTCACGCTCCAACCAAATTTTAGGGAGAAGCAGTTCTAATAGCTACTTATCTTATTAATCGTCTCCCTTCCAAAGTTCTTAAGTTTAGCACTCTATTTTAGGTTTCACAAAACCTATATCTTGCATTTAGACTTATCTCCAACATCTCTTTCAAACTCTTTGGATGTATTGCATTTGTCCACAAACACTCTCAATATCGGGAAAGTTTGATTTACGTGCACTTAAGTGCATTTTCTTGGGATATTCAACGAACAAAAAGGATTGTAAGTGCTTCTCTCCAATCACCTAGAAAATTTATCACTCTATGAATGTTACCTTCTTTGAACACATTTCATACTACTCCAATACTACAATTCAGGGGAGAACAAAATTAAATTGTATTGGGATCGGGATTAGGAGTCCCTTCTTGAACCGAATCCTTCCTCAATCTTACCATCATCATCACTCAACCCTCCATCAACTCCTTCCTCTCCATTATCCGTATCAACTTCTTTCTCTCCATCATCATCACAATCACATATGCCACCTATCTCGAAACCTCAAAAGAATATGCCACCTTCCCATGATATAGTGAAAGTCTATGTGAGGAGAAAACATCTTGTGTCTTTGCATGAAACTTAGCCGTATCATGAGTCAACTCAAGGCTAAGTTAAACTTGAAAAGTAGCGGGATCTAATAGAACCAGTTCCACATATCCCACATTGGACCAGCATATTACACACATAAAAGGTACTTGATCTTGTACTCTTCATTCGATGCACAATTATATGTCTTTCTTACATGTATCTCTAGGGTACCAAGCATTTGTGACATCACTTGATAAGATCAGTATTCCTAGTTCTGTGTATGAAGCTTTAAAAGTTCCTGAATGACGCAAGACAATCTTAGAGGAATACACAGGGACTTGGACACCATCTGAGCTACCTCAAGGAAAAAGAACTGTGGGATGTAAGTGGATTTTTTCAATCAAGCAATACCCAGATGGAAGCATAAATAGATACAAGGCTCGATCAATGACAAAAGGTTACACCCAGTCCTATGGGATTGGCTATCAAGAGACTTTTACACCGGTTGCAAAACTAAATATCATCCGGGTATTACTGTCTATTACTGCTAACTTAGATTGGCCATTGGTTTAGCTAAATGTGAAGACCACATTTCTAAATGGAGATTTTGTGGAAGAAGTTTACATGGATGTCCTTGCAGGATCTGAGACAAATAGTATAGAAGGAAAAGTTTGCAAACTAAGGAGAGCCAGAGCTTGATTTGACAAATTTGCTAAAGTCCTTAAAAGAGATGGCTACTTCCAGTCTCACACACTATTTGTGAAACATTTTCTACATGGAAAAATCTCAGTACTAACTCTATATGTTGATGCTATTGTCTTCACATGAAATCATAAACCAAAAATCAAAAGGCTCAAGTCACTCCTATCTAAGGAGTTTGAAATCAAGGATCTAGGACAACTCAAATACTTTTAGGAAATGGAGGGCGCTAGAGGTCATAGAGGAATCTTTGTCTCTCGAAGAAAGTATGTTATTCATCTACTACAAGAAACTAGGTGGTTGAGTGGACGAAGTCAGTTGATACACCGATGGATCCTAATACCAAGTAAAGGTCTTAGACCGATGAAATGGAAGCTGATAAAGGTGATATCAATGATTGGTAGGCAAACTTATCTACCTAACTCACACTTGTCTAGATATAAGTTTTGTTGTCAGCTAGGTTAGACAATTTCTGGGAAATCCTTCCATTGATCACATGTATGCTGGAATTCGAATATTGAGATGTCTAAAAGGGATCCAAGAAAATGACTTATGTTTAGAAAGAAAGACAAACAAACCTTAGAGGTTTACACTGATGCTGACGGGCCAAGTTCACCTAGTAACCGAAGATCTACTTCTCAATATTGTACGTTTCTTTGGGGAAATCTGGTCCCTTAGCGTAGTAAAAAGCAAACAGTTGTAGCTCGAAGTAGTGCCGAGGCTGAATTTCGAGCTCTGACATTGGGCATTTGTGAGCGAATCTAGTTACAACGGATTCTAATGGAACTCATGCTAAAAACAAGAGGTCCAATTCAAATTATGTGTGACAATTAGTCAGCTATTGCCATTGCCAAGAATCCAGTTCAGCATGACTGTTCCAAACATGTGGAAATTGACAAACATTTCATTAGTGAGAAGATTGAAAATGAAGACATCATCCTCCGCCATATGCCTTCAAAACACCAGGCACATTTTGACAAAGGTATTATTCAAACCCAACATCTCCGAGCTGAGCTCAATTATGGGTTTGGAGAGCATTTATAGCCTAGGTTGAGGGGAGTGTTGAAATTCAAACTAGGCAACTTGTTATTTTATCCCTATTTAATAGGGATTTATTTCCTAGATGTATTGTAATTAGCTCATACTTATCGCATCCCTAATTTTAAGGGATTTATTTTTGTATATAAGGAGGATATCCTATCAATGAAGAAATAGAATTTCTGTCAAACTACAGTCATGCATTCTGAATATCGGTGTCGATGCTAAAATAATGTATTGAAACTTGGAGATCTACACTGCGATCATAGGTATAATCAGAAGCACGTTGGAGATTTTTAACAATAATGATCTCAGCATGAAAGCGTGTGCTTGGCAGGAAGGAAGGGTGGGTTGGAGATCTTATCCGGCGAATAATGATAGACCTAGGATTCACTAATTATAGATTTATGCCTGACAAGAGTAGGAAGTTGTACCACATTTTTTTGCTTCAACAACTTGCCAAAGAATTTCAGTGGTTTGTTTTGAGTGCCAATGATTTTTCAATGCATCACTTGAGTGTCTAACCATCTGTTTCCCATTTGTGAGGGATCCCTTCATGCACAGCGGTGACACAGAGCTCTAGTCAAAATAGGAAAATGTTTCACTATGTACACTTAGGGATCATCATGGACTTAATATGACTTGTGCCTTACCAATTGATGGTCCTACACGTTTTAGCATTTGATGATGTTGATGTCATCAAAGTTTACACATGCCTTGAGATGATGTTTCTGCGACACCAAACACCAGGTTTTTTATCTGCCAAGGTCTTCATTGAAATGATAATTGCACTTCAAATCACTCTGCTCCTGAGATTGTCTCCATTTCTTCTTGTTATTGAAATTTGTTGCCTTAAATTTATCCAATGCTAAGGCGCTGAGGGCATCACACTTCAACACACGACACAATTTAATTTCGTGGCATATACAATTATACACAATGTCATTTTCAGATAATTGTAAAGGAAAAAATTGTCTGGAAAATCAACAGTAATGAGTGTTTTCTCCTGAGTGTGTGGCAATCCAATTGAGTACTCAGGTAAAATGGAAGTTGGACTTTACATGTGGCAGGCATCTTTCCCTGTCCAAAAACATTTATCATTGCATAATTCAGTTTATTTTTTTCTCCTTTTTCAATAGGGAACTAAGTACATTAACAACATTATCTCCATTAATTTAGTCATTTGTAGGTATATTTATTCTCTTTCTGCTATAGTAAAGTGTAACCATCACATTGGATTGCAGCAAGTGCCAGAGGAGTTTGATAGAGTCATTGTTCAGATACAATCTTATTTATTGGTCAGGAAGCGCTCGTATGATAATAGTTTCACTGCATTTGAGACTGATGGAGACAAATCTGTCACTGAAAAGGTAATCTTATTTGGCCTTCAAAGTCGTTCTGCACTAACCATTGCCAACTTATAGTGTTCATGTGTTTCACAGTTTATCTCTTGTAATAGATTATGGTGCTAATGTTATACCATGTCAGGGTGCTTTGATTCTTAATTCTTCATAGAATCCTAGATTGGTTATATTTATGCAGATAGGCTATATCTGAAGAGTGTGGTGAATGTTGTGTATGTAGGTAGTATTGTAGTTTTTATTAGTCATTTTGCAAACTTTTCTGTTTCATTGTTTTGTAATGTATTGAACACTTCTAACCTCTCATTACTTTAAGAAAACTGTAATTGTGCATTGTATTTTATTTTCAGGATTTTCTAGAAGATTTATGGGATCGTATACAAGCTCTTTCCTCTAATGGATGGAAGGTTGATAGTGGTTGGTGCTTTATTCAAATCTAGTTTTTACTCAATGCCATCATGATGGTTGATAGTGCTCAATTTTGTAATTGTGTTGTATAGAACAAAATGATGATTCTTCTTATTGTGCAATAATAATAGTTGCACATACACTGCCAACTATAGCATTCCTATTTTATTTTCTTAATTACATTATCATGAAGAGAAACCTTTTGATTTTTGATCTTTAAGCCTATGTATCCTAAAATGCACCTTTATGCAATGCTAGTTAGATGCTTGTTGCTAATAATCTTTTATAACTAACCTCCTTTGTTGAAAAATAATGGACTTGATACCATGCAATTTAACATTCAGTTAAACATTCTTGAAAGTAGTCAGTGAGCCTCAACATGGCTGTAGAACTACATGTGGAAAAAAATTTATCTTCTGAACCTTATTGCTAAGAAAGCGAAGGACAGGATTACTGGTTTCTCTTATATTCCAAACAAACTATGCTGCTCATCAATACTACCTTGTTTTTAAAATTCAACTGCGCTTAACGTTTAACTAATGCAAGTTATACCTGTTCTATTAAAAGGGAATGTTTGATGTTTAATAGATTATCAATGTGTGGCTTCTCAGTACCCATCATCTTCATCTTCTATTCTTGTTAATTTTAGTTGTGTCCAGTAGGTACATTCCTATCCATTTGTTGGTAAAATGAGATGTTTCTCTCTACCTGCTGGTCATCATGAATTATTGTTAACTTACTCTTCAGTCTAGTGGTATTTTTATGTTTAGATGTTAAATATAAGTACACTTTTCTTTTGGCTATTCATCTGAATCAAGTTATAACAGATTATTGAGCTATTGTTGGCATTTGGTATGTTATATTGCTCAATTTTATTTGCAGTTCCAAGGCCTCATCTATCCTTTGAAGAGCAATTGGTCACTGGAAAATCTTACAGTCTTCCTCATATCAGCTGTCCAAAGCAATCTGCAACTTCACAGTCTACAATATCCAGAGAAAAAGATAATTATGAAGTCAAGCTGAAGTATCCTCAAAGGCTCCGTCGACTTCACATATTCCCTTCAAGCAAAACTGAGGTAGATACACATTCAATGTTTATGACTAAGAGTCTACTTCCATGCACACTTATTAAGGGAGCTGATACAAGTAATCAGTTTGATTTTTGGCTTCTTTGAATTTCCAATTCTACTGATGTGGAAATGAGATTGTCTGATATTTTGTGATGTAGGATCTTTGAATCAGCTACTTTCAGCTAGTTCATTTATTCTGTCAGCGTGATAATTTGGATTGAAAATTTTCCAATAGGATAGTTCTGTTGTTTGTTAGGCTTACTGAATGGTCATATCTTATCCAGACTACAGGATTTCACTTCTTTATTTCCTGAAATCCACTTGAACCAAAATCAATTATTCATGAGAACTGAAACTATACACCAGCATTTTAGTGGTTGATTATTCCCCTGTTCATCTTATGTTGTGTATTATTTTTTGAGCAGTAATTCTTAGTCACTTATGTGTGATTTATATCCATCATATATGTTATCTTCTTCTCTGAGTTGAATCATTATGGTAGGAATTGAAATCTCGGTCAATTTGTTAAAATTCTTGTGGACATTCATGTTATAATTTTTTTCTTTTACACTTTTTGATGGATATGGAATTGAAAGAAGGAAGAGAATTGCAAGTTTGAAAAATCAAATGTCAGTTCTGATTGGATGAAGATGGTTTGCTACAATTTGAATGGATGGATACATGCATATTGCATTAAGGCTGAAGCAGTAGCGCATGTCAAACATATTGGGAGAATTTGTTGTCTTATAGGGCTAATGCCTAAATGTTATCCAGTAAATGCCAGTCTAATGATGAATTCATCTATTGGAAATGTTTGATTAAGCTGATTAAGCACCAAGGTTTTTCTAAACAATTGATGACCGAGAGCCATATGAAAGGGATTGACTGGGTTTAATAACAGGATGGATATATCAATATTGATTCTTTATATCTATTATTCCTTGACTCAAAAATAGCAGATCAAAAATTGAGTTACAAGTATTTTCTGGAGATAATCATCCAATTTGTCTGACTGAATCAGAATTATTAACACTTTCCTGTAATTAAAAGCCTTCTAAAGGTTTCTATTGAGAATCTTAGGTATCTGAATTAGGAAAGTTAGTAAGGGCATGGTGGTGAGAAATTGGAAATAATATGTTGAGTTAGACAGTAGAAAGTGTGATCCCATTAGTTGAGAAGGATCATGAATCAATTTTGTATTTAAAGTAAAAAGCCTGTATTAATTCAAATTGCCTAGGATCCTTTTTATTCCTTCAAGGAAGCTTAGACCAGTTCTGTGTTGTTTGGTTTGTCTAAAATCTTCATTCAGATGCTAGAGTTGCATCTTCTTTCATTGTTTTACAGCATAATATCTTCCTATAGTCATGTTGTAGATCTTTGCTTGATCTGTTCCTCGAAGAAGCAATTCTAATGTTCTCTCTCTGTGACAGCATATACAGCCTATTGACCGGTTCATTGTGGAAGAGTATTTGTTAGATGTGCTGCTTTTCTTCAACGGATGGTGGGTTATATCACTCCCATGTTGTCTTAACATAGCTTCTCTTGAGTTTTAAATAATTGTGAGATGGTTCAGCTGAAGGATTCTCAGAATCAAAATGATGTCTCAGTAAAGGCAACTAACATTGGTAAATAATGAAAAAACAAAAAAAATTATCAAGTCGTATTAAATGTGCCTCAGAAAATAATTCTTCTCTTATGACAAGTTTTTTGTTATTGAGACTATAATTATTTGCATGCTACTCAGTATATTCATTGCATAACTGAAACTTGGTTCAAATGACCATGAAAACATTATTATACATAATATCCTAGCCTTTTATACTTCAGTTTTTTGATCTTTCTAAATGAGACCATTGCGGACAGATTGTCAGCTGTCTTATTTCTGTTCCTGACATCATTAACATCTGATCTTTGATTGTGCTATTTGTTCTTTTCGAGACATGCTCTTATTTTCATTGTTAACAAACCTTCTGCGTAGTTTTACTATATCAGAGGCATTTTTCTCATTGGTTGTCCTTGGTATATCATCATTGAGGTCAAACTATATTTGTCTTATATATATATGTTGATGGCTAATGAGTAGTATCTCTCCCTTGAGCCTTCGCTAATTTAAATAGATTAAATATGATTTTTATTAATAATGGTCGATATTGTGACAGAATTATAATTTCATCTTTAATTAACTACTAAAATAATATTCCATCACTAATTAATTCTGTCGCTAATTGTGGATTTTCTCGTAGTGCCAAAAAAAAACAAAATGATTGATTTTTTTTTAATAATGATAGAGATTTTTTAAAATAATTTTCCCATTAGTTTTCTTAACCATATTTTTTACAAGTATAGAATGACCTAATTCATGTTAGATATACAAAATGCATTTTAGTTAGAAATGAGAATAATATCATAAGTGGCTATATTAGTTTTAAAGCACCCGTAACGTACCTAGCACTCAAAGCACCATGGACATGAAATTAATTGGCTTCTTAGCTTTCTCACCCACTTCAATCATTTAATATGTGAGGCGACCCCAAGACTTTGGTGTTATGATAAGACATCCTAAAAAAAAAAAAAAAAAATCCTAGTTAATTTTATTGATTATTTTTGGGATAATCGATTCGATCCCATAAAAGTTTTCCACCGGTCACCAGGGTAAATCGAGAAGCGACCCCACCAGGATAAATCGAGAGGTGTCTGTGGTGACCAACATCCTTTGATTATGCAGGGAGACATTGCGGATGTCCCCTTCACAAGACACCATGAAACAATATATAAAAGAACTTTATATTGAGCCAGAAAGCATACGACTTAGAAACGAAGTATGCTCGAAAGCAGAAGTTTTAAATCACGATAAATTGATTGTGCCTTATACCCGATAGCACTCCAAGCATATGGTGACATCTAGTGTGATTCGATTTTTTTCAAAAAGTAGCATGACAAGTGGAAAGGACACTGAATTTCTGAATTGATCGTCACACGCTTTCCGATATATATATATATATATATATATATATATATATATAGATTCCTGTTGGAGCTTTAGGATGAAATGACCTATTTAGTTTGTTAAGGAATGAAAAAGCTAAGGAAATCTTTTGAGGTTTTATCTTGGCGTCGATGGAATAAGGAGGGTGAGTTTACTTAGTCAAAAATAGGATAAGAAGTATTAAACGATGACTCTTTCATGGTCCACACTCAACATTTTACTTTCCAACAAAACTAAATGTGTTAGGCGGATGATAAATTGATTCGTCATCTATTTCTAACTAAAATTTATGTTCATCATAAATTAGACAGAGACTCTCTACCTCCTCTCGACCATTAAAATTTTCTTCATCCAGGCTCCTTCCGATCAGGACCCTCCTTCCGATCACGACCCTTTGTCACCTACCGACGACCCCAACTTTGGTCATAAGCTTATCTAATTGAGAAATTAGGTCCATCAATCTAGATTTTGTTTTGTGCTATTAATATTCTACGTAAGTTCCCATTCAATCCATTTGAATGTTATTTCAGTGCTCAATTATTACCCTTCCTTTTCAGGTAACACGAAAAAAGTGATTGATTTTTTAAAAAATAATGATAGATTTTTTTTAATAATTTTCCATTATTTTTCTTAACCATTTTTTTCGACATGTACAAAATGGCCCACTTCATATTATATAGACAAAATGCATTTTAATTTGAAATGAGAATAATATCATAAGGGGTTATGCTTATTCTAAACCACCCGGAATGAACCTAACACTCAAAGCACCATGAACACGAAGCTAATTGCGTTTTTTTGCTTTCTTACCCACTTCAGTCATCTAAAATGTACAGAGAGACAGACAAAATGCATTTGTATTTTTTATATAATTATTTAGGTTTTATTAAGGCTCACTGTATTAGTCATGTTACAAGCATGATTCCTTTAACTATAATCCCTTATGATATTACTCTCTTTTATAATTAAAATGAATTAGATCATTTTATACTTGTAAAAAAATATGGTTAAGAATATTTAAAAAATCTCTACAATTATTAAGAAAGTTTTCCAATCATTTTGTTTTCCTGTGTTAATTTTCCTTGCACGAGCCAAACTGAAAAGGAAGTTTAATAATTGAGCACTGAAAATAACAATAAAATAGAGAGAACAATTAATGTAAGAAAACACAAGTATCATGGATACATGGTGGTGTCACAATTGTATTATTTTATCATATAGTAGCAATGTTTCTATCTCGAGGACCACTACAGGTCATATTATTTTATTTTTTATATAAAACATTGCCATCATACTTTGCAAGTGACTTTGCATTTGGGTATAATGATAATAAACTATTTCAACTCATGCTTATAAAATGAGGTATTCTTAATTACACTCGAAACTACAATTTTTAACCCTGTGATAGCTATCAAGTGGGGTCGTATTGTTCTCCAACACCAAAACAGAAAAGCTTACAATTTGGGGAAAAAATTACAATCCTGATGTTTGTGATCATAATTTGTTAAAAATAAAAATAAAAAATCTAAAAACAAAACAAAAATTAATAAGAGAATTTTCATAAAATAATGTTATATATTTACAATTTTGTATATGAAGTTTTAGATATTTTTTCTAAAAAACATTTTTTAAATATTTTGTTTTAAGTATTGGGGCCAGGCCCAACATGCGAATGGTGGTGCTCAGTTGCCCAGCACGAGGGCATACTTAGCCCAATGCAAATCGTGTTACCAAGGCCGAATTCAACACACATTTAAATGACCGATTCAAATTTTATTCACTGGTTCAGAGTTTATTAAACTAAATTCAAACAAAAAAAAAATCAATTGCCAAAAAAATATGGAGGATTCATGTGTTATATACATATATATATTATAATTTTTATATATTGCGATTGTAAATTCAATATATTTTATATACTTATATATTATAATTTTGTATTCTAAAAACTATATATAAAATCATATATATATAGTTAGTCTTAGTTAGGTACATACCTTTTTATTATAGTTTGGAAAATTCAAAAGTATAATGCATAACAATATTAAATCTCATCATTTGGTACATTAATATTATAATTTGTAAATGTAATCAAATGAACATTTAATGTTTGCATTTGCTAGCATGCAGAGAAATGTTTGAACTGATAAATGGCGTAAAACTTCTAAAAGGAATGATAACTTGATACTCTTGTGCATTTGGAGCTCCTATCAATCCATTTCCTCTATTACATGGAAGAAAATAAAAACTTATTTACCATCAATTTATGTTGACTTAAAGTAAAGGAGAAAAGACGGAGATAAAAATCTTGTTGAAATTTGAGGAGAAATGATACTTATATTGTTAAATAAATACAATTAAATAATACAAATCCTCCAACTTGGAGTAGAAATCGAGAAGTGGATTCCAGATCAAGAGTAACAATCACACCAGATGACAGCTTTTTAACTACATTCAGATAAAACGGACTACCTCAGGCAAAAAAAGAAAACCTGAAGGATTTATGTATGAGATTGCGAGAAGCGGAGAAGGCTCAGAAGAATCCATTGGTACATTTCGATCATAGAAGATTTTGGATTATCCCTTCAGGAAATCCCTTAACCATCATCCACATCATAGCCTTTGCTTCTTCACACATCGATTCAAACTAATAGATCAGATTTAGACAAGAACAAAAGTAAAGAGATGCAGAGGACTCACAATCAAACTTATTTATCATCAACTTATGTTGACTTAAAGTAAAGTAGAAAAGACGGAGAGAAAAAATCTTGTTGAAATTTGAGGAGAAATGATATTTATATTGTTCAATAAACACAATCAAATAATACAAATCCTCCAATTTGGAGTTGAAATCGAGAAGTGGATTCCAGATCAAGAGTAACAATCACACCAGATCACAGTTTATTCAACTAAATTCAGATAAAAACGGACCAACTCGGCAAAAAAGGAAAACCTGAAGGATTTATGCATGAGATTGCGAGAAGCAGAGAAGGCTCAGAAGAACCCATTGGTACATTTCGATCATAGAGGGATTTTGGATTATCCCTTCAGGAAATCCCTTAACAATCATCCGCATTATCGCCTTTGCTTCTTCACACATCGATTAAAACTAACAGATCGGATTTAGATAAGAACAAAAGTAAAGAGATGCAGAGGACTCACGGATCGATGGCAGCAGCACTCACCCGCCGGCGATGACGGAAAACCAGGAAGACGAGGGTTGACTCAGCAGTGAAGCTGTATTTATATGGCAAAGTTAGGGTTTAGCTCTCATAAATTATTGTGTATATTTGCAACAAGATCCTTGTTGGGTCGTTATTTGATAAACTATAATTTTCTTGAAAATAGCCACTCCCGACGATAAATGATTTTTCAAATTGTGGTTTTTATTTTTGATTAATAAAATATATTTATTTTAAAATTTAAAAATAAATTCAAATTACTTATAAATTGATTTATTAATGGTAATCGGTAAAGTGGAAATATGGGGAAAACCCCTTGGTAATATGGGTTTTCTCAGTTCAGTCCACGTCCGGTTTAACGCTCAATGCAAATCTCGAACCGACGCCCAGTTTCGCGAGGGTTTCGGTCCGGGCTGAAGTCCCCAACCAAAACCCTCCTTCCTCGTTCTGCTACTGCTACCGACCAGAACGCTCACTGCTCTCCTGCAGGCACTCCTTTTCTAACTCCACTAACCCTCAGGATCAGCGGAATCGATGAGCAGTTGGCGGGCGCTTCTTCTTCGGGTGGGCGATAAGTGCCCAGAGTACGGAGGCTCAGTCGACTACAAAGACCACATAGTAGGGTTCTTCTCCTCCTGATTGACCAACTTTCCAGATCTCTGTTTTTTTTCTTTGTATTTTAGTTATTTTGGTTATTTCACTAAATAGTATTTCAGAACGTTGGTATTCTGGCTCCGCCCTGCTCCGGCTTGATACCGTATTAGGGCAAATTCTATGCCGTGTTTTTCAGTGAGTAGTTTAGCGTAAACACGTCCAAACAGTAGGAGGTTCAGGACTTTGCGAGTTGTTGTCTTTTTTTTTTTTAGTACAACGGGTGGTTTTCCGTTCGATTTATTGTGAAGAAAACAAAATATGGGATTTTTGTTGAACGATAAAGTTCTTCCTCTAAGTATATGTCTGCAGTCTCGTCGCAATAAATTCATCATTTCCTGTGATTGCTGCAACTCATTATTTGTGCTACAAGAATTTTGTTTGTGACCGATGGCCTATACCATTGGAATCATGTTACTCAGTGCTTTCAGAAGAAATGTGAGCTTTTCTATTAGATTATGGCTAATTCTTCTGATGCTGTGACTACTTAATTTATATTTGCATGTAATTTACTTTGGCTTTTCACAAGGTTAGTTGTTAATTTTCATCATTGTTAGGTGCATATCTTTTTCTTAGAGGATATTCTTCTTTTGGTTACAGGAAACATGTCACAGTACGCTCTCAGAATTTGATCACTCTAAAGATGAAATACCGAGGTAATGTTTTCTTTCTTGGACGTTCTCGATTGCCCTTTCATGGCACAAAAGGGTGGGACATGATGTATCAGTAAAATTTTCTATTTGTTTTATGTTTAAGCATAGCAACCTAAAGAAGTTTTTACCAAACATTCTGGACATCCAGGGTACCCTTTTTTTACAAGAAAATAAAAACCATTTTTTTTGGAAATTATCAGTGTTTGAACTTTGAACTTAGATTTTGTGTTGAAATGGAATTATATTTAAAATCACTTTGTAATTTAACCATATAATTAATAAGATGTCTATTGTGGTTCACACAAGTGATACAATAATGCCATATTTTAATAAAATTTAATTGGACCAGTATTCATTATTATCTCTTCTAAGGAATTAAATGTATCTCATAGTTGATAAAAACAAGTTTTAAAAGGTGTTTTTAGTAGGTAAGTAGCTCACACACTAGACAAGCCATATGCAACATGCAGGGGCATATGTTGTTGATATACAATTTTAATAATACATGATTATTAAAAATGGCGTACAGTATTTAATCAATATCAATTTGTAATTCAACATGGGAAAACTATATGTCAATCATATATTGTCAAACACAAAATATAACACTGCAGAATAAGTCATATTTCTTTAGTAACATCCATCTAATTAATACCGGAAGTGTTAATAACTTGCAAAACAATTGTTTAAGTGCCACTTACAAGTTACATGCTATCACATCAAGAATTTAGTTTTGCATTTCACAATTACAATGATTTGAGAGAATACAATGGAAGGATGAAAAATAAGTATTTGAAAATGCAAATAGGAACATAGAGAAAATCAATTTAATTTTTAGTTTATGATTGTTGATGTTCTTCAGACTAGGAAAGTACCATTCCATCTATCTTGTCCACAATAATGATGAAATGATAGTACTTTCTAATCTAAAGAGGCTATATGAATTCTTGTTGATTAAATTATTGGGCCATAAAAAGACTTTAGTAGCATTCTATTTTCTAGATTGATTTGTGGGCCTTCATTAATTAATATTTCATATTCTTCCAAAATTATGAACTGAAAAGTGTAGAATCTTGAACAAACATTTTGATTTACAACTACTAGATTCTTAACTATTGAAAGACAATTTTACTTTATTATTAGAAATATTGATGTTGTATTTGTTTACTCTAATGCTCAAAAATAGTTGGGATTAGCAAGATGTGTCTTAACATGCATGTAGCATAGCAAACAAGTTGTAGTACTACTCTTTTCCTATTGTAGTGATTCTGTTAATTTTCATGAACTAAGATTTGCTAGTGTTGTTCTGAAGCTGTGTAGTGTTGCTAACATGGATATCATGGATTCTTTTGCAGCTTCTTCTTCAGTGTGCTGAACAGTTGCCACATAAAATTCCATTTTATTCAGTATTGGTATGCCGAATTAGTTGCTATAATATTCCATTATATAATATACTGTTATTTCAAGATAACCTTTCATTCAACATTCTATATGAGTGTCATTCAACACCTTTTTACAGAATTCTTATATACAATTCTATTGTTTTTTTACTCCTTTTTTGTTTCTACTTATTATGAATCCGCATGCATGGTTGAGATGGTTTGCCCTAATTTTAACTTGTGGCAAATTATATTTAGTTACTCATAGACAATGGCATACCTAGGATTTGCAAGTTAAGAGGGGTATTTTTTTGGTGTGTGTGTGGCGGTGGGGGGCGAGGCTCTTTACACATGCTCATAACATTGTTTGATTTCGCCTCAACTGGACCTCTACAAGGATGAATGCCACCACAAATAATTTTGCCAGCAATTGTTTCTGCACCGCATTAACATGCTGTGCCATTTGTGACTTTTATGTCTTGTTATCTTTCCATCACATTAATGATGTTGCACAGTCATGCATCTTTTGCCAAAAATGGTTTTGACAATTCGTCTCTTATTTTTCAGAAAAGACATTGGAAAAATCAATTTTTTGATTCAGCTAATCTTGTCATCGGCTCACATAGGCGTTCTGAACCAAGAACCTGATTGTATGTTCATTTGTTTACTTATCCATTCAGGTTGGCCTCATAAATTTAGAGAATGAAGATTTTGGAAAGGATGTCGTAGATGCTATCCACTCTAAACTACAAGTAATATTCTAATTCTTGATATCTATCCATGTTGTACTTTCAAATTGAATATGCGAAGAGTTTTCTATTTGATCTTTTCTTGATCTGTCAAATTGTTTATTGTTACATCTGTTTGCAAGTAATGATTAGCTTTTCATTGTCATGTGACTATTTCTTTGGTTGCCCAATGAGCAATAAAATCATTTTCCAGGGTTTTTAGTTTGTTATAATTATTGTCCAGCTAAAACAATGTTTTTCTGGTATTGAACTTTATCTGACACTTGCATCTGCTAAAATTGTCAGGATGCTTTGTTGTCAGAAAATTGTGACAAAATCCGCATATCCTTGAGGTTTTTGACAGCACTGGTATGTAGTTAATTTGTTTCATAGACTGGTCTTTATTTTTTATTTGCCTTTTCTTTTCTCTTTTAATGAACATAGTTCTAATAGGTTATACAGTTTCTACATATTTTATTTCTAATTTCTACCGATAATCTATTAATTGAATATACGCCTCAAGCATAATATTAATAGAAAGAAAATATATACGACTTTTAGAAATAAGTGATGGAAGTTAAAGGATGAAAAACAAAATATATTTAAGGAGAAGGTAGAAGTATAAGTATTAGATAAAATATATGGTGACTTTAATACAATATAGGATGAGATGATATCAAAGTTAAAAATAGTAGCTAAGAGTGTACTCGGTGAGTCAAAGGGACATACACCACTAAATGAGGAATCTTGTTGGTGAAATGAGAAAGTACAAGAGAAAGTGAAGGAAAAACGAGTAGCTTTTAAGAAATTATATATTTGTAAAAATGAGGAAAATTTAAAAAAATATACAAAAACCAAGAAAGAGGCAAAGAAAGTAGTGAATAAAACAACAAAAAAAAGAAATTTGAATGATTATATAAAAAATTAGATATAAAAGGAGGGGAAAGAGACATATTTATAGAATAGCTAAAATGAGAGAAAGGAAGACAAGAGATTTTATCCAAATAAAATGTATTAAAGATGAATGCAATAGGTTACTAGTAAATGATGGAAAAATAAAAGAGCCGTGGAGGTGACATTTTTATCAAATTTTAATGAAGGTTTAGGGAACTTAATTTAGGTAATTTATGTAGGTCAAATGAGTATAGAAATTTAAATTTTTATCATAGATTCAAACTTCAGAAGTAGAACAAACTTTAAATGGGATGCGCAATGGAGGTATGGAAGGGCCTAGAGAAATAAGGTATTGAATGACTTATAAAATTATTTAACATGATATTAAAAACAAAAAAAATATCTGATCAATGGAGGGTAAGTACTTTAGTTCCCTTATATAAGAATAAGGGAGACGTACAAAATTGTATAAACTATAGGGGTATTAAACTATTGAGTCATACCATGAAATTTTGAGAAAAAGTAATAGAAAAAATTAAGAAAGGATACCATAGTGACCGAAAATCAATTTGGGTTAATATCTAGAAAATCGACAATAGAAGCTATAGACATAAGGGCAACCCCGTGCATGAAGCTCCTGGCTAGGGGTGAGCATTCAGTTAATTCGGTCCATAAATTAACCGAATTAATCAAAAACCGATTTAGTGTTGGCTAACCGAATCAAATCAAAGTTTTACTAAAACTGAATTAATCGAATTAGTTATTTCGATTAGCACCGAATTAACTAAATTTGTTTAAAATAACAATAAAAAGAATTTATACAAAATTAATATCAAATTAACCGAATGCTCACCCCTTGTCATGCGGGGTTCCGGGGAAGGATCCATTGTACACAGCCTTATCCTGCTTTTTGCAAGAGGCTGTTTCCAGAATTCGAAGCTATAGACAACTAATTGAAAAATATCAGGAGCAAAAACAAGATCTACATATGGTATTCATACTTAGAAAAAGCTTATAATAGAGTCCAGAAATTATATGAAGAATTATAGAAAAAAGAGGTATTAGCGTAACATATATTGAACTAATTAAAGATATGTATGAGGACGTAACGATCAAAGAAAAGACTTGGTGGAATAATTGAAGCATTTCCAATAAAGGTAGGGTTACATCAAGGATCAACTCTAAGTCCCAATCTTTTTACACTAATTATAGACGAACTCACTACACACATTCAAGACACAATACCATTATGCATATTGTTTGAAGATGATATTGTTTTGGTAGATGAAACACGTGAATGGGTAAATGCTAAATTAGAATCTCAGCGGGAAACACTAGAAGATAAAGGTTTTAGGCTTAGTAAAATAAAAATAGAATATATGAAATTTAAATTTAGCAATATTAGACGTAATGAGATAATTGTTAAGATGGGAGATGATGAGTTGCCTGGAACCAAAAGCTTTAAATATTTAGGATTATTTTTGCAAAATGATAGAAGGATTGCGAGAGATGTCTTACATAGAATATAAACAGGATGGTTGAAATGGAGAAGAGCGTTGGATGTTTTATGTGACCGTAAAGTACCTCTAAAATTTAAAAGAAAGTTTTACAAAATCATAATATGTTATATTATATGAAGCTGAATGTTATACTATGACTCGAGCACATGAGTAGAAGATGAAAGTTGCAGAGATGAGGATATTAAGGTGGATGTGTGCACATACGAGGATGAACAGAATAAGAAATGAGAGCATTAGAGAGAAAGTCGGAGTTGCATCTATTGAGGATAAACTCAGACACATTTAAGATGGTACAGGCACGTGCTTAATCGACCAATAAATGTTCCAGTTAGGCGATATGAAACTATGACAAACACACATCAAACGAAGATGAGGAAAATAAAAAAAGGCTTGGTTAGCAACAATAAACTAAGATAAAATTTATTGTTAGACCCTACCTAGTGGGATAAGGATGATGATATAATAGGAGATAGAGCTCAATGGCGTAAAAGGATCCATATAGCCGACCCTACCTAGTGGAATAAGGCTTGGTTGTTGTTGTGGTGTCTTTTGTTAGACAAATGTACCAAATTAAGATAGCAATAATTTAATATTTTGCGGATATGTTCCCGTTAAATTGTACTTATAGTTTCTTTCAAAATGATTCTTTTGTGTCTGATTGGTTTCATCTTCTATTGGCCATGTGAAAGTCTGTTTGTTTCAGCGATGTTGATGAGGATCAAGTGAGTGTTTTGTGATGTTGGTGCAGATTGTACGAGTGTTTCACCCATTGCGAAGTGTTTGCATGAGGATTTTGGGTGTTGCGGTGTTTGTGTGAGAGTTCCATGCATGGTGATATGTTCACCAAATAGTTTACTATCTCCTTGTTAGTCGTTCATGTTCCGCTGTCAACTGTGTGCTCTTCAACAAAGAACTTGCTTCCTTCGTGTTGCTAGATTTGAACAAGGCTTCAAACTCCTGTCTTTTAGTATTCTTCTTTTTTCTTCCATTGTTATTGCTTCTTTCTCATTGTCTTCTTCTTCCTATTTTGCTGCTTCTGCTTGCCCTTGTTCTTTGGCCCTTTCTTTTTTGTTCATTCGGCATGATGTGTTAGCATGGTGCCGAAACACTTATATCTGATCCTTCTTCTGCAGTCCCTTTTCTACTTACTCTACAATCACTTTACCTCATCATCTTACTTCACTTTTGTAAGATTACAAATGATATACAGTTCATCACTGAGAAGTCGTGAGAGTGAGAGCAACAGGGATTTATTTTGACTGGGATTCAGGGTTGTGAATATTTGTGTTGGATGTAGTACATGATATTATATTGACTAGTTCCTTCCATTTTACAGGATTGGCATTTTTAAGATTACTGCATGAGAAAGTTCCTTCGATCCCAAATAACAATTAGAATATGCATGAAATGAGCTCCCAGATGCAACTTTGGTGATTACCACTAGAAGAAGTGATTACTAAGTTTTTGCATTGATTTGCAATATTCTTTACCAGTTATAAAAACAGTAAAGCATTTTTTTTTAAAAAAAAAAACAAATATCATTTTTTATAAAATTCTATTTACTTGTGATTTTGTGTGTATGTGTGTGTGTGTTGAGAAGGATAATATTAGTATGTCTTTTGTGAACAATTACATCAGTATATTGTCCTGTAGCTAGATCCTTGACATCATTCAATAAATGCCTCAAGTGGAACTAATGTGTATAGGTATACTCATATAACTAGAACCGATCACTCTAGTTACTCTTTGATTATATTGAATTACCTAATTGTTTATTGAGGTGCAGTTTTTTTTCTTCCTGTTGTTATACTGTGTAAAGAATGAAACTACTGAGATTCTTGTATCTAGCACTTCAGCTAATTTTAATTTATTTTCCTAACTCAAATTTTGTATTTATGCAATATCAATTGTACTTTAGGATCTGCCTGGTTCTATCAGGTCTTGAATCTTATATTTCTTTTTGTGTGTGTGCGTGTGTGTAGATGTGTAGCAAGCTTGTCCTCCCTAGTTCTGTTATTGAAGTCTTTGAGACACTTCTATCCTCTGCTCTGTTAACTATAGATGAGGAGGCTGGTAATCTGTCTTGGCAGCCATGTGCCGACTTCTATGTCACCTGCATTTTGTCCAGTCTTCCATGGGGAGGCACAGAATTGATAGAGGTATTACATTTTTATTCACTGGAAGTATCTCACCTGGTATTGCTCATCGATTCTCATTTTTCTTTACTCATCCAGTGTTGATGTGTTTAACATTTTTTATGCTCTTCAATTTTTCTTTATTGTTATGAAAAATAGTTTTTTTATGGAAAGTTCATGTATCCATCATTCATATATGGACTCGAGCAACTTTTTCCATATCATGTTGATCACTACATTGTGCTTTATGATTTGTCAATTTTTATTAAAGCTAATTTGTACTGACTATTCTTCACGTTGCAAAACTATCATATGGTTCAGAGTCATAGCAAATGTAATCCACTCGAGTTATCAAAAGAGTGATAAATCTCCTCTGGTGGACCTTTCTATAGGATTCGAACTCAGATGAAGTTCTGATCATATGTAAGAGAAAAAAGAACGAATTGATCTTGTAGAATTTCCAAAAAATTCTTTTCTTCCGGAAGTAGATGATTATTCATTTGCTTCTCATGTTCTGTAAATAGCTAGGACATTGAGGAAGATCTAAAAAGGCATTTCGGGAGTTGATCTGATTCTATCTCCGTTCGTTCCATTTGAAGAAAGAAAGGATCCCAAAGAATCAATCTCTCTTTTAGTTGTTGAATCTCTGTTTGATCGATCAATGTGAGATATTATGAATCCTCATTTCTAATAGAATCAAAATGATCTATGGATTGATCAGAAGATCCTTTCAATTGGCTAGAATCCCCTACTTGAATGAAAATATATCTAAATCTTGTGGAATCATATTGCATATTTGACAATACATTTCATACCTTACTTAAAAAACGATCCTTGTTAATCAACCTCACATTGTCTAACCAAATCAAATTCTCTCTCGATACGTTCCTAAAAAAATCCAATTCGTGCTTATTCTTCCCCCAATTAACGAAGTGATCTTGGCGGAATTGCACATATGAAATTTTGAGCATAATTTTGCAAAAAAATATGGCACTTGTTTCTCTAGAAGAGATGGGAAACATGTTCAATATCATTTGATTGAATACTTATCTCAGCTCCTTGTTGTTTGAAGAAACCCTCCCCCTCAATTGGTCTTTTTTCGCGCAAGCAGACATGAGATAAGAAATCAAATCTTTCCCTAAGATTTCGAACGGTTGTCCTGCATTCAAGTTGATTATGTTTCACTTCTTCCTTGAAGAAAGACAATCAAATAATTCTCAATCATGATCCTTGCAGATCGGATCATAGATCTCAATTCCTGCTACAGTTTCATTAGATATCTTACAACTAGAATTCCTTTTTTTTTTTTCGATCCGCTTCCCCCACCTCCACCACAGTGAACTTTGGTTAGTTTTAGGCATTATACACTTTTGATTTACCGAGAGAACATAACTATTTTCTTACGGATCCATGAAATAACTCTCAGAAAGCTTTTTCCCTTTTGGAAGATATAGGAGCTCCAACTGATCCGAATATGTATGGGTCCTTCCCTAAAATATTTTTGAAATTAGATGCTAGTCATGCAATTTGGGATTATCCTCTTTATGGTTTGGTATTAATTTTTTATCATTCAACGCTTGCAAAACCATACTGTATAGACCTACATTTAATATCTCATCCTCACAAATACAAATTTTCTATTCAATATTGTATAATTCTATGATTTCAAAGACCTGTTATATCCAACAAATACTACACCAATTTAGAGCCTTTATTGAGTGGTTAATCATTTCATCATTTTCTATCCCGTATAAGTCTTTGGGTTAAATTTTAGTAATTTAATGTTGATCCATCATAGAACGGATATGGTCATATGGATACCTTTATAGTATTGGGTTCTGACAACTTCAACTTCATGAAAATGCTTAATTTGAGCATGAGTGTTTGCTCCAATAGTTCTTGAGGGTCAAATCCCAACGGGTGCAAAATACATCGTTAGGTGCCTGATCTCCCCGTGCAAAGGGTCGTTGTGCTAGGGCAAAATGTCCCTACCTGTTTGTATTTTGCCGTGGGGCCAGCGATACTGGCCGCTTGGCGTGAGCGATATCAACTTTTTTTGCTCCAGTTAATTTGAGTCTCCTATGTATGTTGTTTGAGATTTTAGTCTTCAGAAGGTCATCTCTAGTATGACTTTAGGCGGGTTTTTTTAATCAAATGATATATGTATAAAAACCTAATGTCTTATTTAGTCATTGTTGAAATTCAAACTAGGCAATTTTTAGGGATTTATTTTCTAGATGGATTGTAATTAGCTCATACTTATCACATTCCTAATTTTATGGGATTTATCTTTGTGTATAAGGAGGATACCCTATCAATGAAGAAATAAAATTTCTATCAAACTACATGGTATCAAAGCAAAAACCCTTGTTGCAGAAACCCTAGTGGCTCGTTCTTCCTCCATCCGCAAGACAATTCCAACGATTGCTGGTTCTTCCAGCAGCAACAACATCAACTTCCATTCCGGTCATTGACAATAAACAGAGCAGTCAACTTCTAGGCAAATCAGATCCTTTGTCCCAAGATTTCCATGTCCCCGTGTCTCCTCGCCAATCGGACAGGCATGACATTCTCGTGATGTCCCCTCCATCCTTGAGATGTGATCTAGCCCGTCCGATCGGCGAGGGGACACGGGAATCTTGGGACAAACAATCTGATCTCACTTCCCGGTGTGACAAATCATTACCGACTCTGATTGTTCAATGCAAGACATGGCAGGATTTTCCTTCGGTTTCGCGTCATGCCTTCTTCTCTAGAAGGCAGTCTCCTTTCCATCACTACTCACAAATTTAATTGCCACAATTATCTTCAATGGTCCGAATCTATGATGATGTTTGTGAGTGGAAGGGTCAAAGATGACTATCTAACTGTATTCCAAAACCAAATCCTGACTCTCTAGAGCATCGCATTTGGAGAGCTGAGAATAACTTGGTGATGTGGCTGATCAACTCGATGGAGGAGATTGGTGAAATTTTTTTGCTTGTACCTTTGTCAGCGATGTTTGGGAGGCTGTCCGGAAAACCTACTTAAGCTGTGACAACACTATAGAGTTTTTTTCATGTGGAGGCACTTTGCAAAGTCTCCAACAAGGGGAGTCTATAGTGACAGCTTACTACAGCTCACTTAATCAGTATTGGTAACAACTAGACATGTTCAAAACTCACAAAGGATAGAAATTGCTATCGGAAGATTGTGGAGACAAAGCATGTCTTCAAGTTCTTAAGTGGGCTCGATAAGTCGCTTGACGAAGTGTGGGGCAGAATTCTCGGCAACAAGCCGCTACCTAGCCTTAGGGAAGCATTTATAGAAGTGCGCCGAGAGGAGAGTCGCAAATGAATAATGATGGGATGGTCCTACATCTTGGAGGTCCCGAATCTATGCGAGGACTCCTCTACTAATTCTAGTGCATTAGTAGCTCTACTAATTCTAGTACATTAGTAGCTCGAAGTTAGTCCACAAACCGCAACGCCGGTGAGCCTTGAAATGCATGTGACGATGGACCATGGAGGAGCAGGCCTTGGTGTGATCACTGTTAAAAGCGAGGCCATCTCAAAGAACAATGCTGGCAATTCCATGGAAAGTCTGTCGATTGGAAGCCTCCTTGCCAAGAGGCAAAGGCACATCATGCGTCTGTTGAAAATTTAAAATCTGTGAGCTCTCCTTTATCCAAAGAGCAGCTAGATATGCTCCAAAAGTTATTTCAACAGAATAATCTATTTAAGAGTTCAGATTCCAACTCATCAACTAGCAATCCTATTTCAATGCACACAAACAAGTTCTCTTAGATCATCGATTTAGGAGCATTTGAACATATGACAGGTGACAGAATGTTATTCTCAACATTTATATTATGTGACAAAGATCTAATGGTGCGTATAGCAAATGGTACCAGTACTAAAGTGGTCGGAACGGGGCAGTCAAAATTTCCAGCAATATCAATCTCAATTCCATGCTTTATGTGTCTGGACTTGCTTGTAATCTTGTGTCAGTTGGTAGGCTCAACCGAGACCTTAACTGTGAAACTAAGTTCTTTGGTGATTGTTGTGTTTTTTTGGACTTGAGCATCGGGAAGATGATTGGCTGTGCTAAACTTCACGCAAGACTTTACCTTCTTAGCTTTTCCTACATAGCCACTTTATTGAGCTCAATTGTTAGCCAATCTATAGTTTTAGGTCCAGTAGTCTATCCAATAATGAAAGTGAAATTATGATGTGATACTATCGATTAGGATATCCATATTTCATCTATTTGAAACATCTTTTCTCTTCATTATTTATCAACAAAAAGTCCTGATTTCTTTTAGTGTGATGTATGTCAGTATGCTAACATACCAGACACACTTATGCACCCCGTTAATATCAACCAACACAACATTTCTCTCTCATTCATGGGGACATTTGGAGACCATTCAAAAATCCAAGTCTTACTGGCTCTAGATGATTCTTATTTTTTGTTGATGATCACACAAGGTTGTGTTGGACTTTTCTTATGAAAGAAAAATCTAAGACCACACAAATCTTTCAGAATTTTCATGCTATGATCAAAACCCAGTTCGAGGTTGACATTCAGATTCTCAAAACAAATAATGCCAAAGACTTCTTTAATTCTAGCCTTAGCTCCTATCTCTAATCCAATGGCATAGTCCAACAAAGTTCATATGTAATACACCCCAACAAAATGGTATAGGTGAACGAAAAAATTAGCATATACTTGAGGTAGCCCGCTCCTTACTCTTCCAAGCTCACGCTCCAACCAAATTTTAGGGAGAAGCAGTTCTAATAGCTACTTATCTTATTAATCGTCTCCCTTCCAAAGTTCTTAAGTTTAGCACTCTATTTTAGGTTTCACAAAACCTATATCTTGCATTTAGACTTATCTCCAACATCTCTTTCAAACTCTTTGGATGTATTGCATTTGTCCACAAACACTCTCAATATCGGGAAAGTTTGATTTACGTGCACTTAAGTGCATTTTCTTGGGATATTCAACGAACAAAAAGGATTGTAAGTGCTTCTCTCCAATCACCTAGAAAATTTATCACTCTATGAATGTTACCTTCTTTGAACACATTTCATACTACTCCAATACTACAATTCAGGGGAGAACAAAATTAAATTGTATTGGGATCGGGATTAGGAGTCCCTTCTTGAACCGAATCCTTCCTCAATCTTACCATCATCATCACTCAACCCTCCATCAACTCCTTCCTCTCCATTATCCGTATCAACTTCTTTCTCTCCATCATCATCACAATCACATATGCCACCTATCTCGAAACCTCAAAAGAATATGCCACCTTCCCATGATATAGTGAAAGTCTATGTGAGGAGAAAACATCTTGTGTCTTTGCATGAAACTTAGCCGTATCATGAGTCAACTCAAGGCTAAGTTAAACTTGAAAAGTAGCGGGATCTAATAGAACCAGTTCCACATATCCCACATTGGACCAGCATATTACACACATAAAAGGTACTTGATCTTGTACTCTTCATTCGATGCACAATTATATGTCTTTCTTACATGTATCTCTAGGGTACCAAGCATTTGTGACATCACTTGATAAGATCAGTATTCCTAGTTCTGTGTATGAAGCTTTAAAAGTTCCTGAATGACGCAAGACAATCTTAGAGGAATACACAGGGACTTGGACACCATCTGAGCTACCTCAAGGAAAAAGAACTGTGGGATGTAAGTGGATTTTTTCAATCAAGCAATACCCAGATGGAAGCATAAATAGATACAAGGCTCGATCAATGACAAAAGGTTACACCCAGTCCTATGGGATTGGCTATCAAGAGACTTTTACACCGGTTGCAAAACTAAATATCATCCGGGTATTACTGTCTATTACTGCTAACTTAGATTGGCCATTGGTTTAGCTAAATGTGAAGACCACATTTCTAAATGGAGATTTTGTGGAAGAAGTTTACATGGATGTCCTTGCAGGATCTGAGACAAATAGTATAGAAGGAAAAGTTTGCAAACTAAGGAGAGCCAGAGCTTGATTTGACAAATTTGCTAAAGTCCTTAAAAGAGATGGCTACTTCCAGTCTCACACACTATTTGTGAAACATTTTCTACATGGAAAAATCTCAGTACTAACTCTATATGTTGATGCTATTGTCTTCACATGAAATCATAAACCAAAAATCAAAAGGCTCAAGTCACTCCTATCTAAGGAGTTTGAAATCAAGGATCTAGGACAACTCAAATACTTTTAGGAAATGGAGGGCGCTAGAGGTCATAGAGGAATCTTTGTCTCTCGAAGAAAGTATGTTATTCATCTACTACAAGAAACTAGGTGGTTGAGTGGACGAAGTCAGTTGATACACCGATGGATCCTAATACCAAGTAAAGGTCTTAGACCGATGAAATGGAAGCTGATAAAGGTGATATCAATGATTGGTAGGCAAACTTATCTACCTAACTCACACTTGTCTAGATATAAGTTTTGTTGTCAGCTAGGTTAGACAATTTCTGGGAAATCCTTCCATTGATCACATGTATGCTGGAATTCGAATATTGAGATGTCTAAAAGGGATCCAAGAAAATGACTTATGTTTAGAAAGAAAGACAAACAAACCTTAGAGGTTTACACTGATGCTGACGGGCCAAGTTCACCTAGTAACCGAAGATCTACTTCTCAATATTGTACGTTTCTTTGGGGAAATCTGGTCCCTTAGCGTAGTAAAAAGCAAACAGTTGTAGCTCGAAGTAGTGCCGAGGCTGAATTTCGAGCTCTGACATTGGGCATTTGTGAGCGAATCTAGTTACAACGGATTCTAATGGAACTCATGCTAAAAACAAGAGGTCCAATTCAAATTATGTGTGACAATTAGTCAGCTATTGCCATTGCCAAGAATCCAGTTCAGCATGACTGTTCCAAACATGTGGAAATTGACAAACATTTCATTAGTGAGAAGATTGAAAATGAAGACATCATCCTCCGCCATATGCCTTCAAAACACCAGGCACATTTTGACAAAGGTATTATTCAAACCCAACATCTCCGAGCTGAGCTCAATTATGGGTTTGGAGAGCATTTATAGCCTAGGTTGAGGGGAGTGTTGAAATTCAAACTAGGCAACTTGTTATTTTATCCCTATTTAATAGGGATTTATTTCCTAGATGTATTGTAATTAGCTCATACTTATCGCATCCCTAATTTTAAGGGATTTATTTTTGTATATAAGGAGGATATCCTATCAATGAAGAAATAGAATTTCTGTCAAACTACAGTCATGCATTCTGAATATCGGTGTCGATGCTAAAATAATGTATTGAAACTTGGAGATCTACACTGCGATCATAGGTATAATCAGAAGCACGTTGGAGATTTTTAACAATAATGATCTCAGCATGAAAGCGTGTGCTTGGCAGGAAGGAAGGGTGGGTTGGAGATCTTATCCGGCGAATAATGATAGACCTAGGATTCACTAATTATAGATTTATGCCTGACAAGAGTAGGAAGTTGTACCACATTTTTTTGCTTCAACAACTTGCCAAAGAATTTCAGTGGTTTGTTTTGAGTGCCAATGATTTTTCAATGCATCACTTGAGTGTCTAACCATCTGTTTCCCATTTGTGAGGGATCCCTTCATGCACAGCGGTGACACAGAGCTCTAGTCAAAATAGGAAAATGTTTCACTATGTACACTTAGGGATCATCATGGACTTAATATGACTTGTGCCTTACCAATTGATGGTCCTACACGTTTTAGCATTTGATGATGTTGATGTCATCAAAGTTTACACATGCCTTGAGATGATGTTTCTGCGACACCAAACACCAGGTTTTTTATCTGCCAAGGTCTTCATTGAAATGATAATTGCACTTCAAATCACTCTGCTCCTGAGATTGTCTCCATTTCTTCTTGTTATTGAAATTTGTTGCCTTAAATTTATCCAATGCTAAGGCGCTGAGGGCATCACACTTCAACACACGACACAATTTAATTTCGTGGCATATACAATTATACACAATGTCATTTTCAGATAATTGTAAAGGAAAAAATTGTCTGGAAAATCAACAGTAATGAGTGTTTTCTCCTGAGTGTGTGGCAATCCAATTGAGTACTCAGGTAAAATGGAAGTTGGACTTTACATGTGGCAGGCATCTTTCCCTGTCCAAAAACATTTATCATTGCATAATTCAGTTTATTTTTTTCTCCTTTTTCAATAGGGAACTAAGTACATTAACAACATTATCTCCATTAATTTAGTCATTTGTAGGTATATTTATTCTCTTTCTGCTATAGTAAAGTGTAACCATCACATTGGATTGCAGCAAGTGCCAGAGGAGTTTGATAGAGTCATTGTTCAGATACAATCTTATTTATTGGTCAGGAAGCGCTCGTATGATAATAGTTTCACTGCATTTGAGACTGATGGAGACAAATCTGTCACTGAAAAGGTAATCTTATTTGGCCTTCAAAGTCGTTCTGCACTAACCATTGCCAACTTATAGTGTTCATGTGTTTCACAGTTTATCTCTTGTAATAGATTATGGTGCTAATGTTATACCATGTCAGGGTGCTTTGATTCTTAATTCTTCATAGAATCCTAGATTGGTTATATTTATGCAGATAGGCTATATCTGAAGAGTGTGGTGAATGTTGTGTATGTAGGTAGTATTGTAGTTTTTATTAGTCATTTTGCAAACTTTTCTGTTTCATTGTTTTGTAATGTATTGAACACTTCTAACCTCTCATTACTTTAAGAAAACTGTAATTGTGCATTGCATTTTATTTTCAGGATTTTCTAGAAGATTTATGGGATCGTATACAAGCTCTTTCCTCTAATGGATGGAAGGTTGATAGTGGTTGGTGCTTTATTCAAATCTAGTTTTTACTCAATGCCATCATGATGGTTGATAGTGCTCAATTTTGTAATTGTGTTGTATATAACAAAATGATGATTCTTCTTATTGTGCAATAATAATAGTTGCACATACACTGCCAACTATAGCATTCCTATTTTATTTTCTTAATTACATTATCATGAAGAGAAACCTTTTGATTTTTGATCTTTAAGCCTATGTATCCTAAAATGCACCTTTATGCAATGCTAGCTAGATGCTTGTTGCTAATAATCTTTTATAACTAACCTCCTTTGTTGAAAAAAAATGGACTTGATACCATGCAATTTAACATTCAGTTAAACATTCTTGAAAGTAGTCAGTGAGCCTCAACATGGCTGTAGAACTACATGTGGCAAAAAATTTATCTTCTGAACCTTATTGCTAAGAAAGCGCAGGACAGGATTACTGGTTTCTCTTATATTCCAAACAAACTATGCTGCTCATCAATACTACCTTGTTTTTAAAATTCAACTGCGCTTAACGTTTAACTAATGCAAGTTATACCTGTTCTATTAAAAGGGAATGTTTGATGTTTAATAGATTATCAATGTGTGGCTTCTCAGTACCCATCATCTTCATCTTCTATTCTTGTTAATTTTAGTTGTGTCCAGTAGGTACATTCCTATCCATTTGTTGGTAAAATGAGATGTTTCTCTCTACCTGCTGGTCATCATGAATTATTGTTAACTTACTCTTCAGTCTAGTGGTATTTTTATGTTTAGATGTTAAATATAAGTACACTTTTCTTTTGGCTATTCATCTGAATCAAGTTATAACAGATTATTGAGCTATTGTTGGCATTTGGTATGTTATATTGCTCAATTTTATTTGCAGTTCCAAGGCCTCATCTATCCTTTGAAGAGCAATTGGTCACTGGAAAATCTTACAGTCTTCCTCATATCAGCTGTCCAAAGCAATCTGCAACTTCACAGTCTACAATATCCAGAGAAAAAGATAATTATGAAGTCAAGCTGAAGTATCCTCAAAGGCTCCGTCGACTTCACATATTCCCTTCAAGCAAAACTGAGGTAGATACACATTCAATGTTTATGACTAAGAGTCTACTTCCATGCACACTTATTAAGGGAGCTGATACAAGTAATCAGTTTGATTTTTGGCTTCTTTGAATTTCCAATTCTACTGATGTGGAAATGAGATTGTCTGATATTTTGTGATGTAGGATCTTTGAATCAGCTACTTTCAGCTAGTTCATTTATTCTGTCAGCGTGATAATTTGGATTGAAAATTTTCCAATAGGATAGTTCTGTTGTTTGTTAGGCTTACTGAATGGTCATATCTTATCCAGACTACAGGATTTCACTTCTTTATTTCCTGAAATCCACTTGAACCAAAATCAATTATTCATGAGAACTGAAACTATACACCAGCATTTTAGTGGTTGATTATTCCCCTGTTCATCTTATGTTGTGTATTATTTTTTGAGCAGTAATTCTTAGTCACTTATGTGTGATTTATATCCATCATATATGTTATCTTCTTCTCTGAGTTGAATCATTATGGTAGGAATTGAAATCTCGGTCAATTTGTTAAAATTCTTGTGGACATTCATGTTATAATTTTTTTCTTTTACACTTTTTGATGGATATGGAATTGAAAGAAGGAAGAGAATTGCAAGTTTGAAAAATCAAATGTCAGTTCTGATTGGATGAAGATGGTTTGCTACAATTTGAATGGATGGATACATGCATATTGCATTAAGGCTGAAGCAGTAGCGCATGTCAAACATATTGGGAGAATTTGTTGTCTTATAGGGCTAATGCCTAAATGTTATCCAGTAAATGCCAGTCTAATGATGAATTCATCTATTGGAAATGTTTGATTAAGCTGATTAAGCACCAAGGTTTTTCTAAACAATTGATGACCGAGAGCCATATGAAAGGGATTGACTGGGTTTAATAACAGGATGGATATATCAATATTGATTCTTTATATCTATTATTCCTTGACTCAAAAATAGCAGATCAAAAATTGAGTTACAAGTATTTTCTGGAGATAATCATCCAATTTGTCTGACTGAATCAGAATTATTAACACTTTCCTGTAATTAAAAGCCTTCTAAAGGTTTCTATTGAGAATCTTAGGTATCTGAATTAGGAAAGTTAGTAAGGGCATGGTGGTGAGAAATTGGAAATAATATGTTGAGTTAGACAGTAGAAAGTGTGATCCCATTAGTTGAGAAGGATCATGAATCAATTTTGTATTTAAAGTAAAAAGCCTGTATTAATTCAAATTGCCTAGGATCCTTTTTATTCCTTCAAGGAAGCTTAGACCAGTTCTGTGTTGTTTGGTTTGTCTAAAATCTTCATTCAGATGCTAGAGTTGCATCTTCTTTCATTGTTTTACAGCATAATATCTTCCTATAGTCATGTTGTAGATCTTTGCTTGATCTGTTCCTCGAAGAAGCAATTCTAATGTTCTCTCTCTGTGACAGCATATACAGCCTATTGACCGGTTCATTGTGGAAGAGTATTTGTTAGATGTGCTGCTTTTCTTCAACGGATGGTGGGTTATATCACTCCCATGTTGTCTTAACATAGCTTCTCTTGAGTTTTAAATAATTGTGAGATGGTTCAGCTGAAGGATTCTCAGAATCAAAATGATGTCTCAGTAAAGGCAACTAACATTGGTAAATAATGAAAAAACAAAAAAAATTATCAAGTCGTATTAAATGTGCCTCAGAAAATAATTCTTCTCTTATGACAAGTTTTTTGTTATTGAGACTATAATTATTTGCATGCTACTCAGTATATTCATTGCATAACTGAAACTTGGTTCAAATGACCATGAAAACATTATTATACATAATATCCTAGCCTTTTATACTTCAGTTTTTTGATCTTTCTAAATGAGACCATTGCGGACAGATTGTCAGCTGTCTTATTTCTGTTCCTGACATCATTAACATCTGATCTTTGATTGTGCTATTTGTTCTTTTCGAGACATGCTCTTATTTTCATTGTTAACAAACCTTCTGCGTAGTTTTACTATATCAGAGGCATTTTTCTCATTGGTTGTCCTTGGTATATCATCATTGAGGTCAAACTATATTTGTCTTATATATATATGTTGATGGCTAATGAGTAGTATCTCTCCCTTGAGCCTTATGTAAGGCCTATGTCACTATGTACATTCAAGTCAATTAAATTATTTTCATTGTTGATTGTCCTTCATTCATTTCCTTCAATGATGGATAAGCTTTTGGAGATTCATGCCATTTTCTTTTAAAGTTTTCTAAAGAACAACTGATGGGCTGCCAAGGATGTAGTTGTTCTTAAGATTTTTTGTTACTTACTGAGAGATACCTATAGATATATGAACTTTTATATATATATATATATTATTTAGCTCCAAGATTAAACCAATTAGATTTTATCTTTAGTTTAAGAGTTGAGTTATAGTGTTCAAGCTAAAAAATATAAAACTAAAAAAATTTTAGCCGCTCATGGAGTATATATTTAGGGTGCCTAATAATATATTTTTTTAATTTTTTTAGCTTGGGGGTTAAGCCAATTAGATTTTACCTCTAGGGTTAAAAAAATATAAAACTAAAAAAAATTAGATCCTCGCGGGATATAATATATGTGTTTAGGATTTAAGATTTAGAAAAGATTAAAAAATATAAAAAATAAAAAAAATGAATTGAGGCGCTTGGATCAATTCCAGGCGCCTCAACGCTGTTATAAAAAAAAAAATTGCCCAAGGCGCCTCCAATGCATTGGAGCTGGAGCGCACAAATCTGCATGAAGCGGTTCGCAGCTTATCAATTCTCTCTCTCTCTCTCTCTCTCTCTCTATATATATATATATATATTCTTTGTCATTGAGTTAGGTTCATGTAGCAGTGACAATTCTCACTTTAGGTTTTCATGACAACTTGTATGTTGCCCCTTGTGTATGTCAGAGATAGGACGAATATGCCAGCATGGAATTGCTCATTAATTTACTACCTTTTTTTTTTCAACTTTTGCCAATGATCACTCTTACTTTCAGTATAATCTTTATCTTTCATGGATTAATGTGAAAATGTTGATTATAACTCTAATAAAAACCTTTTCAACAATGTCGGTGAAACCATACTATATGACAGTGAATTTTGCTACCTGTAATTCTTGCTGTTCTACTTATAGTATCGCTCAAGCAAATGCATAGTCCTGAACTTTATCTACTAGTTCAAATTTTTGTTTTTTCAGAAACATCAGATCTACAATTTTCATTTTCATGTTGCAAGTTTCTTGTTAAGATATTAATTATTAACTGCTCTGCTACATTATTCTAAACACAAAACATTTTACATAATTCTAATCATAAAACATTTTCTTTATTTATATTCTTGGAAAGATAGCCGGAAGGAATGTGCTTCATACATGGCCAGCTTGCCTGTATCATTCCGCTATGAATATCTGATGGCAGAAACTATATTCTCTCAGGTAATCTTTATAGATACTTTTGCATAATACTTTATACTCTTGTTTCATATTGCCTTATTTATCCAAATATGTGACGGTTCTTGTTTAAATGCCAGTTTGGTTTGTCTTGATTTTTTTTTCATGTTTGATATTAAAACCTGAAAATCAAACCAAATCCATTATTTTAAACTGAAAAAAAAAACTGATTTTGGGTTGGTTTTGTTTTATTTTCTGGTTCTGGATGAATGTCTTTTTTTGCCCACCTTACCCCATTCAATGCGTTTGTGCAACTCTATACCAGCGTATCACATGAATGCCTATGTTGCTGCCTGCACGTAATGCCTTAAGGCAACTCTGTGCTAGCATGAAACTTATCATGATCAAGCTACATCTCATTAAGTGGGTTGGAGCATAGGATCTGTTGGTTTCCACCTATTTGGACACTACGATCACACTCAGTTTCTCCAGTATGGATAGGATCACTGCACGTGTATAGTCAATTTCTATTTACACAATGATGTTTATGAGCCTTTCAATGTAATTGCATCAACACAGCCTAATCATAGCATCTACATGCTCAAAGGCGGAATGCCATAGTACCTCACTGTCTGATGACCAACTTACTATCTACAACTAGCATGCATTGACTATCATGACATATCCCAATGTAAATATTTCATGCATTAGTTCAAATGACAAAATATAGATATATCATTATTTTTCTTGTCTTTGGTTCACTTGTCCAACTGGAAGTTGCTACATTAGTTATATGAAAAAGAATGCCTATGTCTGGGCATGTTTCATCTTTAGACTTGAGATGAAATAGTGTTAAGTGTTGTCTATTTTCATGATCTTATTCTGTTCCCTTTGTCCAATCAAGATATTTAACACTTCATTTTCTCGGTGTATGCCAGAAGTATATGCTTACATGTTCAATTTTGTTTTGTTCATTTCTTTTCAGCTAATGTTTCTTCCTCAGCCACCATTTAGGCCCATCTATTACACGTTGGTAATCATTGATCTGTGCAAGGTGAGTTCCAATTTTCACAAGGACTTTTTTATCAGTTTTAATTGTACAAAAGAGTTTGTTCCATGTAACTTTTAGATGATTTAACTTTTAAATGGTAAGAATATGTTACTTTTTGTGCTTTACTGTGGAACTATTCCTGATTTCTACCTTGTATGATTATTTAAGTTGGATGCATTTTATAAACTAAACAGATGCATGCAACGTACTGTAGGATTGAGATATGCTAGAGGGGAGTGAATAACACATGGCTTTTTCACGTTCGTTTTAAAGCAATCGGAAATAGACGTAGCGGAAATAAAGAAATAAACAAAACAATGACACAAGTTGGTTTTACTTGATTCGGAGCAAGTGAACGACTCTTACTCCAAGACTCACACTCGTTAAGTGTTTACTTTGTGCAATTCACTATCAATCCGTCAAATTACAAAGACAATTACAATTTACAATGAAAATAGATTAAGTGCTATAACTGAAATTATACCGACGACTTAGAGAGTTGAAGATGCAAGCTTTCGATCGTTGGAGCAATGTTACGGCCTCGTGGACTTGTCTTTGGAGCAGCACACAATAGGAAGATTGTAAGAATTCGTTGTGTGTGATACACTACTTGAAGAGGGCAATTATAAGCTGTCGAAGGCGCCTTCAACCTCCTTGAAGGCGCCTCGTGTGAAGTTTATCCCCGCAGCGTCGGAGACGATAATTTCCTCAAGCTGCGAAACTTATCCGGTTGAAGGTGCCTTCAAGCTCCTGGAAGGCGCCTTCCATCCTTGATCCAAGCCGCCTACTGCTCCCTCCTACGCAAAGCTTTGGTTAAGACACCCGAGGCGCCTCCAACAACCCCGGAGGCGTCTCAGATACTATTCATCCAAGCATTTCCTTGTGCATCTCCCTTCCTGCAATGCATATTAGTCCACGAGCAAAATATACCATGCAAAACAAAGTTAGCATAATAAAATATGAATAATCAAGTAGTTGACAGTCTTCAGATTATCCAATTCTGATTTTCGGATTTCTTGGAAATCCTAAGTCGAACCGACGCCTACTATTCCCTCAACGGGGAACGCGTCCTCACCTACTCCTTTCAGGAGAAATTATCTTTTGCCAGATCGGTTCCTCAGATCGTTTGGACTTTTGCTTAGCGTCCGAGACTTCAGGATTTCATGCTGAACGTCCGCTTCACGATCCGTCCAGACTTCCACTTGGTCCGCGACCACCAGGATTTTCACCTATAATCCTCAACTCTAGGATTTTGCTCAAAGTTCTCGACCCGCCAAGACTTTGTCTAGTCCTCCGGACCAGGATTTCGTTGACTAGCCGCCTAGGCGGCTCTCGGCGGCCCTCCGCGGAACTCGGCGGAACTCGGCGGGCCTCGATCGAGTTATTTAGGTTTTAAACTTTTAATATTTTGTTCCAAATTTGCTGTTTACGTCTTCGCCGTGCGCCGCTTCGTCTTCCAAATTTGCTGTTTCGTCCTCATCGTTGCTGCGACGTCATCGTCGCTGTTTCGCCGTGCGCCGCTTCGAAGGCTTCGTCGCTCCGGGCTCCGGTAAGTTTTTACGTCTTGTTTCGTTAAGTTGTTAGCTGTTGAGTCATCGTCGCGCAGTCTCCTGCGACGCCGGACGCGTCCGCAGCCGCCGAAAGCGTCGTAGGAAGCGTCCGGCAACATCTCGTGAAGCTTCCAGCGGCACTGGAAGCTTTCTGCGACGCTTCCGGCGTCGCTGGAAGCAACGTCGGACTTCGCCGGACGCGTCGGACACGTCCGACGGAGCTTCCGGCGGCACCGGAGGCAGACGGGGACGGCGTTTTTTGTTTTTTTTTTTTTGTTTTTAGATTTATTAAATTAAAACAATTCCTAACGGGGATAATTTCAAATTCAATAATAGGTTGGTTTGTAAAACCTAATAAAATTATCATCCCAATTAAATATATTTTAAATTTATTTTTTTTTATAATAAATTGTATTAATTTTTATAAAAGAATTTTGAATATATAAAATTATATATAAAATTAAGATTCCATTATTAATTTTATAACTTATATAATCAGATTTAAATATATAAATAATATACTTAATTTTTTAAAATAAATAATATTAAATATTAATTTATATATTAACAGATTTAAAAATTATAATAAATATTATCATTTATCAGATTTAAAAAATAAAAAATATAAAAAATATTTTAAATTTAAAAAATATAATACATATTATTAATTTATATTTTATATAAATCATATTTATAAATTTTATATATTATTAATTTATATTAATCGGATTTATAAATATTAAAATTATATTACAATTTTAAAAATTCTAATAAATATTATTAATTTATATAAATCAGTTTTAAAAATATGAAAAATACATTAAAATTTTAAAAATTCTAATAAATATTATTAATTTATATAAATCAGTTTTAAAAATATGAAAAATAAATTAAAATTTAAAAGATTCCAATAAATATTATTAATTTATAAAAGTATAAAACAGATTTAAAAATATAAAAAATATATTTAAAATTTAATTTACTTAAACAAATATCGAATAAATTTTATTAATTAGATTAAGATATATAAAAAAATATTCTCAGACTTGTTAATGACTTAATGTTATTGAAATATTTTGTATTGTATGTCTGTATAGTATAATTAAATTTTATTATCATGTTAATATATTATGTGATTATGTCTTGTTATATATAATTTTTTCAGATTATCTGTTAGACTGTTATCAATGGCAAGCAATCCATCTTCGACAGCATCTGTCACTCAACCCGAATCCGGGATTCTTAGAAGAAAGTCAAATGACATCGGATGGGAGTTTGGGATATTGATTGATCCTAAGAACCTCGACAAAATTAAATGTAAGTTATGTGGAAAAGCAATGTCAGGAGGAGTGTATAGGATAAAGGAGCACATTGGAAATGTATCTGGTTGTCGAAAAGCATCTCAAGAAGACAAAAATAAGTGCAAACAGGCTATTTTAGAAGGGAGGAACAGAAAGAAGAACAAAATAATGGAAGAACAAAGTTGTAGAGCAGAGGTGGCTATTTCCGTAGATGAAGAAGAAGGTCTTGAAATTGAAGGGATGGATGGAGTTAAAAAACCTCTTCCACTTGGCCCCATGGATAGATATGCATCGGCAATTGCTCCAGAAAATGCAGGCTCCAGTGGAATTAAAGTACTTCGGCAAAAAAATATAAATGAGGCTCTTTTCAAAGAGAGAACTCAACAAGTTCAACAATATGTTGGGAGATGGGTTTATGAAAATGGAATCTCATTCAATGCTGTTGATAATGATAGCTTCAAGCAACTAATGGAGGCAGTGGGTCAATTTGGACCAGGATTCAAGCCTCCAACTCAATATCAACTTAGGGAGCCACTATTGAAAGCCGAAGTTGAAAGAACAAAACAATTGCTGAAGAAACATGAAGAAGAATAGGCAAAGAATGGATGCTCGATCATGACAGATGCATGGAGTGATAGAAAAAGAAGTCTTAAATTTGTGTGTTAATTGCAAGGAGGGTACTACATTTTTAGAGTCTAAGGAGTCTTGAGAGGAGGCACATCTAGCTGAACTTATTTTTGAGTATGTTAAGTGTGTTGAACAAGTAAGAGCTCAATATTGTTCAGATTGTTATAGACAATGCCACCAACAATATGATTATTGCTAAATTGATGAGAGAAAAATGACCCGGGATCTTTTGGAGTTCATGTGCAACTCACACTATTAATCTTATGCTTGAAAGTATTGACAAACTTCCACGATATAAAAAGGTGATTGAGCAGTCCAAGGCTTTTACCATTTTCATCTATGCTCACCATAAGACTTTATCATTGGTGAGAAGTTTCACGAAGAAGAGAGACAAAGTCCGACCAGGAGTTACCAGGTTTGCATCAAATTTCCTCACATTGCAAAGTTTGATTGAAAAAAAAAGCTAGTTTAAGGGCCATGTTTACAAGTGATATGTGGAAGAAATGTAAATGGTCAAAAACAAACAAAGGAAAATTGGCTTACTCTACAGTGATGAGCATGAGTTTTTGGAATGGTGTAACGCTTTGTTTGAAAATATTTGCTCCTTTGGTAAGAGTTATTCGATTGGTAGATGGAGATAGAAAGCCATCGATGGGGTTTCTATATGGGGAGCTTCTTCAAGCTAAAGAAGATATCAAGGTGACTCTGAATAACGTGGAATCAAATTATCAGCCTATCATAGTCATTATTGAGTCAAAAATGAAGGATAGACTTGATACATCATTGCATACCACTGCATTTTTGCTGAATCCTTATTTTTACTACAAAGATAGTTCGATTGCTCTTTATGAGGTCGCGATGGGGATTTTTTAATGCATGGAAACTTTGCATGCCAATGAGTTAGATTTACAAGATACTATTATTAACAAGGAATTTCCAAAATATAGAAATAAGACTGGGTTATTTAGAAAAACATTGGCAGCAAAAGCATGTGAAAAAAATGATGATACATTTGATCCATGTGCATGGTGGAGTACATACGGTGCTCACACACCTAACTTGCTAATGGTGGCATTGAGGATACTTTCATTAACTACAAGTTCATTTGGGTGTGAAAGAAATTGGAGTACATTTGAAGGAGTAAGTTTTAAACTTTCAGTCTACTCTTTAATTAAATTAGTTATAATTTTTAACGTCTATACTCTATATTCAGGTACTAACTATAGTATTTACTTTCTCTGTTTTTTTAGATTCACATAAAGAAAAGAAATAGGTTGGATGCCAACAGGTTGAACAATCTACTATTTGTCTAATTTAATGCTAGATTGTTGAACAAACAAAAAAGAGAAAAAGAAAGAAATGTTGATGTCCTTCTTGCAAAAGATGCTTCAAATGCACAAGGTTGGATTGTGGATGGTGGGGAAGATGATGAAGTTGAACTAGGTTCCGGGCTCACTTGGCAAATGGTTGATGAAGCAAGTGGAGCAGATGAAAATCTACAACCCGAAGAAGCTTCAGAGTGAGAGAACTCCATGAAGATGATTTTGAATCCGAAGAAGAAGACGAGGATCACAATAATGATATTGAGTTTGTGTCCGATGAAGAACAAGTTATTGAAAATTATGGAGAAGAAGAAGCAGAATAAATATGAGTCTATGAGATATTATTAGTTGTGTAATTTTGAACTCATTTTGTTAAGACATGATTTATGTTATTTAACAATTATATTTTGCTTAGTGGTTACTAGTTCACAATGCATTGCAATCTTGAATGAACTATTGCTACTATTTTCCAATGTTCTACTGTTTACTATATGATTATGATAATTTACTGCATGTTCTATTGTTTAACTGTTTCTTTTACTCATATTTACTGATCATAGTATATTTCCTTTGCACAAAACTATTAGTTTTCTTTTATAGTTTTTCATTTTTTGGTATTGGAAAGTATGTATTTATTTCAGCATACATAGTCCACAGTCCACATGAAACAAGGGATACCGAGGAATCCGCCTAGCGGCGCCTAATCCCCGCCTAGGCGGCCTAGGCGCTAGGCCTCGGTCTGCTGCCCGACTAGCGCCTAGCGAATTTTAGAACCTTGTCCATTACCTAGAGTTACTACCCCCTAGGACCTAGGGTTACCTCCCCTTAGGTTTTTCTACTTCTTCTAGAATTCACTAGGACTTTTGCCTAAGAACACTTAGGACTTTCATACAAGCTCATTCACACTTGTTAGACAACAAGTAACCTTAACTTTGAACCCTTTGCTATTATCAAAACACAGGTTCGCTTGTCTGGTGCTCCCTGCACCAACACATACTGGACAATCAATGCTGGGGTTTTGTAGATATCGTCTGCTAGAACTAAATGGGTGCAGATCATTGGGACTAGTAAAAAAATCAAGCAGGTCAAGCTAAACAATCATAAACATCAAATAAGCCAAAATTTAGACAACCAGACTAACCATAATTGTTGCAGTGGGTTTGATTGTTTTAACAGTTCTTGACTCAGACCAGTGCTTATCCATTCCATATTTGTGACTTGCGGCTGATTGCATTTGGATTGGTTCCCCCTTACTAAGTGCTGTGACTTGCTGGTATGGTTAGTAATGTGGCCAAATTGAATAGTTTTTGAAGGTTTTGTGTGCATTCATTGTTGAGAAAAATCTTCCAATTTCTTGCATGTGCTCGAAAAAATGATAAACCCAATTAGCCTCATTGACTATCCTTGGGGTGATCGGCTTGGTCCCACGGAAGTTTCTCACCTGCCACCAAGGAAAATCGGTAAGCGCACGCGGCGGTCAGCCCAAAAGATCCTTTGGTTGCGTTCCTCATTTGGAGGAAAAATTTCTACAAATATGCTATAATTGGGGATCGAATAACGGATGTCTGAGTGATAATCTAGATATCACCATAGCCCCGGGGACTTCTTGCATGTGCTAGAGAATTGACACCAGCTGGTTGTCATGGTGGAAAATGGCCGCTAGGAAATTTGGCTTTGATACCATGTTCTCCTAAATAGATCCTGGTGCCTATGTTGTTAATGTGAAAATTACAAGTTGGTCCATAGTTCTATATGCTGTTTGCATTTAGGTTCCGAGATTCATAACAGCAGTAACCTTCAGTTTTTTTGTGCAATTTTAGCTGCTCCATAACTAGTTCTTTCTGGATATTTTGTTGATCATTTTGAAGTTTAAATTTATTCACTTGTCTCCATTTTATTGCCATAAAGCTGGCACATGATACTGTTATATTCATGGTGCTTTAGAACATAGTTCAAATCACTTTGGTTATCTATTAATTTTCTTTTAGTGTATAGCTATTGAGCTGTTATTATTCTGCTTTTGTGTCTGTCTTTTTCTTCTAATGGTTTACTGGCACTTGATTAGCAGTTTTATCATGTGTTATATGCCACTTTAATTTTCATATGCTTAATTTCTATATTGAAATGTAGTTTGTCCTTTATGCACTGAAGAACCCAAAGATAAATTAAATTAAATTTTGTTTCATACCGTGTGTTATAGTTGCCAACATGCTTTGTTCATGATGACGACACTGGTATAGCTGACGCTATTTCTATTCTATTAGGAAATTTATGTTGGATTTCCTCTTCAGTGGTTGCATTAAAAGAATTTTAAATGTTTCTAGTCAAATGATTGTTTTTGAATTGCTTTTCTCTTTTGGTTAGGCCTTACCTGGTGCATTTCCAGCTGTTGTGGCTGGAGCTGTTCGTGCCCTTTTTGATAGAATTGCTGATCTCGATATGGAATGTCGCACTAGACTGATTCTATGGTTTTCTCATCATTTGTAAGTTCTTTATTTATAGGTATCTATTGTAGAAAAAAAACAAAGTATGTTGGAATTTCACTGTGAAATGGAAAATATGCTTCTGTTTGATCTCATTTTTTTCTCCTGAATAATGTAGAACGATTAGATTCTAAATGTGTTGAAATGTTAACAATAAAAAAAGATCTCCTATTTCAAGTTTTTACTATTGTTGTTTTACACATGAGCCATAGTCAAGCATGTATGGCATAAGATGACAATGGGCATAGTCAGTCATTTTTCCGTATGGTTTTGTGGTCTCACTCTATTACGTTGCAGACTTGCAGTGTGCAATTTTCATCAGTGTGAGAGATTTTGCAACAAGTTATAGTAGATCTTGCTTGGCTTAACATAGCTTGACAACCATCAATAACAGAAGAGCGCAGCAATGCAACATTCACTTTTGGAATTGGAAACAAGGGAAAGTAATCAGCAAAGAAGGTTGAGTAAGAAGGTTGTATATATGGTTAACAAGTAACAACAGCTAATTAAGTGTCACAGTGTAATGTGATTGCCTATATGTCAGGCTTCAATCAAGAGTGTAAGCTTGAAATGGTGAGGGCATAGAGTTGATAGGGAGCGTTCAGTCAACTAGTGGAGAATTGAACAAGTTGCTAGAGTGACATCAGAGTGGTGAGGTGTATAGTGAAAGGGGTGAGAACAGCTGGGGAAAAGATTGCATGGGATTTTCCTATAGGGGAAATCGGCTGACTGAAGAGTGGTGGCATGAAGACTTCTGGAGGGAGGGGGGAGGAGCCAAATTGTTGGTTAAAGAGAGAATGGTCAAGGGTTTAACAATATGGGAGATGGAAGATCAGCAACCTGTTGAATTTCGTAAGGTGATGGATGTGATGGATGTCGGGTACAACCATTAGTGAAATGGGATGGATCCCAAGAGAATTATCTTATACCTTTTGTTATTTGTAAATCATCACCGTCTTAACTTCAGTTGCAAAATGACATTCTCTCATCCAAGGTTCATTATTCTTAATATGTTGAATGTTGTTGGACACGGCTTCTACAAAAGAATTGTGTAATTAGTGCTGTCTTCCAAAATGCTACTGGAAATGCAAATAAGAGGCAGGCTGAATCACCGTCATTGAAATACTAGTTCCTTAGGATTATAAATAGAAGAGAGAGCATATATATATATATATATATAATCCTAGTACCTTAGTCTTACATAGGATAGTCTTATGTTGGTATCAATTGAATGCATTTGCTGGAATGCATATGCTTTCTTGTGTTTCATTGTCCTGGATAATTATATCTTGGTTGTGTAGGTCAAACTTTCAGTACTTTTGGCCTTGGGAAGAATGGGCTCATGTTAAAGATCTTCCCAGATGGGCACCACAGAGAGTATTTGTACAAGAAGTGTTAGAAAGGGAAGTTCGTTTGTCATACTGGGATAAAATCAAGCAGGTACCCGCTATTTCCTTTTTGTTTTTAACTAATCCATATGTTAATTGAACAAATTACTTTAACCTACAGTAAATTCCGTTTCTGCAATTCTGATGTTTATTATCGCATCAACTGTGACAGCAAGTTCGTGATGGCCCATATAGTTTAAATCTTGGTAACTATTTATGATTATGGTTTTGATTAGACACAACAAGGATGTTATGCATTAATTTCTTTATTCTTCACAACTCTTAACAGCTGAAGAATATGGTATTTAACTCTGGTAAACCTAAAACTGCAGGTCCTAAACTTGGATGATAAAGATTGGTGGTTGTTTTAGACCTAGATACTCAGCAACAAAATTTATCATGAATATGAATCTAGATCAGCATGTTAAACTGTTAGAAAACTTAAGGTTCAAAAAGTTAATGTAAGTGATTAGGATGTTACATTGGATGTATGGAATTAATAGAATGGAGAAAATAAAATATCATTAGAGAACAATTATCTCTAAGAGATGATAAAAAGTGAAGAAAAAAAATTGCTTCAGATGCTATGGATATGTTCAAAGATGACCAATAGATTCTATGGTCGGAAGAGTTGAATTTATTAGAATGGAAGATATAAGAGGTAGAAGGAGACAAAAGAACAATAGTCAATATAGAAAAAATAATTTAATTAATTTGAACATTATTATTCTATTTCCTTGCATCGAACTTAATACAGGGATGGTTACCACAAAGATGCTAGAACTTGGGCAACCTAATTTGAGAATTACATCAAAAACAGTGGTTTTGGTTTGGACTGTTAAATTTGGTATTTGTCCCTGGATAATTTCTGTTTCTTCTTTCTGCTAGCATGCATATGCTCTGTGTATATCAATTAGGTGCTTCCAGGCAGACTAATTTTAAAACTTGTAATTTAGAAATATAATTAGTGCTTTATTTCATCTAATTTTCTCTGCGGTGTGATTTTATTTATTTATTTATTGTATCTTGACTAATGAAGCTGTCTTATTATACCCATATATTTCTTAGAGCATTGAGAATGCACCTGCACTTGAGGAATTGCTTCCACCAAAGAGTGGACCCAACTTCAAGTACAATTCTGAAGACGATCAAGGTTATGCTCTTTCTAGAGAGTTGCGCATCATGATTAGGGGAAGGAAGACAGCTCGTGAAATCAGTCCATGGGTAGAGGAAAATATAATTAAAGTTCATGGGCCCAAATTTGCACTTGAAGTTGTTATTCAGACCCTTCTGGATATTGGTTCAAAAAGTTTCACACATCTTATCACTGTGTTAGAAAGATATGGCCAAGTCATCACAAAGTTATGTGCTGCTCAGGATATGCAAGTTTTGTTAATAGATGAAGTGAGTTCCTATTGGAAGAACAGTACTCAGATGACTGCTATTGCCATTGATCGCATGATGGGTTATCGGCTTATCTGCAATTTGGCTATCATTAGTTGGGTCTTTTCTTTACCTAATATTGAGCAATTTCATGTTTCAGATCGTCCATGGGAGGTAACCCATAGTACATTTTTTCAAAATTTAACTTTTGGGCATTTCCTGTATTTTTGTCCATTTATTGTGTAGCCAAGAGCTTCTATGCTATTGCTTTGTCTATAAAATGCTCAAGCTTCTTGCTTAATGAATTCACAAGTGTCTTTACCTAATTGTAATATTTATGTTTCATCTAGTTGTGTTCATAATTACATTTCAATGTTCTAATTATTGCTCCTTTTTTTGATACGTATAGTAAATTTATAGAACCTTCTACAAGCTGTTAAACGTTTAATGCAGATTATTGTTCCTCTGTGATAAGTATGATTTGGAATGCAGCTACTTTTTGGAAACTTATTTGTTTATCAGAACCTGAATCTTGAGACTATATTAAGACTCCATTAATTCACAGGATATGTAATTTAGTTGTGGCTTGCATAGTATCTAAACTCTCAATTCGCAAAATAACATTTAGATAAGATGACATACGAATGATCATAGATTTCTGTATGTCATAATTAATGTATATTGTTGTCCTAAGTATTTAGCTAAAAGTTAAGAAAATGGTAATATAACTAGTTAATTATTCAGTCATCTCTTTGGTGCCTGGTTGTTTATCACAAAAATGAAGTTGATACCTAGCCTAAATAAACATGTAATAGTGCTGCATCATCTCCAAACTGTAGTCTGTAGTTTGCAATTTTGGCCAATGCTTATTGTTCTACAACACCATTTTTTAGGTGTATTAGAACACAATTTAGAATGCTTTGACTAGAGAGGTAATTTTGAAAGGTGCTAGACGAGTATTGTCTAGCATTGTCACTTGGCACTAGATGACAAAATAAAGTTGTGTTTTTATCTTTTAGCACAAAACAAAAAAATTGGTTGGCTTTCTGATAAGAGTCGGTATCAATGGAGATGATAGCAACAAGAGAAGACCCATGTGGGTCAGCAATTGATAATCTATAATTTGTGACATAAGTTGACATTGTAGGTGGAAGCAAGGTAATAATATACAGTAGGGTCAACTTTGTAGAAATATGAGATTTTTATTTGAGGTCCTACGAGTTGGTTATACAAGCTCTTTGCCATTTTAGGTTGTATCTTGATACTGGTAACTGTAGTTTAGTGTACTACTTTATGTGTGCTCAAGCTAAATCTTTGTTCCCAAACCCAAATCAAGTAACAAGAATAACTTCCATATTGACCTGTTAATCTCTTCCTCTGTAGGTTCTTAGGAATACGATCAACAAGACTTACAACCGCATTGCTGACTTGAGGAAGGAAATTCAAACACTTGAGAAAGGTGTTTCCATAGCTGAGGAAACTGCATCGAAGGCTTTGAAGGAGTTTGAGGCTGCTGATGCTAGGCTTGAGGTTGTGGATGGTCAACCTGTGCAAGCTGAAAAACCAGGAAGATTGAAGCGCCTAAAAGGATATGCTGAGAAGGCAAAAGAGGAAGAAGTATCAGTACGAGAATCTTTGGAAGCCAAGGAAGCTCTCTTTGCTCGAGCTCTCGAAGAAAATAAGGTCTGTCTGTCTGATTAATCACCATTGCTAATTATGCTTAGATGTATTTTGTAATGCTTGACTAGAGTTGTAATTCTGGATCAAGGCAGCAACTGCCACTCTACAATTGGTTTGAATCATTAAAAGGATACATTAAACATGCGAATAAATCCAATGAATGTGTTGCGTCATGCCTTGCTATTCACAGGCTCTCTTTTGACCTTGTTGTACAGATATTATTTGTGTCTTTATATAAAAGCTTCACAAATGTGCTTATGGAGCGGCTGCCTCCTGTATCTGATAATGGAGATTTGCCAAAACTGCGTCCTGAAAAGATTGATGCTATGTCCGTAGATTTGGAAGAGCCGCCTTCCATGGAGGTAGACCATGATAATGGCCAAAAAGATGAAAGGTAATTTCCATTATTTTCTGTTACTGAGTTGTGATTCAACTTCCTCTGGAAATCTGATAATAATCTACAACAGTGAAAATAATGGTGAAAGAGTAACTCACAGCTACGACATCAAGGAACAAGATCAGTGGTGCCTGTGCACATTGGGTTATCTCAAAGCAATTTCAAGGCAATATGCAACAGAGGTTAGTCTTTTTCATTTCCACCAACCTCCTGTTTTTGTTGCTCAACCGCTGTGTATTTAATCTCAACATTCTCAGGGAAAACGGCAATTTCCGTTTGGTTTTAAGTGCTATTATGATCCACGTATCATCTAGTATCTTGTTGCAGTGTCCTTTATATATATATATATACTGATAATATGTGCCTTAAATATTGTCAGATTTGGCCACACATTGAAACACTGGAGGCTGAGATCTTCAGCGAAGATACCCATCCGCTTATCAAAAAAGCCGTCCTCTCTGGTCTATGCCGTAAGATGGTGGAACTATGATGCACTTGATAACTTTATTTGTTTTTACCTTTTTTTTAAACATGTTCATCGCATGTTTCAAAAGAAAACAAAATGCACCAATGATTGCTTGTCTTAGCCCAAACATTGTCCTGTAACCTAAGTTTTGGAATGATATTTTGCTTATTTTTCTATGCTAATTCTGTTACATTCCGTCTAGTTTTTAATGGAACCAGGGACTTGTCTATAAATCTTAGAAGAGCTTTGGATGGATGTTAGGTGTTGAATGGGACTGCTACTTGGAATTTAATAGTCAAGTTAATTGCAACATCTATTTTGTATTTTATTTTTCATAAACTTATTAAGCACTTTAAGAAATAACAAATGTATTACAGAGTATTTAGAATCATAATAAACTTATCACGCTACTGAATTTTCAGTAGAAGTTGGTTAATTGATGACTTACTATTATATGCCGCAAGGTTGAATCTACCTTGGTCGGGTTGGATTCACTTTGACCGGGTGGTAAATTGCACCTCCATTCTCCGAGCTGGTTGCACTCTTGTCAAACCACCACGTTTAATTTGGTCAAGCCGACGTGCTGTGGTGGGGATTTGGCGATGGCATAGCGATCTGTCATATTAATCGTATTTGATTATTAATGACAGATTAGTAGATAGCGACAGATTATTAATAGAGGATTAAGTACAGTTTGTGGCTTTTACCTTCTTTGATTTTTCATCAATTTGCTCTATTTTATTCACAGACGAAAAAAAAAAAAAAAATCATCCTGAAGGTTTTCAAAACAAAGTTTATTCAGTAAAAAAATAAAATCAATAACAAACGGTAGTGATATGAATATTCATGTCGACAAATAGGCTTTACAATATTTATTTAAAAAAAATGAAAGAATTACTCAGCGACGTTAAGCAGGCAAGGCATGGGGCAGAGGCTCCGAGCTTTAAACCCCAAGCAGTCATCTGCACATTATTGTAACAAAAATATTTATTCAAAACTCTCTATTTCAGGTTAAACTAAATTAGCAATGATAGAGATAACACGGCAAGATCCGACTCAACCCGAAACAAAGATAATTCACTTTAATAAATATTAATGATTTTTGTTCTATATTTAATTCTTTACAATGTTTAATTAATTAATTAATTAAAAGCCTTATAAACATATTTTTTTGAATTTTTATTTTCTCTCTTTTTTTTATTATGTGGAAGGACAACTCATTTATGATAACATTAGCATGGCAGGGGCTTTAAATATTCTGGAACAAATTTGATGTTTGACTAAATAAGAAATTATTTATGTTTGTTAAATAGATACAACATCAATTAAATAAATAAACTTGAACAACTCATTAAATTAAATGAACAAATTTAAACACATATCTTTAACTCGTTAATGTTCCTGAACAATATTCGCGAACAACGTTCATAAACACTCTTATAAATATGCTAAATAAAAAAAAAATAACAAATAAATTTATATTATCAAGCTCAATAATCAACCAAACAAGTTTAAAATATAAAAATTTTAAATAATCAAATAAACTTAAATTGAGAACTTGAATTTCAACAACTTAATTCATTTTAGATTTGGCTTGGCTTAATTAATTTATCAAATAAACTTTAACACCATAAAATTTAAGTTCATTTACAGCCCTAACATGACATGCCATGAATTGCTAATAGAAACTATCTACCTTTGCCCTTTTGATATACTGGTCCTAATTTCAACGAAAATGCATGTGAATATGCACTACCCTACTTATTAGTGAAAATGTATATGAATATTCCCTTTCCCTTTCCCTTTCCCTGTTATTGATTGTTCACGATGGAGGTGGTAAGTAGATAGTTTCAAATAAAACCCTTCACTTTTATTAGTTTTAAAATTTCAAAATAAATTACAATATATCCTTGTACAAGTATTGGAACAAGATGTGAATATAGTCTTGTAGTAAGTCTATATCTTGATAAAGAAACATATACTAGATATATTTAAGTTGATGAGATTTCCTTTTAATTTTTAACCACAAAAAGTTCCTACGCCATATCAATGTGAGACAATTATAGTTCGGAGCGATAGCAATAACGTTACAACTTATTCAAACTCTCGACCTTTAGACAATTGATTAATGAGACTTCCCTTTCATAACAATCAAAATCCAGAAAACCTATTTCATGATTGTGAAAAAAAAAAGGTTCATAGTTTTATTTTATTTTTTATTTGTATTTTTTCCTTTCTTGCTAAGATTGGAATCTTCCTAATAGTAGTTCAAGAGTTTTACCACTTTCACAGCTTGGCCGGAAGACTGACATGCACATGAACCTACCACAACCACCCCCAGCTGTTGCTATTCTTAGTATATTTTACACTGATATGGATAGATACACCCTGCAAAGAAGCCAAAGACAATATTAGCGAAAACGATTGAAACTAAAACAAAAAATCCCAGATGCATTAACCTCTTACAGAATGGTATGCAGAAGATTCTGTTAGAAGAACACAAACTTGATTAGTTCCTTTAGACAAGGAATGTAGTCTACCTCATTGATGATAAACTAGAAAACCTGGGGGGAAAAGAGCAAACAAAAATATCAAATATGGAGCAATATGGCAGAAACTGAGAAAAATAACTCCAAGTATTAGTTCAAACCAATAATTGCATTCATATAAATGCAAGAGCATGGATATACCGTGTTGGTTGTATCAGATACTATGGAGCTTCAAGCATTTGAAAGAGGTTGCTGGCCGCCAGCACTTGGTGACTGTGCGCTTTTATAGAGCATTTCATGCATGTGTCCCAGTTTCAGGCATGCTCCCAGATGTCTCTTAAGGAGATCCTAACAACGACATACGTGAGCATTGGACCTTGCCATAGTGCGTGAATATCAATATCTGGGCGCACAGCACCATCAGCTCATGCAAATTCCAGTTTGTTTAGCGGCAGACTGGCGACAATACAACCCACACACATTTCTCATGCATTTTGGTGGCTGTCTAATCCCTTTGGCAGTATGTAAGACAACAAAGCCTGCAAGATCCACCATACAAAAATTTGCAAGCCAGTTTCTCTTTACACATTTCTGGCTGAATGAACCCGAAAGTGTCCAGTGTCCACTCCCTTCAAGAAGACAAACATTATTTGACTTGCAGCAGAAAATTATTTTTCACCCTAGGATATCCACCAAAGAAGAGACTGCAGTAGTAGAAAGTTTTCTACAAGTCTATTCACAGAAGAGCTCTCCTATTGCATGCTTTATTTAATGTCCAATAGACTCCAGCGAAAGTCTTACAAGACGAAGCAACCCTTCCACATCATGAAAGTTGAAATCGAGAGCCTTTCTCACTGAAGACAGGGTATCTGGCCTGTCCTTGTCAAGATTGGCACTAGCAGCTGCAATCGAAATTTGTGATTTCCGTGTTGCCTCGAATGCACAGTTTAGGTCGTTTGTCTGCAATGAAGTGCATTGTAAACATACAAATACAAACATAAAGGAAATTTAAAAATCAAGATTCTTTCTATGAAACACTTATACCAGGCCATCAGTCAGTCATTATTTTTTCATAGAAACAGAATAAGAAATTCTCAGGTATACTTACATAATGAAGCAACCGCATAACTTGAAGGTGATGCCGTGCAGCTAAAATATGGTTGCCAGCGACCTGCGGAGAACTTACACCCTTCACTGAAGCATTCTTTCCCAATAACGCCTGATTGTTTAAATTATCAACATCAGACGCAGAAGAAGATGGTGATTCACCTAAAATACAAAGCAAAACAAAAATATAAAATCAATGCATCTTGTGTTTAATTAACATGAGAAAAGTAAGAATAAATTGGCAGATGAAAATCTAATCTTTTGAAAGGTAATCATACAACTTCCACCACTAATTACCAAAAAATCTTACTTTAATAAAAAATTACATATTTAAATATTAAGTCATGATTAGGTGAAGGGAATCATGACAGCTAATTAGCTATTGCAAAACATCCTATTCAACATTTCACGATCAGAATCCAATCAACAAAGTAAACTCTATGGAGTTGGAAACTCAGTAGTTTTTTGGTCACAGCAACCAGGTATCCCTAAGCCACATTAGATGTGAAACTATTCCCTGTTTACACAGAACAACAAGGTTAAATCTTACTCAACAGTGCTGTTATATAGATTCAAGCCTTCAACCTTTGCCGGAAAGCTTATGGATCTAGCTTACTTACTACTAGACCAAGCAACTGTTGGTGATGGTAACTAAGTATTTGAACAGACACAAAATATAAACAGGGAAAAAGAAATAAATGTTAACCAGTAAAACTAAATCTAAAGGCATTTAAATACAATTGTACTAGTATTGTGTATAGATAAAAACTAAATAAAGTTCCAACTTTTTGGAGCAAACCAAGGGGATCTTTCAAGTCAGAAGGCAACATCAGCTGAACTAAAATATTTTTTCCTCAAATAAATTTTTTCCTGAATATTAAACTGTATGTCATCACAAGGTCACTTCAACATGTATGTGCCACCTCATTCTATCATTCACTGAATAATAAAACCAGAATATGAAATTGCTTGCAGCGATAGGTGAGAGCATAGTTATCTCATCAGGATTCTGTTTCTGAAAGTACGCCTTGGGCATACTACTTTTATTAAAGTTGAAGGGGGTGTAGACTCGCTGATAGTAGACCAAATACAACTAAACTTATCAGAGTAACTACCCTAGCATGGCTTTAGTGAACTGTGAGAAAATAGGCAAATATGATCTCTAAATTATTTAGAAGGGAGATAATTGGAACATTGAATGCACAACTAATAGAAATGCCACACTTTACAAACCTGGAGGAAGAAACTGAAAAGCAGCTTGCAAATCATGTCGATCTCTGCTTGCATTCGGATTTTTACAGTATGCAGCCTTGAGAAATGCCACTTCGATGCACTTGTATGCTAGAGCAGCTGAAGCCATGTCCTTGATTTTCTCACATTCACGGGCTACAAATCTGTCAAGATAATGACATATTCCATATTACTTAGATATAAAAATAATGCAGCATTATTGCATAGCTGTTCACGACAATTTGGGATAGGCTACTCGATTTTATCCATCCATTTGATGGTAAATTAGGACTTGGTGTATACCGTGAGGCTTTAGAGGATACCAACATAAAACTATGCATTTAGAATTAGGAACAACTTAATATTCATATAATTTTTAACTTACTCGCAAAGTTTTGCTGTTTCAAAGTACATTTGTGCTGCTTCTGCTAGCTTGGCACTATCAAAAGTGGCAGGTTCTATAAGAGAGGCAATATGGAGAAATTTCAAGGCAGCCTGAAAGAATAGGCTAGTGCTTTCAAGCACTTGTCCTTCAGTCTGCAAGAGAATCATTTGTAAGGAGAAAGCAAATTTTATAATCACATTGGAATAATGGTCAGAGTGATATGTGAGAGTAAATTTACCTTTAGGCGATTGGCTGTGTGTTTAAGATCTCTTGCCTCTTTAACGAGGAGAGTATAGTTTTCCTTTTTTGTTGGACTGGATGTGTCAGGACCACTAGGAAGGGCACGCCTCATATTACTATGGTGTACTCCAGTATGACTATCTGGATGCTTATGTTGTTTTCCTACTTTCAAAGCATCAGTAGTTACTGCATCAACCATCTCACCATCGGACCTTTGCTGCTTCAGTGGTGAAGAAACAATATCAGGAGCTTGAGTCTCTTGTTTATCTCCAGAAGCTAGTTTGAACTCTGATTTCGCTTGTCCAGACAGAAGATCCGGGATATGAGTCTTATGTGAACCATTTTGGTTCATTGTTTTCTCATGTTCTAAATGTGTCACTTGAAATTCTGGTTTCAAACTTCTAGCCCCAGTAACTGAATTTTTTGAATCTAAATTTCTTTGTTGACTGGAAAGCATAGACGGACCATTCACGTCCATATTATCTTGCAAAGCAGCCAAGCTATTATCTTCTTTCCTTGTCATCCATCTTGAACTGTGGCCCTTCTTCAGCAAGCAATCCTTCGCATACTTGCCATGGATGTCATCTTTTTCATTCCTATAGGAATCAGTAGCAACCTCAAGTCCGTAGCTCCTGGCATTATTTGCAGAGTTCAAATCTTTGTTATCAGAATGAGAACAAGGAGCCTTAAGCCTACTTTTGTCTGAATCGGACTTAGAATCTCGATGTTTCTCTTTAAACCCTGAAGAGCTCTTGCTAGACGTACGGTGAGTGGGGTCAACTACTTGGTGTTGCCTACTTACTTTCTTTATGTCCTGATAATCGTCCTTGTATGGATTATCTCCATTCTCAATAGGCAAAAGTTTATCATGGGCACTCTGTTTCACAAGTAGTTTTTCTTCAAATTTGCCAACAGTTGATCGGGTTCTTCCCTTCTCCAAGTAATCGACAGCCCCTCCCAAAGAATCCAGAATAGCAGAATTTGCTGTTTTATGACCTTCAATAGATTGTTTCTGAAAAGAAGAGACCATATCCTTCCTGCGCTTTGCTGAAGGTCTGTTTCTTCCATCGACTTCAACATCTAAACATCTTTTTGGGCTTCTCAATACAGAGTAATCAGTGTTAGTATCATATTTTTTATCAGAAACCTTTTTGCGCGATTGTTTTTCCATAGTTGGTATCCTCAAAGGTGATGAAGAAACTGACTCAACAGGAGAACCCTTTGTCTCTGGAAGATTGGATCTACTTTTCTGGGAACCAGAAACATTTGAAGAACTAGAATTAGCTGCTAAACTAGGTTGCACAGAGTTAGTACCCCCCGTCTTCGTAGAATCCCTCCTCAAGGAACCAAAGTCCAAATCTCTTGAAAATGCTGCATTCTCCTGGCTCCGACGTGAGGGGCACTCTTTTTCGACTAAATTGGTTGCTTCCACATCCATTTCATCGGGTAAGTAATCTCCATTGGCAACCAAAACTGTTCTAGATATTGTTTGCTTTTTATCCATCCTGTTATTAAGGTTATTAGTCTTGGATATCTTTCCTTCAGACGTTAACAAGTCAGCCTTTTTATCCTGAACACTCTCCGATTCACTAAAAATTTCTTTGATATTAACCCTGTTATCCTCATTTTGGCTCGCCATAAACCGTTTCTGGTTGTGCTGACTCTCATGGCGCATAAATTTTTTCTTTGTAGAAAGGGACATCTCCACATCTGAGGTATTGAGATGATCCTTGATCTGTCCATTATTGAAAAACTGAACATCATTCCTTACTTTGTTAGATGATGGTGATGGATCACCTTTTATATCATATTCTAAGCTCTGCAAGCTTTCTTTCTTGTGCTTCTTTGGTGCTCTAAGACCATCTTGATCAATCATTCTCTTGCCTTTTGATTTTGAATGTTTCTCATTTTTTTCACTTTGATTACCTGAAAAGGACAAAGATACAACTAAAAATTATTTTATTCATATAGTCAAAAGATTGACAAGCAAAAAACAATACCTCCACTTGGATAGAATCCATGATTTTTATGCTTGTCTTTTTGCTTTGGTTTAGGCTTTTCTGTTCTGAAATCAGCCGATTTGCCTAGAGTACCAACTGTGCCTTTATTTAACAAGTTAATCTCAGCAGGAAGATATTGATTAGTATCATTAACAGAGATCTGGTCCTCCTTTTTTAAAGCAATTGGAAACTCTGTAGAGATTGATTGATTTAGTGCTGAAGCATCTTTTTGAGAACTTTTCTTCTTTATAGTAGGCACTCCAAGATGAACTCCACTAGCCAAAGATGTGCTAGCAATAGAATGTCCAAAACCATCTAAGCTAGCAACATTCTCCGAAATTGGGGCAATATACAATGCATGTAGAGCATTTGTTGTGTCATCCTCACTGAAATGACAACTATTCATCCCCCGCCTACACAAGAATATAAATTATTAAACCACAAACGACAGGTAATACACAAATAAGCATAAGCAAAGAAACAATTCACTGTGTTGGTGAAGAGGCACTTACAACCAATTCAGCAAATTACATTTCCATTTTTTAGGCAAATGGCCAGTATTGGTACCGTATGGTAAGAGCCGCCATTTTTGACAAATGTCACATTGTACCCAATTCTCTTCAATAACAATGGAGGCTTGAGGCGCAATGGTTGCATCTGCAGCAGGGTCATTGCAAGTCAAAGGTACAGGTACCGGTTTACCCACAGATGTACCTAAAGCTAGAGTGCTCCCCATCTTTTTGCCACCAGACCTTTCCCTAACTGGCTGAGAAGGCAAAATGGACTCTTCATCCTTGTGCTTCATGGCCTTATTCTTGACCTTTAAATTATTCAATGAACCAACTCCAGTCTCTTCAGCTTTGGCAACCCAGTTGCTATTTCCATAGGATTCGTTAGTGCAAGACCCACTAGGATATTTAAGTGATTTTTTACCCTTGGACTTCTTCTCCAAATTTTTCCTCTTTTCATTTAGTTCTGTGGCTAAGCTTCCACAGACACTGGCTTTCACAGCCTCTCCAGAATCAGATTGACTTGTGATTACTTTACTTTTCTTGTCAGATAATTGGTCCCTCCTTTGCAGCACCATGTCTTTGAATGGAGAAGAACTTTGCATAGTCTGATCAGCAGCTTCAGCTACTTGCTCATTCCTCCTCTTCTCTCCACTTATGTCAGCATTGGGAATCTCAGAATCTTTATCAGTCTTGAGCCTCACTTCTCTCTGGAGATCAGATTTCCCATTCTTTTGAGAATTTGCATTTCGATCCTCTAATGCCCTCTCTATCATGCTTGTTTTTTCACTCAATTTTCCTTTTGACTGATTGATTCTGTTCGCCGAGTAGCCAGCCCCGTTATCTAATGTGCTATCGACCAACTCAAACTGTCTATCTTTTGTAGGACCTGTGATGGGCTTGTCCCTTGATAAATCCTTTCTGATATCCAATGGGTGATCCAATGTTTTAGTTTCAGTAAGTGTAATGTCTTCACCTATTTGCCCTTCTGCTTTTTTAGTATTTTTTGAATTGGAAGAAACCCTACCAAAAGAATCAGAGGCAAGCTCTTGCGCTGGTCGAGCTTCTATGTCAACTTCCCTATTCAAGATTACAGCACTTTTGTCTTCCGGGTACTTTGCTCCCTTTGACCTCCCATTCTGCAGACTCAACTTAGTTGGCTTCTCAGGCTGACCATTTGATTCTCTTGAATGTATAGAAAAGTCAATAAAGCCAGAAGTAGTTTCAGACCTTTCCTTGGACAATTTCCCTTGTTTGTATGGTTTGTTCAAAGGGAGATCTTTTTCAATCGAGTGAAATAAATAATCATGGAGTGGTGAAAGCAAATTGACACCAGGAATAGGAAAAGATGTCATAAGCTGCTCAAAGGGATTAATTAGAATTATTTAATAAACAAAAACATCCTGCCTAAGATGACGATAGATAAAAGCAAATTTACCTGGAGAATGGTCCTAGGAGATTCATCAGATGTATCATGTGGTTCAGGAAAAATTCCATTACTTCCATCAGGGCTTTCCTCAGAAGATGATGATGGAGAATTATATAGGCCTAGACCACTGTAAATAGCAGCATTATTTCGAGCCAAGTTGTTGTCAGGACCCACTTTAATGCGAAGCTTCAGTGTTTTGTGGTCAGTGCCATCAGCTGTCTTACTAAATGGTGTCCGCATAGAACTAGGGCCCTGAATGTTTGGTTTATTTGCAGAGATATCCCGTTTGCATGAATTGTCCACTAATGGTACTGCTGTAGCATTACTTTTGGGAAAAGATGAATTCAACATAATTGAAGTGTTCTGGTTTGTAACCTAAAAAGTATGAGATGGCAAACTCATAATCTTGATTACAAACTAACAAACATCATCTAGCATTTGGCAATAGTTCTGTGAATAAATGTCTTATATTTGAACCAGCAAAAGACATGTATTTTTGAATAACTAATGAGAAAAAAAATGATGCTGAATAGCCAGAGTTTTGTTGCAGAACATTACATGAAACACATTCTAATGGGATTTATCAGAAAACCTAAAACCAATTGCGCACCTCAACTGAGGGAGATTTTGTGACATCTTGATTTCCCACTTTATGTGGACTTCTAGGATGACATAAAATGGAAGGAGAACGTTGATAAGTAGGTAAGAATGAACCATATCCTCCAAACTTTGCGCCTGTAAATTGGACGAGTCCTCGTTAGCCAAGAAATCAATACAAATTGATGTTTAGCAAGTTCCTGGGATAAATATTCTGCTTTACCCAAATTTTCTGCAGAGACCCCAGCTTCAAAATCTTTCTGAAAATGTCCCAAGACATCCTGTATTTTCTCGTCCTGAAAAAAAAAAACAATATCACACAACTGGTGATAATACAATCACCAAAGTTTCAGGGAAAAAAAAGTGTCCATATGGCCTAGAATCCGTTTAACAACTTGCAAGACATTTTCCTACAATTAATTGATTAGGCGTTATCCAAATTGCACCATAGGCAGCTACAATTGTCATGAATTTCAAGGAAAAACTTTTATGACCTTCTCTGATCCATAATGCTAGAAAATGAAGCTTCAGTCAACAAGGACAATTGGAGACATGAGAAGGGACCTTTGTGATTTTGGACTATCAAATGATCCTTTTTTTTTTTAACCCGAACAAAAAAGTTTATCTTTAGAAATATACCTACTTGTTCCAAAACGTGAAGTTTAAGATCATAAACTCATTAATACACCCCAGCCACCAGTAATGCAAATGTATGACCAAACAAAAAGTTACTGCATCAGATAACCAGTTTTCTTAGAGTTCCAGCATGCCATGAATATGCACAGAATCTCCGAGAGTTACCCGACAAAGGAAATAACACAAACAAACAAGAGGGAAATCAATTGGGAGGACTTACGATGTAGGAGAGAGCATCAGGGTCGATGAATCGGCCGTCCTCCTGACCGGAGTACGCCTCGCCTTCCTCGAGCTCGTTTTCCTCCTCCATGCCTCCTAGCCCCCTTCTGGCATCCACCCTCCTCGCCGCCGACAGCATCCAATTACGAAACCCCCCACCCTTCCGCACCTCTCCCTCACCTAGCTAGAAAAATCCAGAAAACGAAATCTCCCGAATCCCCTTCCTCCAGCGTCCCAAACCCTAGAATCCCTCACCGGCGGAGGGCGGCTTCCGACTACCGCGGCGATCGGCGCCGGAACAACACACGGACTCGAAGACGATCCCCGAGATCGAGATCGCGACTCCGCCAAACGAGATCGGGGGCGGCGATCGCCACGAGCGCGCTCGCGTTCGTTCCTTTCGATCTCGTTCGCTTTGTTTGGTGTTCTTAGAGAGAGAGAGAGAAAGCGAGAGGAAGACGGGGAAGGAATAGATAATAAAAAATAATTAATCAACTATTATTATTACCCTTTTTTTCCCAAATGTTTCGCGATGCTTTTATTGCTAAAATCTCACTTTCCCTCCCAAAGTTTACAAAAAATTCCACTCCGCTTTTCGCATGTTTACAAATGATATAAAACCTACACGGCACTAGCAAATGGTCTAATAATTAGAGACTCTAGATACTGAAGAGATTTAAGATTAAGATTAATTATGATATATCTTAGGATAATTTTTTTTTATCTGTGAAAAAAGAGTCTAAAAATGTTGGATGAGTATTCGTGAGCATTTATTGATTTATCATTATAGATTTAGTTGGTTCGAAGAATTAGATATTTAATATTAATTTAAAAAAATAATGATGCGATGGTTGGCGCCTTTTGAATTTCTAAGACATATAAGGATATAATCCAAATTTTAGAAAAATTATTAGATGAATTTTCTTTGATGAGTCATTAACCTAAGAACAATGAGCTAGACTAGTCATCATAAGATTAATCAGTATAAATTAGATACTAGTACGAACTAAAAAAAATTAAAAAATTAAAAGAGCATACCAAATTATATAAATCATCAAAAAAATATATCTTTTATCTTAAAAAAACAAACACCCTATCAAATGTCTTATTTTTAAAATATCTCTTATTCAATATTATGGTAGAAGCTACTTGATAACTACTACAATATATAATATTTACTATGTTAATCTTTACTTTAGTAACTATATGATTAGCCGTTACAATTTATACAAGATTACAATGTGTAGAAATTAATAAATAGTTGCTACAACTATTTTATAATAATTTTAATAAAATTTAAATAATTTTGATTGTAAAAATATTTTGACATAATTTAATATAAAATTCAAGATTTTAAGTTTCAGATTTAAATATAACTGTGTAGTAGTTATTGATAGTTGTTATAAAAGATACTCGGTAGTTGCTATAATATAAAAAATTATTTATTTCATTTTAATCAAAATTACTATGTATAATTGATTATTATATCAAAAATTTTTTTTATCAACTATAAGAGTATTATATTAAATATTACATATTGTTATATCTATTGAGTAGCGTAATGTAGTTAGTCGTAGTTGTTACATCAATACTGAAAAAAATATATATATTTAATAAAATTATCAAATTGGATTCTTTTGATTTTTTTTTTTTTTTTTTTTTTAAGGAGTCCTTTTAATGAGTTATATAATTTGGAGGGCTCTGCTAATTTTTTTCTCTTAAAATTATCAATTTCCCTTGTTTAGTTATTAAATATACTCTGTTTTACCTCTGTTGTAAATATGATTAATTGAAGGTCACAAATGAAAATGTTATTTATAAACAAGGTTGATAATTAAGTTCATAAATATTATATTATTAATTTTATATTATATTTATAAAGTGAAATAATTGAAAGTTGTCAAAAAAAAAAAAAGGCAAAATTTAATATTATTATTATGCAAAAAAAAAAGGGGATGTTTTCAAATAAGTAAACATGAAGTGAAAAGTTAAATAAATTCTAAGGCAAAGTACAATTTTTTTTTCATAATAATAATAATATAAATATAAATATAAATTATAAGGCAAAATTTTAGAAACTATAATTAAATAGGGCAAAGCTCAATGAATAGAATATGAGAGCAACATTTTAACTAAGCAAAAGATTTGTCTTCATTTACATGATGATAGTGGAAGATCTAGGAAGATTGCACAGAGTTTTGATTTGCTTAACATAATTACAACTTTTAACTTATAATATTATTTTTAATCGATATAATAGAATGATTTTTACTAAATCATCTATTATTTATTAAATAATATATTTTTTTAATAAAACATATAATTATCTTAATAATAACATCAAACAATTTTTTTAAATAAATAAATAAATAAATAATCTTTTTAAAATGTCTCAACTTATTTTTAAAATATAAAAATTAAATACTTGTTCTTTAAAGTTGAACCAACTTAGGAGTGATATACCACGCCAACTGTTTCAAAAAGTTTGATATAAATAAATTTATACCGATATTATATAATAAAATTAAGTTTGATATAAATAAATTTATACCGATATTATATATTAAAATTTTTTAATACTGAATTCTCGATATATTATAAATTTTATATCATTTATATTAAAATTTCAATATTAATACCGTGTATATAGTGTAGAAATACTAGATCTTATATAAAAGTTCGGTATTCTTACATTTCCATTTTCAAGGAGTAAGAGCAACAGCTTGGTCAAACATATATATATATTTATTTATTTATTTATTTTTTTTTTTTTTTGAGTCGGGCCAAAATTGTAGATCTACTCGGACCGAGTCCATACCCATTGACATGATTAATAGAATGATTATTAGTTAACCAGATTAATGAACTTAATCATAACTGACCTGACTTTAGTCATGTTTAACTGTTTTTTTAGATAATACCTTTTGTTATTGATGAAAATGAGTTAAAAATAAGGGTATTACCAAATTTTGAACCTAGGGTATCTTGCAGGAAGACAAATGTCTTAACCACCTAAACTATAATATTGACATCTGTATTTGTTAGTTAATTATTTAATACCTAATTAATAATTTTTTATATAAAAATGTTATATAAAATGAAGGGTTTGACAATAAATAATAATAATTTATAAATTCTTAGTTAATTAAAAGAGTTGGTTAATTTATAAATTTTTAATTTTAAAAAAAATAATAATATTTTAATTATAACGAAATGAACTGACAATTCTAAACTATGAATTATAATTATCTTCAATGACTAAGGTTAAGAGTTGATCCTGAAAAATTATTAAATTGATAGTTTCAAACCGTCTAATTGTCAGATCCTAAAACTAGGATCTGAGATGGTAACACGGGTAATTAGGATTGTCGTACTATTAAATCATTGATTTTGAATAAGGATCATATTGAAAATAATATTTTTTAAAACAAATGAAAAATAAAAATAAAAGAAAAAGATTAAAAAAAATATATAATAGTAATGGTGTATCTGTAAAGTAGATTATGAGACCTTGTGTCAATCAATTTATTAACAATATATTTTGAGCAGGTGATACTTATGGACGGTACTCATTGCATGATATGATTACATGGTTGTTCCCCATTTAGGGCTAATTGGTTATGATATATTGAATTTTGCATATGATATTGTTGCATAGAAAATTTTAATATAAGAAAAATTATATTGATATTGTATCAAAAATTTAGTATACCGAGAATTAAATACACTAAATTTTGTGTATTACTATTCATACCATTTATAAATTCAAAATTATTAAATCATATGATATCATATAAATAAAGTTTATTATAAACGTAATTGATGACTTTTTTTTTCTGCTCACTCGAGCTCCTACTTCTATCATATGGACGAATGGATCTGAGATGGTAACACAGGTTAGAGTCAGGTCAATTCTTTCAGTACAACTCCTCTGACACTCAAGTTAATAATCTATCGAAAAAGAGGAGAGAAAGCAGTAAAAGAAGGACTTGAAGAAGAAATAGTTACCTATGCCAGTTAGAAGAAGAAGATCATCGTACCTAGGGGTTATCGTCCGAGGTGTTTATATAGCTATCAGAAAAGGAATCTCCACATCACCTGTCTTCATACCTTTCCACTTCTTTCCGCTAAGTAAGTGAGGACGCAATTCTGATGGTACATTACTGCACACCCAATTCCTGATTGCCACATAGAGTGAAGGGAAGTTTTGAGGAGACCGTCTCTGACAACTACCATTCACTAATTGTCATGTATTATGAAAAAAAGAATCAAGTGAACCGCCTCTAACCTCCAACACTTATCTCCCAATCATCAGTTGCCACATAAGACAGGAAGGGCTTAAAGGAAATGCCTCGTATTTATGTCTATTCAATTATTGCCATATATTGTCAATCAAGAGTTTGATAATGAAGGACTTGTATGAACATATTGTTCTACAGACCTTCATATTATTGCCCTATGTACTCTTTATTAGCACTGTTGCTTGGCGATCTTTCATAAGATTACTCCGTGGAATGTAAAGTTATTGCTCGGTGCATCTCATGAGATTGCTCTATGAACCACAGAGTTATTGTCTGACAATCCTTTGTGAGATGGATATACAAAACATAGAGTTATTTCTCTGTAGGCTTTGAGGATATTGCCCGATGGACCCTTGTAAGATTATTTTATGAAACACAGAATTATTGCTCGGCGCATCCACAAGATCCTTCCACAAATTCTAAGTAACATTGCCCTACATGCTCTGTGAATATTGTCTAATGAACCCTTGAGATTGCTCTATAGAATACAGAGTTATTGCTCGGCACACTCATAAAATCCTTCTATGAATTCTAAGTAACATTACCCTGTAGGCTCTGAGGATATTGTCCAATCATATTCATTCAGCCTTCAAAGGAGGAAATTCAACTATATTGCTCAGGAGGATCTACTACATCTTTCTACGCAAATCCGGTTATCATCGAATGCCCCTCCTTTAAGTCAGACTAAAGAGCCAAATCGAATGAAGTCTGATAAGTGTATGAGAGAAAAGAAAATTTTAGTTACCATCAGATGTCCTTCCTTTAAGTCAAATTGAAGAACAAAGTCAAATGAAGTCTGAAAGGTGTTGCATGGAAGATGTCTTTGCTTACAGTATAAGTAATCTGAATCCTTTCGTAATCTTAGAGATCCCTGTGTTATCTAACTAAACTCAACCAGCGAAGTTATGCTTTTTATAAATTAAAGATGAATATAAATAGACTGATATGTTTTGCAGGAGTTTTATGGAATAAATATCATGCAAATGTATAAGAATGTAAAGATGCATAACCAAAAAAGACCCATGAGATAAGAATAACCAAGATGCAACTTTTGAAATGTAAATAGAATGTTATTCAGAAATAGTAAGATTAATACCTAGAGGCAATGAAAATATATTTGGCTCATTGACTATTATTAGTAGCTCAGAAGCACTAGTTACCTAGCATTTAAGTTGTTATAATGTTATTCAGAAGTAGTAACCTTGATGTCTAGAGATAGTGAAAATATATTTGACGCATTGACTGTTATTAGTGGCTTAAAATTACTAGTTACATGACACTTAAGCCGTTATAATGTTATTCAGAAGTAGTAACCTTAATGCCTAGAGGCAGTGAAAATATATTTGGTGAATTGGTTATTATTAGTGGTTCAAAAGCACTAGTTATCTAATACTTAGGTTGTTATAATGATGTTCAAAAGTAGTCACCTTGATGCCTAGAGGCAGTGAAAATATATTTGGTGCATTGGCCGTTATTATTGGCTTGGAAACACTAGTTACCTATCACTTAGGCTATTATAATGATGCTCGAAAGCACTGAATGATGTTGATTTATGGATAACAAATATAAATGAAAAGAAAATATAAGTGAAAAATAGGCATATCAGGGTAAGTAATTAAATAATTTGAGCATGTGAATATGCTTTCAATGGGGTATTATCTTGGTCAAAGAAATTTTTTACTCATGATTCTATTACCACTGTTCAAAATGTTGATACAGTCTGACCTGGCTGTTGTTTTGATGTTGACACTGATTTAAGTTTGTATCAGATATTAATTAAACTCAGAATGACTACTGATCGAGGTTGATCAGTTGGGAGGGAAAGTCCTAGTGAGTGAAGCCAGGTAAGTGAAATCCAGATGGGTCAAGGTTGACCAGACATCTGGTGAAAAGTCCAAGCAGGGAGCTTGGCACGGGAAAAGTCCAAGTATGGTGACTTGGCACGGAATGGTCAGAGAGGGCTCGGTAGCTCGTTCTCTGGACCGGACGAAGTCGGAGAGGGCTCGGTAGCTCGTTCTCCGGACTAGGTCAGAGAGGGCTCGGTAGCTCGTTCTCCGGACTAGGTCAGAGAGGGCTCGGTAGCTCGTTCACTGGACCGGACGAAGTCGGAGAGGGCTCGGTAGCTCGTTCTCCGGACTAGGTCAGAGAGGGCTCGGTAGCTCGTTCTCTGGACCGGACGAAGTCAGAGAGGGCTCGGTAGCTCGTTCTCCGGACTAGGTCAGAGAGGGTTCGGTAGCTCGTTCTCTGGACCGGACGAAGTCAGAGAGGGCTCGCTAGCTCATTCTCAGGACCAATCCTAGTATCACATAGGCGTTGGATCGGTCAACAGACCGATCCAGTGAGATTTTGATTGCCTGATCGGTGCACAAACCGATCTGATGAAACTAGGTTTGCTGATCGGTCTGGTAACCGATCAGGAAACACTCAGTGTAATCTGATCGGTCTGTAGACCGATCAGGAAACACTCAGTAGCCTACTAAGTGTAATCTGGTCGGTCTGTAGACCGATCCGGAGATGATGTTGCGAGAAGGAAAAAGGTAGGGGATCGGTCTGTGGACCGATCCATATGCACTCTGATCGGTCTGTAGGACCGATCAGGCCATATCCTGATCGGTCTTGGGACCGATCAGGTGACGATCTTAGGAGTGCGAGGAACCGCACTCATTAAGCCCTGATCGGTCTGCAGACCGATCAGGCCATACCCTGATCGGTCTTCACGACCGATCAGACATCAATTCAAAGGTGTGGATCGGTCCGCTGATCGATCCACCACACTGTCTGCACACACTGTCAGGTTCTGCTAGTTTCTGATTCGTTTGAACTAATCAACTTCTGCTGTGAGCTTTATGTGGTGCAGGTTGCAGGTTCCATTCTAGTGCTTAATTTCAAATTAAGCCTCATCAAAGGAATAAGACAGAGCTTACTTTCTTCTGTGTATCACTGCGATGAGGGAAGATTGAGCATCAACGGATACTGATGCTAATAGACTGCAATCTCTGTTCGCGATCAGCTTGACTCCTATGGGTTGGTTGGAGCTCAGAAGACACCAGCAAGACCAAGGATGGTATTGGTGTGAGTTCAGAGAACTAGCTGAGGAGGAAGAGTGATTGGCGATGCTTGTGTTTACAGCAGAGATTCGACGCAGAGTTTCGGCAGCGAAAGAGCAGAGGCATAAGAAGAGAGACGAGGAAGCAAGGAATAGAGCTCTCGGTTGATTGTGTGAAACAAGCTGTGCTGTGCTTTGTGCTTGAAGAGAGGCTGTATTCTTGTGTTCTTGCTTGTGCTTATTCTTCGCTGATTGTGGCTGTGAGCTTCCTTTGATCATTTCACTTGAGCCACTACTGTAAGTCTTGTGCTTAATTTCTTACTGCTGTTAAAGACTTTGTGGAGAGGTTACTCCACCGAGAAGGAGAATCCTTTAGCCGGATAACTTCCGGGGTGTGATCTACCTGAAGATCAAGGGATCGCCCACCTTACGGACACGCCGAGGAGTAGGGGCAAGTTATCCCCGAACCTCGTAAATCTCTGAGTTAGTGTGCTGTGTTCTCTCTTTGTTTTAGTTTTCTAATTCCGCTGTGCTAACAAAGTTCTTGAAGAAATTTGTGTTTAGTATTTTTCAAAGAGGCTATTCACCCCCCTCTAGCCATCTAAGATCCCAACAAGTGGTATCAGAGCAAGGGGCTCTTTGATTTGGATTAACACCCAAAAGAGCAAACAAGGATGGCTATGAAGGAAAGCTTTAGCATAAATCGACCACCCTACTTCGAAGGAGCAGATTTTCAATATTGGAAGGGCCGCATGGAGTATTACCTCAAGACCGACATTGCCATGTGGTTCTCAGTCAAGGAAGGTTTCACACCACCAAAGGATGAAGAAGGTAAGGAACTCGATTCGTCAAGGTGGTCTACCGAACAACTCCGCAAAGCACAAGCCGATGCCAAGGCTATGGTCACTTTGCAATGTGGAATCGCCAAGGACCAACTCGTCAAGGTAGGTCCGTTCTCGAGTGCAAGAGACCTATGGAACAAACTCATCGAGCTCCAAGAGGAAACTCGAGATTCTCGGATTGCCAAGAGGGACCTATTCTTGAATCAGATCCAAAATCTAACAATGAAGGACAATGAAACGGTAAGTGAACTTCATGGGAGATTCAAGGAGATCATCAACGGTCTACACTCTGTGGACGAACGAGTGGAGAATCGCGATCTAGTAAGGTACGCTCTTAAATCTTTTCCTAGGAATGCCTTGTGGTCATCTATGGTAGATGCCTACAAGGTATCCAAGGATCTTTCCATTGTTAAACTAGATGAATTTTTCTGTGAGATGGAACTTCATGAGCTTGCTAACAAAGGTCAAAAAGAGAAGGGTATTGCTTTATTTGCAGGACCAAAGAGCAAGGATGGAAGAAGGAAGAAGGAAAAGAAGAAGGAAAAGGAGATTTCCTCATCCACCTCTTCCTCCGAATCCGATGATGAAAGTGGATCATCATCAAGTGAGATGGCGAACTTCGTAAGAAGGATTATGAGAAGAAGCCGAAGATACAAAGGAAAAGGTAAAACTAATGATCAAAATTTTGATAAATCTAATGTTATATGTTATGAGTGTAGCAAGAAAGGACACATTCGGAGCGAGTGTCCGAAATTAAAGAGGAAGGAGGAACGAGCCAAAAAGAAGGAGGAAAGAGTCAAGAAGAAGAAGGCTTTCAAGGCCACTTGGGATGAGTCCTCATCAAGCTCATCGGAGGAAGAAGAGAAGATGGAAAAGAGCACACGACAATTAGCACTCATGGCAAGGGAGGTTTCGGACTCCGGAAGTGAGGGAGATTCGAGCGACGCTTCAACCGCGACTTCATCATCGTCGGATGATGAAGAGGTAACCTCTTCTCATATAGAAAAGTGTTATAAGACTATCTACATTGCTTAAAAAGTCAAAAACAGAAAATAAATTGTTAAAAGAAGAAGTAAAAACCTTAAGGACCCTTAGGGAAGATGAGGTCGATGACCTACATCTAGAAGTCCTTGAGGATGAGAACAAGGCTTTAAAGGGTGAGGTTGAGAAACTCAAGAAAATGCTTGAGAAGTTCTCAACTAGCTCTAAGACTCTAGACATGATTCTAAATGCCCAAAGGGCAGTCTACAACAAGGCCGGGCTAGGGTATCAACCCAAGGAGTCGAGTTTCATTTCTCTAATGTCTAGAACTCAAAATAGTAGATCACATGTTTCTAGGGCTCATGGAACTAGGAAAGGTATGACCAAGGCATGGGTTCCTAGGTCTTTCGTTGTAGAAGCATTAGGTCCCAAGATTTGGGTACCTAAAACCTCTATCTTCCGTGTCTTGTAGGCATTGGTCGAGGGGGAGCATCTATCAACTTGGTTTGTTGATAGTGGATGCTCCAAGCACATGACCGGGGACAAATCACTGTTTACAACCATTCAAAATAAAAGTAGAGGTAATGTGTCTTTTGGTAATAATGGTAGCCTTAAGGTTGTAGGAGTTGGAGACATTCATATATCCGAATGTCTCCATATCAAGAATGTCCTTCTAGTCAAGGGATGACTTTTAATCTCCTAAGTGTCAGCCAATTGTGTGATACGGGTTACACAATTGAATTTCATTCAAGTCAATGTTTGGTTAAACACATTGACACACTTGACACGGTACTAGTAGGCACAAGGGTTGATAATATTTATCAAGTATCGTTTAAAAGTGCTACTAATGCTTTGATTAAGTGTTTCATGTCAAAAGAAGAAGAGTCTTGGCTATGGCATAGAAGGTTGGCACATGTAAACATGAAGAACATCCGGAAGTTGGCCAACCAAGGATTAGTGCGAGACTTACCCAACATCAAGTACCACAAGACCAAACTATGTGATGCATGTCAAAAGGGTAAGCAAACAAAAGTTGTTCATAAAGGTAAAAGCACTGTAAGTACATCTACTGCTTTAGATTTATTGCACATGGACCTATTTGATTGCAGTAGTGTAATATCATTGAATGGAAGTAGATATTGCTTGGTAATCGTTGATGATTTTACTAGATACATATGGACTTTCTTCTTGAAACATAAGGACCAAACTATAGATATTTTTATTTCTTTTTGTAGAAGAACTGAAAATGAAAAATCGACAACAATTAAAACCATTAGAAGTGATCATGGTGGGGAATTTCAAAATCATAGGTTTTTAGAGTTTTGTCAAGAAAAGGGATATAGACATGAGTTCTCTACTCCAAGGACCCCACAGCAAAATGGGGTTGTGGAGAGAAAGAACCGAGTCCTACAAGAGGCTGCACGAAGCATGCTCAATGAGTACTCACTACCGAGCTACTTATGGGCTGAAGCTGTGAATACAGCTTGCTATGTGCAAAATCGAGTTTTAATACATAGGTTTTTAGGAAAGACTCCCCATGAACTTTGGTTTGGGAAACCGCCTACAATTAAACATCTTAGGGTGTTTGGTTGTAAGGTGTTTATCTTGAACACCAAGGATCATCTTGGGAAGTTCACGGCTAAGGCTGATCAAGGGATACTGGTCGGGTACTCTCTTACCAGCAAAGCCTATCGAGTCTACAATGAGAGGACTAAATTGATTGAAGAGTCCTCGGATGTAGCTTTCGAAGAAATCCCTGATAATCAATCAAGGAATGTAGAAGAAATTCAATTCGAACTTAGAAGGCTAGGTTTGAATGATCCAAACATGGAAAGAGTCGAAATTGACTCTGATGATGATGAGCAAGGGCAACAAAGAACTCAGGCAGACCCGTTGCCTGTGCCGAGTGAGACCACTCATGAGGCACCGCCAACACCAAGGCAGTCTAGGTTAGCCTCTAGTCATCCCCAAGACCAAATTGTGGGAGACATCCAACAAGGGGTTAGGACTAGGTCATTCTTTAGAAATGAGTCTAATGAAGTCGCATTGATTTCAGAGATTGAACCAAAAATAGTTGATGAGGCATTGCACCATCCTGATTGGATCTTAGCTATGCAAGATGAGTTAGGTCAATTTGAAAGGAGCCAAGTGTGGGACTTAGTTCCTAGACCTAAGAAGACCACCATTATTGGAACTAAATGGGTCTTCAAAAATAAGTTAAACCAAAAGGGAGAAGTCGTAAGGAACAAGGCGAGACTCGTAGCCAAGGGCTATAGTCAAGTCGAAGGCCTCGATTATGATGAGACTTATGCTCCCGTGGCACGATTAGAGTCCATTCGTTTAATGCTAGCTTTTGCTGCACATAGAGGTTTCAAGCTCTATCAAATGGATGTTAAATCGGCCTTCTTAAATGGTTTCATTAAAGAAGAGGTCTATGTTGAACAACCACCGGGGTTTGTGAATACCGAAGTTCCAAACCACGTGTACAAGCTCAAGAAAGCTCTTTATGGGCTTAAACAAGCACCTCGAGCATGGTACGAGAGGTTGTCAACTTACCTATTAGAAAAGGGTTTTGTAAGAGGCCAAATAGACCCAACACTATTTCTGCGTAGAGATGGTGAAAACATTTTTGTAGCCCAAGTGTATGTCGATGACATAATTTGTGGCTCAAATAACAAGGGCTATTTGAATGAATTCATTTCTCACATGGAAAGTGAGTTTGAGATGAGTCTAGTAGGAGAGTTGACATTCTTCCTCGGACTTGAAATCAAACAAACTCGAGATGGAATTTATGTCCATCAGACAAAATACACTCAAGAGATGCTTAGAAAATTCAATATGAGTGACTCTAAGGAAGTGTCCACTCCAATGGCGACAAACACTCGCCTTGACAATGATGAGAGTGGAAAACCAATTGATCTAACGCAATATAGAAGCATGATTGGTAGTCTTCTATATCTCACAGCTAGTCGACCGGACATACTCTTTGCTGTGGGCATGTGCGCTAGGTATCAAGTCTGTGCCAAGGAATCTCACTTAATTGCAGTTAAGAGAATTCTGAGATACCTTAAAGGCACAATTAGAGTAGGTCTTTGGTACCCACGTACTGAGTCTTTTGACTTGATAGGTTATACCGACTCCGATTATGCTGGGTGCAAATTGGATCGGAAAAGTACTAGTGGGGGCTGCCAATTTTTAGGTTCATCTTTAGTTAGTTGGTCAAGTCGGAAGCAACATTGTGTTGCTCTCTCCACGACCGAGGCCGAATATATTGCCATGGGAGAGAGTGTATCACAGTTGTTGTGGATGACACACACCCTAGAGGATTATGGACTTTCTTATAAGGGTGTACAAGTGCTATGTGACAACATTAGCACGATCAACCTAACTAAAAATCCAGTCCATCATTCGAGGACCAAACACATTGAAGTGCGTCATCACTTCATAAGAGATCACGTAGCTAGGGGAGACATTGCACTCACATATGTTGAGTCAAAGTCAAACCTAGCTGATATTTTCACCAAACCCCTTCCGGAGAATGAATTTAGTCATTTAAGGAGGGAGTTGGGAATGTGTTTGGCTCCTTAGGTCCTTAGGACTTCATCATGATCAATAAGGACAATTAAAATGACAAGAGAAATTGGGAATGATTTTGGGCAACTTGGGAACATCTCACACAAACTATAAGGTTGAACAAAATGTTTTTGCTTGCTAGAAATGGGGTGAGATGCTAGGATCAACCAAATTGTTCAAAATGTATCATGCATCCCTTGAATAATGAGGTTGACGAGATATAAATTGAGTATGGGAAAGACCATTACATAATTTATGTGTATTTGGTTCCTAGATCTTACTCATATATTCCAACCAAGGAATCTTGGTTGGACATTTGCCTAATAAAAAAAAAACATCTAACATGGTTGATGTGGTTGATTGATACCTTTGCTTGATACATTTCGTGACCTTGATTGAAAATAGGACAAGTTGGTGAAGAAATATCAGCAATTTAGACATATTTTGATAAACTTGAAACTAATCATAGAAAGGACGAATTTTGAACCAGGTTATAGATAGCCTAAGTTAGTTTTGGTACCTTGGTTCACTATAGATTATAGTTTCAGCAAATAAATAACACAAACTTCTCAGGTCTTGAAAGTTCTCTGGTTTTGAGACTTTCAGATTCAAGAAGAAGTTTAAGTATCTGAAATTTTCGAGCCCTGGATGATTCCAAACCAGGAGAACAAATCCTTAGAAAATATTCATTGGTATCACTGAATATAGTCTGTGGGCTCTCCAAATCCTAGGTTCTGACCTTAGAAGTTGTTGAACAAAGTTTCAGAGTCTTTGATACGAATTACAGAGATTGAAATCACTGGATCTCAGTAACTGATCGGTCCAGGGACCGATCAGGATGTTCTCTGATCGGTCTCTACGACCGATCAGGAGAGTTTCAACCTCTCCATTCGACATCTGATCGGTCTGCAGACCGATCAGAGGTTCTGGCACGCTTCAACCTCTCTGTTCGACCTCTGATCGGTCCGGGGACCGATCAGGCGATACTGGATCGGTCTGTCGACAGATCCAGAACGAATCCATAACTCTCTGTTCACTAACTGATCGGTCCAAGGACCGATCAGCTCTCTATGGTTCGCAGGAAGGCCCCCTGATCGGTCCGAGCACCGATCAGAGGGTTTCCTGATCGGTCCGGGGGACCGATCAGACCCCTTTGTGCATTAAAATCGATCCTGATCGGACAGCCGTCCGATCAGATCACACTGTGCACTATCCCCTCATTAAATCCTCCCGACCTCCTCTCTTCCCGATCTTCTTCCTTCTCAAAACCCTAGCCGACCGACTCATAACCTAGCCGACGCCCCTCTCTTCCTCCCGTCTTCTCGACCCATCGTCTTCTAAAAGCCGAAGGTCACAATGGCACCGAGGTAATCTCTCGATCTCTACTGTTTATTGTCTTTGGCAGGTCATGTTATCATGTTCTTACTGTCACTGTGGTTTGTGCTCGGTGGTTTGCCCATGGCCGGTGCTCTTTCCTTGTTCCCATTGTCCTAATTGTTAGAAAGAAACCCACTGGTGGTGAGGGAACCTCTAAGGAACCGACCAAGAAATCCAAATCCAAAGCTCCTGCTCCCTCTCGACCCCAACCAGCTAGTTCCAGTAGATTTTCTAATCAACAGTTTGAACAAGCGTTTAAACAGAGGACATTCAAGCTACTCCCTTGTCGATCTGTTGATAAGAAGTTCATGCAGGAATTTTGCCCCTCTATTTTAGAAACCATTGCCTATTACAAGCTCGATTCTTTGGTTTTTCTAGAAAGGGACATCAACTTTGACCTAGTATCTGAATTCTACAACAATCTTCATCAGCCTGGTGATGGTATCTATAGAACTAGAGTCGCTAAGAGACCTATCGATTTCTCCATTGTAGAATTCTTTGAGTATCTAGATTGCCGAAGGAGTTCAGGAAATCCTTTTTCTATTTATCCTGATTTACCAGTCCCATTACTTCCCCCACTTGATGTATCATCTGACACCATCCATGAGTATTTCTTTGGACATCCTAGACCGGATGGGCTAGATGAGTTAGATTCTGAGTTCCCTACTTTTGCAGCTTTGAAACTTTCTGCCTCCGATTATATTCTTTTTAAGATTGTCATGAACTGTCTCCTACCAATCACATCCAAACCCCTGGCTGAGATCCGATCATTTCATTGTCTGATGCTCTATGGATTGCGTCGGCGTCTCGATTTTGATATCATGTCGAGCATCTACACTTCGATCATCTCATATAGTCAGCCTAGCAGCCTCACTGTTTATATGCCTTATGGGCATATAATTACAGATTGGCTCGCGTCCCTTCAGGTAGATGTGTCCAAGGGTAGGATAGTGAAGATGGTAAGACAGGATTGCCGACTTGGGAAACGGGCATTTTCCAAGTCTGGTATCATAGGTCAGAATGGGGCAGTTCGGTGGAAGGATGGGAGAGCACTTGGTGAGCTACCACGGGCGCTTCCACGACAGGCTGCTGTTGCTGAGTACGGAGAGGCGGATCCGGATCTGCGCTGGCAGATTGCAGAGCTGGAGAGCCGCTTTAATCAGCACGATGAGATGATATCTGCTGAGCTGGATGGCCTGCGTATTCGGATAGACCAGCGCTACGATGACCTGCGCGGGCAGATTGAGACACAGCAGTTGCTACTCGGATGGATGGCGCGCTACCCGCCTCCGCAGTCTTACCCAGGCTATCCATCCTCCAGCGTGCCGTCTCAGGATTTCACCCCTCCTGCCGATGATGGTGATGTTCCTCAGTGTGAGGATATTGATTGATACAGTTTGTTTGTTGACTGTCTGTATTTTGGATGCTATTTGTTAGCTTTTATGTCTGACCTGGATGTTTGCACTTCTGATGCTACTCATGTATTTATGCTACTCAGTTTTATATTTGCTTGCTCTTTATTATGCTTCATTTTCTATCGGCTATTAATATGCTGTTCACTTGCATGTCTTGTTTGTCCTTTATTTCTTTATTACTGTCTTATAATACACTTAGAGGGAATTCTAAGTGCTTTAAGAAACAGACAGTAAGGGTTAAGGGGGAGTTCTTTAAGTTATCTTACCTTATTCGCACCTTTTCGGTGTTTGACAAAGGGGGAGAAGATAACTAAGTTTAGATGAATGCAAATTTGATTTTAGAAGACCCTCACATAGTGTTGTATCCGTCATAGGGGGAGGATCTTGATTCCCCTAAAATTATGAAAATTTGAACAATTCTGATCTAAACTTAAATCGTGTTGTCAAACAACAAAAGGGGGAGATTGTTGATACAGTTTGTTTTGATGTTGACACCGATTTAAGTTTGTATCAGATATTAATTAAACTCAGAATGACTACTGATCGAGGTTGATCGGTTGGGAGGGAAAGTCCTGGTGAGTGAAGACAGGCAAGGGAAATCCAGATGGGTCAAGGTTGACCAGACATCGGTGAAAAGTCCAAGCAGGGAGCTTGGCACGGGAAAAAGTCCAAGTATGGTGACTTGGCACGGGAATCGGAGAGGGCTCGGTAGCTCGTTCTCCGGACCGGACGGAGTCGGAGAGGGCTCGGTAGCTCGTTCTCCGGACTAGGTCGAGAGGGCTCGGTAGCTCGTTCACCGGACCGAAGTCGGAGAGGGCTCGGTAGCTCGTTCTCGGACTAGGTCGAGAGGGCTCCATAGCTCGTCTTGGCACGCGAAGTCGAGAGGGCTCGGTAGCTCGTTCTCCGGACTAGGTCGAGAGGGCTCGGTAGCTCGTGGCACGCGAAGTCGAGAGGGCTCGGTAGCTCATTCTCGGGACCAATCCTAGTATCACATAGGCGTTGGATCGGTCCAGCGACCGATCCAGATTTGATCACGGGATTGCTGACAGACGGATCCGATGAAACTAGGTTTGCCGATCGGTCGGTAACCGATCAGAAACACTCGAGCACCGGTGTAATCTAATCGATGCGTAGACCGATCGGAAACACTCGGTAGCCTACTAGTGTAATCTGATCGGGCCGATCAGGAGATGATGTCGCGAGAAGGAAAAAGGCAGGATCGATCTGTGGACCGATCCATATGCACTCGATCGGTCTGTAGAGGATCGAACGCTATCTGATCGGTCTTGGGACCGATCAGGTGACGATCTTAGGAGTGCGAGGAACCGTACTCATTAAGCCCTGATCGGTCTGCAGACCGATCAGGCCATACCCTGATCGGTCTGTGCGACCGATCAGACATCAATTCAAAGGTGTGGATCGGTCCGCTGACCGATCCACCACACTGTCTGCACACACTGTCAGGTTCTGCTGGTTTCTGATTCGTTTGAACTAATCAACTTCTGCTATGAGCTTTATGTGGTGCAGGTTGCAGGTTCCATTCCAGTGCTTAATTTCAAATTAAGCCTCATCAAAGGAATAAGACAGAGCTTACTTTCTTCTGTGTATCACTGCGATGAGGGAAGATTGAGCATCAACGGATACTGATGCTAATAGACTGCAATCTCTGTTCGCGATCAGCTTGACTCCTATGGGTTGGTTGGAGCTCAGAAGACACCAGCAAGACCAAGGATGGTATTGGTGTGAGTTCAGAGAACTAGCTGAGGAGGAAGAGTGATTGGCGATGCTTGTGTTTACAGCAGAGATTCGACGCAGAGTTTCGGCAGCGAAAGAGCAGAGGCATAAGAAGAGAGACGAGGAAGCAAGGAATAGAGCTCTCGGTTGATTGTGTGAAACAAGCTGTGCTGTGCTTTGTGCTTGAAGAGAGGCTGTATTCTTGTGTTCTTGCTTGTGCTTATTCTTCGCTGATTGTGGCTGTGAGCTTCCTTTGATCATTTCACTTGAGCCACTACTGTAAGTCTTGTGCTTAATTTCTTACTGCTGTTAAAGACTTTGTGGAGAGGTTACTCCACCGAGAAGGAGAATCCTTTAGCCGGATAGCTTCCGGGGTATGATCTACCTGAAGATCAAGGGATCGTCCACCTTACGGACACGCCGAGGAGTAGGGGCAAGTTATCCCCGAACCTCGTAAATCTCTGAGTTAGTGTGCTGTGTTCTCTCTTTGTTTTAGTTTTCTAATTCCGCTGTGCTAACAAAGTTCTTGAAGAAATTTATGTTTAGTATTTTTCAAAGAAGCTATTCACCCCCCTCTAGCCATCTAAGATCCCAACACAAATCTCCTTTCAACCTTGTGCTAACCTACATTGAGATCTTCCCCTTAACGTCTTCTAAAGTTGTTGGATCCATCATCAATCTCGTGTGACTCTTCATTTCCACCATTAATGCTACATGTGCTCCCTCAATAGGCTATAAAGCTCTCTCGTATCCCTCCATTCTTCCTATCCCCTAGTGTTTATTTTCCATCTGAGTTATACCTCTTAAGAATATATTGTAGGTTCACGTTAGGCCAGCTAGAGGGGAGTGAATAGTCCTGAAAGAAGAGTTAGACAAATCTCTTGCTATCTTAGCAAGGATATAATATTAATTAAATATAAATAATAACATAAAAATAGAAAGTAAGAAGGTTAGGGTTTACTTAGTTATAATCTAGATGGTTGTTAATCCAAGGTAATTTAAAGCTCACTAAAAACTCCTTTGTCGAAGGCGAAGAAACCTCTTACACACTTTGAAAGCTCAGAAATTACTAGACAGATGAGTACAATTATTGTTGATTAATTCCTAGCTCCAAGGGACTTTTCATAGTCTTCTGGAAAAAGTTAGCATTACTTATATTTAAGTTCAAAATAAATCCTACTCACAAAACATAACATAAACACAATATTAAACATGTGAGAAGGTAAAAATGCTAAGTCTAAGAGCCAAAATAACCAATAAAAATGCTCATTATCAACTCCCTCACACTTATTCTTGCTCGTCTCGAGAAAGTAAATAAAACAAGAAAATAACTAAGATGCATTCCCTTAGCAATACTCAATCATATATAGAAAATAGTGAAAAGAGAGTTACCTAGGATTACCCAATTCAAATGACCCAAGCAATCATGAATTCAATTCATACATCGATTAACAAATATGATAATTTCAATCCACAATCAATAAATTGAGAATGATAACAAAATAGCCTCAGGTAAGTGATGGTGGCTCTCCTTTTATATAAATGCAATAGTGGAGCTCACTCAAGTTACTCATGGATTCATGCATTACCATATGCTTACTTTTCTTCTAATCTCCACCACTATCATATGCACAAGAGTGCACAATAAAATAATGAAGGCATTATTTGAAATATAAGGGAAACATGAATCAAAGCAAATGATAGGATGAGAAAAAACAATAAGAAAGGTTAAGTAATGTAATGGTGGAAGACATGGACATAATGGAACGTTACATAGACGAGTACAAGAAAATAATGCCCAAAAAGTATCTCATCCAACTTCCAAGCTAGCTCTAAAAACTCAATAAAAATATGAACAATCTCTATGATAGCTTTTCAATAAACATTCACTCATGATCTACAATAAAATCCAAATTTTGCTACTATAAAGATTGTTACTAACAAAAAATTCAACCATCTTTCATCAATCCAATAGAAATGTGAACAACTCCTACTCTAGCATTTCACACTAAAAATCTACACATGGTATACAATAATATCTCAATATCGCTAAAGTAAACATTGTCACTCATAAAAAATTCTACCACTTATGAATACAAAATATCACATGTCAAAATTTTTCACAAATCTAATAAACATATAGACAACATCTACTATAGCTTTTCAATAAAAATACCACTCATGATAGACATAAAATCTATATGTTGCTACAATAAAGATTGTCTCTCTAAAAAATTTTACCACACACAAATACAAAAGGGCACAACATGTTAAAGCTTTTTTTTTTCAATTTTTTTTCACTTCTGTTTTTTTTTTCATTTATGTTTTTTTTTCATTTTTTTTTTCAACATGTTGTGCAGCATTATACAACATCATCAATAGCTCAAATACAAAGATAAATAACTTGGTTTACCTATGGTGATCAAACATGGTTCACCTATGCTTCCCCTAAATTCCATTAAGCTATTTCTCTCTCCCCCCCACTTAAATTTTTGTCCGTCTCGGGTAAAACACTCATCATGTAACATCCAAGATATCCACATCCAAAAGAAGAATAGAGGGAAATAAATGGAAATAAATGAAGAGAGAAAAGAAGGATATGATAAATGGCATGGATTTTATTCAAGAAACATGTGATAACAAAAGGAATGAATAAAGAAAGTGAGATATCCTTCATAAAAATCATGCAAACTTATGATAATATGGTGTTAAAAGAATTAAGCAAGTTCTAGAGTAGCATTAACCACAAGTGCATCACACATCAATAGGAATAAAATGCTCAAAAATATCCTCACTAGGTATATCAAAAAATTATCATCTCAATCTACCAATATAGAATCCATCATCAAGTTGTAATCACATGTAATCTAAGAATCCAATCATGACAATAAATCATCAAATTGGACAATCAAATTTAACTAATTTTCACATTTCTAAGATGATAAAAAGAATGCATTGGGAGTTTATTGTGAATACCGACAAGACAAACTAAAAATAAACTACTAAGCAAAAGCAAATAAAGCAAAGCAATATATACAAGATGAAAAAACAAGAAGAGATGAGATGGAACAGACTCCCTTGAAATTCTGGTGGTTGGAGTCGATTCAGTTCCAGAAGCCATTCTGGAAATGGAATGAATGTAGGTGAAGTGAGGCTCTCTCCCTTCACCATCGACTCCTCAAAATTTTTCTCCAGTGGCCGAAGAACGTTTAGTTGGAGTGTCCACTCCAGAAGCTTCATTATTGCATAAAGTGTTAGGGTCTTCTTCAATTGGTAGAATGCATCCTTACATGATTGACTGCAAATGAAATGTCTGAAGAAATCCTGTGCACTAAAAAGAGAATGCAATTCCTGCACGCATATTGTGTGAGATGTACTATAAACAATATCAATATAAACAGATCATGAATCAAAAGATGTCACATTCGATACAATTAAACTTAATTACCTCCATGGAATTTCCTAAAGATTCAGAATAAATATCAACCTTACCATCCTGAAAGTTACCTGGAGATTCTAAAACAGTGAATGTGGCATCATCTTGATCGGATAAAAGATTTGGTTCTGAATCAGGTACAATCAACGGAAGTGATTCTTGAGTTTCCCCTACACTTTCATCGTCAATAAGTACAACTGCAGGCTCAACTGGCTCAAATGGTGGTAAAATAGTCATAGGAAGCGATTCTTGGGTTTCCCCTACACTTCCATCATCATCTCCTATACCTACAACATTAAGACTATCTGGAACAGCAATATCATCAACAACAATAATATCAGAATCAACTTCAACATCACAATGTAAAAAACTAGAAGAGTCATGTAGAGAAGCAGAATAAAAGTCAGGAATATCACAAATTCTACAATCCATCTCCTCAGAAATTGATGCAGTAGGTTGATTTGATTGCAACTGTAACCATGTCAATGAATGTGTTCTTGGCTGGAACTATATTTCTTATTGTTGCAAAAATTGTTGTGACTGCTCCCTACAATGCTGCTCAGGCTGATGGTGCTGAAAGTAAGGCTGGTAAGACTGGGGCCACTGAGAAATCCCATGCTGTGTGTTCCCATACCCGAATCCTGCAACTAAATTATACCTATCCTGCTGATGAGTCTGATAATACTGAGGATCAAGCTGGTAATACTGGGTTCTAGTCGGGAATACACTGTAAAAGGAATGAACATCTTCAATAATCATCAGTCTAGTCCCATACTGCTGATAATTTGTAGCCATAATCTCGATAAGTTCTCTAGCCTGAGTAGATGTCTTGTAGCTAAAGCCCCTCCACTAGCTGCATCACCCATACTCCTATCCATGGACATAATCTCTCATAGAAGTATATAATCAGAAGTTGATCGCTTATCTAGTGTTGAGGGCAACTAGCAACAAGTCCTTTAAATCTATCCCAATATTCTTGAAATGGTTCTCTTGTAAATTGTTGGATTCCACAAATACTCCTCCGAATAGCTGCGATCCTAGAAGCAGGAAAGAACCTCGCTAGAAATAATTTCTTCATCTCGATCCAGTTGGTGATTGAGTTGGGTGGGAGACAATACAACCAATCTTTTGCTGAATCTGCTACTAAAAATGGAAATGCTCTAAGTCTAACATCTTCTTATGATATGCCAAGTGGGTTCCATGAAGAACAAACCATCTCCAAATCATGCAGATGTCTATTGGGATCTTAACCAGAAAGTCCATGAAACTTCGGTAATAGATTTACAATTTTCCATAATTCGAAGGCTACCTCTAAATCAGGATAATGAATGCAAAATGAATCAACTGACAAATCTGGTGCCCAAAATTCTCTGAGAGTCTTTTCAGTGTTCTCCATGTTGCTTATCAAGTCTGAGGTTTTGATCACATTGAAACTCTGAAACTGCTAATAATATAGAAGAAATTTCCTGGTCTTACCTGAAACACTCATGCAAATACCATCAAAAGACACAGGAAAATAGACAAGATAGCACACATGCATACAAGAGATGAAATAACTAAGCCCCTAACAATATTTTTTTGATTTTTTTTTGCAACCACAAAAAAATAGAAACAAGAAAAGAGAGGAAATAGAAAAATAATCCTAAGATCACCAATCACCGCTACTGTTCCCCGACAACTGTGCCAATTTGATTACGACCAAATTTGTCATGAATTGGGCATCAAACAATAAAGTACCAAACCTCTCCTACGCTAATGTAGCATAGGAATGACTCGGGTCGCCCGCCAATAAAAGTAATGATAGGATGGTAAACTTAGGATCGTATGTTATTTCTATTTTTGGGATTTTTGATATAGAATTGGGGGTTTTGGATTTTTGATTCTAAACCTAACAAATTAAAAGCAATGTAAGTAAGAAACTAATCTAATGCTGGAATGAAATCTAACTAGGTGCCAACAATTAATCCATAACGCATTGTCACTCTACGCTATGGGTTAATCATCAACAAGATTAAACTAAGGATCGAAATAGCGAAGCATCAAATGAAATCTAATCTAAATAATGAAAGACAATGCAAGTAATAAAGCTAAACCTAACCTAACTACAATTGCAGAAATTAAGAGGTAACATGAAATAAAGTAAGCATTTAACGAACCCTAAAACATTAAAGAAATCTAATCTAATCTAACCTAACTTAATTGCATTCAATCAAAACTATAACTTAACTAAATTAAAAGAACAAGACAAAGCAAAAATTAACCGAACTAAAATGCTTCAAAATAAACCTAACTATTGGTTGAAGCATTTGATCGAACACGTTGTGTGCATAAAACTAATTAAGCATAATACGTGCAATTTAAACATGGGAATTCAAGTTAATACAAGCATTCAACCTCAAAACATCAACAAAAGCAAATTGACACAATTAACAGAATTAAACTAAGAAAACTAATAGCCAAAGTACATAACTCCTTATGTAGGGATCCATGGTGACTTCAGGTCAAAGGACTAATAGTCATACTAATAGCCACATGAGAAAGTATATGACACTCATATAACGATCCATGATACTTTCTCATGGTGGGTCATTCAGTATACATTCTCTAATGCATACCCATGTGTCAGCTTGATATCTCTATATCCATGACTTGTGAGATCAAGTCATCGAGCTGACCTACATGCTAGTCTTATTGCATTAACATTGTCCCTGAATGTTAATACTCGACTAGGAATGATTTAGAGTAGTGTTCCCTATATCATCTCACTATCGATTCAACTAATCGATTGATATAGGTATGAACCTTCTACTCTAGGACGTTACTATACTTATTTTATTTGGCACTAATACAAATAAGCATAATAACCAAAAACCAAATGCCTTAATATATATACATGAATATGATATACATGAGTCCATACAATCATCAAATGATTGGCTCTAGGGCTGTAACTAACAATCTCCCACTAGCACTAGTGCCAATCAGTATAGGCTCTAAGGCCTAATGACCTAGTGTGACCATCATGCTTCCTCTGTGCCAAAGCCTTGGTCAAGGGATCTGCGATGTTAGTCTCTGTAGGTACTCTGCAAATCTTCACATCTCCTCTATCGATAATCTCTCGAATGAGATGAAAACGTTGTAGAATTGCTGTGAACTCTGCCAGCTCATAGCACTACCTCGACTGTGATCTTTAATCATCCTGATCGGTCTGGAAGCTAACATCACTGTAACCCTTTACAGCTAGCTTATCATTGCCTCCATATATCAAGAAATATTCTTTAGTCCTTCTTAAGTACTTAAGAATATTCTTGACCGCTATCCAGTGACTTTCACCTAGATCTGACTGGTATCTACTCGTCATGCTCAAAGCATACGAGACATCAGGTCGAGTACATAGCATGGCGTACATGATCGATCCTATGGCTGAGGCATAAGAGATCTGATCCATGCGATCTCTCTCCTCTCTAGAAGAGGGACCTTGAGTCTTCGAAAGACTCACGCCATGTGAAATCGGCAGAAATCCCTTCTTGGAATTCTGCATGGCAAACCGAAGGAGTACCTTGTCAATGTATGTACTCTGACTTAGGCCAAGCAATCTCTTAGATCTATCTCTATAGATCTGTATCCCTAGAATGCGGGATGCCTCACCTAAGTCCTTCATTGAGAAGCAACTCCCTAGCCAGGTCTTGACAGACTGAAGCATAGGGATGTCCTTCCCAATGAGTAGTATGTCATCCACATACAATATGAGGAAGACAACTATGTCCCCTACAACCTTCTTGTAGACACAAGGCTCATCTTCGTTCTTGATGAAACCAAACTGTTTGATCGCATCATCGAATCGAAGATTCCAGCTCCGAGAAGCTTGCTTTAGTCCATAAATGGACCTATGCAGCTTGCATACTCTGCTAGTATGCTGTGGATCTACAAAACCCTCAGGTTGTGTCATGTACACATCCTCGAGTAGGTTTCCATTCAGAAACGCAGTTTTAACATCCATCTGCCATATCTCATAGTCATGGTAGGCTGCAATAGCAAGCATGATCCGAATGGACTTAAACATCGCCACTGGAGAAAAGGTTTCATCATAGTCAATACCATGAATCTGCTTGAAACCTTTTGCTACCAAGCGACCCTTATAGATAAGTCCATCCATGTCAGTCTTTCTCTTAAAGACCCACTTGCACCCAATGGATTTTACCCCTTCAGGTGGATCAACCAAAGTCCATACTTGGTTGGTGTACATGGATTCCATCTCAGATCTCATGGCTTCTAGCCATTTCTCGGAATATGGTCTCATCACAGCTTCTTGATAGGTGGTAGGCTCATCCTCTATGAGCACAATGTCATCATGGTCAGACGAGAGAAAAGAGTATCTCTCAGGCTGACGACGTACCCTATCAGACCTGCAAAGAGGTATGTCTACTTGAACTGGTTGTTGTTCCTCAACTCCTTGTGGAACATCATCCACAACACTTTATGGTTCCAGTTCAATTTCCATCGAGGCATCAGTGCTATTGTTCGCATCTTGCACTTCTTCAAGATCGAACGTGCTCCCACTAGTCTTTCTAGAAACAAAGTCTCTTTCTAGAAAGACTCCAATCTTTGCCACAACAACCTTGTGCTGACTGGGAGTGTAGAAGTAATATCCCTTAGTTTCCTTGGGATATCCGATGAAATAGCACTTGTCGGATTTGGGTCCTAATTTGTCTGAGACTTGACGTCGTACGTAAGCCTCACAGCCCCAAATCCTCATGAAAGACACCTGGGCATCTCTCCCAGTCCATATCCTATATGGTGTCTTTATCACGGCCTTGGATGGAACTCGATTGAGAATGAAAGCTGCCGTGTCTAGAGCATAGCCCCAAAGGTATGTCGGAAGATCTGTGTGACTCATCATAGATCGTACTGTTGGTTGCTACTCGGAAAGCCTAGAGGTTCCACTGTACAAAAATTTTGTACAAAGGTCTGAACCTTTTCCTAGCTACCATGTGTTCTTTTAAATTAAATTTTGGATCGCCTGCGGAACTTAACACGTTTGATCCAAAACTTAATCTATTCGTTCTTTTAGGTTTTGACTTGGGTCTCCTGCGGAACTTAACACGTTCGACCCAAATCACCTTAAGTTATTAATTCCATTAAATACTAATTTCCATAATTGGTTCCCAGTACTGACGTGGCGAGGCACATGGACTTCTTGGATATGGGAGCAACCACCACCGACTAGACAAAACCTTTTATGGAAAGCTAATATTTAATTTCCTAAAATAACTTTAGATTAACCGAAAAGAATAATCAAATCACAAGGAAAAAGAAAATAAAAGAACACAACATCGAAAAACATATTCGAAATACTAGAATCGCATGCCTCTTGTATTTGGTATTATTTCCAAAAATAACTAGTATGATGCGGAAAGAAAAATTACTAGTTATACCTTTTAGAAAGACCTCTTGATCTTCTACCGTATTCCTCTTCTAACCTCGGACGTTGTGTGGGCAACGATCTTCCGAGATGAGAAACCACCAAAGCACCTTCTTCTCCTTTCTTCAAGTTTCGGCCAAGCACTATGCTTCCAAGAGATGAAGATCTTTTTCCACCAATCAAGCTCCAAGGGATGTAAACTTTCTCTCCTTCTTCTCCAAGCTAAAATCCGGCCACCACTTGATCTTCAAGGAGGAAGAGAGGTCCGGCCACAAGATGGAGAGAAGAGAAAGGAAGGAGGCCGGCCACACCAAGGAAGAAAAGAGGGAGAAAATAATAGAAGTTGTTCACCCATGAAGGCTCCTCTACCTCCTCTTTTATAATCCTTGGTCTTGGCAAATAAGGAAATTTTAATAAAAAACTTCCTTAATTCTTTTGCCATGAAAAGGAAAATTTTATTTTAATTAAAATAATTTTTCTTCTCACTAAAACATGGCCGGCCACTTATTTCCTCAAATCAAGGAGAGTTTTAATTAAACAAGAATTAAAACTTCCTAATTTGTTTCCGGAAATTTATAAAAATTTCTCCAATAACTTTTTCCCTTCATGATTGGTTTATAAAAGGAAATTTAATAAATTAAAATCTTTCTTTTAAACATGTGGATAAAAGAAAGTTATCTCTAAAATTAAAATCTCTTTCAATCTACAAATAAGGAAAGATATCAAATCTTTTCTTAATCTTTGTAGAAACTTATAAAAGAGAATATTTAATTTTAAACTCTCTTTAAATCATGAACATGTTTAAAAGGAAAGTTTTCTTAAAATTTAAAATCCTCCTTTAATCAACAAATAAGGAAAGATTTCAAATTTTAAACTCTCTTTAATCATGTAGATGATTTACAAATAAGGAAAGTTTTACCAAAATTAAAACCATCCTTTTAAACTACAAATAAGGAAAGAGATTAATCTCTTCTCTTAATCTTTTGTAGAAAGTTATAAAAGGAAATTTTAATTTTTAACTCTCTTTAAAATCATGATATCCACATAAGAAATAATTTTAATAAAAATCCTTTTAATATTCTAGTGGTGGCCACCCAAGCTTGGGACCCAAGCTTTTGGCCACCACCTTCATGGCTCATCCACTTGGTCTTGGCGGCCTAGCTTGGGTTCCAAGCTAGCCCGGCCCCATTGGATGGGTAAGAAGGTGGGTATCGGTGGTATAAATCTCTATATACTAGAGGCTACGATAGGGACCGAGAGGAGGAATTGGTTTTGTCTCCCGATAAAATTAAGCATCCCGTGTTCGCCCAACACACAACTTAATTTTATCAATAATAATTCATTCCACTAGAGAACTATTATTGAACTACCGCACCAATCCCAAATTACATTTTGGGCTCCTTCTCATTATGAGTGTGTTAGTCTCCCTGTGTTTAAGATAACAAATGTCCACTAATTAAGTAAGTTACTGACAACTCACTTAATTAATATCTAGCTCCAAGAGTAGTACCACTCAACTTCATCGTCATGTCGGACTAAGTCCACATGCAGGGTTTAACATGACAATCCTTATGAGCTCCTCTTGGGGACATTCTCAACCTAGATCACTAGGACACAGTTTCCTTCTATAATCAACAACACACACTATAAGTGATATCATTTCCCAACTTATCGGGCTTATTGATTCATCGAACTAAATCTCACCCATTGATAAATTAAAGAAATAAATATCAAATATATATGCTTGTTATTATATTAGGATTAAGAGCACACACTTCCATAATAACTGAGGTCTTTGTTTCTTTATAAAGTCAGTATAAAAGAAACGATCTCTAATGGTCCTACTCAATACACTCTAAGTGTACTAGTGTAATTATATAGTTAAGATAAACTAATACCTAATTGCACTACGACCTTTCAATGGTTTGTTCCTTTCCATTATGGTCGTGAGCTACTGTTTATAATTTATAAGGTACTGATAACATGATCCTCTGTGTGTGACACCACACACCATGTTATCTACAATATAAATTAATTGAACAACTACATTTATCATAAATGTAGACATTTGACCAATGTGATTCTTATTTCTAGATAAATATTTATACCAAAAGCTAGGCTTTTAGTATACACTCTAACACGTACCATATCTAATAAGGTACGATTCCTCCTTTCGGATACACCATTCCACTGTGGTGTTCCAGGAGGAGTGAGTTGGGATAGAATCCCACACTCATCTAAATAGTCATGAAACTCATGGCTTAAGTATTCACCACCTCGATCTGATCGAAGTATCTTAATACTCTTGCCAAGATGGTTCTGTACTTCATTCTTGAATTCTTTGAACTTTTCAAAGGATTCCGACTTAGGTGTCATCAAGTACACATAACCGTATCTACTGAAATCATCAGTAAATGTGATGAAGTATCTATAACCGCCTCTAGCAGCGACATTGAAAGGGCCACATACATCACTATGTATGAGTCCTAACAGATCAGTCGCTCTCTCGCTGTGCCCACTAAAGGGAGTCTTAGTCATCTTGCCTCGTAGGCATGACTCGTATATCTCATATGATTCAAAATCAAATGAGTCCAGCAAACCATCCTTATGGAGCTGGGATAAGCGCTTGTCATTTATATGACCTAAGCGACAGTGCCAGAGATAGGTGTGGTTCATATCGTTCGATTTGAACCTCTTGGTACTAACGTTATAGATAGGGCTCTCAAGATCTAGAATATAGAGTCCGTTCATTAGAGGTGCACTACAATAGAACATATCGTTTAAATAGACAGAACAACATTTATTCTTTATTATAAACGAGAATCCTTTCTTGTCCAAACAAGAAACTGATATAATGTTCTTAGTCAATGCAGGCACATAACAACAATCGTCTAACTCTAGTATAAGCCCAGAGGGCAGAGATAGAAAATAAGTCCCTACAGCAACAGCAGCAACCCGTGCTCCATTGCCTACTCGTAGGTCTATCTCGCCCTTTGTCAATGCTCTGCTATTTCTCAGTGCTTGTACATTAGTACAAATGTGCGAAGCACATCCGGTATCTAATACCCACGACGAAGAAATAGAGAGGTTGACTTCTATAACATTTATACCTGAAGTAGAAATCTTATTTCTCTTCTTGTTAAGATCTTCCAGGTGTCCTGTGAAGTTCCTCTTCCAGTGCCCTGCTTGTCCTTGATATAGTTGACGAAGATGTGCAACTATATCGTAAGCACCCATCAACTCATGTTGCTTCTGAAGCTCAGAGTTCATGGTTGCGAGCATTAGACATGACACATCTAATGCGTCATCTTGATGCTTCTTGTAAGCATCCCGGTCAGCTCGCGTGGTAGTGGCAGGAGGAGCCTCCGAAATGGGCTGCTCCAGAACGTACAGTTTACGTTCCTGAGTGAGAACTATTCTCAGGTTCCTGTACCAGTTCAGGAAATTTGCTCCGTTGAGCTTGTCCTTCTTAAGGACAGATCGCAGAGAGAAGGAATTCGTGTTCGACGTCATGGTTATCTACAACAGAAAATTTGCAGAAATAAATATCATATTCTTTAAAAATCATTTAATTTGGCCTTTAATTAAATGATGCTCCAACTGAATTCTATAATTCTTGTGGGACAAGATCCACATCATACTAACCCTTGAGTTAGCTTTGGCTAATACGCCCAAGGCTTAGTATGATCGGTAGGTAACGATTACCAATTACATCTCTATGCAACTCTTGTTTATAGAATCAATATCCGCATTTATATTAAAACTCGAGTTAGCTTTTGCTAGAGTTAATATAAACGTGATTTTGTCCTACCTTTCCAACTATTGGAAGAATGCCTATAGTTGACTCGATCCAACCGAGTAACTAGGAATACTCAATCTAATTGAGTTTGTATTCACCCATGCGTTGATAGGCGGGACCAAGATTGTCCCTCCGTACCCTACCAAGATAATATGTATTGCTCTGCTTTGGCAGATTCAACAATACATGTGATCGAGGTAGTGATAGGTATCACGACACGGTTAGGCATTTAGAGTTGGTTCGATCTAGATCTAATCTAATCGAGAAGGATGCATCTTGTGCACGACTTAGATCTAATCTAATCGCAAGGGTGCATCATGTGCACGACTTAGATCTAATCTAATCGTTAAGGCACTAATTAATTAATTAATTATTAAACATGCATCAGATACATAACAATTAATTAATTAATCTATTTGTGATTTAGTCATGGCCCTACTACGATCTTCTCAAGCCAATGAGAAGATCGAATGGTCAACCTAGGGTCAACAACTTCTCCAAGCTCCTCCCTTTGACCACCTTGTGTTGCTCGTGCCCGCCTCGGAACTCCGTCTCGTGTGGACCCTCCACCGCTCCAATTTGTACATTACAATTTGAAACTCGAGTTACATTCGAGTCTAAATCTAATTTACAACCAGAATAAGAGAAAGGCACGACGCGCAGGCCGTGGAAAAAAATCATATGACGGCACGCAGGCCGTATTATGAATTACAACACAAATCCAATCTTATTGGGTATTTTGGGCAATGACTATCAAAAATTAATATATAATTCAAAATTATATATTTTTCATAATTTTTCTGTAATTTTAAAAATAATTTTTATAATTTTTATGAGTAAAATTTCCCGGCGGTCCCGTTTAGCGATTTTGGGCGCAATCGCGGAACGGATCCCCTTGCGGGGCCCAGGGGCAGCGCCCCAACCCGCGATCTAACCATCACGAGGGTTCCTTTGCGATCCAACAGCGCCTAAACCCGCTGTCCCAAAACGATTTGGGTCGAGACATTGCCGTTTCGGAAAAATCTTCCCGGCGGGTTCGTTTTTAGCGATTTCGGGTGCAATCGCGGAGCAAATTCCCTTGCGGGGTTAGGGGCAATGCCCCTACCCACGATCTAACCATCGTGAGTTGCTCCTTTGCGATCTAATGGCACCCGACCCCGCTGTCCCAAATGGATTTGGGGCAAAAAGAAGCCGTTTAAAAGAAAACTTTCCGGTAGCCGAAGCCTACAAGTGCCGAGACATCTACGGAAAAATTACTCATAAAAACTCTAAAAACTCAATTTTTACAGAAAATCACAGAAGGTATATTTTTCATAAAAATACAAACGAACTCGTACAAGTCTTTGCACGTGGCTCTGATACCACTGCTGGGTTCTTCGGGCCACGAAAACCGCTTTTTCGCGTCGCGGAAACCCCGAGTCACCCAAAGCCATGGATCTCGTGCAAAGATTCGTAAACAAAATTATCGAAAAACCTTTTCTTGTACGAGTTTGTAAAAACTTTAGATCTACACTAAAGTTATGATTATTACCCTTGTAGCGAAGCCCTTCGCGTTCCCGCTTGTCCAAGATGTCGCCGGATCTCTAGTTGTCAAAGTAGACAACCTCTATATGTATCCACACGGACACAAGTAGAAGGAGATGACCAAAACACAAGGTGTGCTAGCACCAATGGAGTGTTCGGCCAAGGAATGGGAGAAGGAGAAGAGAGAACACCCAAGGGAGAAGAAGAGTGAATGAATCAATTGAGAGGAAATTCAAAAAACACCTTAGCCATCAAGTGGCCGGCCACTCTAGGAGGTGTAACCCCCACATTAATTCCAATTAATGTGGAGACCATTAAGAGTTGTAACCCCCATGAGGTGGCACTCTAGGATGATGTGGATCAACACTATTGGTCCACATCTTGCCACCTCACTAAATGACATGACAACAAGTGTAACCTCCTCATTTAATGTGGGCCGGCCACATTAAATGCTATGGAGGCTTGTAACCTCCATGAGGTGGCACACATTGATGATGTGGAGCAATCCTATTGATCCACATCTTGGCAACTCACTAGTGATGTGGCAAAAAGTCAAGTCAAACATGACTTTTTCTCTTCCTCTCAAATCAAGTCAAACTTGATCAAATCTCTCTCATGGTTGATCTAATCCAACCATATGATTCAAGCCAACTTAATATAATGAATCTAATTCATTAAATTAAGTTGATTTAATGAGTCATAATCTAAATTAGATTCATTGAATACATGAATCAACTTGAGTCCAACTCAATTAGCCCAATTTGGATTACTCTTAATCCAATATGATTCATCAAATGAATCTAATCCTCTTGGTTCATCATATGAACCAAATTTCCATCTAATTGTCCTTAGTGTGTGACCCTATAGGTTCTTGTAACGTTGGCAATGCCCTAAACCCATTTAGGAGCATAAGTAATGAGCGGTATCTAGCAACACATCATTACTACCCAAGTTACAAGAATGTCGAGATCCGACATCACCTTGTGACTACCAATTGTGACTCCTCACAAAATATGTCAAATGTCCTTCTATCCTTGACATCTAGATTGATCAATGTGAGGCATAGACCGTGTCATCCTCTAATCAATCTAAATCTTGAACTCCAAGTAGACTCACTCGATCAAATGAGCTCAACATCTCATGTTGACTCATTTGGGCATGGCCATGCACTTCGTGGTCTAACTCTATCAAGAATATTGATGTCGCTCCCGTCATATGGGAGGGATAGATCCCATCTACATCACTCACATCCCTCTGCATAATTTATTACATACCCGGTAATTTATAGTCCACCCATTACGGGTGACGTTTGACGAAACCAAAGTACATAACTCCTTATGTAGGGATCCATGGTGACTTCAGGTTAAAGGACTAATAGTCATACTAATAGCCACATGAGAAAGTATATGCCACTCATATAACGATCCATGATACTTTCTCATGGCGGGTCATTCAGTATACATTCTCTAATGCATACCCATGTGTCAGCTTGATATCTCTATATCCATGACTTGTGAGATCAAGTCATCGAGCTGACCTACATGCTAGTCTTATTGCATTAACATTGTCCCTGAATGTTAATACTCGACTAGGAATGATTTAGAGTAGTGTTCCCTATATCATCTCACTATCGATTCAACTAATCGATTGATATAGGTATGAACCTTCTACTCTAGGACGTTACTATACTTATTTTATCTGGCACTAATACAAATAAGCATAATAACCAAAAACCAAATGCCTTAATATATATACATGAATATGATATACATGAGTCCATACAATCATCAAATGATTGGCTCTAGGGCTCTAACTAACAGAAGCAAGGTTGCCGGCCTGAGAGAAGAGGAAGAAAGGTGCTGGTGTGGGGAGAGTTGCGTGCCCTAGATACTGCAGGGAAGAAAGTCGCGAGAAGAGGAGTCCTTCGGGGCACTGTTCCGTGCGTGGAGAGGTAAGGTTTCTTAGTGGATCGGGTTTGGGAAGGAATGGGATTCAAATCCAATAAGAGAAGGGTAATTGGGTTATGAAATTGGGCTTTAAATTGGGCTTTTTTCTTGATCCAAATTGGAGATGAATTGGACTTGGATGAGGATGATCTCTATGGACGGTCCATATCTCTTTAAATGAGGATGAAGGGCTGGATCACTTGATCCGACTGAAGGGGCAGGATCTCACTGGATCTTGATCAATGGCCCACATTATTTCAGCTTGATCTCCTCCGTTTAACCTCCAAATTAAATCAAATTCGATTCGGCTCGACCCTAATCCATGGCTCTTTCGATTTCCTACAAAACCACATTAAAAACATACAATTAAATTCCATAATTTATAGAAAATTTATATTTAAGTCCAAAATAAATCCTACTCATAAAACATAACATAAACACAATATTAAGCATGTGAGAAGGTAAAAATGCTAAGTCTAAGAGCTAAAATAACCAATAAAATGCTCATTATCATGGCTCATCTTACTATTCATAGGAGCGTTGAGGAGTTTATCTGGATCTTCGGGAGTTTATCTTCATCAGAGGTCATCGTCATTCATCGGAGCCAGTGCTCGTTTTCACAGATTTTAGACAGGATCAAATTTAGCGTTGTCTATGGGAAATATTCACCTGGATCTGAGGCTATGAATGTTGGGATGTAAGCTTAGCTTTTGTATGAATATCTATTTTTGAAATATTTTGAAATGAGAATAACTTTGGTCAAATATTTATATTTTATATTTATATATATGTCAATAAGTTGTCCATTTAATTTATATTGTAGATAACATGGTGTGTGGTGCCACACAGAAGATCATGTTATCGGTTCCTTATAAATTATAAATAGTAGCTTACAACCAAGATGGATTGGGACAAACCATTGGAACGGTTGTAGTGTAATTTGGTATTAATCTGTCTTGGCTATAAAATTACACTAGTACACTATATGTGTATTGAGCAGGACCATTTAGGTTGTTCGATTTATACTGACTACATAAAATAACAGAACCTCTGTTATTATGGATGTGCATACTCTTAATCCCTATATAATAAAAAGCACGTATACTTAGTATTTATTTCTTTAACTTATCAATGAGTGAGATTTATTCGTTAAATCAATAGGCCCGATGAGTTGGGAAATAATACTATTTATATGGTGTGTTGTTGATTATAGAAGGAATCTGTGTCCTAATTATTTAGGTTGATGATGTCCCCTTGAGGAGCTTATAAGGATTATCATGTAAACCCTACAGGTGGACTTAGTCTGGCATGATAATAAAGTTGAGTGATACTACTCTTAGAATCAAATGTTAATTAATTGAGTTGTCAGTGACTCATTTAATTAACAGACATACGATATCTTAAACACAGGGAGATTAACGCACTTATGATAAGAAGGAGCCCATATTGTAATATGAGATTGGTGCGGTAGTTCAATAATAACCTTTTAGTGGTATGGATTATTATTGATGGACTTGGGTTGGGTGTTCAGGCCGAACACAGGAAGCCCAAACCCATCAGGAGGCCTAAACCAATTTCTCCTCTAGGTCCCTACTGTAGCCTCTATATAAAGTCTCGCATCTATCCATCCATAACTTGGTTTGGTTTAACTTGGTTTTGGTTTGGTTTTCTCCATCCTCCTAGGGCCGGCGATAAGGTTATAGAAAGGGAGATTTTTTCTTAACAGATTTCTGTTATTTTTCTTTCTTTGTAACCGACGACAAAGGTTATAAAAGGAGTAGGTAGTGCCCCCTAAAATCTAATTTTCCACAATCCTCTTCTCTCCTTGTGGACGATGCCCCTCTTCCCTTGCTAGGGTCGGCACCCCTCCCCTCTTCCCTTGCTAGGGCCGACGCTCCTCCCCTCCTCCTTGCTAAGGGCCGGTGCCCATCCTCCTTGGTGGCCGGCGCCCCCTCCTCCTTGGTGGCTGGCGGATTGGAGAAGAGGAAGAAGAAGAAGAAGAAGAGGAAGAAGAAGAGAAGGAAGAAGATTAGAAGGTGCCACATCCTAGAGCCTCCTTTTGTAACCGGCAGTTTGGAGAAATGAGAGGAAGGGTGGTTGCTGTCTTGGTAGATCGTCGCCCACACGACGTCCAAGAAGAGGAGAGGAATATAACAGAAGATCAAGAGGTCTTTAGCTACAAAGGAAAAGGTACAACTAGTTCTTTAATTCCGCTGCGTAACTAGTTTAGTTTTCTTCGTATCATTTTTGAATGCCAACACAAGAGACCAGCGATCTTGTACTTCGATCAAGGTGTACTTTGATCCGTCAAGAACTTGCTTGATTGATCAAACACATGTTTGATCGAACATGCTACTCCTCCAAAAGAGTTCTATACTTGTACAATTTTTTGTACAGGGAAATTTAAACAGAACGGAATTTCAGCGCCTTCAATGAAGATGGAGGAAGCTGGTAAACCCAACACCATTACTATATCGCAGGATGATCTGGAGTTTCTCATCAACGCCAGAGTACAGAAGATATTGCAACAACAGTAACAACAAGTGAATACAGGTGGCACATTACCTGTAGTGCCACCTCCGGCAATGTTTGTAACTTCTCACCACCGAGAGAGGGAGATCAGGGGAGGAGATCCGGCTCATCTGTTCTCTACTCCTATCTCTCCCACTCAACGTCCTAAAGCTTATTTCCGAACACCCCTTGAACAAGGAGGACGAAGAGCAGTCCTTCAGGAATCTTCTGGAGAAACACCTGTAAGGGAAAAATGAAAGAGGAAGGTGGTAGCTAGTGATAGTTCTCCTGAAAAGATTATCACTTCATTCTCTCAACGAGTGTTGGATGATCCGTTGCCAAAACATTATCAAAATTTAAATGCCAAAGAATACTTGGGAACAACTGATCCCGAGGATCATCTTCTTAAATTCGAGCATGCGGCGCTCCTCCAACAATTTACTGATGGAGTTAAATGCTGGATGTTCATTACTACTTTTGGAGGAGTAGCTCAGAGATGGTTTAAGCGACTGTCGGAGAATTCTATTCGTCGCTTCAAGAATTTCCGCAAGGTATTCTTGCATCACTTTTCTAGTAATCCGAGGTCTCATAAAACTCCATGGAGTCTTTTTTCCATCAAGCAAAGTCCTAAAGAGTCTATCATGGCTCATATTAAGAGATTCAACCAGGTAGCTATTGATGTTCCATCATCCATCACAAAGATCTTGGTAAGCGCCTTTTAACCACTAATTATAGTAATATTAACAATAGATGCACATTTAAAAAAAGAAAAAAAAAGAGGTTCATAATAGAGAATCATGTAGGCGATCACTATGCAGAACCTTCCTGATTAAAAGAAAAACTAAAACCAAAAAGGAGAAATACACAGATTTTAGCTAAGTAAATAAACAAGATAAAGAAAATGAACAAGGAAAAACCCCACAAGAAATAGAGAAATTTCTGCACAAATATTTGATAGATTTCCATTGTGAGTAAAATTCTGATAATGAATAGCAGAAACAAGGACACTGAGATTAATAGAGAAGCATAAAAAAAGAAAAACATATTTGGTTATTGAACAACATCAATTTAGCTGTTTGTGATTCTTCTTTGAGAACATATACACACAAAAGAAACAAATATAACGTTCTGATATAATACTGCATGCCAATATAATGCTTGAGACATACTAAGGCATCAACTATGAAATCAAAACGAAAAATAATTCAACAAAAGTAGTATTTTTAAAAATTAGAGAAAAAGTTCTCAACGAACACAAGAAACTTAATGATAATGATTTTTTTAAAAATTTGATTAAGAATCTTTCTATCAATTTTGATATATTAATTAAGCGGGCTTCGGAGTTCATTGATGTGGAGGAGGCTCAAGCTGCCCGTAGGAAAGATATTGGATCGAAAGCGCTAGGGGGGGTGAATAATGCTCGTGGTTATTTTGTTCATTTCGGAAAACTTAGAATTATGCAACGGAATAAAGAAAAGAAACCAACGCAATCGTTAACAAGTTTCTTTTACTTGGTTCAGAGCCTGTGGTGACCCCTACTCCAAGGCCCACGATCGTTGATCGCTTTCGGTGGGCAATCACTATAAATTCGGAAAATTACACTTGGAAGTACAATATAAAAGTAGTATAGAAAACTTATACCGACAATTAATAATAAAGAAATTTGAAGCTTTTGGTCGTCGGAGTTGAGTTACGGCTTTGTCGGATTGTTCGTTTGAGAAGCACACAGAAGAAAGATCACTATCTTGTGTTGTCCTTTAGCTGCTGCTCGAGACCTGCTTATAAGGCCTGTGGAGGGTGCCTCCAACACCATGGAGGGTGCCCTCAACCCCGCCGATTCCGTAGGGTGGATGAGCTCTGAACAGGTCACCGCTTATCCGCCTGAGGGCGCCTCCAATCCCATGGAGGGCGCCCTCACACCAGTGTCCTGGGCACCCTCAAGCTCCATGAGGGCGCCCTCGCGCCCTGCTGCGAGGAGGTCTCCGCATGCGACTTAAGGCGCCTCTAAGCTCCATGGAGGGTGCCTCGGTTACTGTTCATCTGAGGCAAAGATGTCCAATTCTCTTCCTACAAGATATGTTAATCCAACAAACCAACCATACCCTGCAAAACAAAGTTAGCATAATATGAACATGATAAACAAATCATTTGACAGTCTTCGAACTGTCCGGTTCTAACTTCGGATTCCCATCCGGAAACCCTAGGTTAAACGGATGCCTACTGCTCCCTCACCGTGGAACGCGTCCTCACCTACTCCACTCAGGAGAGTACGCCTGTTGCCAGACTGATCCTCCAGACTGACTGGACTTTTGCTCAGCGCCTGAGGCTCCAGGACTTTCTACTGGATGTCCACTCCACGACCCGTCCAGTTTTCCACCTGGTTTATAACACCAGGACTTTCCACCTAGAGTCCCCGACTCTAGGACTTTTGCCCGAAGCCCTTGACCCACCAAGACTTTCCACCTAGGGTTACCACCCCCTAGGACATAGGGTTACCACCCCCTAGGGTTTTCTACCCGTCTAACCGCAGCTAGGACTTTTGCCTAAGTACCCTTAGGACTTTCCTGCAAACTCATCCAAACACGTTAGATCACAAATGACCTTAACTTTGAACCCTTTGCCATTATTAAAACTTAGGTTCGATCGTCGGATGCTTCGCGCACCAACAATCTCTCCCTTTTTGATTATGGCAACAAAAAAAATTCAAAGTTAAGTAAAAACATAGCAAGAAAAAAAAAACATAGTAAGATCATAGCATACATGCAATATCAAGTAATACAATATCAATTTGTTCTAGTTATTCAACTTAACTTTTTATTCATCTTTAACTTAACTTTTACTTTCCTCTCCCCTTTTGCCATTTATCAAAAAGTACAAATTATAAAAGGGAATAATTAGCTCCCCCTGAAAGGTAGCTCGTACTTGAAATATTAGCTTTGATAAAGAAACATTAGAAAATTTTGAATTTTTGAAAATTCAAAAAAAAATTTGAATTTCTAATTTTTGAATTTAGAAAGAAAGTTATATTCACTTAAAGAATTCTAAAACTTAGTGAAGTACTTTAGCTTTTAAAAGATGTGAAATAGAAGCCCAAATAAGTATTTTAAAAAGCTTAGCTAGGTATTAAGATTTTTGATAATTATATTTTGATAAAATACTCAAAAAAAACTTTTTAATCATAATTTAGACCAAAAAAAAATCAGATCAATAAAAAATTTAATTTCTTCACTAAGTCAAGTATGTAGTAAAATAATATTATTTTTAAACAGAGTTTTAATTTCAAAACTAAGTTAAAAATAATCTTCATTTCAAAAACCAAGTTAAGAAATTTTAAAACTAAGTCAAGATAGTTTTGATTTTAAAAACCAAGTTAAGAAATTAATTTTTATTTCAAAACTAAGTCAAAATGGTTTTGATTTCAAAAACCAAGTTAAAAAATTTTCATTTCAAAACTACGTCAAAATAGTTTTAAAACTGAAAAAAAATTAGTTACTCGCCCTTGATTAATGCCAGCTAATTTTAAAGGCCTAGAGTCCAAGCATGAGTAAACAAAAAAATGTCTAACCTTTAGTTACTAGCTGTTTACCATGAAGTAGTAGCTTTCACTTGGTTAGTCAAATTAAATAAATGTTCCAGTTAATTTTGACTAAACATGGATAACTCAATTTGATTGATATAAAGTTTGTATTTATTACCCAGACTTATGTCGATGCACAGACATAAGCATTCTGAAGTTTAGGCAGTACCCTATGCATCTCACACCATTCTAAGTGTTTTCATACACAAGCAAGGTAATCCTAGTGTGCTTATGAGATGCTCTGGCTGAGATCTAGGGGTACATGCTTTCTAGGGGGTAAATACCTAGGCTAAGTCCAATATTTTGAAAACTAATAAAATTGGAATTTTGAAAATATTTTACCTAGAATTAGCAATTTGAAAAAGAATTAAGTTTGAAAGTAACTCTATTCTACCAAACACATTCCTATCCATCTTCTAAGTGCACTGAACTCAAATTCAAGTAAAGGTTTTGTGAAAATGTCAGCCAGGTTTGATTTTGGACTCAACATAGTTAAGTACAACATCACCCTTAGCTACATGATCCCTTACAAAGTGGTGTTTTACTTCTATGTGTTTAGTCCTTGAGTGGTGAATTGGATTTTTGGTTAAGTTAATTGAACTTATATTATCAATTGAAATTTTTGTGCTTTTATATTCTAGTTGATAGTCTTTTAAGGTATGCATCATCCATAGTAGTTGAGATGTATATTCTCCTAGAGCTATGTATTCAGCTTCAGTAGTGGATAAAGCAACACAGCACTGCTTTATGCTTGACCAACTTAATAGGCACTGACCTAGAAATTGATAGCTACCACTTATGTTTTTTCTATCTAGTTTGCACCCGACATAGTCTGAGTTAGAATAGCCAGTTAGGTCAAAGGTGAATGTCCTAGGGTACCAAAGTCCTACATTAAGGGTTCCCTTAATATACCTTAGAATTCTCTTAACATTTGTTAGGTGTGACTCTTTTGCACAAGATTGGTATCTTGCACACATACCTACTATAAACAAAATGTCGGGTCGAATTGTGGTTAGGTAAAGTAGACTTCCTATCACACTTTGATAGTATTTCAAGTCTACCGATTTTGCTTCTAAGTCAGAGTCGATTTTAACATTAGTTGCCATTGGAGTATTTATATTTTTTGAGTTTTTCATGCCAAATTTCCTGATTAGTTCTTTAGCATATTTAGTTTGAAAAATATAAATTCCATCTTTGGTTTGTTTAATTTGTAAACCTAAGAAAAAGTTGAGTTCCCCACCTAGGCTCATTTCAAATTCACTTTCCATTAATTTGGTAAATTCTTTTAAAAATTTAGTATTTGTGGAACCAAAAATTATATCGTCTACGTAAATTTGAGCTATACAGATGTCTTTTTCTAGGATTTTTACAAATAAAGTTTGATCTATTTGACCTTGTTTAAATCCCTTAGTTGTTAAATAATTTGATAGTCGTTCATACCAATCCCTTGGTGCTTGTTTTAGTCTATATAGGGCATTTTTTTAACCTAAATACATGGTTTGGGTGGTCCAAGTCCTAAAATCTTGGGGGTTGACTAACATATACTTTTTCCTTAATGAATCCATTTAAGAAAGCAGATTTCACATCCATTTAGTATAGCTTGAATCCATTATGTGCTGCATAGGCCAACAACATTCTAATAGATTCAAGTCTGGCCACGGGGGCATAGATCTCATCATAGTCTAGCCCTTCTACTTGGCTAAATCCTTTTGCTACTAATTTATCTTTGTTTCTTATTATTTCCCCTTATCATCCAAATTATTTCTAAATACCCATTTAGTGGCAATTATAGTTTTATTTATGGGTTTAGGTACTAGTTCACAGACCTAGTTTCTTTCAAATTGGGTTAACTCCTCTTACATTGCTAATATCCAGTCTGGGTCTGGTATAGCTTCTTCTATAGTTTTGGGTTCGATTTTAGAAATGAGAACTATTTGGCTTAGGTTTCTATAAGATGATCTAGTCCGAACTCCTAGGGTTGGGTCATCCAAAATTTGATCAGATGGGTGATTGGTACTTATTCTTGATGGTCTTAAATTAGGGTCAATAATTGGTTCTTTTGTTTCTTTAGGTTTAAATTGAATATCTTCATCATCTTCTGTGTTTCTTGAATTAATATTTTCTATGTTTGGATTAAAATTTTCATTTATTGAGTTAGGTAAGCTATTTTCTTCATCAAAAATCACATTAATTATTTATTCAACTTTTAGGGTACTTTTGCTATAAACTCTATAGACCCTACTAGTTGTGGAATACCCTAAGAAGATTCCTTGAGTTGATTTTGATATGAATTTACCTAAGTAGTCCTTTGTGTTTAGAATATGAACTTTACACCCAAACACCTTTAAATAGCTTAAATTGGAGATTTTATTATAATATATTTCATATGGAGTTTTATTTTGAATTTTATTGATTAAAATTTTATTTTGAATGTAACAGACTGTATTAATTGTCTCAACCTAGAATTGATTGTTTAGGTTATATTCATTTAACATGGTTCTAGCGGCTTCTTGTAGGGTTCTATTTTTGCGCTCTACTAGACCATTTTGTTGAGGGGTTCTAGGGCATGAGTATTCATGCTTGATATCCATTAATTTCGTAAAATTCAATAAATTTGAGGTTTTCAAATTCTCCCCCATGGTCACTTCTAATTCTTTTGATTTTAGTATCTTTTTCATTTTCTACTAAGTTACAAAAGGTTTTAAAGATTTTGTAGGTTTCATCTTTAGTTTTTAGAAATTTTACCCAAGTAAACCTTGAGTAATCATCAATTATTACTAAGCAATATTGATTTTTTCTTAGTGACTTGGCCCCATGTGAATCAAACAAGTTTAAGTGAAGGAGCTCAAGTATTGAATTAGTTTTATTTAAGTTGGTTAATTTGTGAGTTGAGTTGGTTTGTTTACCCTGTTGACACGCATTACAAATTGAATTTTCGATAAATTTTAATTTGGGCAAGCCTCTGATTAAGCCATTTTGACTCATTTTTTAAATGAATCCAGTATGAGTGTGACCCAGTCTTCTGTGCCACAACTTGATTTCCTCTTGTTGTGTCAATAGACACTTTAGTGAGGAGGTTGGTAGGTCAATTGTATAGATATTCTTTTTCCTAATTCCCTTAAGTGTGATTTCAGGATTTTCAATGTTTTTAATTATGCACTCAGATTTTGAAAATGTGACTAAATACCTTAAGTCACATAACTGACTAATACTTAGTAAGTTAAAATTGAATTGATCAACCAGTAAAACTTTTTAAATATAGAAATCAGAACTCAATTGGATATTACCTGTTCTGATTACCTTAAGTGTTCCATCGTTGCAGAATGCAACTGACCCTAGGTTCTTGAATTTCAGCTTAGTAGCCCCCAGGGCGTAGCGCAGACGGTGGGCGCATGGTATCTCTGACGTAATGGCTAGGGGTCGATTCTCAGGAACTGACGACTTGGGGTTTACCCCGCCATGCGCCTATGGCCTGTGTACCTGCATGAACCTCCCTCCATATCCGTGGGGCCGGCACTAGGGGGGCCGCTAAGGTAGCGGATCTACCTTGAATTTCAGCATAGTAAATTTCAATATGTCTCCAGTCATGTGTCTGGAGCACCCCCTATCTAGCATCCATTAATCCAAATCTTTATGTTCCTACACATAAAGTATTCGATTTAGTTCAATTTGACGGATTAAAGAGATAGTTTGATTGAAATTAACTCCTTAATATCCATCTCACCCAGTCTAGTTTATTAGACATGATATTCCTATGGGTGATTGTGAGATGATTTTGTATTTAATTGAGTTAAGTTTAGAATTGGTTAGGTTAATTTAGATTGATTGATTTATTAATTGGGTCAATTTATTAATTAAGTTAATTAATTTGTTAATTAGGTTAAATTAAATGAGATTAATTCAATTAGATTAATTACATTAATTAAATTAACTTAAATTAATTGATTAAAATGAATTAAATTAAATTAATTGAATTAAATTAAATTAATTGAGTTAATCTAGATTAATTGATTAAATTAAATTAATTAAATGGGATTAAATTAATTTGTTTAAATTGGATTATTCTAATTGATTACCTAAGCCCATCTCACTCCTTTTCTAAGTTATCAATCAGGAAACCTTATGATTTATATGAGATGGTTTAATTTTATCTTTGATTTAGGTTATCATCTAAGGATTAATTTACATTTGAGTTAGATTTAGATTTTACAATTAATCAATTAAATATCTATTTCAAGGATTGACTTCCAGGCTGTGGTGAGACACTAGGCCTTCTTGGGTATGAGATCATCCACCACTTCTAGACAAAACCTTTCAAAGAAATTGGATATTTAATTTTCCTTTTGAAATCCCTAGGTCTAACTGATCAAGTGTAAATTATGCCTAGGTCCTTATCTATCCTAGTCTAAGCATGCATAATTAAAAGAGCAATAAATCAAGTATCAAGAAAATCTATCTATTGATAAAAATGGTCTTTCTGTTGGCTCCCCCTGGATCATAGCCTCGATAGGGGTCTATCAAGGTAATGGATTTGATCCTTGGGGATCCAATATTGACTAAGTCCAACTTGATTAACCAAGTTCAACTTGGGGGCCCATGCTTGGACTAATTTTCTATTAGTTCTATTTATAATTGATAAATAAGACTTGTATTTATGTTTAGTCTTAAATCCAAGTCCAGACCGGTTGTAAATGGTTCGCTATTTTCCAAGAATCAGATCAAGATTTTTGGAACCCAGAGTAAACCATTCCAACGTGTCCTTTAGTTCCTTGACTTGATTTTTCAGGCTATAATTCTCTTCTTCAAGCTTTTGGACTTGAGTTAAGGTTCTAGTCTGAATGGGATCAGTCAAGGAGCTAGGGTTAGTCACATCTTTAAGGGTTGTTACCTCCTTTTGAAGTGATTTGACCTGAAGATTTGATTTAGCTAACTTACGCATTAAATAATTAATTAAATTGTAAAGTTTATCTATTTGATAAGTACTTACAGCGGGTTTAGGTCCTTTAGAAATGGATACAGATCTGTGGCTTCGTTCGGACTCAGCTTCCGATTTGCTCTCGATTTCTGATTCATCAACTTGTTCCCGAGTTGTCAGTGCAAGAAAGTGTTGGAGGATTGGTGGCCGGCTTGAAGGGGGGTTGGATAGCTAGGCCACTCTCAAATCGATTTCTTCTCTACAATACGTTAGTTTGCGCAAGAGGAAATATAGAAACTAAAAACAAAGAAACACAAACGAGAATACAAACGCTAACACGCTCGATGTAACGTGGTTCGGAGATTGCTTGCTCCTACTCCACGACGTGTCCTTGAGGTGGACGAGCCCTTGATCCTTTGGTGGATCAGTCCCCGGCAATCTCCGGCTAAAGCTTCTCCTTCTCGGTGGAGCAAACCTCTCACAAAGTTCTCTTCCTCTTTACAAGATGAAACTTAGGGTTAGAAGGAAGAGAGTTGGCTTGGAAGCTTTGGGCAAGATTCAGAAGGTTTACAATGAGTATCAGTAACCCCTTCAATGCCCCAAAGCTCCCCTTAAATAAGAGGAAAGAGTTGATCACCAATCAACTCAAACCCGACACCAGTCCATGCTCCAGTCGACTGGTGCTAGCCGTTAGGCAACACCAACGACTCTCTTTAGAGCCCGTTTTACGTCATGTACCGATCGGTGGTCTTAGGACCACCGATCGGTCCTTTAGTCGACAAGCACGTAATGCATTCGTGAAGTTGGATCACCGATCGTCCCATGACCGATCGTCCCAAGACATCACTCCTCTCATCCTTTCCGAGTCGCCTTTGAAGTCCTCTTCCTCGGCCTCGTCCCTCAGATGCACCCGAGCCCGGCTCCTCTCCGTGCCATCCTTCACGCTGCCTTGAAGTCCACTTCCTTCGGCTCCACTCCATTGCTCATCGTCCGCGCGGTCCCTCGGATGTCTTCCACACCATCCTTCACCGACTCAACGATCCGAGCCCTTGGATGAGCTTCCCGAACTTAGTCACACCAAGTCCTTATGTGTTCCACCAAGTCCTGCATGACTCAAACACATATCAAATACATATGAAAGCCTAACTTAAACTCTTTGACACACACATCAAAACCTAGGTCGATTGCACCAACAATCTCCCCCTTTTTGATGTGTGGCAATATGTTTAAGTTAGGCACCAATAACAACTTTGAAAAGTACAAGCAATATGTAAATATGAAGCATAAAATCCAAGCTCCCCCTTAACACATGCTCTTAATCTTAATTTTCAAAGATTTGCACCCAAGTAGATTTCTAACTTAAACCTACCCATTTCTCCCCCTTTGACACCATCAAAAATATTGTACCAGACACGTACACATACTATGGTATCAGTTCCAACCAAATTTGAACCGAAAATTTGATTTTAAAGACCAACAGAATGCTGAAAGGCTGGTACCAGTCGACTGGCACAAACTGAACATCAATTTCAGCCTACGGCAGCCAACTTCAGAAATCCATAAAAAATTCCAGAAAATTCGAAAAATCATGAAATTTTGGACACATATTTCTTATAATATTATTTAACTAAGAAAAATATGTTTTCATGAAAATTCATCATATTTTTGAAGTTTTGATAAAAACTCAAACACTTTAAAAATTAATCAAGTTTGTATCAATTTCAAGCTCAGTTTTTCAATCATATGTTTTAATATAGCTATACCATAGTAAATAAAATATAGAATTGTTTTCAAAACATTTAAAATATCCAACTATGATCTTTGGGCAAGATGTCCATTAATTAAATATTTGCTTTCCCCATAGTTGGACTATGATCACTAAACATTGATACACTTCATAACTCATCAAAATGCCATAAGCATAAGTGAATTATTTGTATCATCCTAATATCTCACATTCATGGTTAGAAAATAATTATTGTGAGATAAAGGTAACCTCTACTTAGCCCTCTTGATCATAAATCTCTATCAAGGCTAAGCCCTCCCCCTTAAGGTCTCAAGTCAACCATATAGGAAAAATTTGAATTATTGACTTCCATGGTTGACTTGCCATAAAATCCTCTAACCCTTGAGGATTGATTTTGGCACCCAATAGAAATTCTTTCTAATTGGGTTGACCAAGTACTCTTTGGGGATCCATTTCCTATCTATGGTCTTTGTCTTGGATTGCCCCCTAGCAAGTAAACAATGGTAGGTCTTTTCATTATTTGGTTCATTGTATCCTATCCCATTTTTCTTAAAACTTGCCCTTTGGTTCCCAATGATCATATTTAAGGTATTTGAGCCAATTTCAAATTTTCTAAGGGCATTGGTAAGGTATTCTACCTTTTCCCTTAATTTCCTATTTTCCTCTTCTAAACATGAATCATTTGAACTTGTAGAGGAAGCATGCAAATCATCATCCCTAATAGGCATGGATTCTAATTTTTCTTTAAGCATGCAAATGTCATGTTTCAAAGACTTGTTTTTCCTTTTTGCCTTGAACAAGTCATCATTTTTGCTTGAAATAATTTTAACTAAGATATGGGGAGGAAGATTATGTACCTCACTTACCGAGAAGTCCGAATCCGAAGTTTGACCTCCCCCTTCACTTGAGCTCCCCTCTTCATCTTCACTTGAGCTCCTTCCTTCTTCTTGCTCGGATGAGGTGGAGGCTACATCATCAATCCCCATTAGAGCAAAATTGACTATGTGATGCTCTTCTTCCTCCGATGATGATGAAGGATCATCCCATGTTGCTTTTAGGTTTTGAGCCTTCTTCCCCTTTTCTTTTGTCTTCTTCTCCTCCTTCTTCTTCCCTTCCTTCTTCTTCAAGAGAGGACAATCATCTCTTATGTGTCCTTCTCCTTGGCAATTGTAGCAAATTACCCTCCTTGTTCTACTTTTACTTCTTGAGCTTTTCCTAGCATGAGATTTGTTAGTAGAAAAAGATTTAAATGCTTTTCTCATCTTCCTTACCATATACGCCTCTTGGTCACTATCCATTGAGGCACTTGACTCCTCGGAATCGGAAGATGATGGAGATAGAGCTTTCTTCTTCCCTTTTCCCTTGTTTGCCACAAGGGCTACTCCTCTTGATCTATGAGCTTCTCCATCCAATCCCTCAACTCTTGTTTCATGAAGCTCCATTGTTGAGAAGAGTTCATCTAGAGAGGATTTCTCTAGGTCCTTTGATATGTAATATGTATCTACAATGGAACTCCAAGTTGTGGATCTTGGAAAAGCATTTAGGGCTTTCGTAATCACGTCTCGATTTGAAAGTGTCTCACCTACACTTGTTAGTCCATTAATAATCTCCTTAATTCTACAATGTAAAATTGATACCTTTTCTCCTTTCTCAAGCTTGATATTGTTGAGTTGAGTTCGAAGGAGATCTCTTCTTGCCAATTTCGCTTCCGATGTCCCTTCATGAAGCTCCACTAGCTTTTCCCATAACTCCTTAGCGCTTGAGTAGGTTCCAACCCTCGTTAGTTCTTGTTGGGGAAGGACATTTTGTAGATGATGTATGGCTTTAGAATTCGCTACATGTTCTTCTCTTTGCTTCTTGGTCCATCTTGTTATGTCGATTGTCTCATTGCGTTCATCCTTTGGCTCTTCAAACCCATTTCTCATGATTAGCAATATGTCAAAATCGGTATTGAAAAATACCTCCATTCTCTTCTTCCACCAAGAGAAGTCGCCTTCGAATTTGGGTGGATGAATGTTTGAGCCGGCCATTTGATGAAATGCTCTTCTTGGCGATTAGTCCGTTGAAGGGCGTCCTCGCTCTGATACCAACTGTTGGAGGATCGGTGGCCGGCTTGAAGGGGGGTTGGATAGCTAGGCCACTCCCAAATCGATTTCTTCTCTACAATACGTTAGTTTGCACAAGCGGAAATATAGAAACTAAAAACAAAGAAACACAAACGAGAATACAAACGCTAACACGCTCGATGTAACGTGGTTCGGAGATTGCTTGCTCCTACTCCACGACGTGTCCTTGAGGTGGACGAGCCCTTGATCCTTTGGTGGATCAGTCCCCGACAATCTCCGGCTAAAGCTTCTCCTTCTCGGTGGAGCAAACCTCTCACAAAGTTCTCTTCCTCTTTACAAGATGAAACTTAGGGTTAGAAGGAAGAGAGTTGGCTTGGAAGCTTTGGGCAAGATTCAGAAGGTTTACAATTGTTGGTGCAACATCCCTCAGGTCAAGGTTGACCTGGTTAACCAAGCTGAGTCTTGGTTTGGGTTTAGATGTTTGACAATAAGATATTGATCGAAGAAGAGTCAAGTAGGTCAAGGTTGACCGGATACTTGACTGGGAAGTCCTAACTGGCAAGCTAGGCAGAAGGAAACCCTAGTGAGTGAAGCTAGGTGAAAGTCCTGGTGAGTGAAGCCAGGTGAAAGTCCTAGTGAGTGAAGCTAGGCAGATGGAAAACCCTAGTGAGTGAAGCTAGGTGAAAGTCCTAGTGAGTGAAGCTAGGCAGATGGAAAACCCTAGTGAGTGAAGCTAGGTGAAAGTCCTGGTGAGTGAAGCCAGGCAAGGAAGGAAATCCAGATGGATCAAGGATGATCGGACATCTGGTGTTGGGAAGTCCAAGTAGGTCAAAGGGATTGACTGGATACTTGGCAAGGAAGGAAGTCCAGATGGGTCAAGGTTGACCAGACATCTGGTGGAAGTCCAAGTAGGTCAATGGAGTGACCGGATACTTGGCACGACGAGTAAAAGTCCAAGTGGGTCAAAGGGATTGACCGGACACTTGGTGGGGAGTCCTGGCAGGTCAAGGGAGTGACCAGATGCGAGGCATGATGTACCAACAGGTCAAGGTTGACCGGATGTTGGTTAGGGAGGTTTGGGACTTGGTTTTGGGCAAAAACCAAGTGCTGGATCGATCCGTGGATCGATCCAGGATGTGGATCGATCGGTGGATCGATCCGATTCTTCCTCAGAAACTCGGATCGATCCGTGGATCGATCAGGTCCCGATCGATGGGACGCGGCTGCTTCGCGCGATAAGCGCTGGATCGATCCGTGGATCGATCCAGCGAGTAACTCGGATCGATCCGTGGATCGATCCAGCCTCCGATCGATTCGGAACATTTGAATCGATCGGGATCCGACCGCTGGCGTCGGTAAAGCGAGCGTGGTCTTCGGCATATCTTCACGAGCTCTTCTCGATTCATTCCAGCTCCTCCACTCTCTACAAGCACGTGATCGCCGATTCTTGAAGGTTCTTGGAGGCTTTCCAAGTCAAGAGGCGGATCTATTGCAAGAGGAAGAAGTTAGGGTTAGGGTTTTTACTGCACATCTTGTAAGCTTTTGCTTAACTTGTATTTCCCTTTCTTCTTCTTGTATTGAGAGTGTTGTAGGGCTTCTCCGCCCTCGGTAGTTACCGAAAAGGAGTGTTTCATAGTGGAGGGTGCGTGCGTGGTGTGGATCCTTGGATTAGTCACCTCCTTTGGAGGTGGATACCAAGTAAAATCCTAGTGTTAGCGTGGTTGTATTTGTTTCTGTATTTTCCGCTGCACATCCAAGAAGAAACAAGCAACGTCAAGCAACGAAGCGCACCGAGCGAACGCGACAAGCTATTCACCCCCCCTCTAGCTACTTTTGGTCCTAACAAGTGGTATCAGAGCAAGGCCGCTCTTCACCGGAATCATCGTCGGAAGGGTCAAGCATATCAAGAAAAGCTAGAGGGTGAAGAAGTTGGAGCAAATTCTTCAAGTTCAAGACCTCATCAAGCTCAACTTCAAGATGCAATTCCAAGATGGACTTGGATTTGACACAAGGGTGGCTCCACCATACACTTCCACAAGTTTTGATTCTTGGAGATCAAGAATTGAAAACTTCCTTATGATAGAGATAGAGCAATGGTTTGCTCTAATGGAAGGCTTCAAAGCTCCAACGAACTCCAAGGGCAAGCTTCTAAAGAAAAGCAGATGGAGCTCGGAGCAAATTCAAAGGGGCGAGGCAAATGACAAAGTGACCAAGCTTTTGGTCAACTTATTGCCTAGCCACATCTTGGCTCAAGTTGGAGAATTCAAAGATGCCAAGGAGCTTTGGAGCAAATTGGCCAAGCTTCATGAAGAGATCCCCTCCACTGTACGAGATCAAGAAGAATCCAGAGAGGGAGACTCTTTGGAGCAAGACCAAGAGGAGGATTCCGAGGTTGAGAGATGCTCAACCTCCGAAGAAGAGGAAGACCAAGAAGCTTCATCCTCAAGGGAATGCAACGAAGGGAACAAGGAGGGAGCATACTCCTTGTTTCATATTCAAGATGATGAAGCCTCCACCTCTAGGATTGAGGGGGAGCAATCCTTGGTGACACCGGATCAAGAAGAAGAAGAAGCTTCTACATCCGGGTCAAGAGAAGAAGAGGAGGAAGAAGCTTCTACCTCCACAAGTCAAGAAAAATCAAATGGAGGAGAATCAAGGTCCGATCAAGAGGAAGCTTCTACCTCCGGATCCAAAGAAAAAGATGCCACTCCTACGAGCAAAGGTATAAATATTTCAATTAATAATAAAAATCATATTATATGCTTTGAATGTAGGGAACATGGGCACTACAAGAGCAAGTGCCCTAAATTAGCCAAGAAGAAGGGCCAAGTGGCACAAAAGGGCAAGGTGAAGCCCAAGGAGACCATCCCCAACACAAAGAAGAGCAAGGAGCATATTATATGCTTCTCTTGCAATCAAAAGGGGCATTATCGTAGTCAATGCCCCAAGGGAAGAAGAGGGTCAAGGCTCAAGGAGGCACTAGTCAAGGGGGAGCCTCCAAGGTAAAGAAGAAGGTAACATTTATTGAGCCTACTCCTTTACATTATGGTAAAAAGCATGATAATTCTAATTTTTATCATTTTAATGCAATTTACCATAAGAATAGGAAGCATGAGGGCTTTAAGGAAAAGCATGTGGCCCTACATGCCAAAACTACTACACCTAAGGTTAGGAATGTAGGTAAAAGGCTAGGCAATAACTCTAAGGATTTTAGATACAAGCCTAGAAACCAAAATGCTCATGGACTTAATGAAAAACCAAATTCTAAGGATTTAATGATAGAAAATCAAGTCTTGAGATCAAGACTTGATAAAATGGAAAAGACCCTAAAAAGGATGGAAAATATCCTAAAAGGGCAAAATGAGCAAAACCTAGGGCTAGGAAAGTCAAAGCCATCAAATAGCCATAGAGGTTTGGGATACAAACCAAAGGCTAAGAAGGATGTGCCTAGTTATCATAGGGTTCCATATAGTTATGGAACAAACCCTAGGTTTAGTGGTCAAGTCAAGAATACTAGGGAAGTCATCCCTAAGAGTATTTTTGCAACCAAAGTGACTAAGACTTCTAAGAAGTCTAAGAAAGTCACTAACAAGGTCACAAGGGAGGCTATCCCTAGGGTTGACCTAGAAAATGTGACCAGGGCTTCTAAGAAGCCCAACAAGGTCACTAGGAAGGTATCTAGGGAAGTTATCCCTAGTGAGTACCTAAAGCATCCAAGGAGCACCAATAGGTGTTGGGTTCCTAGGAGCATCTTCTCTATCCCATAAATGGGTTAGAGAGTGTCAACTCCAATTAGAAGGGTAGTTAACCCAACTTTGAGGAAATTGACACTCAAGGAGCATTTTCAAGGTTTTGTTAACCTTTGAAAATGAAATGGAACTGTTATTTACTCCTTGAAAGAGTAAAATGTGCCTAGTGGTGAAAATTTGATTTTAATCTTAAAAGGCACATATTGGGAAATTCATAAGAGCTACCAAGTTGGGATTTTGGTATGTTCTTAGGAAATTTAAGGCAATCCAGGCCTTAACTTTAAAGTGCTACTCTTGTGGAAAAATGAAATATGCCAACATTTGAGGAATATGCTTAATTTCAATTGGCATAAATTAATCAAGGGAATTAGAAATGCCAATTTAGGTTTTGGCGTTTTTTTGACGCACTTAAGGGCAATCTAGGTTTAAGTTGTAAGTTTAGCTAAGGTTTTAAGGATACTTAGATAGCTAATCTAGGTATATTTTATTTATGCTAAACCTTGCCATGATTGTTTGCCCATCATATGCCATGACATCATGTTTACTTTTGCATTCATGACGTATCATGAAAAAATACAAAAATACCATGTCATGTCATGCATACATCATGTAGTTATAGGAATATTTCTTTTGAAAGTTATTTTATTTGGATGTATGCCATAACATTATCATGCATTAGTTTAATTCCTTGTAATTAAGGACAAAAGGCATTTAACAACAATTATTAACAAGTGACATCCTTGGTGGATGTCTAGTATATATCTAAAATGCCTAGATAGATATGCATGATCCCTAGAATAGGGCAAAACCAAAATCTTACATCTCACAAGGACTATAAGATGAATTGTATGTGTTTTAGTGCACATTAGATACAAGTGAGATGTTAGGAAGATGAACAAAACTCAAGATGTTGATTTAGTGCATTCTTTTGAGTTTTAGGTTCATCAAAACACATAGTTATGTGTATTCCCATCATTGGGAAAACTAATGTACAAGTCATGTGCATTAAGCCCAAGGAATATGGTGGGATATTGGTTTTGAAAAAGTTTTCAAAATGATTTTGGAAAACCTTGGTGAAGGCTATCTGTTGATAGTAATCACCATTGTATAGTTAGACACAAACTTGAAGAAAACACTAAAGTTTTTGCAAGTTTTCAAGTTTGTGTCAATCTTTGAAAATATGATGTATTTTCATAGAAAACTATTTTTCCTTGATAACATATGCCCTAAACATTGTCTACACGAAATTTCATAATTTTTGGATTTTTGTAGAATTTTCTAGGGGTTTCTGAAGTTGACTGAAATGGAATTTCAGCAACTATCAGAGCTCCGATCGATCCATGGATCGATTGGAGTGCTGAATCGATCCATGGATCGATTCAAAGGCAAATCCTGTGAGCAGAAGCTCGCTGGATCGATCAGCCGATCGATCCAGGTAGTCTGAATCGATCAGTGGATCGATTCAGAAAGGTTCAATCGATTGGAACCCAACTCCAATCGATCCAAGTTGCTGATTTTGGCTGGGAAAGCCTGATTTCAGCACTTTGAACCTATTTTAGTCTAGGTAACCATTCCAAACCCATGAAATACATTTGTATACATAAAAAGGGTGTTTTCGTGTTGAAAACAACGATGGAATGGTAAAGGAAGACTTCATTGAAGTTTAGGTTGAGGTTTGTTTCAAATTTTAAACATTTGAACCTCAAAACTTCTAAATCTGGGTTTCCTAAAGGTTTAGGGATTCCAAGTCATTGTTGGTGCAATGACAGAAGTTACCACCATGTCTTTAGGGGGAGGGACTCTTTAAAGACATGAAAATTATTTTTCATGAACCTTGGAAGGTGGTTAACCTTCTGTTGTGAACTTGCTCAAGGTTGAGCATTTAAACTTGAAATGGGGATAAATGGGGAGTGGATATCCTCATCATTTCAAGTGGCAACTCAAGAGGTTGAAAATGCTCAAGGTTGGGTATTTGTCAACATTGAGGGAGAAGTTAAGGATAATGAAGGGTATGGGACCTTCAATATTGAGTTGATCACAATGAGTGAAATTGTGATCACGATGAGCAACTCTTCAGGGGGAGAGTCTTCAACAAATGGAGTTGTTGAAGTGTGCCCAAAATTGGAGCATAGGTTGATGTGTGTCCAAAGACGGGTTGAGGTGGTTTATTAGTAGGAGGTTGATGTGTGCCAATAGGGGAGAATGAAAGGAAGTAAGTTAGGTTTTCATTACCTAGAGGGAGTTTGCCCTCTTAAGGGGAGAATGAAAAGCTTAATTTATGGGTTCATTACCTAGTGGCATGAAGAAGGAGGCTATAGGATTAGCCTAACTTACATGTGGGATTGTAAGTGTTATTGTGGTATTGTCAAACATCAAAAAGGGGGAGATTGTTGGTGCAACATCCCTCAGGTCAAGGTTGACCTGGTTAACCAACCTGAGTCTTGGTTTGGGTTTAGATGTTTGACAATAAGATATTGATCGAAGAAGAGTCAAGTAGGTCAAGGTTGACCGGATACTTGACTGGGAAGTCCTAACTGGCATGTTAGGCAGATGGAAAACCCTAGTGAGTGAAGCTAGGTGAAAGTCCTGGTGAGTGAAGCCAGGTGAAAGTCCTAGTGAGTGAAGCTAGGCAGATGGAAAACCCTAGTGAGTGAAGCTAGGTGAAAGTCCTAGTGAGTGAAGCTAGGCAGATGGAAAACCCTAGTGAGTGAAGCTAGGTGAAAGTCCTGGTGAGTGAAGCCAGGCAAGGAAGGAAATCCAGATGGATCAAGGATGATCGGACATCTGGTGTTGGGAAGTCAAGTAGGTCAAAGGGATTGATGGATACTTGGCAAGGAAGGAAGTCGAGATGGGTCAAGGTTGACCGACATCGGTGGAAGTCCAAGTAGGTCAATGGAGTGACCGGATACTTGCACGACGAGTAAAAGTCCAAGTGAGTCAAAGGATTGACCGGACACTTGGTGGGAGTCTGGCAGGTCAAGGGTGACCGGATGCGAGGCATGATGTACCAACAGGTCAAGGTTGACCGGATGTTGGTTAGGGAGGTTTGGGACTTGGTTTGGGCAAAAACCAAGTCTTTGGATCGATCGTGCTGATAAGATGTGGATCGATCGGTGGATCGATCCGATTCTTCTCAAGGAAAGCTTGGATCGATCCGTGGATCGATCCAGGTCCCGATCGATCGGCCGATCGATCGGGCGATCCCCGCGATGGCCGGATCGATCCGTGGATCGATCCAGCGCTTATCAGAAGCTCGGATCGATCCGTGGATCGATCCAGCCTCCGATCGATTCGGAACATTTGAATCGATCGGGATCCGACCGTCGGGTTTAAAGCCGCAGGCGAGCGTGGTCTTCGGCATATCTTCACGAGCTCTTCTCAGATTCATTCCAGCTCCTCCACAGCTCTCTACAAGCACGTGATCGCCAGTTCTTGAAGGTTCTTGGAGGCTTTCCAAGTCAAGAGGCGGATCTATTGCAAGAGGAAGAAGTTAGGGTTAGGGTTTTTACTGCACATCTTGTAAGCTTTTGCTTAACTTGTATTTCCCTTTCTTCTTCTTGTATTGAGAGTGTTGTAGGGCTTCTCCGCCCTCGGTAGTTACCGAAAAGGAGTGTTTCATAGTGGAGGGTGCGTGCGTGGTGTGGATCCTTGGATTAGTCACCTCCTTTGGAGGTGGATACCAAGTAAAATCCTAGTGTTAGCGTGGTTGTATTTGTTTCTGTATTTTCCGCTGCACATCCAAGAAGAAACAAGCAACGTCAAGCAACGAAGCGCACCGAGCGAACGCGACAAGCTATTCACCCCCCCCTCTAGCTACTTTTGGTCCTAACAACAATGAGTATCAGTAACCCCTTCAATGCCCCAAAGCTCCCCTTAAATAAGAGGAAAGAGTTGATCACCAATCAACTCAAACCCTGACACCAGTCGACTGGTCCATGCACCAGTCGACTGGTGCTAGCCGTTAGGCAACACCAACGGCTCTCTTTAGAGCCCGTTTTCTGCCAACGGTCATGTACCAGTCGACTGGTCCCCTTAGTCGACAAGCACAGAATGCTTCGTGCATTCTGTGAAGCTGGATCGGTCGACTGGTCCCAGTACATTCACTCCTCTCATCCTTTCCGGAGTCGCCTTTGAAGTCCTCTTCCTCGGCCTTCGTCCCTCAGATGCACCCGAGCCCGCGGCTCCTCTCCGTGCCATCCTTCACGCTGCCTTGAAGTCCACTTCCTTCGGCTCCACTCCATTGCTCATCGTCCGCGCGGTCCCTCGGATGTCTTCCACACCATCCTTCACCGACTCAACGATCCGAGCCCTTGGATGAGCTTCCCGAACTTAGTCACACCAAGTTCTTATGTGTTCCACCAAGTCCTGCATGACTCAAACACATATCAAATACATATGAAAGCATAACTTAAACTCTTTGACACACACATCAAAACCTAGGTCGATTGCACCAACAGAAAGCTCGTCTGCTCAAGCTCTTCGTCGGAATCTTCTGACGAGAATTCGTCCCAAGTTGCTCGCAGTGCTTTCTTTTTACTCTGCTTCTTTGCTTCCTTTTGGTTTGGGCAGTTGGCTTTTACGTGTCCCTTTTGGTTGTAGCCATAGTAGGTTACTTCGAACTTGACTTTTGGACTGGCTTGCACCATCTTAGATTGAATCGCCTTCTTAATGTCCTTATTTGTGAATCCCTTCTTCTTTCTATAGAGCTTGTGTACTAGGTTAACGAGTTCAGCTGCTATCTTGTCATCGCCATCTTCTGAGCTCGATTCTTCTTCAGACTCTGGTTCAGTTTTACGCTTTGTTTTTGCTTCATGGGTTCTACTTGTACCTGCAATCAAGGCAATACTCTTCTCTGCTAAGCATGCATTAGTCTGTTCATGCAATTCAAATTCGGAAAAAAAGTGTTGGATCGCGACGACTGGCTAGAAGGGGGATTGAATAGCCTGAAAAATAATGAAACGAAACCTTTCTCTAACTTTCAACAGAACACTTGCATAAAATAAATTAACTAAACAGAACAGAAAGAAGAGGTAAGAGGATTTTTACTTGGTTACAACCGGGGAGGTTGTTAATCCAAGGAAAGTGTAGCACTATATACTCCTTCAGGCGGAGAAGCCTCTTACAGCAGTGAAAGCGTAAAAAGAAAGAAGCTAACTAAAAATGAGGCGCACAAGTGTTGGATTACACAGTTTCTGAGTTGATATGAAGCTTCTGGACCAAGGCTGTATTTATAACCTTGGTCGGGGTACCCCGAAGTGTTCTGGGTGCACTGGGGGGATAAAACTTTATCCCCAATGCACAGATCTCGGTTTGACCGAGATCTGGATATACTTTCAGTCCAAGTGGTCGGAAGGGTTTCAAGCGCCTCGGACTGTTCCGGGTGCCCCGGGTGGGAAAGTCAACCTCGTTGACTTTTTCAGCCCGGGTCTTCTGCTCTGGCTCCGTTCGCCTTAGTCCAAGTCTTCCGCTCGCTTGGGTGATCTCTGCCATCCGGAATAAGGCTCACCCAAACCCAACTTCCGATCTTCTCGAGCAAGCTTCTGCTCTGGCTTCTCGTCCCTCGGAATCGTCGCGTGCTTCCTTCTCGTCCGCCAGCGTACTCATCCGCAGTCTTCGTCCCTCGGTCGCACCCCGTGCCGACCTTCTCGCTAGCTGCATCTCTTGCTCTTTGAGCAATCTTCCGCTCCGGCTTCTCGTCCCTCAGAACCACCGCACACTTCCTTGTCGTCCGTCGGTGTAGTCTTCCGCAGCTACTCATCCCTCGGACGCACCGCGTGCCATCCTTCTCACCAGCTGCGTCTTCCGCTCGACTACCTGTGCTCCTAAGCTCCTACACACTTAGACACAAGGTTAAAAATTTCCAGGATCTAACTTAACTTGTTGATCACACCAAAACAACTTTGGGGTTCCAACAAAAAGTTCATCTAACTTAATTAAAGAAAGATCCTTGGATACCTTGTAAGCATCTACCATGGATGCCCATAAGGTCTTCCTTGGAAAAGAGTTTAACACATAGCTGATTATGTCGCGGTTCTCCACCTTCTATCCGATGGCGTGCAGGTCGTTGAGGAGGTCTTATATACGAGCATGAAGTTGGCTCGCTGACTCACCTTCCTGCATTTTCATGTTATGCAATTTATTCAAAAGCAAATCATGTTTGCTTACCTTTGTATCAGAAGTGTCCTCGTGCAGCTCGATCAGTTTTTTCCATAGCTCTTTCGTGCTTGAGAATGGGCCGACTCGGTTTAACTCTTCCTTTGTTAGTCCACATTGAAGAGTGCACGTTGCTTTGGCATTGTCTTCGACCTTCTTTATTACGCTTGTATCCCAGTTCTCTCATGAAACTGGTTTTCTCGTGCCGTTGAGTGGGAGTGTGATTCTAGTTTTGATGATCATCCACATCTCGAACTGGGTTTGAAGGTAAGACTTCATTCGACCCTTCTAGTAGCCGAAATCTTCGCCGATAAAGAGTGGAGGTCGAGCTGTGCTATAGCCTTCTTGATGGGCCATTAAAGTAGAAAAATAACTTGCACACAAAGAAACAAAGAAACTTGTTCCAAGACTTGGTCTTGGATTAGTAGTGCGGGATAAAGAAAAATAAAGACGTGAACTCGAGTGATGTTGCACCAACTTCGAGAGAGAAACTTGATTGCGATAAAACCAGATCGGAAGACGGTAATTTTACCGATTCCGATTGACTTCAAAAAATTGAAAATTACCACGAAAAATTGCTTGAATAATGGTTTCACCAATTCAAAGTGACCCCGCTCTGATACCAATTGTTGGATCGAAAGCGCTAGAGGGGGGGGGGGGGTGAATAGCGCTCGTGACTATTTCATTCATTTTGGAAAACTCAGAATTATGCAGCGGAATAGAGAAAAGAAACCAACGCAATCACTAACAAGTTTTTTTTATTTGGTTCGGAGCCTGTGGCAACTCCTACTCCAAGGCCCACGATTGTTGATCCCTTTCGGTGGGTAATCACTATAAGTCCGAAAAATTACACTTGAAAGTACAATAATTAATAATAAAGAAATTCGAAGCTTCTGGTCGTCGGAGTTAAGTTACGACTTTGTCGGATTTTTCTTTTGAGCAGCACACGGAAGAAAGATCGCTATCTTGTGTTGTCCTTTAGTTGCTGCTCGAGACCTGCTTATAAGGCTTGTGGAGGGCACCTCCAACACCATGGAGGGTGCCCTCAACCCAGCCGATTCCGCAACGTGGATGAGCTCTGAACAGGTCACCGCTTATCCGCCTGAGGGCACCTCCAATCCCATGGAGGGCACCCTCGCGCCAGTGTCTAAGGCGCCCTTAAGCTCCATGAGGGCACCCTCTGATGTGCGCAAATATTATGATCATTTACGCATATTTTAGCGCACATTCACGTACTTTATGCATATATATTCGTTGCATGATTGCCTCGTTCATCTTGTATTCATTATATATACTCTTTTGTTCAGATATCTTCTCTTTGTTTGATTTTGTATTGACAGGGACAACTTTCAGAGCGAAAACGACGATTATCAACATACTGGAATAAGCCGAAGAACACGACCGTGCACTCTTGGCACGGTTGTGTGACTTGATAGAAGGGGAGCAATGCACGACCGTGCAATCCCTGCATGACCATGTGGTCGAGACTGAGGCAGTTCAACACACGACCGTGCAACCCTGCACGGTCGTGCCACCCCGAGACCGAGACCAGGAAGTGCCCAGCCATGCATCCTTGCACGGTCGTGCGGCATGGACCGAGGCCAGACACCACACGGCCATGCCAATTGGCACGACCGTGCAGCGCCATCAGAGAAGGAGATGAGCACGACCGCGCTATTTAGGCACGACCGTGTCGTCGTAGCTAAACCCTAGTCTATATAAGGGTTTTAACCCTTTTTCTCTAGGGGGGAGCGCCAGGAAGTGGGTTGACAGTTGGAGAAACATCTTGGAGTCATCCCATGCCATCTTGGACCTCCATCCAACGATCTTCCACCACCGCATCGACTCCAGAAGTAGAGGAGTGGACCCGAAGGCCACTCGTCGACATAGGATAAGCATATTCTCCCCTTCTTTCTCCGTGTCTGAAGATTGTATGTTTATATACATTATGTCTTTGGATATTTCTCTGACACTTATGGAGTAGATCCTTTGTTCTAGGATTAGGGAGTAGTTGTAGTTCAGTTTGATGTAAAACTCGCATTATACTTACACTCGTTGGATGATCTTTTATGCTTTGTCTCAATTGCATGTTGCTTGATTGTGTAGAACTTGCTAACCTCGTAGAGGGATTATTCCTAGATCGTACACCTGAGGAGCCCTAGTGACAGGGGTAACCCGTTCACGAACGTCTAGGAAACTTCCTCAAAAGGAGAGGCAAATTCTCCTCAAGGAAGCGAGAGACCAAACCTAAGTCTTAACCACTAATCTTAACTTACCAGTTAGAGTCGTGTCCTCAAGATTTATCGAGGTGCCCTAGTGATAGAGGTAAACCATGACAGGACTTCTTAGGGTCCTTCTTTACTATGGTACTTAAGAATAACCACTTTAGCTTTCGACAATTGCATGTTAAAGGACAACGAGTGTAGGATAAGACGTGACACATCAATACCACCATAACGAAACTGACCTCCTAGAGCTCCTCATAACCAAGAGAACACTTCGACTCACCTGCTCTCGACTCTTCTCCCCAACCTTTCTTCCCTAGATTACTCACAACTATTGGTAGTCTAGCTAACCCTTAGGGAACAATTGCTAGTGCTTATAACCAGTCCCTGTGGAATCGATATTTTTATTACTGACGACGAATCCATGCACTTGCGGAATCGTAACACCCTCGCGCCTTGCTGTGAGGAGGTCTCCGCATGTGACCCGAGGCGCCTCCAAGCTCCATGGAGGGTGCCTCGGTTACTGTTCATCTGAGGCAAAGATGTCCAATTCGTTTCCTGCAAGATACGTTAGTCCAACAAACCAACCATACCCTGTAAAACAAAGTTAGCATAATATGGACATGATAAACAAATCATTTGACAGTTTTTGGACTGTCTTGTTCTAATTTCGAATTCCCATCCGGAAACTCTAGGTCAAACCGACGCCTACTGCTCCCTCACCGGGGAATGCGTCCTCACCTACACTCAGGAGAGTATACCTGTTGCCAAACTGGTTCTCCAGACCGACTGGACTTTTGCTCAGCGTCTGAGGCTCCAGGACTTTCTGCTGGATGCCCGCTCCACGACTCGTCCAGTCTTCCACCTGGTTCGCGACACCAGGACTTTCCACCTAGAATCCCCGACTCTAGGACTTCTGCCCGAAGCCCTTAACATGCCAAGACTTTCCACCTAGGGTTATCACCCCTAGGATTTTCCACCTGCCTAACCGCAGCTAGGACTTTTGCCTAAGTACCCTTAGGACTTTCCTACAAACTCATTCAAACACGTTAGATCACAAATGACCTTAACTTTGAACCCTTTGCCATTATCAAAACTTAGGTTCGATCGTTGGATGCTTCCCGCACCAACAAAAGATGTTAACACTCCTGCGCTGGTTCCAGTAGTCGCTCATCCAGGGGGACCTACCCAACCCACTAAAGGACCTCGAGTGGATCCACACCATCGTCATCCTGAGCCTCGACCTCAAGCAATACAGTATGTAGATGCTCCTGTACACTTCCCACAACGATGGTGCACTTATCATTTGACTAGCACCCACAACACAGAAAACTGTTTCGTTCTAAAGAATCAGCAGGTGGGTAACACCCGCTATCGTCGGTGTTCTCCAATCCCAAATCACCAGTGACATCTGCGGCAGAATAGTCCTCTTAAAATTGAATATCACCCAAGCAGATCACAAGCGGGAACATTACCTCTCCCACCGTACATGCACAAGCATCTGGCCAAGCACAATCAGAACCACTATCGACTCAGCAAGAGGAAAATCACATTAATGCTACTCGCGGTAATATTAATATGATAGCTGGAGGACCCATTGATGATGATTCCAACTGGGTAAGAAAATTGCATGCTCAGCGATTAATGATTCATGTCGTGGGGTGTAGTGCTGAGAAGGCAGCAGAGCCAGAAATCAGTTTTGGGCTTAAAGATTTAGTAGGGGTGGAAGTATCCCATGATGATGCATTGATAATTAAGGTTGTTATAGTCAATTACAACACTTCACGTACTTTTATTGATATTGGTAGCTCTGTTAACATTATCTTTAAATAGGCTTTTGATCAACTGCATATTGACCCGAATGAGCTTCAGCCTATGGTCACTCCATTAAATGGGTTCACTGGCAATGAGGTACAACCATTGGGTCAAATAAAATTGGTCATATCCTTAGGGGAGGAACCCCTTATGTGGACACACAGATCAGTTTTCATGGTGGTGGACGCTCCATCAGCATACAATATTATATTAGGTCGACTGACCTTAAATGAATTCAGGGCAATCATTTCTACTTTCTGCCAAAAAATAAAATTCCCTGTAGATGATCAAGTAGGGGAAGTTAAAGGAGACCAAATAGTAGCACGTAAGTGTTATGTGGAGATTATAAGGGCGGAAGCTAATGCCGTCCGAAAAGTTCAGAGGCTGGATATTAACGCTATTCATGAAAAGCCGCCCACGCTTGTATATGAGGAGAAGGAGGAGGTGCAGATACAGACCGGTCGACCGAAAGCTACTACCTACATTGCGTCTGATCTGGATATTGATCTCAAGGAAGACGTGGTAAAATGCTTAATGAGAAACAGTGACATGCTCGCATGGACACCTAAGGAGGTAAAAGGTGTTGCACCAACAGTTATTGAGCACACTCTGCATGTATACCCAGATGCCCGACTGCTAAAGCAAAAGAAAAGGGACTTCAGAGTCGATTAAAATAAAATTATCAAGGAAGAAGTGGATAAACTACTGGAAGCCGGTTTCCCAGCTGGCTAACTAATGTGGTCTTGGTTTCTAAGCCCGGTAATAAGTGACGAGTATGTATTGATTTCTGAGACCTCAACAAAGCTTGTCCAAAGGATTATTATCCTCTGCCACGAATAGATCAAGTGGTAGATTCTATAGCTGGATGTGAATTCATCAGTATGCTGGACGCCTATCAGGGATATCATCAAATTCTGCTCGCCAAAGAAGATTAGGAAAAGGTTAGCTTTATAACTACTGAGGGTACTTATTGTTACAATGTTATGCCTTTTGGTTTAAAGAATGCAGGAGCTACTTATCAGCAGCTTATGAACAAGGTCTTTCAGAAGCGAATTGGAAGGAACATGAAAGTTTATGTGGATGACATTCTTATTAAATCTATACAGGCTTCTAGTTTATATGCTGATATTGAAGAAACTTGTAGGACCCTGAGGAGGTATAGGCTCAAGCTAAATCTCAACAAGTGTTTATTTGGAGCCAAGAGTGGAAAGTTCTTGGGATACATGGTGACCGAGCGAGGAATAGAATCCAACCCCAGCAAGGTAAAAGCATTATAAGACATGACTCCCCTAAAGAACCTGAAGGAGGCCCAAAGATTGACAGGGAGGATTATTGCCCTGTCTCGCATCATCTCTCGATCGGTCGATCGGAGTCTCCCCTTCTTCAAGGTACTCCGAAGAGTAACTAAGTTCTAATGGGATGAGGATTGCAGTAAGGTGTTTGAAGAACTAAAAGAATATTTGTCTACTCTCCCTATATTAGCTAAACCACTAGTAGGAGAAACTTTGTGGGTGTACTTATCAGCCAATGATCATGCCACTAACTCTGTATTAGTGAGGCAAGAAGAGAAAGAACAATTACCTGTATATTTCTTGAGCCATTTATTAAAAGGAGCAGAGTGTCGATATACGACACTCGAGAAGTTAGCTTATGGGTTGGTTCTAGCAGCTCGAATGTTACGCCCTTATTTTTTGTCACACCCAATTATAGTTTTGACTAACAGTACTCTCGGTCGGGTGCTTGTTAACCTAGAAGCATATGGAAGATTGATTAAGTGGATGACTGAACTCAGTGAATATGATATACAATATCAGCCTCGGGCGGCCATCAAAGCTCAAGCTTTGGCAGATTTCATAATAGAAATACCAAGTCCAGAAACAGAGGAGACCTGGATTATCTATGTGGATGGATCTTCTACTCGACAAGACAGTGGAATTGAGATTCTTCTTATATTTCCCAGGGAAGATCGAATACAGTTATCTATTAGATTGAATTATAGAGGCACCAATAATGAGGCCAAATATGAAACATTGATACCAGGCTTGCAAGCTGCTAAGCATGTGGGAGCTGTTCGTGTGATAATTCATTCTGATTCTCAATTGGCAACACAATAATTGACAGGTAGCTTTGGAATTAGCAATGAAAGACTCAAGCTATATGCAGAGGCCTTTGACAAATTGAAAGCTAAATTTCATGAAGTGTAAAGAAAATCTCTCAAATAGACAATCAACTAATAGATGAGTTAGCTAAATTAACTTCTGTCATTGTTCCTTTGAATTTGGATAGACTAGTGGAACAAATATTATTAGTATCTTGTGTTGAACAACAGACTAATCTAGAAATTCAAGGTGATTGGAGAACACCAATCATTCTATTTTTACGACAAGGAATTCTACCCACTGATGCAGAATAAGCTAGGGTATTCAAGAAGAGGGCAAGCTAATATACTATGATTGGAGATCATTTACATAAGAGGGACTTTTCTAGTACTCTACTCAAATGTGTTGGATCAGATGACATATTGTTGGAACCCCAAGGTTGTTTTGATGTGATCAAACAAGTTAAGTTAGGTACTGTTGGTTTTTGATCCCTGTGTCTAAGTGTGCAGGAGCTTAGGAGTACAGGAAGTCGAGCAAAAGACGCGGCTAGTGAGAATGACGACATGGGAGAGAGCCGACGGGCTCAGTGCATCTAAGGGATGAGGTGCCGCGGAAGAGTACATCGGTGGGCGAGAAGAACGTGCGCGACGTTCGAGGGACGAGAAGCCAGAGTGGAAGCCTGCTCGAGGAGAAGGTCGAAATTGGGTTCGGGTGAGTCTTATTTTAGTTGGTCAAAATCATCCAAGCGAGTGGAGCCAGAGCGGAAGACCCAGACCGAGGCGAGCAGCACTGGAGCAGAGGGCCCGGACCGAAAAAAGTCAACAGTGTTGACTTTAAGGGTTCGGGCGCCCGGAACCCACCCTTCTGGGCGCCCGGAATGCGATATTATCCAGATTACGTTTGACCATAATCTGTTGCGAAAGGGATAAAGTTTTATTCCCTTCCAGGCGCCTGAAATCCTTCCAGGCGTCCCGACCAAGGCTATAAATACAACTTTGGTCCAGAAGCTAGAGAAGAACAAGCATTCTTGCAACAACACTTGTACACGCTCTAGTTTTCATTTAGCTTCTAATTTTTTGTGCTTACACTGCTGTAAAGAGGCTTCTCCTCTTGAAGGAGAGTTAGTGTATTTCATTTCCTTGGATTAATAACCTTCTTAGTTGTAACCAAGTAAATTTAGGTGTCTTTTTTTTTTTAATTCATTTTTTATTCTATCTTTATGCAAGTGTTCTTTTATGTCTGAAAAGGGGTTGCCCTTATTTGTGCAGGGCTATTCAACCCCCCTTCTAGCCGACCACACTATCCCAACACATATAGTATTGTTAGGACCAAAAGTAGCTAGAGGGGGGGGGGTGAATAGCTCGTCGCGTGCTCGTTGTTCGGCGTTGCTTGTTTCTTTGAAGATGTGCAGCGGAAAATACAGAAACAACTCACACAACGCTAACATGGCTGGTTTACTTGGTATCCACCTCACAAGAGGTGACTAGTCCAAGGATCCACACCTACGCACACACCCTCCACTAAATAAAACTCTCCTTTATGGTTACTACCAAGGGCGGAGAAGCCCTACAACACTCTCAATACAAGAAGAAGAAAGGGAAATACAAGTTAAGCAAAAGCTTACAAGATGTGCAATAAAAACCCTAACCCTAACTTCTTCCTCTTGCAATAGATCCGCCTCTTGACTTGAAAAGCCTCCAAGAATCTTCAAGAACTGGCGATCTGGAGCTTGGAGAGAGCTATGGATGTGCTGGAGAGTATCTGGAGTGAATCGGTGAAGTTCTGCTGAAGAAATCGCACGCCAACAGCTATAAACGACGCCAACGGTCGAATCCCAATCGATTGGATTGCTCCCAATCGATTGGGGAGGCTTTGGATCGATCCACGGATCGATCCAGAGCGCCTCTGTGCTCTGGAAAAACTTCTGGATCGATCCAGGGATCGATCCAGCACTTATCGCGCGAAGCAGCAGCGTCCCAATCGATCCACTGATCGATTGGGACCTCTGGATCGATCCACAGATCGATCCAGAGGTTCTCTGTTCGCTAGGACGGTCGTGGATCGATCCATCTCCGGATCGATCCAAACCTGCTGGATCAATCCACGGATCAATCCAAACCTGCTGGATCAATCCACGGATCAATCCAAACCTTGGTTTTTGCCCAAAACCAAGCCCAAAGCCCCCTAAACCAACATCTAGTCAACCATGACTTGTTGGTACATAAGACCTAGCATCCGGTCACCCTTGGCCAGCAGGACTCTCTCACCAAGTGTCTGGTCAATCCCTTTGACCCACTTGGACTTTTCTCTTCTTGCCAAGTATCCGGTCACTCCCTAAGACCTACTTGGACTTTTCTTCCTCGTGCCAAGTATCCAATCCCTTTGACCTACTTGGACTCTTACTGATGTCCGTCAACCTTGACCCATCTGGATTTCTCTTCTACCGGCTTCACTCACCGGGACTTTCCCAATTGCCTAGATTCACTCACTAGGTCTTTCACCGGCTTCACTCACCAGGATTTTCTCCTGCCAGCTTCACTCACTAGGACTTCCCAATTGCCTAGCTTCACTCACTAGGTCTTTCACCGGCTTCACTCACCGGGATTTTCGGACTTCCCAGTCAAGTATCCGGTCATCCTTGACCTACTTGACTCTTCTTCAATCAATATCTTATTGTCAAACATCTAAACCCAAACCAAGACTCAGCTTGGTCAACCAGGTCAACCTTGACCTGAGGGATGTTGCACCAACAATCTCCCCCTTTTTGATGTTTGACAATACCACAATAACACTTACAATGCCACATGTAAGTTAGGCTAATCCCATAGCCTCATTCTTCATGCCACTAGGTAATGAAAGCATAAGTTAAGCTTTTCATTCTCCCCCTAAGAGGGCAAACTCCCTCTTAGATAATGAAAGCCTAACTGACTCCCTTTCACTAGTCTTTTCATTCTCCCCCTATTGGCACACATCAAACTCCCCTGTAGGGCACACTCAACCCATCTTTAGGCACACATCAACCCATGCCTCAATTTCGAGTATACTTCAACAAATCCATTGTTGAAAGACTCTCCCCCTGAAGAGTTGCTCATCGTTGTTCACAACATCACTCGTTGTGATCAACACGATAAAGAAGGTCTCATATCCTTCATTTATCCTTAACTTCTCCCTCATTGTAGACAAATGCTCAACCTTGAGCATTTTCTAACCACGTGAGTTCCTACTTGAAATAATGAGGATATCCACTCCCCATTTCAAGTTCAAAAGCTCATACAAGAGCATTTTCTTTAAAGAAGGTTAACCACCTTCCAAGGTTCATGAAAAATAATTTTTCATGTCTTTAAAGAGTCCCTCTCCCTAAAGACATGGTGGTAACTTCTGTCATTGCACCAACAATGACTTGGAATCCCTAAACCTTTAGGAAACCCAAATTTAGAAGTTTTGAGGTTCAAATATTCAAAATTTGAAACAAACCTCAACCTAAACTTCAACTTAGCCTTCCTTAACCAATCCATCCTTGTTTTCCACACGAAAACACCCGTTTTATGTATACAAATGTATTTTTAGGGGTTTGGAATGGTTACCTAGACTCAATTAGGTTTAGAGTGCTGAAATCAGACCTTCCCAGCCAAAATCAGCATCCTGGATCGATTGGAGTTGGGTTCCAATCGATTCAACCTATTTGAATCGATCCACTGATCGATTCAGGATGTGTGGATCGATCGGCTGATCGATCCAGCGAGCTTCTGCTCGCAAGAGTTGCCTTCTGAATCGATCCACGGATCGATTCAGGAACTCCAATCGATCCACGGATCGATCGGAGCCTCTGATAGTTGCTGAATTTCAAATTCAGCCAACTTCAGAAACCCCTAGAAAATTCTACAAAAATCCAAAAATCATGAAATTTTCTGTAGACATTATTTAGGGCATACTTAATCATGGAAAAATAGTTTTCTATGAAAATACATCATATCTAAAGATGAATTGGGGACGAGCTAACATAGTCCCATATTGAAAACATATGGAAAAGATCATGGGTTTATAAGAGAAAGATATCTCCATTGACATGAGGCCTTTTGGGTAGAGCCCAAGAGCAAAACCATGAGGGCTTAGGCCCAAAGTGGACAATATCATGTCATTGTGGAGATATCTAAATTCTTTTCGATCCTACAATTGGTATCAGAGCCTAGACTGCCAGAAGGTTTAACCGCCGACTGTGCACAAGAGTTATGGTCTAATTGAACCATGTGAGTACAATATTGACCTCGAACAAAGAAAGTGGGGGCTCCTGTGTTCGGATCAAGAGGACCAGACACCAGGCAGGAAGTCCTAGTAGGTCGGGTGGACCGAGGGGCAGGAAGTCCTAGTTGCGGCTAGGCAAGGAAGTCCTAGTAGGTCGGGTAGACCGAGGGGCAGGAAGTCCTAGTAGGTCGGGTAGACCGAGGGGCAGGAAGACCTGGTGGGTCAAGGATCGGACGTGGGAAGCCCATGGTCCTTTGTTTGAGGGGGAGATTGTTGGGGTTGCAAGGTTGCAAACATAGTCCCATATTGAAAACATATGGAAAAGATCATGGGTTTATAGGAGGAAGATATCTCCATTGACATGAGGCCTTTTGGGTAGAGCCTAAGAGCAAAATCATGAGGGCTTAGGCCCAAAGTGGACAATATCATGTCATTGTGGAGATATCTAAATTCTTTTCGATCCTACAAGTATATCCTACAAGAAGTACATCAAGGTTCTTGCGACAGTCATATAGGAGGTCGATCTCTTGCTAGAAAGATATTATTAGCTGGATATTTTTGGCCTACTTTACAAGCAGATACTGCTCATCTTTTGAGAACTTGTTTATCTTGTCAGAAATATCAAAATATTCCTCATCATCCTATTGGATTATTAAAGACTTCTATAGTATATTGTCCTTTTGATCAATGGGGCATGGATATAGTAGGGTCTTTCTCTCTTGCGCATGCTCAGAGGAAGTTCTTATTAGTAGCAGTGGATTATTTCTCTAAATGGGTAGAAGCAGAACCATTGGCTAGAATTATTGAACATACAATTATCAAATTTCTATGGCAACATATTGTTTACAGATTTGGTATTTCACATAAAATAGTTTCTGATAATGGAAGACAATTTTAAAGGAGGAAAATTAAGAAATGGTGTTTTGATTACGACATCACACAAGCTTTTACCTCTGTGACATATCCACAAAGTAATGGACAAGCCGAAGTAACCAATAGAGAAATTATCAGAGAACTTAAAATTAAATTAGATCACGTGGGTGGCAGTTGGATAGATGAACTACCTAGTGTACTGTGGGCATATCGTACTACTCATCGAGAAGTCACAAGAATTACTCCTTTTCACCTGGTTTATGGTGGTGAAGCAGTGATTCCAATTAAAGTCGGAGTAGAGTCCAATCAGAGAAGGCTTTATGATGACAACAATGTGGATCGACGCCTTATGGAGCTTGATTTAATAGAGGAAGCACGGGACAAAGCAGCAACCCAGCTTATTTCCTATCGGCAAAGAATGAGACAGAATTATAACAAAAGAGTTATTCCAAGGTTCTTTTAGGTAGGTGATCTGGTATGGAAGCACATCAAGCCCATAGGAGATGTTAACAAGCTAGAACCTTAATAGGGAGGACCTTGTAAAATCATACAGAAACTTGTATCGGGCGCCTATTACCTCCAAGATGCAGAAGGGAGAAAACTCGAACAGCCTTGGAGTGCTAATCATTTGCAACCATATAGAACTTAGCAAATATGCCTGTAAATCATTTATGTATCTTGTTCGAACATTGTTAATACAAATAACATAGAAAGTGCAGGCAATATTATTTGGGGAAGACATATACTCTTTTTTAAACCTCCATAATAGTTGATCGGGGACCCTAAGGAGTGACCGGTCTGACTTCCTTAGGGGGAATCAGAGACTTTAAACCTCCATAACAATGAATTGGGGACCCTAAGGAGGGACTGACCTGGCTTCCTTAGGGGGAACCGAAGACTTTAAACCTCCATAATAGCCGATCGAGGACCCCTAAGGCGGCATGACTTCCTTAGGGAGAACCGGAGACTTTAAACCTCCATAACAGTCGATCGGGGACCCTAAGGAATGACCAACTTGACTTCCTTAGGGGGAACTGGAGACTTTAAACTTCCATAACAGTCGATCAGAGACCTTAAGAAGTGACCGGTCTAGCTTCCGTAGGGGGAATTAGAGACTTTAAATCTTCTCTAAGATCAACCATGGGTTTTGGCATTAATAGTACTTATTGATGTTTAATTTCGCTCGATCGTACAAATCCGACCGGTCCTCTATACAGTCGTGAAAGCCCAGACGAGCATTTGCATGGCAAATAGTTAATCTCACCTGAGCATACAAATCTGACCGATCCTCTATATAGTTGGGAAAGCCTGAAGGAGCATTTATATAGCAAATATTCAATTTCGCTCATGCATACAAATTCGACCAGTCCTCTATACAGTCGGGAAAGCCCAGAGAAGCATTTGCATGGCAAATAGTTAATCTCGCCCGGGTATATAAATCTGATCGATCCATTGGACAAGTCGGGAATGCTTCATATATAAGTAAGGCACTTAACTTATCATATGAACCTGGAGATCATCGGAAAAAAGTTCATTTATCATTACATATTACTCAGAAGATAACTAGGAGATCTACTTCCTTTGATTATAATTCTTCTATGGGATTTCTCTACATATGGTGAACATATTAAAAAAGTTCATTTATATAAACACTTGGGTGGTTCTGAAGATAAAGAAATCACACAAGGAGAAGCAGGTAAGTATAAACTTTCATTAGCATTTTATAAACAGCAAATGATATACATTAGTTATGAAATTATGAGAAAAGGCAAGTACAAAACCCCAAGTTTACTCAAATTTGCTTAAAAGGTCATTTGGGAGTTCCCGGTTGAGTCGTCGGCGATCTATAAACAAAGGAGGAGGGTCTTCAGATAGACAACCCCCCTCTCTTAATCGTTGGATTACTCCTTCAACAGAGTGAGGGTTCCTACAATTCGTCTAGCATACTCCTCACCAAATTCAGGAGAGCTTAAATAGGCTCTGCGCCTACTTTTCTAGCGCTCTTTCTCGCCTGCCTTATATGCTTGAAATTTAGATTGTAGGCTATCTTTTTCCCCTTGCAAAGTAGTTTTCTCTTCCTTATCCTCCGCTAGTTCTTTTAAGAGCGAGCTTATTTGCAAATCTTGGGCTCGCAATCCTTCTTGTTGTTGTAGAAAGGCAAAATCTTTGGAGGCCAATTCTGGGGCTAACTCAGGAGACCTCGAACCATATGATTGTTGTAACTGGTTCAACAAAGTGGTTTTGTGAGCAACATCCGAGAGAGATTTATCTTTTAAAGCCCTTTTAATGCTAAGCATAGAATTAAGCCCCTGTAATTGTAGCTCTAAGTTTTTTTTCCTCCTTGCGGGATTGATGGGTGTCTTGTAGAGCCTTTTCTAAATTATCAGTAAACTCAGCTTGTGACTTCATCTTATCTCATAGATGAATGAGTTTGTTATTAGGGAGGTTGGAGGCAACTTGCAATTCCTCCACTTTGTCTTTTAAAGTTTGGTTAGTTCTCTCCAAATCTACGACTAGTTTGCCCAAATGCAGGCTCGAAGCATATAGTTGGATAGAATGATAGTAGGGTTACATTTTTTAGGTACGAAATAAGGAAGTTAGAGTCAAAAACTTACTGCAGTGGCTTGACGATGGTGGTCGTCGGCACGCTCAGATAAGGTGCTTCTTTTCATATGCGCCTGAGACTGTAGCCAAGATTCAGCTAGTGCCCCCTTTAGTTATAGTAGTCCATATGAAGCAGGGGTAGAAGTTTGACCAAGTTGGGACGGTAATCCATGGCCTTGTTGGAATAAGATGGAAGGACAGGGGGAACTTGTAAATGGTGAAGAAGATGAAGGAGGAGGTTCAGAAGCTTGTGATGATGGGTCAGGAGAGGAGAGGCTAGTTAACAAAGGGCCCTATTTGACGGGTGTTATAATAGGCCTAGAAGTAATCGATCTCCTGCAAGGAGTTCTTTTGGCGCAGGTCCTGGTGGAAGAGGAAGGTAAGGCTGGAAGAAAGGGTAATGAGTCCGTAGGAGCAGTGGGTATCTCCTCCGATAGAGAAGCAGATGATGTGCGTAGATTGTATACACTTATTTAGCATATTTTAACGTACATTTACATATTTTACGCATGCTTTGTCTATACACTTCTATACTCTCTGACTTACTTTCAGCATAAATACTTTTCTTTGTTCAGAGATCTATTCTTGTGTATTTTCTGTCTTCAGGAGTCAAATTTAGAGAAGAAATGGTGTTCGTGGCTGATCTAGGCAACAAGCAAAGGAAGACAACATTGGCCATGTGAGCCACACGGCCGTGTCAAAGGAGCAGGAAAGAAAATGACCTTGGCCATGTGGAGCAGACATGCCATGTAGCTTCACCAGAGGAGAAGAATGACACGACCGTGTGGATTGTCACGGCCGTGTCATCCCAGCAAGTACAACCAGAACCTGGTCGTGTAGATCTACATGACCCAAGCAACTTCTCCACATGGCCGTGCAGCATTTCAGAGAAGAGGCAAGCCCAGGTCGTGTGAGGTGTCCAGAGGCAAAGATTGGCATGGCCGTGTGTGCCACACGACCGTGTGAGCCAACTAGAGAAAGAACAGTACACGGCCGTGTGACCTTGGCCGAGGGTAGAATAGTTAGGGCCGTGTGTGCCACATGGCCATGGCACGGGTCGTGTGGTGCTTGTGCCCTGCACTATATAAAGAGCTTCTTTCTCTTTTCAAAGGGAGGAGGCTCTCGCTTTTGGAGAGATCAAGTTTGGGGTCAATCTCTAACCGTGATCTAGCGTTCCAAAGCCATTTCCATCTCAGATTCAACACCAGGAGCAAGGGATTGGTTCCGAAGATCACTCATTGTCGCTAGATAAGCATTTCTATTCCCTTCTCTCGATTTGGGTTGAAATGTTTGTGATCTCTTCATCTTCAGATCTCTATCTTTACATTATGGAGTAGATTCATTGTTCTAGGACCAAGGGAGTATTTGTGATATGATTTGATGTAAAAATCTCATGAATGTGCCAATTTCCTATATCAATGATGTTGTTATGTTTTGTATCTATTTGATCTTGTGTGGATTTGATTTCCATGCTGGATTGGATGTTTGTGTCACTTGTGGATCTCGTAGAGGGATTCCCTAGATCGTATGACCGAGGGGCGCTAGTGACAAGCTGCCCTACTAATGGATATCTAGGGAATCACCTTGAAGGGTGAAGCTAGTCTTACAAGGAGGTGGATTGGTTGAGTGCATTTATTCTTTATGCCTTTATGTGGATTGAATGGTGATGTGCTTCTAGGTTGTATGACCAAGGGGCATTGGTGATAGGCTGCCCTGCTAACGGACTTCATAGAGACCATAACTATCAAATTACTAGAGGTATAGATAAAAGTTCCTTGCCGGTTGGCTTCTACAGGAGGAAACCGATAAATTCATGATAATTGAGGATAAGAATTGGTAGATCATCTTACATTGATAAATATCACAATAAAACTGGACTCCTAAAACTCTCACAAAACCAAGTTCTTACATTTGCTTTTCTATTTCTATTTCTAGTTGCTACTCAGTGCGTTCATTTCCTTTGTCGATTGTTTAGCTAATTCGTTATGAGACATCTCTATTGCTTATAAGTAGTCTCTATGAATTCGATATCTTTTTATTACTTACGACGAAATCATGCACTTACGGTTGAGTTAACAATTTTTTGGCGCCGTTATTGGGGACTACGTCTATAACATTAGAGATAATCATTTGAATTAGACTAGATATTTCTTTTCTTTTCTATTACATAGTTGTAACTAGTCTTAGAAATTCTGTTTTCACAATCCTACCTTTTATTTCTGTTTACTTTTTCTTGCAATTTAACTTGCTGCAATTCAAATTCTGCATTTTATATTTTCAGCATTTTGATCTAGTTTATTTTTCGAGTAAAAAGAAATTCTAAAAAAATACTTGAGATTTTGTTCTTGTATGCATAGATCTAACTTTGTAGGAAATCTATTACCTCTTGATCCAGAGATTGATAGAGCTTTTCATAGAAGGAAGATTTTGCAAAGAAATTAAGAAGAACAAGAACGATCTACTATGGCAAATAAACCATTGAAAGATTATGCAGCACCCTATGCCAGAGGGCTTCGTTCTAGTATCACAAGACCATCTATTGAAGCCAACAATTTTGATATCAAGCCTACAATAATTACTATGGTGCAACAAAATCAGTTTAGAGGCGGACCACATGAAGATCCTAATCAACATCTTAAAATTTTCTACGAAATCTGCAGCACAATGAAGATGAATGGTGTTCCATCCGAAGCAGTGAGATTATTATTATTTGAATTTTCTTTAAGAGATAGAGCAAAACAATGGTTGAATTCCTTACCCACTAATAGCATAACTACTTGGGAGCAATGTGAGCAACAGTTCCTTGATAAATTCTATCCTCCAGATAAGACCGCTCACATGAGAAATCTAATTGCAAGCTTCAGACAATCAGAATTAGAATCTTTATTTGAAGCATGAGATAGATACAATAATATGCTCAGACAATGCCCACATCATGGATTAGAAAAATGGTTGGTTCTACATACTTTTTACAATACATCAACTATCATACAAAGACGTCTCTAGATTCTGTAGCTGGAGGGGCACTTATGAATAAAAGTTTAGATGAGGTCGAGGATATAGTTCAGAGTGTAGCGCAAAACCATCATCAATGGGCAACAGAAAGAAGTGGAGGCTATTCTTATGCACCCCTAGCTAAAGCATCAGGAAAATTTGATGTAGATGCAATTACTTTGATGCCTTCAAAACTAGATGCTCTCACTAAAAAGCCGGAGAACATGGGTACAAGTTCTAGCACGGTAAATGTCATAGTATGTGTTTGTGAAACTTATGGAAGCTCAGATCATTCTCAAAACTCATGTCCTTTAGGAGCTATTTCTGCACAAATTAATCAAATAGAGTAGTGTGATGCTATCATGGGTTACAATAAAAAATAGAATAACCTATACTCCAACACATACAACCCTGGTTGGAAGAATCATCCAAACTTCTCTTATAGAAATAATCAAGAACAAGGACCATTCACGGGGATTAAACCAAGCTATCAGCTTGGACAACAAGGCTATCAACAATAATCTTCTCAAGGGTATCAATTTTCTAAATTAGAGAAAATGATTGAAGAAGTTATTTCCAATCAAAACAAAATGAAGCAAGAGATCAAGCTACTCACTCAAAGAATAGACAATTCAAAGAAGCATCAGAAAATACAAGATAGCCAAATTGCCCAGATGGCTTCCTCATCTTCAAGAGCACCAGGACAATTTCCAGGAAAACCTAATGTCAACCCAATGGAACACTATAACAGAATTGAACTTCAGAGCGGACGGACCTTGGGGATTCTCAAGTGACTTCTCCAAAAGGGATGAAAAGTTAAGAAGAGCTCTTTGTTGGGATGTATACTATAAGCCTAACTTTTGTATGAACATCTGTTTTGAAATATTTTGAAATGAGAATCACTTTGGTCAAATGTTTGCATTTTATATTTATATATATGTCAATATAGTTATCCATTTAATTTATATTATAGATAACATAGTGTGTGGTGCCACATAGAAGATCATGTTATCGGTTCCTTATAAACTATAAATAGTAGCTCACAACTAAGATAGATTGGGACAAATCATTGGAATAGTTATACTGTAATTTGGTATTAGTCTGTCTTGACTATAAAATTATATTAGTACACTATGTGTGTATTGAGCAAGACCATTTGAGGTTGTTCGATTTATACTAACTATATAAAAGAATAGAACCTCTGTTATTATGGATGTACGTCCTCTTAATCCCTATATAATAACAAGCACGTATACTTAGTATTTGTTTCTTTAACTTATTAATGAGTGAGATTTATTAGTTAAATCAATAGGCATGATGAGTTGGGAAATAATACTGTTTATATGGTATGTTGTTGATTATAGAAGGAATCTGTGTCCTAATTATTTAGGCTGATGATGTCCCCTTGAGGAGCTCATAAGGATTATCATGTAAACCCTGCAGGTGGGCTTAGTCCGACATGATAATAAAGTTGAGTGGTACTACTCTTTGAATTAGATGTTAATTAATTGAGTTGTCAGTAACTCATTTAATTGATGAACATACCATATCTTAAACACGTGGAGATTAACGCACTCATGATAAGAAGGAACCCATATTGTAATATGGGATTGGTGCGGTAATTCAATAATAACCCTTTAGTGGTATGGGTTATTATTGATGGACTTGAGTTGGGTGTTCGGGCTGAACACAGGAAGCTCAAGCCCATCAGGAGGTCTAAACCAATTCCTCCTCTAGGTCCCTGTTGTAGCCTCTATATAAAGCCTCGCATCCACCCATCCACAACTTGGTTTTGGTTTGGTTTTTTCTCTTACCTTCCTAGGGACGGCGGCAAGGATTTAAAGGGAGTAGGTGGTGCCCCCTAAAACCTAATTTTCCATAATTCTCCCCTCCTCCTTGCTTAGGGTTGGCACCCCCTCCTCATTGCCAAGAGTCGACGCCCTCCTCCTCCTTGGTGGTTGGCACCTCCTCCTCCTTGGTAGCCGACGCCTCCACCTCTACTCCTTAGTGGCTGGCGATTTTCGAAAGAAGCGAAGGGAAGGGTGTTTGTTATCTTGGTAGATCGTCGTCCACACGACCTCCAAGAAGAGGAGAGGAATACAATAGAAGATCAAGAGGTCTTTATCTACAAAGGAAAGGTACAACTAGTTCTTTGATTCCACTGCGTAATTAGTTTAATTTTCTTTGTATCGATTTTGAATACCAACACAAGAGGCTAGCGATCTTGTACTTCAATCAAGGTGTGCTTTGATCCATCAAGAACTTGCTTGATTGATCAAACAACAGATGTCTGATTAAACATGCGGGTTGCTAGGAAAAGTTCTGTACTTGTATAATTTTTGTACAAGAAAATTAAAACAGAATGAAATTCTGGTGCCTTCACTCTCTCCTCCAACACTTGAACCAATTCAGATTCAAGATAAAAGGAGAGTACCAAGAAGGTTAAAGAGACTCTTCCACTTTACCATCAAAGTCAAGTAATCAGCGGGTTCTAGCCTGGAGAGGAAGGTCATAGCCAGCCATACCAGTCGAGGCCGGGGATGACTTTCCTATTCCATTCGAGGGAGAGGAGTGGTCAGAGTTCACGGCTGAGGAGATATTTGGGTATGCTCCGACTTCGGACCATCCTTTAACCTTGACTCAACCCTCGACTTCTCTATCCATCGAGGATCGACTCCCTCCACTTGAGGAGTCCTCCACACAGCTTCGGTAGTCTGTCTCGGATGGATTCAGCACACTTCGAGGGGAGATGACCACTGGATTTACCTCCCTCCGAGACGACATGATCACTATATTCAAGCAGATTTTTCATGCCCTGTGCGCTCCTGAGCGACCACCACCTGCTGACGATGTTATGCATGATCATCAGACCTGATCATGTCATATTATTATATATTGTATATGACTTAACTTACTATCTTCAGTTAGTTGTTTTTCAGTCTGATTGCTAAAATTAGAAATGTGTTTGATAGACTAGGGCCAAAATTTTCAATATTATTTTCAACATTCTAGGGAAAAATTCTTTATTTAATTTTTCTCAAAATTTCTCTATTTTTAGAATTTTAAAAATCAATTTTAGTCTTAGTCTAGATCAAATCCATAGAAAACATGTTCCTATAGATCTAGGACTTGAGCATCTCACCAACATGTTAGGGTTACCTTATTTGTGATTGCCAAACTTAGAAAGGGGTGAGATGCATAGGTAGATTGCTTGGACTTAAGATGCTTATATCAATGCATCAAAATAAGTCTAGGCATTAAGTACCAAACTTATATTAATTATATTAAGTAATTCAGATTAGTCAAACACTAACTGAATAAAATAATTTAATCTGACTTACTAAGTGAACACTGCTATTTTCTGATAGTCAATTAGTTACTAACGGTTAGACAGTTAAGGACAAGTTATAGTTGATTAGATTATTTTAAAGTAATCTCAGGTTCAAGGAGAGGACAAATAAGTCAACAAAATTTTGAAAACATTTCATTTTTTTTCATTTTATTACATGTCTTGAAAAATTATCTTGAAAACTGTTTCAATTTTGTTAAACTACTTTAAAACAATTTTAAATATTGCAGCACTTAGCATTTTAACCTTTTGTTTTAAAACTTTTAAATTTTTTTTTTGGAAAAACTTAGCAAACCTTAAAGTTTCCAAAGTTAGTAGATTTTAAAAGTATTTTCAAATTTATCACTCTTGTAAAAATTCTAACATACGGTGTTTTAAAATTTGTTTTGAAAAATATCTTTAAAATATTTTTACTTTTCAAAATAAGTTGAAACAAATTCGTTTTGAACAGGTTCCTTTCAAAACTCATTTCTTTACTTTAAAATTTTTTAATACATTGTTTTCTTTATCATTTTGAAAGACTGAGTACAAAACTAACTTTAAACATATTTTGTAAAATATTTTTTACAAGTTTTATGGTTATAGATTTTTTTCTCTCCCCCGAAGTAGTCCTGAGATGTATTGTTAAAAAAAATATTTTCTTACTTTTCCTAGCAAACTTTTTTCTGTCATTCATGTTTTTATGAGGAATACCAAAGGAGAAGGGTTAAAGGGTTAAGTTGAAACACATCGAAATCCAAATAACTTAAACCAAATCATGTGTCTATTCATACTTACATTTTTTCCCCTAACTTAATCCAAGTTGTCATTGCATCAAAAAGAGAGAGATTGTTGGTGCAGTTCACACTAACGGTCTAACTTGAGTTTTGATAAATGGCAAGTAAGTTAAGTTAGGTTCCGTCGTGATCTAACCACTTGATACAGTATGCAGGAAATCTAGCTAGGTCGACGGGATAACCAGATAGCTGGTACAAAATCCAGCTAGATCGACGGACCGACTGAATAGTTGGTACAAAATCTAGCTAGGTCGATGGATTGACCGGATAGATGGTAGGAAATCCATCTAGGTCAACAGGCAGATAGTTGGTATGAAGTCCAGCTAGGTCAACGGGCCGACCGAATAGCTGGCACGAAGTCCAGATTGGTCAACGGGCTAATCGAATGTTTGACAAACTGGTAAGTTAAGGTAAGTCACTGGAGGAGAGTGATCAAATGAGGATGTGTCCTGGTTGAAGGGACAGTAGACATCGGTCCAGTTTATGTCCATTTGAGATCCCTAAGCTGAGACCTTAACTAGTTCCTAGTCCTGAGAGGACATAAACTAATTACTACTCTGCATTATTATTAAATTATCCTAATACTTATTTTGCATGGTATTTATGGACTAACATTATTTTGTAGGGAAAAAAATTACCTTTGGATGAACAGTGTCCGAAGGCGCCTTCAAGCAATGAAGGAGCCTTTGTACTGTTCATGGAAGACACCTTCCATGTCTATAGAAAGCACCTTCCACAGGATAAATTTTGACGTCGCGACGGTTAAGTGCCGGGTTGTTCAGGATTAAACTTGCCTCATTGGAGGTGCCTTCCATGGCTATGGAAGGCATCTTCCACAACCTATATAGGCAGGCTCGACCAAGCAACCTACAACAACTACCATAAGATCTAGTACACATTCTTTTGAGGTTCTGATTGCTCCTGCTATGACTCTACTGCAAAGCTGCTGCACCCGACGACTGATCCGAGGACTTCCAATCATGGCTGGCAACTGAGATCGACACGAGTGCTCTAACTTCGATCCCCAAAGTGTCAGTAAATTTTTTTTTGTGTAATTAAACACTGCAAAAAGGACAAGTGCAGGGTGTTGCACTTGTTCTAACTTTCCTTGTACTTTGATTCCCTTTTCCAGAGGTACTAGAAGAGATTTATAGTGAATTACCCATCGATAGGTCTGCGGGACCTGGGTCTTGGAGTAGGAGTTGCCGAAGGCTCCGAACCAAGTAAAACCTCCTGCGTTTTCTGGTGATTGATTTTCATTTTTAAGTTTTCCACTGTGTACTTTACTTTGATTTCAAAACATGAAAAGAAAAAAAAAAAGAGTTTTTGAAAACCACGTATTCACCCCCCCTCTCACGTGCATAATCGATCCAACAGATTCCTCTGAGTGAACCTTCAAGCTTTCCATTCTCTTCCTTTACAATCCATGATTTACCTGAACAATATCCTATGCTCGATGAAGAGGATTTGCCTCCCTCTATCTAACAGTTGAATTAAGTAGTAGATACAGTAAGTTAGTTTTATAATTGTCTTATCCCTTCATAGTTATCTCCTAACCAGATTGATGTATGTAGGGGATCGGTGGTCGGCTAGAAGGGGGGTTGAATAGACGGCACCCCCAAATCGATTGCTTCCTACGTATTCGTTAGTGCGCAAGCGGAAATACAATAACAAATACAAATACGAATATAAACATAAACAAGAAAGAAATGCAAACCAATACACGTCGATGTAACGTGGTTCGGAGATAACTTGCTCCTACTCCACGACTATCCGTAAGGTGGACAATCCCTCAATCCATCGGTGGATTAGTCCTCGGAAACTCCGGCTAGCTCAAACCTCCTTGTGGGTGGAGAAACCTCACCACAACACTCACCATAGACACTTGGACACAAGGAAAACCTTTATCACTTAGTGACTACTAATTAGGTTTTAACCAAGTCTAATTTTGTCACTTTGGCCGGCCATCCCAAGCTCCTTCTTATAGAGCTTGGAAGAAAACAACCCTACTATTTTACCATTACTAGTTGACTGGTGCCAGCCCAACGACTCTCTACCAGTCGACTACTATAGTGCACCAGCCGACTGCTACAATAACTGCTACAGTACTCGTTGACTGCTACAGCCCCCCCCTCCCCCGAATTTTTCCCTGAGTACAATCTCTCATGCACTCATACTCTCAGGACTCACTTGACTCTTATTTTCACCCTTGACCTCTTGTCTTCAAACCTACTTCCTTACTTCCTTTGGCTCTCGTCTCTCGGATGCATCCAAGCCCATGACTCGTCCCCAATGTCATCCTTCGCGTATGCCTCGAAGTCGCTTCCCTCGGCCCTTGTCCTTGTTGCCTTATCCACGGTCCCTCGGATGCTCCATCCTTCACTGGACCCGAAGCCATCAAGCTGAGTCATATGTGTATCCTGCCAATCTGCACACTTATATACACATATCAAATAACAAGAGTAAACCTAACTTAAACCCTTTGCCCAAACACCAAAACACATGGTCGCACGGACAAATGCAGGGTGTTGCACTTATTCTAACTTTCCTTGTACTTCGATTCCCTCTTCCAAATGTACCGGAAGAGGTTTATAGTGAATTACCCATCGATAGGTCTGCGGGACCTGGGTCTTGGAGTAGGAGTCGTCGAATGCTTCGAACCAAGTAAAACCTCCTGTATTTTCTGGTAATTTGATTTTCATTTTTAAGTTTTTCACTGTATACTTTACTTTGATTTCAAAACATGAAAAGAAAAAAAAATGAGTTTTTGAAAATCACATATTCACCCCCCTCTCACGTGCATAATCGATCCAATAGATTCCTCTGAGCGAACCTTCAAGCTTTCCAATCTCTTCCTTTACAACCCATGATTTTCCTGAATAATATCCCATGCTCAATGAAGAGGATTTGCCTCCCTCTATCTAACAGTTGAATTAAGTAGTAGATATAGTAAGTTAATTTTATAATTGTCTTATCCCTTCATAGTTATCTCCTAACCAAATTGATGTATACTAGATTATATCAAGCAGGGGAGAGCTTTTGAGGTACTTTTAGAGAAATCAATCACAAGCTCAACACATTGAACCACCTTAGAAAAACAATTGGAGCAAGAACGTGCGGTGGTGAGCATAAAGGAGCAAAAATGGGAAAACCAAGAAGTCATATTCTTGTACCACCATAAGGAGCTAGATGACAAAATTAAGGAATTGACTAAGTTACACCTTGAAGATTAGATGAAAATACACCTCCTGCAGTGGCAGCCTGATGAGGCAAAAAATTTGCTGGCTCAATCCCTTATGGATAAACAGAGTTTGGAAATATAAACGTTCATTCTGAAGAGCCAATGGCAGATTGAACGAGATTGTAACCTTATGTTAGCTAAGAAATTACAAGAGAGTGAATCAATGTTTAGAGTCCAAAGGGCAAGCGAAAGGATATCAAAATTTATACATGCGCAGTCTTCTTCATGAAGATATGATGCAACAAGGGTGCAATGAGCTTGTTGAGCAAGCCAAAGCTAACTTTGTCGAGTTGGGGAAAGCATTTGACAAAGCCCTGGAAGATAGGTCCATCTTGATCAGGTGTGTATCTGAGGCTTATGAGGAGTCATGCAACATTGATATGAAGTTTGAAACTTTCATATCCTTATAGGCGGAGAGATGGACTAAAAGAGAACAACAACTAATGACTTGTCTAGAATCCAGGAATGCTACCTATTTCCAGTTGGGTTCGAATGAGTAGTGGCCCAATTTAAAGTGCATGGTTATCCTTCAGTGGGTGAACCTGATGACTTTCTGGACCAAACTCAAGCTACAGAAGAACTTCCCCTGAAGCCTTTGATGTGGACATGGATTAACTTCTTAATGATTGTTAAAACTATGAATGACTTGTCTCATTATTTTGAGGAATTTCTGTCTCTATTGCATAGTGTATACATAATTGAAATGAAATACATATGAACATACTTTGTCTATAGATAGTGTTATGATACCATACTCATATCAAGGTAATAAGGAGATAAAAACTATATAAGAAAGAAAGGCGTAGCAGGTGTTTATCGGCTCTAAATTTTAGTTTTAGAGATGTTGATCATCATAGAATATAATATAGATATTAAATGCCGCCTCCGGTGTTTTGGATGAAGATATCATCTATATGAAAATAGAGGGCCTCAAGAAGAAGACATAATTTTGATTGGATAGAATAATATTTGCACATTTGAATATGTCCTGGGCAGTCATACTTCTCCCGAGTATTAGAATAATACTTGTATGTCGATGCACAATTAAGTTTCAGAAAATACATGCAACTTTCTCCCGAGCAATATACATTAGCCACTATAATATGGGCTTAGATTATGCATATTCCTTGGTCTCAATAAGGGTGTATCCTTAATATCTAATGGGACATAAGACCCTACTCCCACTCTGTGCACCACATGATAGGGACCTTCCCATTTAGGTCCCAATTTTTCCCTTGATCCTTCGGGCAATACTTTTCACAACAAAAGATCTCCTATTTGAAAACAGCAGGGGATGACATTTTATTATAAGTTGAGCAATCTAAGATCGATATCGCATGACCCTTGTGAACACTTGCATTCTTCTCTCTTCCATCAGATCCAGTTCCACGTGCCGAAGAACATCATTTTCCTCTGGTGCATATGTATCTACTCTAACAGAATTTAGCATCACTTCAATGGGAAGTACAACTTCCGCACTATATACTATACAGAAAGGAGTCTCGCCAGTAGCTCATCGAGGGGTGGTTCAGAAGACCCACAAGATAAAGGGTAGCTCCTCCACCCAAGTTCCAGTCATGTGTTTTAATTTCATCTTCAAGCTATGAATAATTTCACGGTTGGTTACCTTCGCTTAACCATTCCCCTGGGGATAGGCCACATACATGAATACTTATTCAATTCGAAACTCTTTCCACTATTTGAGTATCATTCTTTCTTGAAATTAACAACCATTCTTAGATATTAAATGTCGAGGAACACAATACCTGCAAATGATATTTTGCCAGAGAAATTTTATAACAGCTTATTGATGTGGAAAATCACAAGTGCATGACTCTGTCGTCAAGTAATAAAATATCAATCCACAGGGACTGTTGATTAAGTACTAGCTGAATTCACAAAGCAAGTTTTCTAGACAGTCAAATTATGTGTGGTCACGAGAAAGCTTAAAAGACTGAGAGACAGACAGACAGTTGAGAGAGTTAATAAGGTTAACGGAAGACAAGTGGTCAAAGGGAGAAGTTGGATTTTGGTGGGGGGGGGGAGGGGGATAATTCTAGGACTTTGATTTCACTATAATGCTAGTTGACGTCCCCAAGTATTGCCCACTTTTCCACCTCCATGTTTACATGTTTACATACTTGTAGAGATTCTAACTAAATTACTAATGCGATCCCGTGAAGGTAGTATCAAATTAACGATTATATAGTCTAAATTACTTAATCCACTTCCTAACACTAAGTCGGAGAAAACTTATTAATCAGTAGCTAGTTATCCTTTGCAAAAAAATTAGCCCATCTTCAAGGTAATGACTCTAAAAAGTTTACTTAAAAGGTTACCCCCTATCACGTGAGGACCAACGATCATACAATCTAGAGCATTTCCCTTTCATAGTCACCAATCCTTCACATCCCATTGCACACACATTCCATCAAATAAGAACAAGACATAAACATATCATAGAATAGGGAAATAACCAAATATATAGTTCATACATCAATATCACATCATAGTTACTTCTTACATCCTAGAATTAAGAGAACTAATCCATAATAAGAGAATTGCAATTCAAAAACACTAAGAAAAGCATTCATATAGTCTAAAATAGAGAATAGAAATTAAAAAAAATACTTAGGGAGAAGATTTCCGATGTCTTTAGATGAATTCCTCACTCTAGTGGTGAATGGATCGTCGGGATGGATCATCGAATGGTAGCTCTAGGGTTTCTTTAAACGGGAAAAACCCTCTCTAAAGGAGGGGGACGAAGTCCCCTAGTCTAAGATCCAATCACTTTTAAAATAGGCATGAAGAGCTTAAATAAGCAAGGGGGCGGACACGCGACACGGGTCGTGCCTCTGGGCACGCGCGCTAGTGTCGGGTGTTGTTGCTTTAGGACGCGACTGAGCACGACCCATATCGTCGAGCACTTCCCATGCTGCTAGGCATGGGCACCCATATTTCCCCAATAGAGAAGAACATGATTCGTGCTCTCCAACATAAAGGAACACGGAGGGCAGTCATGCCCAGTGGCATGACCCGAATATGGGACCGCCCGTGTTCAGCCTTGGGAGCTTCCTTCCTTGATCTTCAATCTTTATTTTTGCACTGTTTTGCTCCCTAACATAGAAAATACACAAGAGAAGTACCATGAATGGAAATAAATTGAAATAAAGTATAAAGATATAAAAACATGAAATATATGCATATAAAATAAGACAAGATGTGCGTCAAATTACGATAAAAATCCTATATGAAATACGTTCATCAAAATCCATCAGACTTAAACCTTTGTTTATCCTCAAGTAAATATTAATATCAAGAATGCATGTGAATTCATATATCTCAAACTTTAATAAGTTCACCTAATCCTATCAAGTAGTATTGTCTTTAACCGAAGACATTCAATCAATTTCACCAAGCCTAACAAGCTAGTTTTAAGTGCACAGTGCATAGTTTGTTCCTAAGGTTTCAAGTTCCTCTCTAAGTCAAGTTTTCATCCCATTGTGTTCCTATAGTTTCCAGTGTTAGACACTTATCGGCCATACACCAAGTTCGCCCCCTCTTCCTAGTATAAAGTCTCAAAGGTATGCTCGGTGTTGAGAGAAATGGATAAGTATTTCCCGAGTAACCTAAATCGGTCTTAAAGGGGCATCTTATCATTTCCACCCACGATAACTATTTTCTATACCATTATTGCCACTCATATTTTTTTCAGTTTTCTTTTACTCAAATGTTTTATTGCATTTCAAATTTTCTTCCATTTTTTTCCTTTTTCTCTCTCTCTTTTTACATGAGACTTTGATTTTTCATAATGGACTAACATAAATCGAGAATGATCCAATAACTGAAATATTGGGAAAGGGTTGCCTATAGTCACTATGGTACCAGTTCAACAAAATGAATTATGCTTATGTTGTAATAAATCAACATTTTGATAACAAATCAAAAGTGAAGTGTAATGCTCAAACTATCAAGTAGGCACATGGTGAAACAAAAATCAACTCAACATCGCTTCTATAAAATTTTTACTATTAGATAGGAAAACATGAATCATCAAAAATGAGAGAATACATCCACATGATAGTACTAATACTACATGCATCAAAATATTGCTTAATGGACAAGGCATGCATGAGTACTTCTATTCGAATCCAAAATATCAACAAGAACTAAACATGATATGATACAAGCTAGAAGAAAAATTTATTATGAAAAGAAAACCATGACAAAACTAACTAACAATCCAACTTAGATAGATCCCCTAGACTTAAATTTTTTAATGTCTTAAAGATAATCATAATTCTAAATAGGAGGGAGTTTAGAGTGAGGGGAGTTATCAAATGATGTATGTCAAATGTTCAAGTTATTCATGTGCTAAAGACACCCCTCTATCCGATATTCACATTCTTCTTCATCTTTAAATCCTACAAAAAGAAAAATAGACAAGAAAAATTAAGTAAAGAGATTGGGTTATGGAAAAAAGGAAAGAAACTAAAAATAAGAAAGAACTTGGAGTGCCTCCTAAGAAGTGCATGTTTTAGATGATTAGCTTAACCCCCCTTATTTTAGGTTTTTCTAAATCTCACTCTAGCCAGAGTAAGATACTTCTAGATTTTCTTTCCAATGACCCATATCGTGGAGAGAGCTATCATCATGGGATCAGAATTGTAAAGCACTACTCCCACCATCTTCGTCTCCTTGATAGTAAATCTTGGAGATTGGGGACGGTTCAGTTTGAGCATCCAATCACAGGGCCTATAAAAACTTGGAGGTTCTAAACAAGTGAATGTGACTTCCTCAGGATCGAGTAAAGGTTCTAGCTCTTGCTCAGGTGGTAGTGTCTCTAAAAGTTGTGATTCTTAGGGCTTTGCCATTATTACCAAAGTCTCTACACATATATCATCACCAAGATCATTTTCTGCAACTTCCATAATGTCAAGTAGATATGTGATCAAAGGAAGTGATTCTTGAGGCTTTGTTTCTATAGCACAAGTCCCTACACTCTTATCCACAACATTAACATCATCATAAATAGTGGAGAATTCATAATCATCAATATCATAAACAGAAGGATCAATAACTTCATCAAACATTTCATATTGAGCATCATCATTAGAAAAATCTCCATCTTTAAGTACACTAAGAAAATGGAAAGTAACCACATTATTATCATCATCATCAAAAAAAAAATCTTCATCTTTAAGTACATCAACAAATTTGCAAGCAACCACACCATCATCACAACCATCATCAGAAAAATCCACAACATTATAAGCACATGTAACCTCAGTTGCTTCATCCAGAAATTTGCATGCCGCCATATCATTATTACAAAATTTGTCAAGTTCTTCATATTTCTTGTCTTTTACTTAACCTTTGTGGAAAGGAAATTGGTGGTACATAGGTTCTTGGTGGATGCATTGGGCTAAGATCATCATCATTGTTAGCTTGAGGTACACGAACCAATTGTTGAGGAAATGGTGTTGGTGGTTTATAAACCTTAGATGGAGTGGTGGAGTGGTAAGTAGGATGAGATTTTGTGGTTCACTAATTGGCATTTTCATTTACTTTATGGCTCGTACTTCTAGGATTCTTAGTGAGGATGCTTCCCAATTTTTATTTGACCACTTTTAGAGGTTCAATGTCACTTGATCAATTAAGTCATATATTTCATTCAAACTTTTAAAGGGAAGCTTTGGCACAATGACAAAGTTGTTGCTTTGTGACCAAAATGTTATATGTTCAAATCTGGAAATAGCCTCTTGCAAAAAGCAGGGTAAGGCTGTGTACAATGGATCCTTCCCTGGGACCCCGCATGGCGGGAGCTTTGTGCACCAGGCTGTCCTTTATTTCGTTCAAACTTTTATTCATCAAAGAACCTCCTGCTAAAGAATCCAATAATCTCTTGTTTGAGAAAGAAATCTCCCCATAGAATATATACAATGTTAGTCATTTCTCTAAACCATGATGAAGACATTGTCGCAATAAACTCTTAAATTTATCTCATACTTCAAATAATGATTCTCCATCTACTTGAGCAAAGCTTATAATTCTATTCCTCATATACATCTGTTAGGATGTATACTAAAAGCCTAACTTTTTGTATAAACATTTATTTTGAAATAAGAATCACATTGGTCAAATATCTGCATTTAGTTAAATGAAGTTGTTCATTTAATTTATATTGTAGATAACATGGTGTGTGGTGTCACATAGAAGATCATGTTATCAATTCCTTATAAATTATAAATAGTAGCTCACAACCAAGATGGATTGGGACAAACCATTGGAATGGTTGTAGTATAATTTGGTATTAGTTTATCTTGACTATAAAATTACACTAGTACACTATGTGTGTATTGAGAATGACCATTTAAGGTTGTTCCTTTTATACTGACTGCATAAAAGAACAAAACCTCTGTTATTATGGATGTGCGTACTCTTAATCCCAATATAATAACAAGCACATGTACTTAGTATTTATTTCTTTAATTTATCAAAGGGTGAGATTTATTCGTTAAATCAATAGACCCGATAAGTTGGGAAATAATATTATTTATATGGTGTGTTGTTGATTATAGAAGGAAATTGTGTCCTATTTATTAGGATGATGATGTCCCCTTGAGGAGCTCATAAGGATTGTCATGTAAATCCTGCAGGTGGACTTAGTTCTGACATGACAATGAAGTTGAGTGGTACTTCTCTTGGAGCTAGATATTAATTAAGTGAGTTGTCTGTAACTCATTTAATTAATGAACATTTGATATCTTAAACACAGGGAGATTAACATACTCATGATAAGGAGTGCATAATGTAATATGAGATTGGTGTGGTAGTTCAATAATAACTCTTTAGTGGTGTGAGTTATTATTGATGAACTTGAGTTGGATGTTCGGGTCGAACACAGGAAGCTCAAGCTCATCAGGAGGCCAAAACCAATTCCTCCTCTCGGTCTTTGCTGTAGCCTCTATAAAACCTCGCATTCACGCATTTTGATTTTCCTTCCTATCCAAGTAAGGGGCCGGCCACATCCTTGCTTAGTGCCCAAGCAAGGGGCCGACCAAGCCTTCCTTGGTGCCCAAGATGTGGGCCGGCCAAGCCATGCTTGGTGCCCAAGCAAGGGGTCGGCCATACCATAAAAGAAGAGAAAAAGAAGTTTTTATTTTAAATAAAATTTTGTTAAAATCTTTCCTTTTATGACTATTTACAATGGTTTAAAAGAGAGATTTTAATTTTGTTAAAATCTTTCCTTTTTTGTGAACAACCATTATAGGAATAAAAGGAAGATTTTTGTTTAAAATAAAATTTTGTTATCTTTCCTTTTATAGCTATTTACAATGGTTTAAAAGAGATATTTTAATTTTGTTAAAATCTTTCCTTTTTTGTAACCATCCACAATAGCAAATAAAAGGAAAATTTTGTTAAAACTTTCCTTTTTAGCCGCTAGCAAAGAATATAAAAGAGGAGGAGGGTGATGCCCAAAAATATAACCTAAGCTCTCTCTCTCTTTTATTCTCTTGTGTGGCCGACCCTCTTCTATTGTTTTCTTTCTCTTGAGGCCGGCGGCACCTTGCTTCAATCTTTGTGGTCGGCGGTGCTTGGAGGAGAAGAAGAAAAGGTTCAGGTGTTTTGTCTTGGTAGATCGTCACCCACACGATGTCCAAGAGGAGGAGAGGAATACAACAGAAGATCAAGAGGTCTTTGTCTACGAAGAAAGGTACAACTAGTTCTTTATTCCGCAGCAAAACTAGTTTAGTTTTTCTTTGTATGGATCCTGAAATACCAACACAAGAGGCTATCAATTTTGTGTTTCAATTGAGTTCTCTGTAGTTAAACCAAGGGTTTATTGTAAGGAGTTTAAATATTCAATTTCTTTGAAAGGCTTTGTCTAGGAAGTAGTGGATGATCCCATAACCAAGAAGGTTGAGTGCTTCGCCAATGACTTGGAAGTCAATCCTTGAAATAGATATTTAATCAACTTTTGTAATATGGTTTAACTTCTGAAGAACACATGATGTCACGCCCAAGAGGAGTCCCTGTCCGAGAAAATTTAGGCAGCCTCTCCCCTGTACGGTGGACAATCTGAAACTTTTCTACATCCTCATATACCTCAGCCACAGGCGGCTGGAATAATAAAAACAATAAAATACAACCACACATACATCCACGCAGTTTATATATAAGTACACAGATCAGTAATATCATGACTCGAAAACAACCCTACTCCACTACACTCGTAAAGCTCAAATCCGACAATAAAACCAACTTACCTCTTCTGCCATCTAAGCAGGCATGTAGTAAAAGCAAATCCAAAACCAAATCCATCGACATCACAAAAATCCATACAATGTCCAAGTATCAACAAACAAGAACAGAATCTAAAACAAATTTAGCATAGTCTATGTAAGAAAAACCAAAAGTTCAATAATATCCTCGAGGTCTGCAGGGGACTAGCGACTGGAACTCTCTCCCGACAGCATCAACCTGAAAAATAACAACAATGGAGGCGGGGTGAGTCCAACACTCAGCAGGTACAACTGATATACAAAGTAAGAAAATAACACCTAGCACTAACTATGCGTACAGTCTCCTGATGTAATAAAGGTAAATGCAAACTGAAGTAAACAGGAGAATACTGTACTAACCAGGACCTGAGTATAAGGTCAAACAGTCCGAGTGATAGGGAAATCTTGTATGCATGTCAAACATAGGTATCCAAACAATATGCAGCATATAAATGCAGCAAACACAAACACAAGCAATAAATGCATCATGCATATGATGCCAATGATGCGTCCTGGTCACCCCTGACGCCAGTCGATCATCTCACACAATAGAGAGGCCGAGTGGGTAGGGCTGTGACAACCATGCACTCTGTCGTCACTACTCCTGATGAGTGACCGAGTGGACGGGATGCTGTCGGAGTACACCTATCCTCCTACCCCAAATCATAAATGGGGGAGCGCAATGCTCTCAACTCCCGGTACACGATGACGGGGAGGAATCCCTGCCGGATAACACGTTGTGTCACACTACCCATGAGCGGACCAACGGTGCCTAACAGAGTCCCTGCTGCAACACACTCTGCCTGAATCGACCACTAACCCATGAGTGGTGGTGTGTGCAGATCCATGTAACTGGCGATGTGCTCAACAATAAAGGAGCGGACTATCGCACAGCATGCAATCATGCAAATGGTGCATGACACTAACCACAAAATATCCTGACCTAATCCATATATATATACAAGGGCATCATAGGTCAACGAATCAAGTCAAATCAAAGGTACACAGAAGGTATAAAAACCTAGGTCCTGAACATGGTGAAGCATGATATATCACTACCCCAACAAGCATGTATAAATAGGTAAAGTATACATGAGATGCAAACCAATCAATCAATCAAGCATGTATCAAGTTTTGGGTAGTGATTAACCGAAACAGAATGAGAAACATAATTAATGCAATTTGTTATATTCACTACTATGTATATCAAATGACATAAGTCAAAAGTACCCGCCTCCAATCGAAAAGTCCAATCTGGTCCGAATACGATGTCGAGATACTCGTCTCGCGTCAAAGTCCTGTAATAATAATACACAGATATTTTATTTAGCTAAAAATTCAAATGAATTGCTAAATAAAATTCCCAACACAATTTAGGACAAAACCCTAAGTCATAATCATTAACCTACCTAATTAAACACATATAATTTAGTTACTCAACATGTATCAAATAACTAACTCAAACTCCTAATTCAATTAGGAAAACCCTAATTATCTATCAACCTTAATTGATCATCGATTAACTTATCCACATCAAGACCTAAATCCACAAACATTAAACCCAAAAACCTTACCTCACTTCTCACAGCAAGAATGTTGCTGGAAATTATGGCTGCTGGACCCAAGATCAATCCGCAACAAAGTAAACCCTACAGGAAACCTTTCCCTCTGCTCGGATCAGATTGCGATACACAAATCACCAAATCAAGAAATCCTAATTATATAACACAAGTTCTTACCTCCCAAAAATCACCAAAACTCGGCTGAACCTGGTGGCCGGCGGCAGTGTGGTACCAAGACAGCGACACCAGGAAACTAGGGCAGAAGAGAAGAGAGGAAAATGAGGCTCGGCAGAACCCAGGGCAAAAGAATGGACGGTGGTCGACGCAAGAGCTCGGGCGCCGGCACAGAGAAGCGACCGAGAGGAGTCAGTGGCGTTGGCAGAGAGGCTAGGGCACCGGGGTGTGAGGCAGTGCTCCGTGCGTCGCCGGCGGCAGTGCGGCTCGGCGCTAGGGCACGGGAGAAGGGTCGGCGAAGCAAACTCGGCGGTGGCACAACCTAATCTAGGGCACGGCTGACGCTGCTCCGGTCCAGAGAGGGCAGTGGCGTCGGCAGGGCTTTGGTGCACTCGGGGAAGAAGGAAATGGAGAGGAGTAGCGGCGCTGGAGGAAATAAACCGAAGACGCTCGTGCGGTTAGGGTAGGGGGAAGGAGTCGCGCGGGAGAGAAAGGAAACAGTGAGAAGAATTCGGCGAAAAAAAAAGAAAAAGAAAAGGAAAAGAATATAAATAAATTCAACTTTTCCTTGTTAAAACGGGGTAACCTAAACAGGCTTTTCTGGAACCTCATTTTATCCCCGTAAACTCGTCCATACGAGCTCCGAAAAATTCCAGAAAAATTGCCAAAAATTCCGGAAAATTCTCTTATTAATATTCACCTATTTTCCGGTATTTTACATTCTCCACCACTAATAAAAATTTGATCCCCAAATTTCGTTATCTACCATCAGCAAGTACTAACAACAGATATAGAGTATAAATGCTGAACGGTAAATAAATCACATACCTCAAGTGAAAAGATGGGGATATCGAGCTCGGATAGTATCCTCGAGTTCCCAAGTAGCCTCCTCATCCGAATGATGCTGCCATCCGACTTTAACCAGCCGGATAGTCTTGTTCCGCAACTGACGCTCTTTCCGGTCAAGAATCCGTACCAGAACCTCCTCATATGTAATGTCAGGCTGAACTGGAACTGGAATATCTATCAACACATGCGTCGGGTCGGGCACGTATCTCCGCAGCATAGATACGTGGAATACATCGTGAACGCCTGACTGGGATGGTAGTAGTGCCAACCGGTAAGCTACCGCTCCTATCCTCTCCAAGATTTCGAAAGGGCCAATATACCGCGGAGCTAGCTTACCTCTGAGGCCAAATCTCTTCACCCCTTTCGTGGGTGAAACTCGCAGAAATACATGATCGCCAACAGAAAACTCTAGTGGTCTTCGTCTCCGATCCGCGTAACTCTTCTAGCGGTCCTGCGCCTCTGTCATCCTCCGTCTGATAGTACGGACCAACTCTGCATCCTGCTGAACTCTATGAGGTCCCAACAACTGGGCCTCTCCAACCTCATCCCAGAGGATGGGTGTCCGACAAGGTCTACCATACAACGCCTCAAACGGTGCTATCTGGATAGCCGAATGAAAGCTGTTGTTATAGGTAAACTCTACCAACGACAGATGGTCCTCCCAACTGCCTCCGAAAGCCATAACACATGACCTCAGCAGGTCCTCTAAAGTCTGAATGGTCCGCTCTGACTGTCCATCTGTCTGTGGATGGAAGGCTGTACTGAAACGGAGCTGTGTGCCCAAGGCCTGCTGCAGACTCTGCCAGAAACGAGACGTGAACCGTGGATCTCTATCCGAAATGATACTCAACGGAACACCATGTAGTCTGATAATCTCCCGACAATACAGATCTGCCAATCGATCCAGAGGATCAGTCCTCCGGATCGCTAAGAAGTGCGCGGATTTGGTTAATCGATCCACGATTACCCAAATCGCGTCATGGCCTCGTCGTGTCATCGGCAACCCTACTACAAAGTCTATGGTAATGTAATCCCACTTCGACTCAGGAATAGGAATCCGCTGAAGTAACCCTGCTGGTCTCCGATTCAGAGTCTTCACCTGCTGACAAACAAGACATCTAGCTACGAAATCTGCGATGTCTTTCTTCATACCGTTCCACCAATAGGAACGCCTCAAGTCTCGATACATACGGGTCCCGCCTGGATGGATCACAAATCGAGAGCGGTGTGCCTCCTTGAGTAGCTCCTGTAAGACCAGATGAGACTGAGGTACGCATAATCTGCCTCGGAAGTATATAATGCCCTCGTCGTCTCGTGTAAACTTGGTCTGCTGCCCGGAAGCTATCTGACTGCTAATGAACTGCAAATGCTGATCACCAGCCTGTGCCTCTCGGATCTTCGTCCTGATCGACGACTGAGCAACCATAGTAACAAGAATACCCTGCTTTGTAGATCCCTGCTCCTCAAGGTCTAACTCAGAAAAACTCTGAATCAAGTCTGTGACTGAAGTCCGGTGGCAAGCCAAAGTCCCTCAAGACATCCTGCTGAGTGCATCGGCAACCACATTAGCTTTCCCTGGGTGGTAGCTAATGGTGCAATCGTAGTCCTTCAGGAACTGCATCCATCTCCTCTGTCGGAGATTAAGCTCCTTCTGAGTGAAAATATATTTGAGACTTTTATGATCAGTGAGAATCTCAAATGTGATACCGTATAAATGATGTCGCCAAAGCTTCAGAGCAAAAATGATGGCAGCTAAGTCCAAGTCATGAACTGGGTAGTTCTTCTCATGCTCCTTCTACTGACGAGAAGCATAAGAAACTACTCTGCCGTGCTGCATCAGAACAACACCCAAACCCTGCAGAGATGCATCGGTGTAAAGTACAAATCCATCCTCTCCAGAAGGTAAAATCAAAACTGGAGCCGACACTAATCTCCGCTTCAGCTCCTGAAAGCTGGTCTCGCAATCCTCAGACCACATGAACTTCACGCCTTTCCTGGTAAGATGTGTCAGCGGCATAGCAATACGCGAGAAACCCTCGACAAAACGTCGGTAATATCCGGCCAATCCCAGAAAACTGCGGATCTCCTGAACTGACTTCGGCTGCTCCCAACTGGTGACAGCCTCGATCTTCTGAGGATCAACTGAAATACCTCTGCTAGAAACCACGTGTCCCAGAAAACCGACTGAGGATAACCAGAATGCACACTTGCTGAACTTCGCGTACAGCTGATGTCGTCTAAGAATCTCTAAGACTATACGAAGATGCTGTGCATGCTCCTCCTCGGAACGAGAATAGACCAATATATCATCAATGAAAACGATAACAAACTGATCCAGATACTCCAGAAAGATGCGGTTCATCAAGTCCATAAACACCGCTGAAGCATTGGTAAGTCCAAATGGCATTACCAAAAACTCATAATGACCGTATCTGGTACGGAAAGCTGTCTTCTGGATATCTGAGTCTCTGACCCTCAACTGATGATATCTGGATCGCAGATCAATCTTAGAATACACTGATGTACCCCTGAGCTGATCAAACAAATCCTCAATCCGTGGTAAAGGATATTTATTTCTGATGGTCACTGCATTCAGCTGTCTGTAGTCAATACATAACCTCATAGTGCCATCTTTTTTCTTGACAAATAATACCGGTGAACCCCATGGAGAAACACTAGGCCGAATGAATCCCCTGTCTAAAAGCTCCTGGAGTTGAACCTTCAACTCGTTCAACTCTTTTGGTGACATACGATAAGGAGCTTTCGATGTCGGCGCGGTTCCTGGAATCAACTCAATAGCGAACTCCACTGGCCTTCTGGGAGGCAAACCAGGTAGCTCCTCTGGAAATACGTCTGGGTACTCCCGGACTACAGGAACGTCGGAGAGCTGCGAACTACTGCTGTCCTCAGTACTAATCAGAGATAATAAGAAACCATGACAGCCGTGTGACAGCAGCTTCTGCGCCTGAATCGTCGAAATAATCGAGATGTCGTCATCTCTGATGCCAGTGAAACTCCACGAGGGTTGGTTCGGAGGTTGGAAAGTGACCACCCTCGTCTGGCAATCAACGGTAGCATGATATACTGACAGCTAATCCATGCCAAGAATGATATCAAACTCGACCATCTCCAATACTAGAAGATCTACCGTAAGTATCATGTTGCCAAAGTCTAACGGGCAACCTCTGATCTCCTGGGTGACGTCTAAAGTATCACCGGACGGTAAGGAGACAGTCAATCGCTGCAGTCTAACAGTAGGTAATCTACCAATCTCCCGCATAAAGGTACGGGATATAAAAGAGTGCGAGCTACCAGTATCAATCAATATATCAGCGGAAAATGCATGAACACGTCCAGTCTCTGGCAGAGGAGGAGGTGGTAACGCTGCCAGCGGCTGCTGCGGCTGGGAAGAAGCCTGCCACTGAGGCGGTGCTGAATAATGTGCCAGAGGAGACTGAGAGGATGGTGACTGATACTGTGCTGGTACTGGCCTAGGGGCTGAGGCTGCATCTGTTACTGCCCCTGCATCGGATAATAAGGTCCTGGAATAGAACTCTGGGGTGCAATGGAAGCACTGGAGTACTCCTATTCAAGCATGCCAAATGCTGCTGCTACAGGTGGAACTGTCCCCTGCTGACGATGTGAAGACTGGGCTTTCTGCCCTCCTCGATATGCCCCTGACTGACTAGACTTCCCCCCTTGACCTGACCCTCCTGAAATCGTGTGCTGAGTCTTCAGCTGACAATCTCGGCTCTGGTGCCCAGGCAGTTTGCAATAAAAGCAAACTGGCTGTCCCAGAGAGCAAGCTGGGGTGAGATGATCTCTGGACCCACATCGAAAACAGTGAGTATCGCTGGCGGGTTGTTTCCGGCTCTGCTGGGAAGACCGGAAACGTCCTGAAGAAGACTGCCCTGACTTCTGAGGCCTACGTGATACCCCAGAAGTACCCTGACCTGACCGACTGCGACTACTCTGCTGCTGTCCTGTCGCCGGTGTCTGTTGGATCTGTCCGGATGTCTGACCTATATGCTTCCTCTTCCTGTCCGGAAATGCACTCTGCTGAGCTAACTCTATCATCAAAGCTCGATCCAGTGCATCTGAGTAAGATACGATCCCTAAACCGGCAAGCCTTACCTGCAGATAGCCATCCAGTCCCTGTATAAACTGCATCATGCGAGATCTGTCCTCCGCAACAAACTCTGGACAAAACTTAGCCAACCGGTTGAATTCAGTATTATACTCTGTCACCGTGCGATTGTTCTGACGCAGACTCATGAAATCCTGTCGGCGAGCCATCTGATATGATAGTGGGAAGAAACGGCTCTCAAAAGCCTCTCTGAACCTGGCCCAAGTAACGTTCCGCTCACCGATGATAGAACGCTGTGTAATCCACCAGGCGTTAGCCTCATCCCATAAATAGAAAGCAGCCAGCTCTGCTTTCTCCCACTCAGAGCAAGCCATGTAGAAGAAGGTCTGCTCCATAGTCTCTATCCATGACAGGGCCATACCCGGATCAAGGTCTCCTCGGAAAAGAGTGAATTGACTCTGCCAACACTGGAATCCTGGCTCGTGCCGCGACAAAGTCAGTGAGGTGTGTCAGAACGGCTGTCGGAACTGGTGGAACCACTGGAGCTGGTGCTACAGGTGGTACCGGTGCATATTCTGGAGGAGGTACTCCCGGTGCTGTTGGGTAAACTGGAGCATAAGCCGTCGGTGGTACTGCCGGGTGAACATAGGTGGTCGCGGCTGGATGTACAGTAGGCAATGGTACCGGATGTGGAGTAGCCGGTATCCCTAGTGCAGGTGCAGCTGGGTACACTGTATGTACTGGGGGCACAAGTGCTGCTGGTGCCGGATACACGGTGGGTCCAGGTGGCGGTGGTACTAATACGCTATAGGCTGCGCTGGAGCAGATATCGGAAACGCCAATGGTACCTCTGATGGTACCGGAACTACAGTAGGGATAGGTACACTCGGCGTAACCGAGGTAGGTACCTCTATAGGAGCCGTCGGGGTCTGAGAGGCCGACGCGCCTGCAGTATGCTGAGTCTATCCCTGACTGACAGGCTCATCAACAGTAGGCACCTCTGGCATATCCAGAGATCCCGTGGTCCTCGCACGTGGTCGTCCAGCACCACGTCTCGCCGCAATACGCGTAGACCTCCTCATATCTGTTAAATTATATTACAGATATTACTACCAATATAACAATCATAAAATAAACATCATACCTATTTACCGTCTGGAGATGTTTCGTCGCTGTCCAGTCCCCAATTTGACCTCAAAATTCCGAACGAGAAAATCGTCGGAAATCCATATAAATCCGAAACGGAAATCCGAAATATAACCATAACGAAAATCCGAAAATGACCAGTTTGACTCTCAAACCTGGTTCTGATACCACTAAATTGTCACGCCCCAGAGGAGTCCCTGCCCGAGAAAATTTCGACAGCATCTCCCCTGCACGGTGGACAATCTGAAACTTTTCTACATCCTCATATACCTCAGCCACAGGCGGCTGGAATAATAAAAACAATAAAATACAACCACACATACATCCACGCAGTTTATATATAAGTACACAGATCAGTAATATCATGACTCGAAAATAACCCTACTCCACTACACTCGTAAAGCTCAAATCCGACAATAAAACCAACTTACCTCTTCTGCCATCTAAGCAGGCATGTAGTAAAAGCAAATCCAAAACCAAATCCATCGACATCACAAAAATCCATACAATGTCCAAGCATCAACAAACAAGAACAGAATCTAAAACAAATTTAGCATAGTCTATGTAAGAAAAACCAAAAGTTCAATAATATCCTCGAGGTCTGCTGGGGACTAGGGACTGGAACTCTCTCCCGACAGCATCAACCTGAAAAATAATAACAATGGAGGTGGGGTGAGTCCAACACTCAGCAGGTACAACTGATATACAAAGTAAGAAAATAACACCTAGCACTTAATATGCGTACAGTCTCCTGATGTAATAAAGGTAAATGCAAACTGAAGTAAACAGGAGAATACTGTACTAACCAGGACCTGAGTATAAGGTCAAACAGTCCGAGTGATAGGGAAATCTTGTATGCATGTCAAACATAGGTATCCAAACAATATGTAGTATATAAATGTAGCAAACATAAACACAAGCAATAAATGCATCATGCATATGATGCCAATGATGCGTCCTGGTCACCCCTGACGCCAGTCGATCATCTCACACAATAGAGAGGCCGAGTGGGTAGGGCTGTGACAACCGTGCACTCTGTCGTCACTACTCCTGATGAGTGACCGAGTGGACGGGATGCTGTCGGAGTACACCTATCCTCCTACCCCAAATCATAAATGGGGGAGCGCAATGCTCTCAACTCCCGGTACACGATGACGGGGAGGAATCCCTGCCGGATAACACGTTGTGTCACACTACCCATGAGCAGACCAACGGTGCCAAACAGATTCCCTGCTGCAACACACTAACCCATGAGTGGTGGTGTGTGCAGATCGATGTAACTGGCGATGTGCTCAACAATAATGGAGCGGACTATTGCACAGCATGCAATCATGCAAATAGTGCATGACACTAACTACAAAATATCCTGACCTAATCCATATATATATACAAGAGCATCATAGGTCAACGAATCAAGTCAAATCAAAGGTACACAGAAGGTATAAAAACCTAGGTCCTGACATGGTGAAGCATGATATATCACTACCCCTACAAGCATGTATAAATAGGTAAAGTATACATGAGATGCATACAATCAATCAATCAAGCATGTATCAAGTTTTGGGTAGTGATTAACCAAAACAGAATGAGAAACATAATTAATGCAATTTGTTATATTCACTACTATGTATATCAAATGACATAAGTCAAAAGTACCCGCCTCCAATCGAAAAGTCCAATCTGATCCGAATACGACGTCGAGATACTCGTCTCGTGTCAAAGTCCTGTAATACCAATACACAGATATTTTATTTAGCTAAAAATTCAAATGAATTGCTAAATAAAATTCCCAACACAATTTAGGACAAAACCCTAAGTCATAATCATTAACCTACCTAATTAAACACATATAATTTAGTTACTCAACATGTATCAAATAACTAACTCAAACTCTTAATTCAATTAGGAAAACCCTAATTATCTATCAACCTTAATTGATCATCGATTAACTTATCCACATCAAGACCTAAATCCACAAACATTAAACCCAAAAACCTTACCTCACTTCTCACAGCAAGAATGTTGCTGGAAATTATGGCTGCTGGACCCAAGATCAATCCGCAACAAAGTAAACCCTACAGGAAACCTTTCCCTCTGCTCGGATCAGATTGCGATACACAAATCACCAAATCAAGAAATCCTAATTATATAACACAAGTTCTTACCTCCCAAAAATCACCAAAACTCGGCTGAACCTGGTGGCCGGCGGCAGTGTGGTACCAAGACAACGACACCAGGAAACTAGGGCAGAAGAGAAGAGAGGAAAATGAGTCTCGGCAGAACCCAGGGCAGAAGAATGGACGGTGGTCGGCGCTAGAGCTCGGGCGCCGACACAGAGAAGCGACCGAGAGGAGTCAGTGGCGTCGGCGGAGATGCTAGGGCACCGGGGTGTGAGGCAGTGCTCCGTGCGTCGCCGGCGGTAGTGCGGCTCGGCGCTAGGGCACGGGAGAAGGGTCGGCGAAGCAAACTCGGCGGCGGCACAACCCAATCTAGGGCACGGCTGACGCTGCTCCGGTCCAGAGAGGGAAGCGGCGTCGGCAGGGCTTTGGTGCACTCGGGGAAGAAGGAAATGAAGAGGAGTAGCGGCGCCGGAGGAAATAAACCGAAGATGCTCGTGCGGTTAGTGCAGGGGGAAGGAGTCGCGCGGGAGAGAAAGGAAACAGTGAGATGAATTCAGCGAAAACAAAAGATAAAGAAAAGGAAAAGAATATAAATAAATTCAAGTTTTCCTCGTTAAAACGGGGTAACCTAAACAGGCTTTTCTGGAACCTCATTTTATCCCCGTAAACTCGTCCATACGAGCTCCGAAAAATTCCAGAAAAATTGCCAAAAATTCCGGAAAATTCCCTTATTAATATTCGCCGATTTTCCGGTATTTTACATTCTCCCCCACTAATAAAAATTTGGTCTCCAAATTTCGTTATCTACCATCAGCAAGTACTAACAACAGATATAGAGTATAAATGCTGAACGGTAAATAAATCACATACCTCAAGTGAAAAGATGGGGATATCGAGCTCGGATAGTATCCTCGAGCTCCCAAGTAGCCTCCTCGTCCGAATGATGCTGCCATCCGACTTTAACCAGCAGGATAGTCTTGTTCCGCAACTGACGCTCTTTCCGGTCAAGAATCCGTACCAGAACCTCCTCATATGTAATGTCAGGCTGAACTGGAACTGGAATATCTGTCAACACATGCGTCGGGTCGGGCACGTATCTACGCAGCATAGATACGTGGAATACATCGTGAACGCCTGACAGGGACGGTGGTAGTGCCAACCAGTAAGCTACCACTCCAATCCTCTCCAAGATCTCGAAAGGGCCAATATACCGCGGAGCTAGCTTACCTCTGAGGCCAAATCTCTTCACCCCTTTCGTGGGTGAAACTCGCAGAAATACATGATCGCCAACAGAAAACTCTAGTGGTCTTCGTCTCTAATCCGCGTAATTCTTCTGGCGGTCCTGCGCCTCTGACATCCTCCGTCTGATAGTACGGACCAACTCTGCATCCTGCTGAACTCTATGAGGTCCCAACAACTGGGCCTCTCCAACCTCATCCCAGAGGATGGGTGTCCGACAAGATCTACCATACAACGCCTCAAACGGTGCTATCTGGATAGCCGAATGAAAGCTGTTGTTATAGGTAAACTCTACCAACGGCAGATGGTCCTCCCAACTGCCTCCGAAATCCATAACACATGACCTCAGCAGGTCCTCTAAAGTCTGAATGGTCCGCTCTGACTGTCCATCTGTCTGTGGATGGAAGGCTGTACTGAAACGGAGCTGTGTACCCAAGGCCTGCTGCAGACTCTGCCAGAAACGAGACGTGAACCGTGGATCTCTATCCGAAATGATACTCAATGGAACACCATGTAGTATGATAATCTCCCGACAATACAGATCTGCTAATCGATCCAGAGGATCAGTCCTCCGGATCACTAAGAAGTGCGCGGATTTGGTTAATCGATCCACGATTACCCAAATCGCGTCATGGCCTCGTCGTGTCCTCGGCAACCCTACTACAAAGTCCATGGTAATGTAATCCCACTTCCACTCAGGAATAGGAATCCGCTGAAGTAACCCTGCAGGTCTCCGATTCAGAGTCTTCACCTGCTGACAAACAAGACATCTAGCTACGAAATCTGTGATGTCTTTCTTCATACCATTCCACCAATAGGAACGCCTCAAGTCTCGATACATACGGGTCCCGCCTGGATGGATCGCAAATTGAGAGCGGTGTGCCTCCTGGAGTAGCTCCTGTAGGACCGGATGAGACTGAGGTACGCATAATCTGCCTCGGAAGTATATAATACCCTCCTCGTCTCGTGTAAACTCGGTCTGCTGCCCGGAAGCTATTTGACTGCTAATGAACTGCAAATGCTAATCACCAGCCTGTGCCTCTCGGATCTTCGTCCTGATCGACGACTGAGCAACCATAGTAACAAGAATACCCTGCTCTGTAGATCCCTACTCCTCAAGGTCTAACTCAGAAAAACTCTGAATCAAGTCTGTGACTGAAGTCCGGTGGCAAGCCAAAGTCCCTCTAGACTTCCTGCTGAGTGCATCGGTAACCACATTAGCTTTCCCTGGGTGGTAGCTAATGGTGCAATCTTAGTCCTTCAGGAACTCCATCCATCTCCTCTGTCGGAGATTAAGCTCCTTCTGAGTGAAAATATATTTGAGACTTTTATGATCAGTGAGAATCTCAAATGTGATACCGTATAAATGATGTCGCCAAAGCTTCAGAGCAAAAATGATGGCAGCTAACTCCAAGTCATGAACTGGGTAGTTCTTCTCATGCTCCTTCAACTGACGAGAAGCATAAGAGACTACTCTACCGTGCTGCATCAGAACAACACCCAAACCCTGCAGAGATGCATCGGTGTAAAGTACAAATCCATCCTCTCCAGAAGGTAAAATCAAAACTGGAGCCGACACTAATCTCCGCTTCAGCTCCTGAAAGTTGGTCTCGTAATCCTCGGACCACATGAACTTAACTTCTTTCCTGGTAAGATGTGTCAGCGACATAGCAATACGCGAGAAACCCTCGACAAAACGTCGGTAATATCCGGCCAATCCCAGAAAACTGCGGATCTCCTGAACTGACTTCGGCTGCTCCCAACTGGTGACAGCCTCGATCTTCTGAGGATCAACTGAAATACCTCTGCTAGAAACCACGTGTGAGATCTCGGAAAAAATTTTTAATAAATATGGTTATTTCAGAAATAGCCTTATAAAATTTTTCTAGAATTTTTAGAAGTTTTCTGGGAATTTTTCGGAGCTCGTACGACGGGTTTTGAGGGGATTAATTTCGGACACGGATAAAGCCTGTTTGGGATAACTGTTTAGGTGAGGAAATGTTTTTAAGTATAAATTCATTTCCTTTATTTATTTTCTCTTCCCAAATCGCCGTTCCCTAAACCTCCGCGATCCCGAACCTTCTCCTTCTTCCCCTCTTTCTCTGTTCCCTCTCTTTGTCTCGCGGACGAATCGAAGCCAAGCCGAGGGACCTTCGTCGATCGTCGACACTGCCAAGGAGGAAGCCACCGGAGCTTGCTAGAACACGGCGGAGACCTGTGGAGTCGTGCTGTCTTCGGTTGAGGGGAGATCTGTTCGACGGATTCGGCGGCCGAGTGTCGACGGTGAGGCGGCTAGGGCACGACAGGTGCCCGATCTGTGTTCTCCCCAGCGTATCGGCCTTTCATTCCTTCTCCACGAGTCATTCCCAGAGCAACCCGTGTCTTCTCCAGCCGGATCGGACAGTGACACCATCGGGAGGTGATCTAGAGAGGTAAGGTTTCGTCGAATCATTGTTGATTTAAGGTTTAGCTAGGTTAGAGATCTTCACAGTGTTGATCCTGCGGGTTTTAATTTAGGAAAGGAATCGGATCAGATTTGTGTTTCATTTTTCCCTGATCAGATTATCCTCCTCTTCTTGCGGCTGATTGGGGGATTTAGTTGAAGAATTTGGAATCGATGAGGTATTCTTGAGCTGTCGGGCAAAGGCTAGAAGGGTTGTGCTTGATCAATCATCTTCTTGCTTGGCCTACTTCTTGATCTGATTGGTGTCAGGGAAGTGAGGTTCTGTTCTTTTGCTGTGGTGTTCTTTGATCCGATAGCTCAGTTTGGTTCCGGCAGCATCTATTCAGGTTAAGGTAAGGTGTGTAGAATTGGTGTTGGATTCCAATCTTAATCAGATTAGTTAATTCTTGTTGGTGTGATCCGATTGATTCTAATAGGTGTTGTATGCTGTGATACTGGAATTGTGATCGTAAGGTGATTTCCAGCAGCATCACCTGTGGCTTTCAATTAGTGAGGTGAGTTCTTCTCTCTGTGAACTACTTAGTTGTGGATGATGTGTAGATTTAGGTATGATTTGGATTACATAATTACTAGATGGTTAGTGATTATGTTTAGATTTATTTGTGTGGAATTAATCTAATGGAATTGTTAGGGTTAGGGTAATTAACCCTAGTCAACCGTTGGATTTCTAATCTAATAGGTGATTAAGGATTAGGTAACTAATCCTAATTAACCATTAGATTAATTAGGTGGATTGAGGTTGTGTTGATTAGGGTTTTGCCCTAATTTAGTATTAGAGATTTTATTTAGCTATTCATTTGGATTTAGCTAAATAAAATATTTATATATTGTTTGACACAGGACTCTGATTCGAGACGGGCGTCTCGACTTCGGATTTGGATTGTACCTTCTATTTGAGGCGGGTACCCTTTGACTTATCTTTTGATACTGTCTTATGATATGTATAGTTTATATATAATTACTAGTGGTAGATGGTAGATTTATCTCTTACCTGGTCTTAGCTTAGTTGATACCTATCACATGCTTCTTCTGTTAGTTGCTTTACCTTAGAACTGGATGCTTTTATCTTTTGCCATGTGTATATATGTTCATTGAGATGGATATTTATGATGCTTATCTACACTTGATTAGTTGCTGGAGATACTTGTTATATGTTGTTGGATTTATGTTGCTTATATCTCTGTTATATATGCGTTTACCTTTTTGGCACCTACGGAGGAGGATATGTTCAGGTATGACATACTGTAGCCGCACACACCATATTGCATGATTGCATGCTGGGCGATTGACGACTCCATTATTGTTGAGCTCGTCGGCCGGCTACATGGGCCTGCACACAACGTGACCACTGCATGGGTAGTGGCACAGCACTCAGGGTGTGTATGGCAGGTTGCTCGGTGGTGCACCGCCGAGGTGCTTATGGGTAGCACGATACAGCGGGGTTGCAGCCGGGATCCCTCCCCGTCATCGCGTATCGGGAGTTGAGAGCATTGTGCTCCCTCACTATGTTTGAGGTAGGAGGATAGGTGTACTCCGACAGCATCCCGTCCACTCGGTCACTCTTCAGGGGCAGTGATGGTAGAGTGCACGGTGTCACAGCCCTACCCACTCGGTCTCACCATTGTGTGTGAGATGGTCGATTGGTGACGGGGTGACCATGTCATATTGCATCATATGCACGTATTGCATTCGTTATGATTTTGGTGATTGCATATGATTGACATGCATAGGATACATGCTTTTGCTCGACTATTTTTATCTCTCGTATGTTGATATTCGCCCAAGCCTCGCAGTGAGTACTGATTTATTTCGGTTATGCATTTCTTATTATTCTTGGTGTAAACTGTATTACATGGTTATTATTCATTACAGTTTATTCAGCTATGCATACCTGTTATATTGTTAGGAGACCGTATTGTAGGTCCTATAGTTTAGAGACTGCATTAGGATATTCCGTAGTTATATGTTGCATATCTATTGATTACCGTTGAGTTCTTTGAACTCACCCGTTGTTACTATTTTTCGTGTTGAGGCCGGAGAGATTCCATCCGCTAGCCCCTTTATCGCGAGGATTTGCCTGTTGTCGGGATCTGTTTTGTTTTTGCATCTTATATACTTGTGATGTGGGTTTTGTATTGTGGACTTTATGACGCACATTGGGTTTACTACTTTTGTTTTCCGCTGCGAATATTTCATTACTTCGTGGATTTTCGTTGCTTCGTTGTAGTGGAGTATGATGTGTACGTATATCTTCGTTGATTTCTATATCATCTTTTCTTTATATAACTGCGTGGATTGTTCATATTATATCTGTGTAGAAATATTGAATATAACTGCGTGGATTGTTTTACTATTTGTCTGTATTGTTCCGGCCGAGTGTGGCCGAGGTATTGATATATGTATACTGAGCTTCATATTGTCACCCGTACAGGGGAGATGCTGCCGAAATTTCTTCGGACAGGGACTACCTGGGGCGTGACACCACGTGTCCCAGAAAACCGACTGAGGATAACCAGAATGCACACTTGCTGAACTTCGCGTACAGCTGATGTCGTCTAAGAATCTCCAAGACTATACGAAGATGCTGTGCATGCTCCTCCTCGGAACGAGAATAGACCAATATATCATCAATGAAAACGATAACAAACTGATCCAGATACTCTAGAAAGATGCGGTTCATCAAGTCCATAAACACCGCTGGAGCATTGGTAAGCCCAAATGGCATTACCAAAAACTCATAATGACCGTATCTGGTACGGAAAGCTGTCTTCTGGATATCTGAGTCTCTGACCCTCAACTAATGATATCCGGATCGCAGATCAATCTTAGAATACACTGATGTACCCCTGAGCTGATCAAACAAATCCTCAATCCGTGGTAAAGGATATTTATTTCTGATGGTCACTGCATTCAGCTGTCTGTAGTCAATACATAACCTCATAGTGCTGTCTTTTTTCTTGACAAATAATACCGGTGAACCCCATGGAGAAACACTAGGCCGAATGAATCCCCTGTCTAAAAGCTCATGGAGTTGAAACTTCAACTCGTTCAACTCTTTTGGTGCCATACGATAAGGAGCTTTCGATGTCGGCGCGGTTCCTGGAATCAACTCAATAGCGAACTCCACTGGCCTTCTGGGAGGCAAACTAGGTAGCTCCTCTGGAAATACATCTGGGTACTCTCGGACTACAGGAACGTCGGAGAGCTGCGAACTACTGCTGTCCTCAGTACTAATCAGAGATAATAAGAAACCATGACAGCCGTGTGACAGCAGCTTCTGCGCCTGAATCGCCGAAATAATCGAGATGTCGTCATCTCTGATGCCAGTGAAACTCCACGAGGGTTGGTTCGGAGGCTGGAAAGTGACCACCCTCGTCTGGCAATCAACGGTAGCATGATATACTGACAGCCAATCCATGCCAAGAATGATATTAAACTCGACCATCTCCAATACTAGAAGATCTACCGTAAGTATCATGTTGCCAAAGTCTAACGGGCAACCTCTGATCTCCTGGGTGACGTCTAAAGTATCACCGGACGGTAGGGAGACAGTCAATCGCTGCAGTCTAACAGTAGGTAATCTACCAATCTCCCGCATAAAGGTACGGGATATAAAAGAGTGCGAGCTACCAGTATCAATCAATATATCAGCGGAAAATGCATAAATGGAAATCATACAGCGGAAAATAGATCCGTCGGCTCGCTGCGGATCCTCTCTGGTAATAGCATGAACACATCCAGTCTCTGGCGGAGGAGGAGGTGGTAACGCTGCCAGCGGCTGCTGCGGCTGGGCAGAAGCCTGCCACTGAGGCGGTGCTGAATAATGTGCCAGAGGAGACTGAGAGGATGGTGACTGATACTGTGCCGACGACTGGGACTGAGTCTGGTACAGGCCTAGGGGCTAAGGCTGCATCTGATACTGCCTTTGCGTCGGATAATAAGGTCCTGGAATAGAACTCTGGGGTGCTATGGAAGCTCTGGAGTACTCCTGTCCAAGCATGCCAAATGCTGCTGCTGCAGGTGGAACTGTCCCCTGCTGACGATGTGAAGACTGGGCTTTCTGCCCTCCTCGATATGCCCCAGACTGACTAGACTGTCCCCTCTGACCTGACCCTCCTGAAATCGTGTGCTGAGCCTTCAGCTGACAATCTTGGCTCCGGTGCTCAGGCAGTTTGCAATAAAAGCAAATTGGCTGTCCCAGAGAGCAAGCTGGGGTGAGATGATCTCTGGACCCACATGGAAAATAGTGAGTATCGCTGGCGGGTTGTTTCCGGCTCTGCTGGGAAGACCGGAAACGTCCTGAAGAAGACTGCCCTGACTTCTGAGGCCTACGTGATACCCCAGAAGTACCCTGACCTGACCGACTGCGACTACTCTGCTGCTGTCCTGTCGCCGGTGTCTGCTGGATCTGTCCGGATGTCTGACCTATATGCTTCCTCTTCCTGTCCGGAAATGCTCTCTGCTGAGCTAACTCTATCATTAAAGCTCGATCCAGTGCATCTGAGTAAGATACGATCCCTAAACCGGCAAGCCTTACCTGCAGATAGCCATCCAGTCCCTGTATAAACTGCATCATGCGAGATCTGTCCTCCGCAACTAACTCTGGACAAAACTTAGCCAACCGGTTGAATTCAGTATTATACTCTGTCATCGTGCGATTGTTCAGATGCAGACTCATGAAATCCTGTCGGCGAGCCATCTGATATGATAGTGGGAAGAAACGGCTCTCAAAAGCCTCTCTGAACCTGGCCCAAGTAACGTTCCGCTCACCAATGATAGAACGCTGTGTAATCCACCAGGCGTTAGCCTCATCCCGTAAATGGAAAGCAGCCAGCTCTGCTTTCTCCCACTCGGAGCAAGCCATGTAGAAGAAGGTCTGCTCCATAGTCTCTATCCATGACAGGGCCATACCCGGATCAAGGTCTCCTCGGAAAAGAGTGAATCGACTCTGCCAACACTGGAATCCTGGCTCGTGCCGCGACAAAGTCAGTGAGGTGTGTCAGAACAGCTGTCGGAACTGGCGGAACCACTGGAGCTGGTGCTACAGGTGGTACCGGTGCATATTCTGGAGGAGGTACTCCCGGTGCTGTTGGGTAAACTGGAGCATAAGCCGTCGGTGGTACTGCCGGGTGAACATAGTGTTGGTTGCTACTCGGAAAACCTAGAGGTTCCACTGTACAAAAATTTTGTACAAAGGTCTGAACCTTTTCCTAGCTACCATGTGTTCTTTTAAATTAAATTTTGGATCTCCTGCGGAACTTAACACGTTTGATCCAAAACTTAATCTATTTGTTCTTTTAGGTTTTGACTTGGATCTCCTGCGGAACTTAACACGTTCGACCCAAGTCACCTTAAGTTATTAATTCCATTAAATATTAATTTCCATAATTGGTTCCCAGTACTGACGTGGCGAGGCACATGACCTTCTTGGATATGGGAGCAACCACCACCGACTAGACAAAACCTTTTATGGAAAGCTAATATTTAATTTCCTAAAATAACTTTAGGTTAACCGAAAAGAACAATCAAATCACAAGGAAAAGAAAAACAAAAGAACACTATATCGAAAATAGATTCGAAACACTAGAATCGTATGCCTCTTGTATTTAGTATTATTTCTAAAAATAACTAGTATGATGCGGAAAGAAAAATTACTAGTTATACCTTTTAGAAAAACCTCTTGATCTTCTACCGTATTCCTCTTCTAACCTCGGACGTTGTGTGGGCAACGATCTTCCGAGATGAGAACCACCAAGCACCTTCTTCTTCCTTACAAGTTTCGACCATCAAAACTTCTTTTAGGATGAAGAGGTTCGGCCACCACCACCATGCTCCAAGGGATGCTAGAAAAGAGGCTTCTTTTCTCTCCTTCTTCTCCTTCTTAGATCCGGCCACCAAAGCTATCTCCACCATGAGAAGGTTTCGGCCACACAAAGGAGAGGAGAGGAAAGAAAGGGCCGGCCACACCCAAGGAGAAAAGAGAGGAAAAATAGAATAGAGTTCTTCACCATGAAGCCTCCTCTACCCCCTCTTTTATAATCCTTGGTATTGGCAAATAAGGAAAATTTAATAAAAACTTCCTTAATTCTTTTACCATTGAATAAGAAAATTTATTTAATTAAAAATAATTTTCTTCTCATCAATTCATATGGCCGGCCATATTAAAGCTACAAACAAGGAGAGTTTTAATTAATTAAAACTTCCTAATTTGTCTCTAGAAATTTATAAAAAATTTCTCCAATAATTTTCATCCCTTCATGATTGGTTAATAAAAAGGAAATTTTATAAATTAAAACCTTTCTTTTAAACATGTGGATAAAAAGAAAGTTATCTCTAAAAATTAAAATCTCTTTTAATCTACAAATAAGGAAAGATATCAAATCTTTTCTTAATCTCTTGTAGAAACTTATAAAAGAGAATATTTAATTTTTAAACTCTCTTTTAAATCATGAACATGGTTAAAAAGGAAAGTTTTCTTAAAATTTAAAATCCTCCTTTAATCAACAAATAAGGAAAGATTTCAAATTTTAAACTCTCTTTTAAACATGTAGATGATTTACAAATTAGGAAAGTTTTTACCAAAAATTAAAACCATCCTTTTAAACTACAAATAAGGAAAGAGATTAATCTCTTCTCTTAATCTTTTGTAGAAAGCTATAAAAGGAAATTTTTAATTTTTAAACTCTCTTTTAAAATCATGATATCCACATAAGAAATAATTTTAATAAAAATCCTTTTTAATATTCTAGTGGCCGGCCACCTAAGATTGGGACCCAAGCTTTGGCCGGCCACCTACATGGCTCATCCACTTGGTCTTGGCCGGCCCTAGCTTGGGTTCCAAGCTAGCGTGGCCGACCCCATTGGATGGGTAAGAAGGTGGGTATGCAGTGGGTATAAATCTCTATATACTAGAGGCTACGATAGGGATCGAGAGGAGGAATTGGTTTTGGTCTCCCGATGAAAATAAGCATCCCGTGTTCGCCCCGAACACACAACTTAATTTCATCAATAATAATTCATTCCACTAAAGAACTATTATTGAACTACCGCACCAATCCCAAATTATATTTTGGGCTCCTTCTTATTATGAGTGTGTTAGTCTCCCTGTGTTTAAGATAACAAATGTCCACTAATTAAGTAAGTTACTGACAACTCGCTTAATTAATATCTAGCTCCAAGAGTAGTACCACTCAACTTCATCGTCATGTCGGACTAAGTCCACCTGCAGGGTTTAACATGACAATCCTTATGAGCTCCTCTTGGGGACATTCTCTACCTAGATCACTAGGACACAGTTTCCTTATATAATCAACAACACACACTATAAGCGATACCATTTCCCAACTTATCGGGGTTATTGATTTATCGAACTAAATCTCACCCATTGATAAATTAAAGAAATAAATATCAAATATATGTGCTTGTTATTATATTAGGATTAAGAGCACACACTTCCATAATAACTGAGGTCTTTGTTCCTTCATAAAGTTAGTATAAAAGGAACGACCTCAAATGGTCCTACTCAATACACTCTAAGTGTACTAGTGTAATTATATAGTTAAGATAAACTAATACTTAATTACACTACGACCTTCCAATGGTTTGTTCCTTTCCATCTTGGTCGTGAGCTACTATTTATAATTTATAAGGAACCGATAACATGATTTTCTGTGTGTGACACTACACACAATGTTATCTACAATATAAATTAATTGAGCAACTACATCTATCATAAATGTAGACATTTGACCAATGTGATTCTTATTTCTAGATAAATATTTATACCAAAAGCTAAGCTTTTAGTATACACTCTAACACATAGGTGGTCGCGGCTGGATGTACAGTAGGCAATGGTACCGGATGTGGAGTAGCCGGTATCCCTAGTGCAGGTGCTGCTGGGTACACTATATGTACTGGGGGTACAAGTGCTGCTGGTGCCGGATACACGGTGGGTCCAGGTGGTGGTGGTACTGAATACGCTATAGGCTGCGCTGGAGCAGATATCGGAAACGCCAATGGTACCTCTGATGGTACCGGACTACAGTAGGGATAGGTACACTCGGCGTAACCGAGGTAGGTACCTCTATAGGAGCCGTCGGGGTCTGAGAGGCCGACGCGCCCGCAGTATGCTGAGTCTATCCCTGACTGACAGGCTCATCAACAGTAGGCACCTCTGGCATATCCAGAGATCCCGTGGTCCTCGCACGTGGTCGTCCAGCACCACATCTCGCCGCAATACGCGTAGACCTCCTCATATCTGTTAAATTATATTACAGATATTACTACCAATATAACAATAATAAAATAAACATCATACCTATTTGTCGTCTGGAGATGTTCCGTCGCTGTCTAGTCCCCAATTTGACCTCAAAATTCCGAACGAGAAAATCGTCGAAAATCCATATAAATCCGAAACGGAAATCCGAAATATAACCATAACGAAAATCAGAAAATGCCCAGTTTGACTCGCAAACCTGGCTCTGATACCACTAAATTGTCACGCCCTAGAGGAGTCCCTACTCGAGAAAATTTCGACAGCATCTCCCCTGTACGGTGGACAATCTGAAACTTTTCTACATCCTCATATACCTCAGCCACAGGCGGCTGGAATAATAAAAACAATAAAATACAACCACACATACATCCACGCAGTTTATATATAAGTACACAGATCAGTAATATCATGACTCGAAAACAACCCTACTCCACTACACTCGTAAAGCTCAAATCCGACAATAAAACCAACTTATCTCTTCTGCCATCTAAGCAGGCATGTAGTAAAAGTAAATCCAAAACCAAATCCATCGTCACAAAAATCCATACAATGTCCAAGCATCAACAAACAAGAACAGAATCTAAAACAAATTTAGCATAGTCTATGTAAGAAAAACCAAAAGTTCAATAATATCCTTGAGGTCTGCAGGGGACTAGGGACTGGAACTCTCTCCCGACAGCATCAACCTGAAAAATAATAACAATGGAGGCGGGGTGAGTCCAACACTCAGCAGGTACAACTGATATACAAAGTAAGGAAATAACACCTAGCACTAACTATGCGTACAGTCTCCTGATGTAATAAAGGTAAATGCAAACTGAAGTAAACAGGAGAATACTGTACTAACCAGGACCTGAGTATAAGGTCAAACAGTCCGAGTGATAGGGAAATCTTGTATGCATGTCAAACATAGGTATCCAAACAATATGCAGCATATAAATGCAGCAAACACAAACACAAGCATTAAATGCATCATGCATATGATGCCAATGATGCGTCCTAGTCACCCCTGACGCCAGTCGATCATCTCACACAATAGAGAGGCCGAGTGGGTAGGGTTGTGACAACCGTGCACTCTGTCGTCACTACTCCTGATGAGTGACCGAGTGGACGGGATGCTGTCGGAGTACACCTATCCTCCTACCCCAAATCATAAATGGGGGAGCGCAATGCTCTCAACTCCCGGTACATGATGACGGGGAGGAATCCCTGCCGGATAACACGTTGTATCACACTACCCATGAGCGGACCAACGGTGCCTAACAGAGTCCCTGCTGCAACACACTCTGCCTGAATCGACCACTAACCCATGAGTGGTGGTGTGTGCAGATCCATGTAACTGGCGATGTGCTCAACAATAATGGAGCGGACTATCGCACAACATGCAATCATGCAAATGGTGCATGACACTAACCACAAAATATCCTGACCTAATCCATATATATATACAAGGGCATCATAGGTCAACGAATCAAGTCAAATCAAAGGTACACAGAAGGTATAAAAACCTAGGTCCTGAACATGGTGAAGCATGATATATCACTACCCCAACAAGCATGTATAAATAGGTAAAGTATACATGAGATGCAAACCAATCAATCAATCAAGCATGTATCAAGTTTTGGGTAGTGATTAACCGAAACAGAATGAGAAACATAATTAATGCAATTTGTTATATTCACTACTATGTATATCAACTGACATAAGTCAAAAGTACCCGCCTCCAATCGAAAAGTCCAATCTGGTCTGAATATGACGTCGAGATACTCGTCTCGCATCAAAGTCCTGTAATACCAATACACAGATATTTTATTTAGATAAAAATTCAAATGAATTGCTAAATAAAATTCCCAACACAATTTAGGACAAAACCCTAAGTCATAATCATTAACCTACCTAATTAAACACATATAATTTAGTTACTCAACATGTATCAAATAACTAACTCAAACTCCTAATTCAATTAGGAAAACCCTAATTATCTATCAACCTTAATTGATCATCGATTAACTTATCCACATCAAGACCTAAATCCACAAACATTAAACCCAAAAACCTTACCTCACTTCTCACAGCAAGAATGTTGCTGGAAATTATGGCTGCTGGACCCAAGATCAATCCACAGCAAAGTAAACCCTACAGGAAACCTTTCCCTCTGCTCGGATTAGATTGCGATACACAAATCACCAAATCAAGAAATCCTAATTATATAACACAAGTTCTTACCTCCCAAAAATCACCAAAACTCGGCTGAACTTTGTGGCCGGCGGCAGTGTGGTACCAAGACAGCGACACCAGGAAACTAGGGCAGAAGAGAAGAGAGGAAAATGAGGCTCGGCAGAACCCAGGGTAGAAGAATGGACGGTGGTAGGCGCTAGAGCTCGGGCGCCGGCACAGAGAAGCGACCGAGAGGAGTCAGTGGCGTCGGCGGAGATGCTAGGGCACCGGGGTGTGAGGCAGTGCTCCGTGCGTCGCCGGCGGCAGTGCAGCTCGGCGCTAGGGCACGGGAGAAGGGTCGACGAAGCAAACTCGACGGCGGCACAACCCAATCTAGGGCACGGCTGACGCTGCTCCGGTCCAGAGAGGGCAGCGGCGTCGGCAGGGCTTTGGTGTACTCGGGGAAGAAGGAAATGAAGAGGAGTAGCGGCGCCGGAGGAAATAAACCGAAGACGCTCGTGCGGTTAGGGCAGGGGGAAGGAGTCACGCGGGAGAGAAATGAAACAGTGAGAAGAATTCGGCGAAAACAAAAAAAAAAGAAAAGGAAAAGAATATAAATAAATTCAACTTTTCCTCGTTAAAACAGGGTAACATAAATAGGCTTTTCCGGAACCTCGTTTTATCCCCGTAAACTCGTCCATACGAGCTCCGAAAAATTCCAGAAAAATTGCCAAAAATTCTGGAAAATTCCCTTATTAATATTCGCCTATTTTTCGATATTTTACACATGAGTTGAACTTGGATTAATAATGTTAAGTTTCGTTTGCAATCCAAGTTTAACTTTTGAAGAACACATGGGTTGCTATGAAAAGTTCTATACTTATACAAATTTTTGTACAGGGGAAACAGAACAGAATTCTGAGTAGCGCCAACAACATCATCTTACTTTGAGGGAAAAAGTGATTTAGAAACCATTACTCCAATTGTCCCCAACTTGTGATGCTTTGTGGAAGGAAAGAATACAACCAACTCCTTTTTTTATCTTTGATACTAAAAGGAACATGATCAATCAAATATCATTAGTAGAGACTCTCACAATTCACAATATTGTAATATTCTTGAAATATCTCAAAGTGTATATAAGGGTTTTTTTGAATTTTCTCCTCTAAATTTATGAGTTTGTATCATGAAAATTAATTCTGGATCAAGTTAGAAGTGGCCAACATCGATTTGAGGTTGCACTATTAGAGATCTTGCTTTTATATATATGAGTGTGAAAAATTCTATAAACCATTGTATCTTATAATAGAATTATTAGAAACAATAATAAAGAAAATGTAGAATTAAAATAAGAAAGAAAATGTAGAATTTAAAAATAAAAAGAAAAGTGTCTAGAGTAACTAGATTACTAGTCAGCTACTATTAATTGAACATAGTCCCCAACAACGATAGTAAAAACTTGATGTGGGAAATTGCAAGTGCACGATCTATCGCCAAGTAATAAAATATTATTACATAGAGACTGTTGATTAAGTACTAACTGAGTTCAAAAAATAAGTTATCTAGACAATCAAAGTTGTGTGTGGTCATGAGAAAGCTTGAGAGAGAGAGAGAGAGAGAGTTGATAAGGTCAAGGGAAGACAAGTGGTCAAAGGGAGAAGTTGGATTGGGCGGAACGATTCTAAGACTTCGATTCTACTATAATGCTAGTTGACATCCCCAAGTATTGTTCACTTTCCTATCTCCATGTTTATATACTTATAGGGATTCTAACCAAATTACCAATATGATTCTGTGAAGGTAGTATCAGATTGTTTATCCTAATTTTAATGCTATTAAGTAAGGAAGTAATACTAGAAAGTCTGCTTAAAAGGTTACTCTCTATCATGTGTGGCCCAACAGTCATACATTCTAGATTACTCAATCCACTTCCTAATACTAAGTTGAAGAAAACTCATTAATCATCGGTAGTTAGCTATCTCTTGGAAAGAATTAGCCCCTCTTCTAGGTAATGATTTTAAACAGTTTACTTAAAAGGTTACCCCCTATCACATGAGGACTAATGGTCATACAATCAAGATCATTTCCCTTTCATAGTCACCAATCCTTCACATCCCATTGTACACACATTCCATCAAACAAGAACAAGGTATAAATATATCCTAGGATAGGGAAATGACTAAATACATGGTTCATACATCAAATCACATCATAGTTACTCCCAACATCCTAGAATTAAGAAAACTACTCTATAACAAAAGAATTATAAACCAAATACACTAAGAAAATTATTGATACAGTAAAAAACAGAGATAGAGATAAAGAAATGCTTAGGAAGAAGATTTTTAGTGTCTTTAGATGAAATCCTCGCTCCTGTGGTGGACGGATCATGGCGATGGCTCCTCGAATGGAAGCTCTAGGATTTTCCCCAAAAGGAAAAACTCTCTCCTAAGGAGGGGAATGAAGTCCCTTGGTCTAAGATCCTATCCCTTTCAAAATCGGCATGAGGAGCTTAAATAGGCAAGGGGGCGAACGCGTGGCACAGGCTATGACTATAGGCACGGGCACCCATGTCGGGAGTTTCTATTTCAGGGTGCGGCTGAGCACGACCCGTGTTTCTAGGCATGGGCACTCTGGTTTGGCAACTGAAAAAAACACGAGTTGTGCCGCTGGGCACTACCGCCCGTGTTTCTCTAATAGAAAGGAATATGGGTCTTTCCACTGGGCACAATCACCCATGTTCAGCCTTGGGAGCTTCCTTCCTTAATCTCCAATCCTTGTTTTCACTCCATTTCTCTCCCTAACATAGAAAACACACAAGAGTAGGACAAAAAACTAGAAATAAATCGAAATGAAATATAAAGATATGAAAATATGAAATATATGCATATAAAATGGGACAAGATGTGTGTCAAATCATGATAAAAATTCTATATGAAATACACTCATCACTTGTTCAGTAATATGAGCTAATGCCTCTGATTATATCCACTTGGAGAAATAATCAACAACTACTATAATCAATTTTTTCTCAACTGTTCCTTTGAAAAAATGTCCAACTATGTTCATACCCCATTGATTGAACGAGAAAGAAGCAATTAAAGATTTCATTAATTCAACTGAATTGGTCTGCCTGTTTTGATGCTTTTGACAACTCTCTCATGTTTTTACCATACGTGCGACATCCTTTCACAAATTAGGCCAAAAATACCCAGCCAGTAATGTTTTCTAGGTCAGAGATTATCCCCCCATATGATTACCACAAGATCCTTCATGTATTTCCACCAAGACATACTTAGCTTCCTATAGTCCTAAGTGTAGGATTGAAAAGACGAGCAAAAAATAAATGAATGAAAGAAGAAGGGCTAACACAAGTAGTTTTACTTGGTTCAGAGCCTTCGACGACTCCTACTTCAAGGCCTGTACTCGTTGAATGTTTTCGTCGGACAATCACTATAAACTCAAAAATATTACAAGAATTTAAGTACAATGTAATAAATTAAAATATACCGACAACAAGTAGAGTCTAAGCTTTAGTATCAGTTGTTAGAGCAGATTTTTGACTTTATGGAGAGCTTCTTGAAGAAGCGCGTGAGAACAAAATTTGGAATAATTGATGATTTGAAGCTATTGCTCGATGACTTTTATATAGGACCTTTTTAGGTGCCTGGAACCACCCCAGGCACTTGGAGTGTGCTGACGTGGCTGCACCTAGCCGAAAGTTTATCTCACAAATTTTATCCACCTTCGGGCACCTGGACCAGTCCGAACGGCCAGATCGCTGATGTGGGTTGGTCAGTGGAAGCATGCCACTACAACCTGTCGTCTAGGTGCCTATGCACTTTCGGACGCTTGGACAAGCTCCGGGCGCTTGGACAAGCTCCGGGCGCCTGGAGCCCCTTTTTCCAGCCTTTGATTTTCTACATCATAAGGTTAGACCAACAAGCAATAATATATAAAAAAGAGTAATATTTGATAATCTCCGGACTATCTGGTCCTAACTTTAAGTTTTGCTAAACTCTAAGTTGGACCGCCGCCAACTGTTCCCTCAACTGGGAATAAGTTCTCACTGGATCTCTCCTCCAGTTGCTTACCTCCACTTACTAATCACAGACTTCCTTGATGTCAGGTCTCTTGATCCACCAAAACTTCCTGCCAGATCTCAACCAATCTAGACTTTAACCAGTTGTCAATCCAACTAGACTTCCTTCTATTATATCTCAACTAATCTAGACTTTAACCAGTTGTCAACCCAACTAGACTTCCTTCTACCACATCTCAACCAATCTTGACTTCATGATAGCTATCAACCTAGCTGGACTTCAACTTGATATTTCAATCCTTTAGACCCATTAAGCTCATATCCTGCACACTTGGTAAATAAATTAGACAAACATAACATCTAACTATAATTTATTTATTATTCATCAAAATCTGAGTTTGACCATTAGTGTTAACTGTACCAACACTAAGCATCATAGTAATGGTACTACATTAGAATGCTTGTACAACATACTTTGCAAAAGGCAGAATTTTCCATCTCTATCTCTGATTTGTCTAACTAGGACTTTATTGGTAGGTACTGTGTTGGTACAATAAACCTCTAGAATTTCAATATTTGATAATGTACCTAAGTATGGTCAGCTTGACCAATGGTGGATCTAAACAGGACTTGATATTTAGAAAAAAAGAAAGTCTAGTCAGGACTAGATGACTAACAATAATAAGTCCTAACTAAAAGTTAGGTAGGTGAGAAGTCTACTAAGTGAGTAGTCCTAACTGGAGATTAGGCAAAGATAAGTCTTGTGAGTGAAGCCAGATAGTGGAAGCCCTAGTGAGTGAAGTTAGGACCTAGTGAGTGGAGCTAGGTGGTGGAAGTCATGGTGAATGAAGTCAGACATTGGAAGTCTTGGAGGAGTAAACTTCAAGCATGTGTGATCGAATGGTTATCTATGGGAGGTAACTTTAGGTAATGAGAAGTCTTGGATGTGTAAACTTCAATAATCTATGATCGAATGGTTTCTGGTCGACCATGCATGGTTGACCAAACTATCATATCTTGAAAGTTACTAACATTGATTTACTTTAATATTTTATATCTATTGTATTAACTTGGTATTGTAGGAAAGTCTTACTTGATCAGACACTAAGCATGACCAGAGAAAGTCCAAATAGGTTTGGAAGGTAAAGTCAGGTAAGCAACTGGAGGGAGATCCAGTAAAGATGGGTTCCTAGTTGAGGGAACAGTAGGTGTCAGTCTGACTTAGGGTTTCAGCGAAATTCAAAATTAGGACCGGACAGTCTCGAGACTATTAAAATATTTAATACTTATTTTTTTCATATTATGCTTGTTATGAAAACTCTGTGGTGTAGGAATTCAAAGCTGCAAATTGGCTAGAAAAAGGACTCCCAAGTGCCCGGAGCTCCGAGCACCCCGAGTAGGTCTAGGTGCCTGGATTGAACAGAACCCAACCACGCATGAAGTTGGGTTGGTGCACTCTGATTGGTCAGCACACGTCAGAGACCAGGCATACGGGAGTGATCTAGCACCAAGAGTGGATAGAGGCAAGATAGATAGAGCTTCATCGATGTGCAACCACGTCAGCAGTCCAAGCGCGCGAGGGTGGTCTAGGTGCTCGAAGTTGGATAACTCAATGTCAAAGTAGGATCGTATAGGCTTCAGTGGAGGCGCCTAGGGGTGGTCCGGGCACCTGGAAAGGCCTATAAAAGAACCTTTGACTAGTAGCATCAAAACATCATTCACTACAACTTTCATACTCACGTGTTGTTCCAAAAACTGCTTACAACTCTGAAACACTCCTCCAATGCCGAAACGCTACTCCGACAACCATGCCTGAGCTTCAATACAAAGTCATCGGTATACTTGTATTTAAATTACTTACACTTTATCTTTATATCTCCTTATAATTATTTGATTGATATTTGTGAATTACCCGTCAAAAAATTCTAAAGAGCCGGGGTCTTGGAGTAAGAGTCGTCGAAAGCTCCCAACCAAGTAAAACGCTTGTGTTCCACTTTCTTGTGTTATCTTTCTCACTTAGTTTATTTTTCCGTTACACACTTTTTTTCAAAAGTCAAAAAAGAAATGCTTCTAAATTACACGTGATTCATTCCCCCTCTCATGTGCACACAATCCTACATACTATTCCACTTTGAAAGAAATTTATCAACTCGGACGGCTAATCGGGCCAAACTAGACTAGGATTATCCTTTATATGCGGTATCATCTCTACTTGAGCAATAATTTATCTTGAAGTCTGTTGGTCTCTTGTGGCCAATAAGAGGGAGTGAATTGTCCTGCATAACATAAAATAAACAAAATACCTTTCTTGACTTTTCAAACTAAATTAAGACACACTTGTTTAATAATAAACTAATTAAAAAGAAAGTAGAGACAGATCTTTTTACTTAGTTTACAATTAGAAAATTGCTAGTCCAAGATATTAAAAGCTCACTATCAAATCTCCTTCTGGCGAAGAAGTCTTTTACAACAGTTAAAGTACTAGATCATAAAGTAGAATAGAAGAGAAGATTGTTTACAAGTGTTATGTTGACTACTAAGATCAAGAATGTAGTTATAGCCTTGCTCCGAGCGCTTAGAAGGGTTCCGAGTGCTTGGAATAACTTCAGGTGCTCGGACCACCTTCGCACAAGGGGGCCTCGCCAAGGTGGCCCGGCTGGACCAGACTGGTCCGGGCGCCCGGAGTAGTTCCGGGCTCCCGGACCACAGCTAACTTTTGGTTGACTTTTCGTCTGAGTCTTCCACTCCAGCTCCGCTCGCTTGGGTGATTTTAGTCACCCGGAATAGGGCTCACCCGAACCCATTTTTTGGCCTTCTCAAGCAACCTTCCGCTCCGGCTTCTCATCCCTCGAAAACGTCGTATGCCTCCTTCTCGTCTGCCAACGTACTCTTTCGTAGTGCCTCATCTCTCAATTGCATCAAGCCCAGCGACTCTCTTCCGCGTTGTCCTTCTCTCTAGCTCTATCTTTCGCTCGACTTCTTGTACTCCTAAGTTCCTGCATATATAGACACAAGCCATCAAAAGACAATAAGACCTAACTTGACTTGATTGATCACATCAAAACTATCATGAGGTACTTATAATCTCTCCCTTTTTTATGTGAACAAACCAAGTTAAGTTAGGGTAAACTAAAACAAATAACAATAAGGTAATTAGTATAAATTTTACAATTAAAAAAATATACAAAAATCAAGATGTACCCTACCCTCCCCCTAGACTTAACCTATAATTATCCCCCTTTGATCATATTAAAAATATGGGTATAACTTGAAATAAATTTAAAACAGAGTCTAAGGGATAAAAATATAATGACTATCATCCAGAAAAATCATGAACTTTAAATTTTAAAAATTTAGATTTTTACAATTTATAAACCATTTTTAGAAAAAATAATTAAAAAATATTTAATCATGGGAAATTCTGAAAAAAATTTATATAATGGTTAAACTAACATATCCAAAGCAGATATAAGATTTTCAAAAAAAAAAAAAAATTAATTTAAATAGTAATAAATTCTTTCCTACATAAAGACATATTTTCTTTAAAAATTTCTTAAAAATAATTTCTAAACTCAAAAAATTGTGAAAACTTTTCTGATAATGTAATATAGCAAGTAATTTTGTAAAACAAATTTTCAAAAAAAAAAAAAAAACACCTGTCGAGCATTTTTAGTATTAAAATGTAGCATTTAGATAAATGATTCATATAAAATTTAATAACGGTCAAAAAAATTTTAAAAGTATCTTCTTGAGTAGAGAACATAATAAATTTTCACATAAAAAATGAATTTTTCAAAAATCTGTGAATTATTTTTAAATCAAAAAATATAATTCTTGTTAAAATAATTTATAAAAATTTTCCATAAATGATGAAATCCTCTTTCTTGGAAAAATTAAAGAAAAAAATTAATTTCTAGTAGAAATTATAGGAAATAATTTATATAGATAATTCTAAGCAAACAATAAATAAAAAAATATAACATGCATAAAAATTTAATTTATCATGATTTTAGAACCTAATATAGGCTCCTTCCAACCAAATTAATTAAAAACATTCTAGGAATATATTTTGGTGATAATTTTCTAATTTAGCCTTTATAATATCTAAAATGTCAGTTTAGTTCTTTAAGTTTTGAATTTCGAGGAACATTCGAACATGCATAGTCATTTTTCAATTAATCTAATTATGCTTTCAATTTTTTATTTGTAATTTTCAAATTATTAAAATCTTCTAGTCTACATGCATTTGCCAAAGTTAATTTTAACTTTGTATTTTCTTTTTACAAATTGCTATATTTTTAGAAAGTATTTTAATGAACTCAAATAGTTCTTCAGTGGATCGGGAACGTACCTTACTTACCATTATTATTTCGTTGTTTGATGCTCCCCTTCGTTGCTGCTTTCTTCTGAAAAATCTCCCCCTTCATTAATGCTTATCTTGGACAAGCTTTCTTTGTCTTCAGGTAGGTATTTGGCTATAAGTGTTTTTTTCACAATTTCCTTGGTCTCGAATTCTTCTGATGACAACTTGGTGTCCATCAAGGAGTTGGATTTGACTTCTGTTAGTTCTTCATAGAGCTTCAAGAACTTTTCATAAAGTTCTTTTGCACTCTTATAATTACTGATTCCGTCGAGTTCCCCAACCAATAGTACACTTATAAGGTGAAATTTAGCCTTACCGTTTGCCATAAACTCATCGCGTTACTTTTTGGTCCAAAGGTGTTCTTCGAGTTTTTCTCTGTTTGTGTTCTTTGGTACTTCAAAACCAAATTTTATTATTAATAAAATATTAAAATCAATCTTAAAGAATACTTCCATTCGTCGCTTCTAAAATGTGAACTCACCCTCGAACTTAGGCGGGTAGATGCTGTTGGATCGTAGAAGTCGCTAGAGGGGGGGGAGGTGAATAGCGATCGAAAATTCAAAGCGAGTATACAGCGGAAAATAAAAATCACAACGGTAACACAAACCAGTTTTATTTGGTTCAGAGCCTTCGTTGACTCCTACTCCAAGGCCCGCACTTGTCAAGTGCTTTCGTTGGGCAATTACTAATAGTTCACAAACAGGATTACAATAGTAAGTATAGGAACTATTAAAAAGATAATACCGACAACAATAAAAAGAACTTGAGACGCAGGTTGTCAGAGAAGCGTTGTCGCGTCGCAGGAGCAAAGCGCAATAGAGCAGTCGTAGGAAGCAGTTGTTCTTCTCAGCTCTGGAAGTAGGCTCCTTATATAGGAGTGCTCTGGGCACCCAGATCCCTTCCGGGTGCTCGGACCGTGATGTAGGCCCGGCCAATCAGTGCGCTCCTTATCTGCGACGAGATAAGTTTTGCCTTCTGGGCGCTCAAACCACCATTTTCCATAAAACTCATTTTCCTGTAAGAAAATATTAGTCCAAGGTAAAATAAAAGTTATGCTACCTTGCAAAACAAAGTTAGCACAAATATAATAAAACAGAGTAATAATAAGATTCTGTCTCACCAGCCGGAATCTAGTCACGATCTCAACTTAGATTTCTGAAATGGTTCTAAGTTAGATCGACGCCTACTATTCCCTCGAACGGAGAATGCGTCCTCACCAAGTCACTCCCCTCCAGTGACTTACCTTAACTTACCTGCCAGATGTCCGGTCAGCCCGTCGACCCGTCTGAACTTCATGCCAGCTATCAGGTCAGCCCGTCGACCTAGCTGGATTTTGTGCCAGACATCCAGTCAACTCGTTGACCAGTTTAGACTTTGTGTCAGTTATCTGGTTAGCCCGTCGACCTAGCTAGGCTTCGTGCCAAACATCCGGTCAGCCTGTCGACTAGTCTGGACTTCGTGCCAGCTATCAAGTTAGCCCGTTGACCTAGCTGGGCTTCGTGCCAGCTATCCGGTCGGCCCGTCGACCTAGTTGGACTTCTCTTATACACTTCGTCAAAAGTGTTAGATCACAAGGAAACTAACTTAACCTACTTTATCATTCATCAAAACATGAGTTAGACCGTTAGTGCTAACCGCACCAACAATCTTCCCCTTTTTGATGCAATGACAACTTGGGTTAAGTTAGTGAAAAAATATACAAAACATAAGCAATTATAAGATTTGACATGATTTTTAAGTTAGCCTTGTTTTAGGTTTTGGTATTTTGTTGTTAACTAACTTAAATCACCCAACCCTCCCCCTTTGATATTCATCAAAAAATAGCAAGCATAGATAAGTAAACAAAAAATGGCAAGGTAAAAGAAAACAAATTTGACGACAGAAAATTTTGAAAAAAAAAATTTCAGGTTGAACTTGGGGAGTTAACTTAGAAAATACATTAGTGGAAAATTTTTGAAAAAGTCATTTTAAGGCAAAATGTAATCTTTAAACTTTCAATATCAAAAACATTTTTCAACGTCTAAAATATTTTCTAAAATAATTTTATAAAATATTTAGATAAAAATCGACTAACTTTGTAAATTAAAATAAGTTTACAAAATTAATGTTCAGAGTAATTTTCAAAAACAAGCTTGCAAAATTAATGTAATTTTCAAAAATAAGTTTATGAAGATTAAAGTAATTTTAAAAATGAATTTCAAAAATAATTTTATGAAGATTAAGTAATTTTAAAAATAATTTTCAAAAATAAGTTTGTAAAATCAATTTTAAAATAATTTTGCTAAAGTATTTTCAAGGAAATGAAAAACTCTTTTCAAAAATAATTTTACAAAATATTTTCAAAGAAGAGAAAATAATTTTGTTACAAATAGTTTTACTAAGTATGAAAATAATTTGAATTAATCCTCCACTGAATCTGTCATTATTTTTGAAATAAAGCTTTTAAAAATAATTGCAAAAAAATTTAAAGTAAGATTTTTAAAGTAATTTTTTTCAAAAGTGAGGTAGGATTTTCAAAAAATATTTTAAAAAGAAATTTGATAAGGAATAATTAAAAAAATTCCAAAAAAAACTTAAGAAATAATTTTCTAATAAAAAAATTGATCCTCTCTCTGAATTTGATACTCCTCCTAAGGTTGATATTTCCCCTTAATTTATTACTCTCCCTTAATTTATACAAGGATTTAAGTATGTTAAAATGTGCAACATATTTTTAAGGTCCTTGCATCCCCTTAACCTAGCACTTTCTGGTTATATTTGTTAGCAACAAGGATTTTTAAAATGATTTTTAAAGGATTTTTAAAATAACTTTTAAAATATTTAAGGATTTTTAAAATAACTTTTAAAAGATTTTTGAAATAATTTTTAAAGATTTTTTAAAATAACTTTTAAAAGATATTAAAATAATTTTTAAAGATTTTTTAAAATAACTTTTAAAATATATTAAAATAATTTTTAAAGATTTTTAAAATAGCTTTTAAAAAAATTAAAATAATTTTTAAAGGATTTTTAAAATAACATTTAAAATATTTAAGGATTTTTATAATAACTTTTAAAAGATTTTTGAATTAATTTTGAAATATTTTTTAATATAACTTTTAAAAGATATTAAAATAATTTTTAAAGATTTTAAAATAACTTTTTTATAAAATTTAAAATAATTTTTAAAAGATTTTTGAAATAAATTTTTAAAAGATTAATTAATCTATTAAATAAGTTAGGAGATAAGTAGGTTAGGTTAATTTTTTTTTAAATAATGAAGATTAGGAATTAAGCAAATTAAATAATTTGTTAATTTCAAGTTGTCAAATTAAGTTTAAATTTAAGTTAAGAAACATAGATTAGAATTAATTTTAATTTTAATTTTAATTTTAATTGTTAAGTAACATAGATTAGAATTAATTTTAATTTTAATTTTAAGTTTACATTTAATTTAAGTTTAACTTAAATTTAATTTAACTTTAATGTTTAATTTTAAGTTTAAGTTTCATTTTAATTTTATGTTTAAATTTTTAACATAATTTAAGTTTTAAGTTTTATTTTTAATTTAATATTTAAATTTAACATCATTTTATTTCATTTCATTTCATTTAATCTTTAGTTAAGTGAATTTTCAATTTTATTTTTAATTTTAGTTTTAGTTTTGATTAAGTTAGTTTAAAATAATTTTTAAGATAGTTTTTTAAGTTAAACTAATTTTAAAAATAATTTTTAAACCAGATTTTTAAGTTAATTTTAAAGTAATTTTAGAAATATATTTTTTAAGTTAATTTTAAAAATAATTTTTTAAGTTAATTTTAAAATAAATTTAGAAATATATTTTTAAGTTAATTTTTAAAATATTTTTTTAAAATAAATTTTAAGTTAATTTTAAAATAATTTTAAAAATATACTTTTAAGTTAAATTTTCAAATAATTTTTAAAATAAAATTTTTAATATAAAATAATTTTTAGGTTAAAATAAATTTTAAGATAAAATAATTTTTTAAAAGAAATTTTAAGTTAAAACAATTTTTTTAAATAATTTTTAAGTTAAAATAATTTTAAGTTAAAGGAATTTTTAAAATAATTTTTAAATTAAAATATTTTTTAAAAATAATTTTTAAGTAAAAATAATTTCTAAGGTGAAATAATTTTAAGTTAATATAATTTTTTAGTTAAAATAATTTTTCAAAATAATTTTTAAGCTAAAATAATTTCTCAAAATAATTTTTAAGTTAAAATAATTTTTTACGTTAAAAATAATTTTTAGGTTAAAATTATTTTTAAAAATTTTTTATGTCAAAATAATTTATTAAAATATTTTATTTAAAATAATTTTAAGTTAAAATAATTTTAAGTTAAAATAATTTTTAAAAATTAAAATAATTTTTAAAATAATGTTTATGTTAAATTAATCTTTAAAATAATTTTTAATGTAAAATAATTTTTAAAAATAATATTTTTAAGTTGATTTTTTTAAAAAATAATATTTTAAGTTAAAACATTTTTTAAATAATTTGAAATTGAAGTTTTAATTTAATTTAAAATTAAATTTATTTTGATTTAGTTTAATTTAATTTAATTTTAAATTAAATTAAATTTATTTCTAATTTATTATAATTTTAATTTTATTAAATTTTAATTAAATTTAATTTTAATTTAATTTGATTTGAATCGATTCGATTTGATTTGATTCGGATTGATTTGATTTGATTTAATTTAATTTAATTTGATTTGAAATCCTTAGTCATCTCACCCGATCTATGTTTTTAATCAGGGAAACCTATAATTTTTGTGAGATGAAGTTAAGTTCAATTTTTTGGGTTTGGTTTAACTTTGTGTTAGATTCAGGTTTAGTTTTGAGCTTAATAAACATACATTCTTTGGATAACTTCTGGGCTATGGTGAGTCACCTGGACATCATTAGAGTAACTATGCTTTCGAGATTTTCAAAATAGTCCTATCCACTGAACTTAGTACTGTAACGACCACCCTTCTTAATATACTATACTACTCTCTAAGGATGACCGTTACTTAACTTCTAACTCTACTTAACCGGTATGATCGAAACCACGAGGAGTCCTTACCGAAAAATTTCGACAAAATATCCCCTGTACCGGTGACCATAAACTGAGATACATAAAATATATACTCAGCCACAGGCGGCTGGAACATGTATCAAACACCCATGCGCCCATGCAGTTTAATAAGAGTCAAAAACTATAATATCTACTTATTACATAGAACCTCATCACATCATGCAATCTAAAACGTGAATAAACTCAATAAAGCATGGAATATAAAATACAATCTCAAATGACATCAACCATAAAGTACAACTCAATTACTACTTATCCACTAGACACGAAAACTCAAAACTTCCCAGTTCTCTCCCACAGTCCTGGCATCACACACCATCCGCACCACCTTGTCGCCTTCCTTGTTAAATCTTTTCCTTTCCTTTATCTGCAGTATGTAAAATACCGAAAAATAGGAGAATATTAAGGAAGGAATTTTCCGAAATTTTTAGAAATTTTTCGAGAATTTTTCGGAGCTCGTACGGGCGAGTTAATTGGGATAAAAATGGGGTCCGGAAAAGCCTGTTTTGGCTACCCCTTTAAAGGAGGAAATGTTTCATATTCTTTTTAAATTTTTATTTCTTTTGATTTTGTTTCTTCTTTTTCCTTCGTTTTCCCCTCTCCCGTGTGCTTTCCTCTGCCGAAACCGCTTGCCCGACGTCGTCTCCCCCTGCCCTAACTGCTCGAGCATCGCCGGCCACCTCCTCTGTACCGACCACCAGATCTGACCCAGCGCCGTTGTCGCCTTTGCCCTAGCGCCGTCAACCGAGCCCTCTCCGCCGTTGGGATCAAGACGCGCCGCTCGTCCTTGTGAGCCGACGCCGATTGTCGGCCCTCCTTCTGATTTTTGAGACACTGAGCCCTAGTATTTGAGCAGCCGTCGTCGCCTCGGCATTCAGGAAGAAGTCACCGCCGGCCTCCCTTGTGATCTTGCGTCGTCGTTGCCACCCACAGCCGACTGGCACAGTGTGTCCACCGCGCCGAACCTAGTTCTTCCTCTCCTCTGTGCGCTACCCTGAAACCCACCGCCAGCATCCTACGTACCTGACCGCAGCCCTTAGTGCCCTAACTGCCACGGTCAGAGAGGTTCTGTGGGTTCTCCAGCAAGGAGGAAGCTGTTGACACTGAGTTGAGGTAAGCTGCGGCTGAGAACAGATTTGGTAGGAAATGTAGTTTGCATTTTCTGTATAGGTTTGTAGAAATTAGGTAATGTTTGGTTTGTAATCGTCACTGCTTGATCTGACCTTTTGATACCTTTCGATCCGATGATTTTAGTAGGTTGTGCTGTTTTGGTGGATCTGGAAATTTGGGGTGTTGTGGGCTGCTCTTTGGTCCAGCAGCCACTCCTTTTGGCAGTAGATCAGTGACCACGACAGGGATATTGAGGTAAGGTTTAGGGTTTTGAGTTTCGTGTAGATTGATTGTGTTTATGTTGGGAATAGGTAGATTGGATTAGCTTTAAACTTTTAATCTAATGTTATGATTTGGGTTAAAGGAAATTAACCTTAGTTAATTGTTGGATTTAATTAAGGTAGGACGAGATTATGGTTTAGGGTTTTTCCCTAAATTATTCTTAAGGATTTTTATTTAGCTATTCGTTTAATTTGTAGCTAAATAAAAATGTATGTTTGATATCACAGGACTTTGACGCGAGACAAGTATCTCGACGTTGTATTCGGACCAGATTGGACATTTCCTATTGGAGGCAGGTACTTTTGACTTATTGTCTTTGATATGCTTAGTAATGAAATTAACATGTTGCATTAATTGTGTTTCTTATTTGTTTCGGTTAATCACTGCCCAATACATGTTACATGTTTGATTGGTTGTTTGTTTGCATCTCGTATTGATCTCGTACCTGATTTTTCATGCTCATGGGTAGTGATATAACCATGTTTCACATGTTCAGGACCTAGGTTTGATACCTTATTGATCATTATATCTTGATATGATTTATTCACGATGGTGCCCATTGTTATATGTCCAGAGGTTGGTTTAGTATGTTACCATGCTTAGTGACATGCACCATTTGCATGATCGCATGCTGTGCGATAGATTGCTCCATTATTGTTGAGCACATTGCCAGTTTCATCACTGTTCGGTGCTCCGTTGTGACGCTCATGGGTAGCGTAACACAGCGTGGTAGCACGTCAGTTTGACTCTTCCGGTGCTCCGTTGGTCCGCTCATGGGTAGTGTGACGCAGCGTGTAGCACGTTAGAGATCCCTCCCCGTCATAGTGTACCGGGAGATGAGAGCATTGCGCTCCCCCATTTATGATTTGGGGTAGGAGTACGTGTGTACTCCGACAGCATCCCGTCCTCTCGGTCACTCATCAGGGATAGTGATGCAGAGTGCACGGTTGTCACAGCTCTACCCACTCGGTCCCACTTTTGTTATGAGTTGGCTGACTGGCGTTAGGGGTGACCATGACATTGGCATCATATGCATGATGCATTTATTGTTTGTGATTGTGTTTGCTGCATTTATATGCTGCATATTGTTTGGATACCTATGTTTGACATGCATACAGGTCTTCTACACCTTTCGGACTGTTTGTCCTTATACCGGGTCCTGGTTAGTACAGATTCTCTCCTGTCTACTTCGGTTTACATTTATCTTTATTTTTATCAGGAGACTGTACGCATGATTAGTGCTAGGTGTTATTTCTTTACTTTGCATATCAATTGTACCTACTGAGTGTTGGACTCACCCCGCCTCCATTGTTGATATTTTCAGGTTGATGCTGTCAGGAGAGAGTTCCAGTTGCTGGTCCCTACAGACCTCGAGGATATGATTGGTTTTCCTTTGGTTTCTTTTCTGTTCTAGACTGTTTTGAACTTGTTATGTTTTGGATCATTTTACTTATGGACATTGTATGGATTTTATTATGTCGATGGTTTTGGATTTGGATTTATTCTACTACATGCCTGCCTGGACGGCAGAAGAGGTGAGTTCATCGGATTTGAGCTTTACGAGTGTAGTTGAGTAGGGTGGATTTCGAGTCAGAGTACTATTGTTCGTGATTACTGTTATTAACTGCGTGGTTGTGACAGCCAGAGGCTGAATATCTATATAAACTGCATGGTGATTGTTTTTATTTATTGTTATCATTCCAGCCGCCTGTGGCTGAGGTATATGTGTTATGTAGAAGTTTCAGATTGTCCGCCGTGCAGGGGAGATGCTGCCGAAATTTCTTCGGACAGAGACTCCTCTGGGGCGTGACAATTTAGTGGTATCAGAGCTTAAGTTTTGCGATTTTTGTTTTCGTATTTTGGAATAACCTGATACCAATTTATTTGGTATCAGAGCGGCAAGTTTGGCGATACTTGTTTGGTTTCCGTGTGTTGGATTTTGAGATTTATCTGATACCAATTTATTGGTATCAGAGCAGGGTTATGATACCTGCTTTTGGTGTTCTGGAGATTTATCGGATACCTGTTGTTGGTATTCTGGATATTTGGGTTAGCCAGGTTTGCGAGGCAAACTGGGCATTTTTTTCATATTTTTGATTTGGTTATGTTTCGGGTATCTGTTTTTGATTTATATGGATTTTCGGTGATTTTCATGTACGGTATTCCGAGGTCAATTTGGGGACTGGACAACGACGAAACATCTCCAGACAGCAACTAGGTATGATGGTTAGTTTTATAGTTTATGACATGTATTAGCATTATTTATTTAATACTTGTCTGGTTGTTGTAACACATATTACATGTGATAGGTTAGCCATTGAGCATGGTTGACCTTAATAGAGATTAAGGAGTATAGTCTCTGGTGATTTTTCATATCATACCATCAGTAGTTTTGGCTTCTGTTACTACTAGTAGGAGATGGAGGCACATACCAGCCTCTGCTATTGTTAGCTGGCTAATGGATGATACCTACATAGTCTTGTGGATTTAGCTAGTAGAGTTTTTTATACTCATATCTTTTGGATATTAGGGTATTCGATACGATGAAAATTGGTCATTTGGGGAGTTATCATGTTTGATCATTGTTGAGAATGATTTGAGGTTGAGGGATATTGTGAAATCAGATATTGTGATGTGTTGATTTTTAATGATTTATGAGAGTAAATGTTATGTGGTTGTCTGATAATCTATTACTAGATATTTGTTTTGATGATCTATTAGTGGATAATTATTTTGATGATCTATTATTTGGGTTGTCGTTGATGATGACATAGTGAGTGTCATGTATGATATTCACAGGTTTGATGACTATAGTTGGTGATCAGATTATAAATCGGGTGCTAGAGAGTTTACGGTTGAGTGTGCCTATGAAATTTTAATAAATCTGGTTAGTTGTGGTTAGTAACAGGATGATAGAATTGATATTTGCTTCCTCTGATATTGGACTATGTGGATAAATAATGATTTGATGTTTTGAATGCCAACTTGCTCTCATGGGGAGTAGAGACTGATTCATCTGATATTATGTGGGCTGATATTTTTGAGGATAAAAAAATGAGAGTGTCTTGATGTTCTTGAATTCTGACTTTATCTTTTGGGTCGTATACCTTTATACATATGATTATTATGGGTTTCTAGTAGATTATACCCGAGTGGTTAGACATACATGTCTGATTGTTTATTGGAGGTATTTGTCAATTAAAAGCTATGTTGTGGAATGTGCACATATGTTTGAGTGATTTATTGGATGTATCTTATCGATCTAATCTGAGTTGTGAAATGTGCAGATGTGTTGGGTGTAATATTTGCGGTATCTTGTTTATTATATGATTGTTTTGAGAGTATACTCATGTCGATTATGATTTGTTGGAAGTATTACGTTGATTATACTCTTGGCATAGGTGTACATATGTCATGTGAGTGTTGTTGAGGTGTATTGTTGATTATACCTATGTTGATATATGCACACGGGTTTGATAGGTATTGTTGGAGGTATCACACTGATTTATACCTGTGCTATGAGTGTGTTTGGTGTGTACAAATTGGAGGATTATGTCGATTATACATATGTTGTGTGTGCATATGTACCAGGTGTATGGTGGGTAGCATCATGATGATTCTACCTATGTTGAATGTAGAATGCTGAGTGTCTACATTATGTTATTGGTTGCATAACCCTGTCAACTAATTCTCCTATTAGTGGGTGACCAACCCACTAGGATGATGATAGAGTTGACTATGGATTTGATTTGTTTACTAGGTTGTTTATACCTTTGGCTGCCTACAGTGATATGTGGTTGAGTGATCTCATGCAGCCTCTAGTTGGATAGTTAGGTGCCTTGGACACTTATGGATCGTTTGTGGTGGAGCGGAGTTCCCACATATACATATTTCGGATTGCTTGTAGCGGAGCATTGCTCCCATATCTATTGCAGATACATGTTATAGATTATTTGTAGTGGAGTGTTACTCCTACATATTGAGGATTTCTTGTGGTAGAGCGTTGCTCCCACATATGTGGTATTTTCTGTGATGGAGCGTTGCTCTCACACTGGTGGATCTATTCTTTGGTGATTTGTATTGTTGGTGATTATATTTCAGACTTAATGTCAGGGATCTTATGGTTAGAAATGTCTATGATACGGACATCATGTGTCATGATTTTACCATTAGAGTTTGGGAAGCCTTAGATGTTTTCAGAGACTTGATGATTTTGGTATTCCCAGGATGTTTGGATCGGTTTCCATTGTCTTTGTTGACGATGTTGTGATCTATTTCGGATCCACGGTGAGTCACGCACATCATCTTTGCATAGTTCTAGAGATATTTTGATGGAAACGTCTAGATGTGAAGATCAGTAATGCGTATTTTGGTTGTCTTCTGTGAGATGTTTGAGACACACGGTCATGACTAGGAGTATACCGTGGTTCCACAGGAGATCGAGGTTGTTACCGTTGGGAGTAGATGGAGTCTATAGAAGAGGCTCGCAATTTCCTTTGTTTGACTCGATATTTCCGGAGATACGTTGAGGGTTTCTCACGGATTGCTATCCTACTTACACGCCTGACCAGGAAAGGCGTGAAGTTCACTTGGACTGAGGATGGCAAGACCAGCTTCTAGGAGCTGAAGCGGAGACTAGTGTAGGCTCCGATTTTGATTTTTACCTTCTGGAGAGGACGGATATGTCCTCTACACCGACGCATCTATTCAGGGTTTGAGCGCTGTTCTGATGCAGCACGATATGGTAGTCTCCTATGCTTCTCGTCGGTTGAAGGACCATGAGAAGAACTACCCAGTTCATGACTTGGAGTTAGCTGCCATCATTTTTGCTCTGAAGCTTTGGCGACATTATTTATACGGTATCACATTTGAGATTCTCACTGATCATAAGAGTCTCAAATATATTTTCACTCAGAAGGAGCTTAATCTCCGACAGAGGAGATGGATGGAGTTCCTGAAGGACTACGATTGTACCATTAGCTACCACCCAGGGAAAGCTAATGTGGTTGCCGATGCGCTTAGCAGAAAGTCTGGAGGGATTTTAGCTTGACACCGAGTTGTGGTCACGGACTTGATTCAGGGTTTCTCCGAGTTAGACCTTGAGGGGCAGGGACGGACAGAGCAGGGTATTCTTGTTACCATGGTTGCTCCGTCGTAGATCAGGATGAGGATACGAGAGCCCTAGGCTGCTGATTAGTATTTGCAGTGTATTTACAGCCAGATAGCTTCCGAGCAGCAGATCGAGTTCACATGAGACGAGGAGAGTGTTATACACTTCCGAGACAGATTATGCGTACCTCAGTCTCATCCAGTCTTACAGGAATTATTTTAGGAAGCTCATCGCTCTCGATTTACGATCCACCCAGGCGGGACCCGCATGTAACGAGATTTGAGGTGTTCTTACTGGTGGAACGGTATGAAGAACGACATCGCGAAATTTGTAGCTAGATGTCTTATCTGTTAGCAGGTGAAGGCTGAGCACCAGAGACCTGCTGGATTACTTCAGCGGATTCCTATTCCTGAGTGGAAATGGAAACATATTACTATGGACTTTGTGGTGGGATTGCCGAGGACACGACGAGGCCATGACGCGATTTGGGTTATCGTTGATCGAGTAACCAAATTTGCACACTTCTTAGCGATCCGGAAGACTAATTCCCTGGATCGATTGGCAGATCTGTATTGTCGGGAGATCATCAGATACATGGTTTCCTTTGACTATTATTTCAGATAGAGACCCCCGGTTCACGTTTCGTTTTTGACAGAGTCTGCAGCAGGCTTTGGGCACGCAGCTCTGTTACAGTACAACTTTCCATCCGTAGACAGATGGACAGTTAGAGCGGACCATTCAGACTCTAGAGGATTTGCTGAGATCATGCGTATTGGATTTCGGAGGCAGTTGGGAGGACCATCTGCCATTGGTAGAGTTCGCCTACAACGACAGCTTTCTTTCGGCTATCCGGATGGCACCGTTTGAAGCATTGTAGGGTAGGTTTTGTCGGACATCCATCCTCTGGGATGAGGTTGGGGAGACCCAGTTGTTGGGACCTTATAGAGCTCAGCAGAACGAAGAGTTGGTCCATATTATCAGACAGATGATGTTAGAGGCGGAGGATTGCCAGAAGTGTTATGCTGATCGAAGACGTAGACCCCTAGCGTTCTCTATTGGCGACCATGTATTTCTACAAGTTTCACCCACGAAAGGAGTGAAGAGATTTGGCCTCAGAGGTAAGCTAGCTCCGCGATACATTGATTTTTTTTTTAGATCCTGGAGAGGATTGAAGCAATAGCTTATCGGTTGATATTACTACTGTCCCTGGTTGACGTCCACGAAATATTCCACATATCTATGCTGCGGAGATATATACCTGATCCGACGCATGTGCTGACAGATGTCCCAGTTCCTGTTCAGCCTGACATTACCTATGAGGAGATTCCGGTACGGATTTTGGATCGAAAAGAGCATCAGTTGCGGAACAAGACTATCCAGCTGGTTAAAGTCGGATGGCAGCATCATTCAGATAAGGAGGCTACTTGGGAGCTCGAGGATACTATCCGAGCTCGTTATCCCCATCATTTTACTTGAGGTATGTGATTCAGTTTACCGTTCAACATTTATACTTTAAATCTGTTGTTGGTACTTGCTGATGGTAGATAACGAAATTTGGGGACCAAATTTTTATTAGTGGGGGAGAATGTAAAATATCGAAAAATAGGAGAATATTAAGGAAGGAATTTTCCGAAATTTTTAGAAATTTTTCGAGAATTTTTCGGAGCTCGTACGGGCGAGTTAACGGGGATAAAAATGGGGTCCGGAAAAACCTGTTTTGGCTACCCCTTTAAAGGAGGAAATGTTTCATTTTATTTTTAAATTTTTATTTCTTTTGATTTTGTTTCTTCTTTTTCCTTCGTTTTCCCCTCTCCCGTGTGCTTTCCTCTGCCGAAACCGCTCGCCCGACGTCGTCTCCCCCTGCCCTAACTGCTCGAGCGTCACCGGCCACCTCCTCTGTACCGCCGTCAACCGAGCCCTCTCCGCCGCTGGGATCAAGACGCGCTGCACGTCCTTGTGAGCCGACGCCGATTGTCGGCCCTCCTTCTGATTTCCGCGACACTGAGCCCTAGTCTTTGAGCAGCCGTCGTCGCCTCGGCATTCAGGAAGAAGTCACCGCCGGCCTCCCTTGTGATCTTGCGCCGCCGTTGCCACCCACAGCCGACTGGCACAGTGTGTCCACCGTGCCGAACCTAGTTCTTCCTCTCCTCTGTGCGCTACCCTGAAACCCACCGCCAGCATCCTACGTACCTGACCGCAACCCTTAGTGCCCTAACTGCCACGGTCAGAGAGGTTCTGTGGGTTCTCCAGCAAGGAGGAAGCTGTCGACACTGAGTTGAGGTAAGCTGCGACTGAGAACAGATTTGGTAGGAAATGTAGTTTGCATTTTCTGTATAGGTTTGTAGAAATTAGGTAATGTTTGGTTTGTAATCGTCACTGCTTGATCTGACCTTTTGATACCTTTCGATCCGATGATTTCAGTAGGTTGTGCTGTTTTGGTGGATCTGGAAATTTGGGGTGTTGTGGGCTGCTCTTTGGTCCAGCAGCCACTCCTTTTGGCAGTAGATCAGTGACCACGACAGGGATATTGAGGTAAGGTTTAGGGTTTTGAGTTTCGTGTAGATTGATTGTGTTTATGTTGGGAATAGGTAGATTGGATTAGCTTTAAACTTTTAATCTAATGTTATGATTTGGGTTAAAGGAAATTAACCTTAGTTAATTGTTGGATTTAATTAAGGTAGGACGAGATTATGGTTTAGGGTTTTTCCCTAAATTATTCTTAAGGATTTTTATTTAGCTATTCGTTTAATTTGTAGCTAAATAAAAATGTATGTTTGATATTACATGACTTTGACGCGAGACGAGTATCTCGACGTCGTATTCGGACCAGATTGGACATTTCCTATTGGAGGCGGGTACTTTTGACTTATTGTCTTTGATATGATTAGTAATGAAATTAACATGTTGCATTAATTGTGTTTCTTATTTGTTTCGGTTAATCACTGCCCAATACATGTTACCTGTTTGATTGGTTGTTTGTTTACATCTCGTATTGATCTCGTACCTGATTTTTCATGCTCATGGGTAGTGATATAACCATGTTTCACATGTTCAGGACCTAGGTTTGATACCTTATTGATCATTATATCTTGATATGATTTATTCACGATGGTGCCCATTGTTATATGTCCAGAGGTTGGTTTAGTATGTTACCATGCTTAGTGACATGCACCATTTGCATGATCGCATGCTGTGCGATAGATTGCTCCATTATTGTTGAGCACATTGCCAGTTTCATCACTGTTCGGTGCTCCGTTGTGACGCTCATGGTGACGCAGCATGGTAGCACGTCGGTTTGGCTCTTCCGGTGCACCGTTGGTCCGCTCATGGGTAGTGTGACACGGTGTAGCACGTTAGAGATCCCTCCGCTCATAGCGTGGAGATGAGAGCATTGCGCTCCCCATTTATGATTTGGGGTAGAGTACGTGTGTACTCCGACATCCGTCCTCGGTCACTCATCATGGGTAGTGATGCAGAGTGCAGTTGTCACAGCTCTACCCATTCGGTCCCACTTTTGTTATGAGTTGGTTGACGTCGGGGGTGACCATGACATTGGCATCATATGCATGATGCATTTATTGTTGTGATTGTGTTTGCTGCATTTATATCCCGCATATTGTTTGGATACCTATGTTTGACATGCATACAGGTCTTCTACACTGTTTATCCTTATACCGGGTCCTGGTTAGTACTGATTCTCTCCTGTCTACTTCGGTTTGCATTTATCTTTATTTTATCGAGAATCCACGCATGATTAGTTCTAGGTGTTATTTCTTTACTTTGCATATCAATTGTACTGCTGTGGACTCACCCACCTCCATTGTTGATATTTTCGGGTTGATCTGTCAGGAGAGTTCGATTCTTTGGTCCTGCAGACCTCGAGGATATGATTGATTTTCCTTTGGTTTCTTTTCTGTTCTAGACTGTTTTGAATTTGTTATGTTTTGGATCATTTTACTTATGGACATTGTATGGATTTTATTATGTCGATGGTTTTGGATTTGGATTTATTCTACTACATGCCTGCCTGGACGGCAGAAGAGGTGAGTTCATCGGATTTGAGCTTTACGAGTGTAGTTGAGTAGGGTGGATTTCGAGTCAGAGTACTATTATTCGTGATTACTGTTATTAACTGCGTGGTTGTGACAGCCAGAGGCTGAATATCTATATAAACTGCGTGGTGATTGTTTTTATTTATTGTTATCATTCCAGCCGCCTGTGGCTGAGGTATATGTGTTATGTAGAAGTTTCAGATTGTCCGTCGTGCAGGGGAGATGCTGCCGAAATTTCTTCGGACAGGGACTCCTCTGGGGCGTGACACAGTAAGAGGAAGTGCAATCTATAAGCAAAATTTGCTTAGTAAGCGCTATCAAACTCACAAAAACACGAATATGCATGTATACAAGAAGAACTAGAAATTGTATGCTCTAAAAGAAAATAAAGCATAAACATAGTTGCTCATGTTAATCTAATAGCAAAGGAAAGCTAAGGAATCTACTCATTTAATTCATGTAATTCTAATAGCTAATCATGCTATACAAGGGTAAAACTGCATGCTGGAAAATAAAGCTAATCATGCTAAATAACTAATCAGGAAACAAACAAAACTAATACTGCAAGCTTCGAATTTAAAGAAACTAAACTTGATGACTCTAAACATAAGTGAAGCTTATTTCATTTGTTTCAAAACTTATACTTTATTATTTTAAAATAATAATCAACTTCTCTTGGGCCCGGCATTGTACCAATTTGCGCGCATCCTTAATATGAGTCGAGGTAGCTAATCCCGAAACTACTAAGGTACTTCTAGGCGATCTTGTGCCTAGGGGCGATCTAGGAGCCCACCCAATGGACCTTGTGTTCGGTACATGCCATTAAAAGTAAAATACTTATTTTCTTTTTAACTATAACTTCCTTATACTTGTTATTCTTTAATTCTCTTATAACAAAATGTCTTGGCATTTATTCAAACACTTAGTGTGCTTTTAATCCTAAACTTCTGGAATTTAGGATCAATTTAAGACCTTGGTCTTTTCTTACTTATAACTCATCATAAACCTCTAAACAGATTTATTGAAATCTAAGGCTGAAAACTACATATCAGCTGTTCATGCGCCTAAGGTGGCAAGGAAACTAAAACTGGAATTAATTAAATCTGCATACTAAATCTGCATAAAAATCTGCACTTAAGCTCAATAAAATGCTTATTCAATTCTACAACTATAGTGCATGAATAAAGTCTAATAGCAAAACAAGGAAGACTGCTCATATTCATAACAATGAAAGCTACTGGTGCTCAACTAATAGTAATGAGAGCTGTACATGTCCAATTAATTGCATACGAACTAAAATATGCAAAGCTAACATAAAATGAACCACTTAAACACATGATGTTCATGTCATTCTAATGGTAAAGAGGACTGGTCATGCTCAACAAATAACAAATAAAAGCTGTACATGCTCATTTAATAACAATGAAAGCTACTGGTGCTCAACTAATAGCAATGAAGACTGTACTCGTACACATGATAATAAACAAAAGCTACTGGTGTTCAACTAATAACATTGAAAGGCTGTACACACACAAATAATAACAAATAAAAGCTACTGTTAAGGAACCAAATGAAAAATAAAACAGAAACTGCATTCCTTCATTTGTTGTGCACGCCTATTGCAGCACCAAGAAACTAGAAGCTTAATCAAAAATAGAAATTTGCACTCATTGCATGGCACAAACCCAAATCCGAACAGCAAGCTTAAGGAATTGTTCATGCCCTCTTTTCCTAACACCAAACTGATTTGCACAGCAAGGTTATAAACCCGGATTACTCAACAATGAGGTGATCTCATATTCAACCTAGCAAAATTCGCAATTAATGGTCATGGCAGCAACCAACACAAGCAACCCGAAATCTCTAATCTTGCTTCATCAGATTGGCAAGAAAACAATCAAAACCTTGAATCTATTCTAAGATCCCTAAACATCATAATTCTCTACAAATAAAATTCTGAAATCCAGCTACAAAGCTTAAGGTAACTACCCACATACTTGAACTTACCACTCATGATCCTTCTTTAAAACTCACGGCAGCAAACCCATCACCATATCTTTCACAAAATAATTCGAAAACAAGAATAAGCAAAGTCCAAAATCTAATCTAATCAAAAACCCCTTCATCTTCCTTAACAACTCACGGCAGCAAACTCAAAACAAGCTCCTTATGGCATACATCACAGAAAACAACAGGAAAAGCAAAAACTCGATAGCTACTCTTACTGCAGGTGAGTAAGCAACTTACCCTTGCTTTTAGGACTTACAACCGGAAGGGGAAGAACTCTAGGGTTTCCGGAGAAGTCGAGTTCTCGGTCTCTTCTTGTGCTCACGGCTCCGCCTCGACGAGGAAACCTTGTACTGGTGAAGAACCTCCAGAGAATCCCCTCGCCGGCCACCGGAATCGTGCCCTAGCTGCGGTCCTGTTCCGCCCGAAAGAGGAAGCACCGACGCGAGAGGAAGGAGAGAAAGAGAATAGGTTTCAGGAGAAAATTAAGCCCTCTTTTGTAACTAGGGTTTTTTTATTAAATACTATACCTTAAATATTTGTCATTCTTTCCTTATTCAGCAACGGCCGTGTGAACACTTGGTCAGCCGGGTTTTGATCGAGTCAAAGGTCGCAGGTTAGATTCCTCAGCCGAACCCTTTTTTCCCAATTATTTCCTGTTCCCTTAACTACTGCTTAATAATTATTCCTCCTTTATCTGATCAGTAATGATCGCTGGCACACTTGGTTGGCTGCATTCGGTTAAGGCTCGGTTCAGGTCCGAGGTCCATGGTTCGAATCTTGATTTGAATATTTTTTTGTCGAAACTTCCTTCGTTTAGTAAAAATATCAAACGACCTCCAAAAATTGCATAAAAATACTCTAAAAATTCCTAAAAAACTCTAGAATATTTTAAAAGCATTTCCAAATATTTTTAAGGACATTTAGAACTCGAAATAGGGAAAGTTGGGTCGTTACAAGTACAAACCTTGGTCTAACTAGTTAGGATCCGTAAGGAGTAGCTTCAGTTAGTTCCACTCAGCCAAATGCACCAGGTCGAAGCCATATCTTCTTAGACATGCATAGACTGAGCTTCCCTAATCTACTATCATCCAAAACTTCACCAGTACCATAGGTCAGGTTAAACTTAGTCTCTTTTTAAGCTAATCCTAATTATCCTGCCGGGTTGGTTATTTTGGAGGTGCCAACTAGTTTGAAGTCTCCCCCTAAATTATTAATTTTTTTAAATATTTTTGTATAATTAAGATTAGTTTTAGTAAATATTTAATATTTAATTTATAATTTATAATTTATAATTTATAATTTAAATTTAAATTTTTATTTTTTTAATTAATTAAATTGGTCAAATTGTCCTTCTTTAAAAGAATGTATTTAATATTTAAATTTTCTTTCAATTTTAATTTTATTAAGTTAATTGAATTATCTTTCTTTAATAGATTATATTTAATGTTTAAGCTTTTATTAGTTTTTAAATTTGAATTGATTAAATTGTTTGAATTATATTTCTTTAAAGGTTTATCTTTTAACTTGTTATTAATTGTTAATTTTGAATTTTCTTTAATATTTGATTTTGAATTTGTTAAATTTGGCTTTGATTTTAATAGAGTGTTTGAATTTATCCTTATATTTTTTTTGTCTTTCATATTATTAGTTAAATTTATTAGATTATTCTTATCTTTAAAATTTAATTTTTTGTTAATTAAATTATCTTGGGTTTGATAGGATTTTAGTTTAATTAGGGACAAAAGTTTAACTTGACAAATAGAATTGAAGAAGTTTTGATTGATAGTAGGTTAGGGAATGCCTATCTATGCATGTCTAGGAATATATAGCTTCGACTTGGTGCATTTATCTTAGTAGAACTAACTGAAGCTACTCCTTACTAATGTTAGATGGTTAGACTAAATTTTTATACTAAGTTCAGTGGGTAGAACTATTTAGAAAATTTTGAAGGCGTGATTACTCTAATGATGTCCAGGTGACTCACCACAACTTAGACATTTATCTAAAGAATGTCTATTTGTTATACCCAAAACTAAACTTGAATCTAACACAAGTTAAACCAAATAGTGAAATTCAAACTTAACTTATCTCACAAAATTATAAGATTCTATAATTGAACATATAGATTGGGTGAGATAAATAAGGATTAAAAATTAAAATTAAATTAAATTAATTAAAATAAAATAAATTAAGTTAAAATTAAAATCAAAATAAATCAATTTAAACTAAGTTAAGTTAACACTTGAGCTAAACTTTTTCTCCTACTCTTTGTAGGAATCTAAATGGATATTGGACAGTGGTTGCTCTCGACACATGACCGAGGATCAAACAATTTCACAAAATTGACTTTCAAAAGACTAAGAACAGTTACCTTTAGAAACAACGATAAACTTAAGGTAATTGGAATAGGTAATATTGAACTAGAATCTAATTTCATTATTCATAAAGTACTACTTATTAAAAATTTTAAATTCAACTTACTCATTGCCAGCCAATTGTGTGATTCAGAGTATAAGGTTATATTTACATTCACTAAATATTTAATTAAATATATGAAAGACCCCAAAATAAAATTAAAAGGATTTAGGAATAATAATATTTACACAATTAACTTAGACAACTCCTCACTTAAGTGTCACTTAACATAATGGAGGAAACCTGGCTATGACATAGAAGATTATCCCACACTAACTTTAAAAATCTTACAAACTAAATAGCTTAGTTAGAGAACTACCAAAACGTGTAGGGATCTAGTGCGCTAAACACGTGAAAAGCGCAGCGGAAATTTTACTAAATCCTCTCCAGAAGATCCATGCGAAGAAAAAAACTATCATATACTAAGCTTGATTAGAAGCTTATACCCTTGCTACGTGCCCTTCTCAATCCCGGTAGCAATGTTTCTTTAGATGTAGATCTCAGTGCGATCAAGTGGTTGTGCCTCTATGGTATCCACACAAACAAGCTATTATATACTAAGCTTGATTAGAGGGTTATACCTTTGTTGCGTGCCCTTCGCAATCCCGGCAGCAACATTTCTTTAGATGTAGATCTCAGTGCGATCAAGCTATCGAACCTCTACGGTATCCACACGAACAAGCCTTCGTTTGTATCACAAACTCACGAAGTGGAGAAGAGAACAAACTTTGGTTGTGCTAGCAACCATAAGGTGAGTTTCGACCAAGAGAAGGAAGAAGAGGAGGAGGAAGCTCAATCGACACAACAAGTTTTCATCTAATAAAAATTTCATTCATAAATCATATTTATATCCATCTAATGAATACCAATGTAACACCCCACCCTCCTCACTACTAGTTTGTGAGGGTGGATCGCTACTGGACTATTAACTTATCTTAACTAATGTTGCTCTCATGAAATTATCTATGCTTAAAACTCTTAAAACTCAAAGCATACAATATGTAACAGCGGAAAACATACTACTCAAGCATACGTTCACAACTAAAATTATACATCAATCTGAACATGCTAGAAACTATATATATAAATCTACACAAGCATGCAACAATGATACAACTCAGATAATAAACCAATGTGCATAGCAATTAAAAGAAAGAGTTCTAAACATAAAATATCCAATGCAAATCTATCAACATGAAAGAATGGTTCCAATATTTTGAATACAAAGTCTTAATGAATTATTAAAATAAATCCCAAGGCTTCCATAGTCCAAACATCACACATCCATCCGCACTTCCTTGTCACCTTCCTTCACTGTACCTTTCCTTTCCCTTTATCTGTAGTAAGAGGAAATGCAACTATAAGCAAAAATGCTTAGTAAGCGCTATCTAACTCACAAAACTCGAATATGCATGTGAATAGGAAGAAATCTAAAAACTGAATACTTTAAGAGAAATACTACACATACTCATCTAATAGCAAAGGAAAGAAACATACTGAAATGCTAAACATGTAAGGTTGTTCATGCTCATCTAACAACATGCTAGCATAAAAGAAAACTAAACTTGCTGATTTTTAAACTTATGTGAAACTTATTTCACTTGTTTAAAACTTATACTTTTATACTTCAAAATAATAATCTTTTGGGCCCAGGCTTAGTACCATTGCGCGCTCCCTAATAGAGACTGGGGTAGCGAGCCACCAGTTCTACGAGGGTAAAGACCTTGGTCTTACTAGGGCCGAGACCTCGAAAACGGTCACCTGGATTTTGTTTAACGACAACCTCGGAAGTCGGGTACTAGCCTCTTCAAGTAAAATACTTGTTCTTGTTAATACTTCTAAATAAAGAATTGCTTCTTTCAAAACTGAAATGTTTAAACAAATTCTAACATTGAAATGCTTAAACAAAAATCTGCATTCAAAGCTTTAACAAAAGAAAACTACATACTATGCTAATCAAAATTCTGCATACTTTGCTAACAAAATTCTGCATACTATGCTAATCAAAATTCTGCATACTAAGCTAACAAAATTCTGCATACTATGCTAATCAAAATTCTGCATATTAAGCTAACACAATTCTGCATACTATGCTAATCAAAATTCTATATATTAAGCTAATACAATTCTGTATACTATGCTAATCAAAATTCTACATATTAAGCTAACAAAAATTCTGCTGGTTAAAGGATTAATGACAACAGGGTTGTTCTTGCCCGTGGAATCACAAGAGGAATGGGTTGTTTTAAGCTCCAAATGAGGTTGTTCCTATCTCATACATAGCACAACAAATTGAAACCTGCTGGAATTCAAAACCCATATAAAACTTATTTTCATTTCAAATGCTTAGCACGAACAAGACTAGAACCTGTTGAAACTAAAGATCCATGTAAACTTGTTCAAAGCTATACTTTTATAGAACAACAGAATCCCTTAAGCTAGCTACAGCAGCAATGACAAGAGAAAACAAAACTCGGAATTTCTCTTAACCCTCTAACAAATCTCCATTCTGTGCCGCATGATCCGAGAGCAAAAAGGAAAACAATTCCTAACTACCACAATTTCAATACAGCATATTCCGAAATCTGAAGATCCCAAACCATATGCCTACCCTTTACAATTCATTTCCCTTCTTTGAGCTTCATGGCAGAAATTTAAAAGAATATACCACACCCTTCACAGCATGCTTCGGAAATCAATAAGAACAAGAATCCGAAACTACTCCTACTACAGGTGAGAAGCAACTTACCTCGTTCTTGAACTTACAACCGAGCGAAAGGGCTGCTAGGGTTTCAGATTGCTCGAATTTCGGCTCTTCCTCGTGCCCACGAGCTCTCCTCGACGAGAGGATCTTGAAACTGTAAAGAATCCCTCGGATTGAACCTTGGCCGGCTGCCGGAGACGATGCCCTAACTCCGGCTTTGTTTCCTGCCCGAGCACCGCTGTCGCGAGCGAGAGGAGAGGAGAGGATGGTTTTAGGTCACGGAAACAGAACCTCAACTTATCCCTCTTTATAACTTAGTATTTCTGTTATCTACTACCATATAAATTAATTTTACTATCTCTTTTATCAGCACAACCCTGTTGGGTTCTTGGTCATCACGCTTCGCTTAAGTCTCGGGTCGGGTCGGAGGTCGCGGGTTCGAACCTCGACCGAACCTCTTTATTTTTTAAAACTTCTTTCTTTTGGTAAAAATATCAAACGAACTCCGAAAATTACATAAAAATACTCCAAAAATTCCCAAAAATCTCTAGAATATTTCTAAAGCATTTCTAAATATTTTTAAGCACTATTAAGACTTGTAATGAGGAAATTTGGATTGTTACAATTCCCCATACCTTATAAAAAGTTCGTCCTCGAACTTAGAATAATTTTGGATATTTCTGTCTCATGCTGTCCTCACGCTCCCAAGTAACTTCCTCGTGCTTCTGATTCTGTCAGATGACCTTCACTAGTGGTACTTCTTTATTCCTTAGTCTCTTAACTTCTCTGTCCACTATCTGTGTAGGTCTGCTCTCATAGGTAAGATCCTCCTGGATCTGCACTGACTGAGGCTGAATCACCTGATTAGGGTCATGGAGACACTTCTTTAGCATGGAGACATGAAATACATTGTGTATTGCTGACATGCCCTGTGGTAAGTCCAGCTTGTAAGCTACTTTCCCAATCCTCTCTGTGATCAGATAGGGTCCTACATAGCGGGGACTTAACTTACCCTTTTTGCCAAATCTCATCACTCCCTTCATCGGAGCAACTTTGAGAAAGACCGAATCCCCTACTTGGAATTCAAGTGGCATACGGTGTGCGTCAGCATAACTTTTCTGTCTACTCTGGGCAGTCTCAATTCTCTGTCTGATTTTCTAGATAGCCTGAGTGGTTTCATCTATCATCTTGGTCTGCCTGCCCAATTCTGATTCCATCTCCTTTCTTTCTCCAGTCTCCAACCAGCATATGGGTGATATGCACTTCCGGCCATACAATGCCTCGTAAGGTGCCATCTTGATAGTGGTCTGGTAGCTATTGTTGTAGGTGAATTCTGCTAAATACAGATACTTGCACCAACTGCCCTTAAAATCCAATGCACAAGCCCTGAGCATGTCTTCCAAAATCTGATTTACTCGTTCTGTCTGTCCATCAGTCTGGGGATGAAAGGTTGTGCTGAACTTGAGTTTGGTGCCTAGTGCATTCTGAACACACTCCTAAAAATGAGAGGTGAAGCGCCCATCTCGGTCAGAAATAATCGACTTTGGAACTCCATGAAGTCTGATCACTTCCTTAACATATAGCTGTGCCAACTGCTCTATTGAGTGGGACACCTTGATGGCTAGAAAGTGGGCAGACTTGGTCAATCTGTCCACTATCACCCATATCACATCATATCCATTAGTGGTTCTTGGAAGACCTGTTATAAAGTCCATGGATATTTCTTCCCACTTCCACTCTGGTATTGGAAGAGGCTGTAGAACTCCTCCTGGTCTTTGATGTTCTGCTTTGACTCTCTGGCATGTCAGGCAGGTACTGACATATTTTGCAACATCTCTCTTGAGTCCAGACCACCAGAATCTCTGCTTTAAATCTTGATACATCTTGGTGGAACCAGGATGCATGGAGTATGGTGTACTATGAGCTTCTTCTAAAATCTTCCTTCTCAATTCCTCATCATTGGGAACACAAAGGCGACTCCCCTGAAAAAGAATTCCACTGTCTGATACCCGAAACTCTGAATTTTCTTCTTTTTGTATCCCTTGCTTGATCTTCTGGATATCTGGATCTTCACTTTGCTTTCTCTGTATATCCTCAAGCAAGGTTAACTCTAAGGTTAATGCAGAGAGTTGCCCATAAATAATTTTGACTCCAAAATCTAATAGTTCCTTCTGCAGTGGCAGTGCTAATGATGACAAGTGCATCAGAGTTGCACTAGATTTTTGACTTAGTGCATCCGCCACTTTGTTAGCTTTACCTGGGTGGTAGAGGAGGATTTCACAGTCATAATCTTTAACCAACTCTAGCCACCTGCGCTGTCTCATGTTTAAATCCTTCTGGGTAAAGAAATACTTTAAGCTCTGATGGTCGGTGAAGATTCTGCACTGAACTCCATACAGATAATGTCGCCAGAGTTTTAGTGCAAAAACCACAGCTGCTAACTCAAGATCATGAGTGGGGTAGTTCTTCTCATAGTCCTTAAGTTGTCTGAAAACATAAGCTATAACCTTCCCTTCTTGCATGAGAACAACTCCAAGGCCCATCTTGGAAGCATCACTGTAGATGTCAAAACTCTTGTCACTCTCTGGAACAGTCAAAATAGGAGCACTGGTCAATCTTTTCTTCAATGCTTGGAAATTTTGCTCACATTTGTCTGACCATTCAAACTTCTTGTTCTTCCTAGTTAGGGTTGTTAGTGGATAGGCTATCCTAGAAAAGTCCTCCACGAATTTCCTGTAGTACCCAGCTAAACCAAGGAAGCTTCTGATCTCCCTGGCGTTCTTGGGTCTACTCCAGTTGTTGACCGCTTCTATTTTGGCTGGATCCACCTGAATACCTTCTTTAGAAATAATGTGACCTAGAAACGCCACCTGCTCCAACCAGAACTCGCACTTCGAGAATTTAGCATAAAGCTACTTTTGCTGAAGGGTCTGCAGTACTATTCTCAAGTGCGTGTCATGCTCCTCTGGGGTTCTTAAATAGATCAGAATGTCGTCGATGAACACGATGACAAACTTGTCAAGGTATTCTCTGAACACTCTATTCATTAAGTCCATGAAGACCGCAGGTGCATTAGTCACTCCAAAAGGCATGACTACAAACTCGTAGTGTCTGTATCTGGTCCTGAAAGTTGTTCTGGGTATATCACTTTCTTTCACTTTCAACTGATGGTACCCAGAGCGCAGATCTATCTTAGACAACACTGTTGCCCCCTTTAACTAATCAAATGATCATCTATTCTGGGAAAAGGGTACTTGTTCTTAATTGTCACTTTGTTCAGCGCTCCATAATCTATGCACATCCGCATAGATCCATTTTTCTTCTTAACGAACAACACCGGAGCTCCCCATGGTGAATGACTAGGGCGCATGAAACCTTTGTCAAGTAGCTCCTGGAGTTGTTCTTGTAGCTCTTTCAGTTCTGCTGGAGACATTCGGTACGGAGCTTTTGAAATTTGACCGGTACCAGGAACCAACTCAATTTCAAACTCCACTTCTCTATTGGGCGGTAGTCCAGGTAGCTCTTCTTGGAATACCTCTGGATACTCATAGACTACTCAAACATCTTCCTGCTTGGGTCTTTCTTGTTCTTCTGTATTCACAATGTACGTAAGAAAATCAGTACACCCTTTAGCTAACATCTGGTGAGCTGTGAGGGAAGAGAGAAATTTCTGGGTCTTCCTCTTCGGCACTCCCGTGAACTCAAAGGATGGTTCACCTTTTGGGCTGAAAATCACTTTCCTTCTACGGTAGTCCACCGAAGCACTGTACTTACTGAGGAAATCTATACCCAGAATGACATCGAAGTCTTGCATCGCAAGGACTACTAGATCAACATATAGCTCTCGGTCTGAAATTCTGACTGGTACAGCCCGAAGCCACTGGTTGGACTCCATGATTTCCCCAAAAGGTAGGGTCGTTAAAAACTTGGAGTTCATGCTCTCTGTAGGCATATGAAATTCTTTGGCAAAGAGTACTGATATAAAAGAATGGGTCACCCCAGTATCAAATAGTGCAGTAGCTAAATGCTGAAAAATAACTACTTGACCTGTTACGACCGTAGAGGCACTAGCAGCCTCCTCTTTAGTGAGGGAGAATACTCTGGCACTGGCTGAAACTGGTGGGGCTTCCAACCTTCCTTGACTGAGCTGAGGTCCGTCCAGAGTTGCAGGCATGTAGTGTAACTGAGGCTTGTTCCCGTACTGCACTACCTGTTGCTGAGGTGCTTTGAGCTTGTTAGGACATGCCTTAGCCAGGTGTCCTTCTTGACCACACGAATAACATCCAGTCATACCCACAAGACAGGCTCCTGGATGTAGTCTCCCACATTTGGGACAGGGAGGGAACTTGGCCTGCTTGTCTGCTGGACCTCCCTTTTGGCCACCTCCTGTATTCCATCGCTTCCTCTTGTTATCTTTGCCCTTCCAGTGCTGCTTACTTGCCTGAGGTTTCTGACTCCCTGCTGTCTTGTCCTCTATCTTGACTGGCTTGAATTACATTTGTTGTGCCTTGATGCTGTTTAGATAGTGCTCAGCGACTAATGCCCTGCTAACCAGCTCTTCACCAGTCTGTGGTCAGTGAGTTCCACTACTCACGTTAAGTAATATTTCTAGCCTCAGCATTCGGAGCATCAGTCTGACTCGTTCTTTCTCTGTACTTACTAGCTCTGGGCAGAGAATAGCTAGTATGTTGAATCTCTTTACTGCTTCTTCCACTGACAGGTCACCTTGTCTGAATTCTATAAACTCCTCATAATGTTTATTGGTGATCCATTGACAGAAGAATTATTCGTGAAACTCTATCTCGAAGTCAGCCCAGCTCATCTGATTGACTGCTCTCTTGCTCTTAACTCTCTCCCACCACATACGAGCATCTCCAGATAGGCAGAAAGAGGCACACTTGACCTTCTCGACTTTCGGCCAGTCAAGAAGCTCCATGGTGCTCTCCAGTGTCTTGAACCAAGCCTGAGCATCCCAGGGCTCAGTCGTGCCTAAGAAACTTTCTGGCTTCAGTTTCACATGAGTTCACTTGTTTGTGAGTTATCCTAGAAAAATGAAAAGAGGTTTATAGTCCTTAAAATCAGAAGGTCATTGTTGGCACCAATGCCCGATTTTAGGAAAGGACTATACTATGAACCACAAGCCCATGAGTAAAAATTGTTCTTAAGGAAAATAAAGGACACGTCTAATCTAGTACCAACTGTACAAGATGAAATATCACAAGAAACTGCAACACGTATCACAAAAGATACATAATTGCAGAAAGTGCCTCGTCGTAGTGGGAGGGTTGTTAGGCAACCTAAAAGATTCATGTTTTTGGGAGAGTCTTTGGACTCGATCCCTGGTGGACATGAACCTGATCTCCGGACATATGACGAAGCACTCCAAGATAAAGATGCAGCATCTTTGAAAAAAATATAGAATTAGAATATATGTATAGAGTCTGGGAGTTTATAAAATCACCAAATGGTGTAAAAGCCATTGGGTGAAAATAAGTCTACAATAGGAAAAGAAGGATAGACAGGAAGGTAGAAACTTTCAAAACAAGGCTTGTTGAAAAAGGAAACTTTTTTACCGGTAGCCATGCTTAAGTCTATCCGGATTCTTTTATCTATAAGATTTAGCAAGTGGATGTCAAGACAGCTTTCCTTAATGGAAGTCTTGAAGAAAACATCCATATAAAGCAACCAGAAGGGTTCATTGCAAAGAGCAAAAAGCATCTTGTGTGTAAGCTCAATCAGTCTATGGACTGAAGAAAAGCTTCAAGATCTTGGAACATCCAGTTTAATAAAGTAATCCAGACCCATGGATTTATTTTATAACCGAATGAGTTTTGTGTATACAAGAAGTGTGATGGAAACGTGGTGGTATTTCTTGTACTATACGTAGATAACATTTTTGGTGGTTGGAAAACAATATCAAAGTGTTGTCAGAAGTAAGGGTATGGTTGTCCAAATAATTCGATATGAAGGACTTGGGAGAATGCATATATTCTTGGGATCAAAGGGATCGCAAGAAAAGAATATATTTTACTTATCCCAAGCTTCATATATCGAAACAATCCTTGCTCGTTTTAAGCATGCAAAACTCAAAGAAAGGTTTCTTACCTTTTTAGTATAGAGTAACTTTATCTAAAAGAGATGTCTCCAAAGACATCAAAGCAGATAAAGGACATGAAAGCAAGTTCCTTATGCTTCGACTGTTGGAAAGCTTAATGTATGCTATGCACGAGATCGGATATCTGTTTTGCCCAGTGCATAGCTAGCAGATATCGAAGTAACTCAGGACCGGGACACTAGATTGCCGTAAAGCATATATTGAAGTACCTGATAAGGACTAGGGATTATATGCTAGATTACTAAGTAAATGATTTGATCCTTGTGGGTTACACGAATTTTTGACCTCCAATTAGATAGGGACAATAGTAAGTCGATCTCAGGGTTTTGTGTTTACTTTAGGAAGTAAAGCCATAACTATGGAGGAGTGTTAAGCATAGGTGCTTTTCAGACTCCACTATGGAAGTTGAGTATGTGGCAGCCTCAGAGGCAGCCATAGAAGCTGAATGCCTCAATAACATCAAGATGGACTTAGACATGATTTCTGGTTTGTCCAAAGATTATTACAATTTATTGTAATAATAGTGGCGCAGTAACAAACTCGAAGAAACCATGAGTCCATAAGGCAAGTAAACACAATAGAGCGCAAGTACCACCCAAAACGAGAAATCGTATAAACGAGGAGAAGTTGTTGTCACCTAGATTGCATCAGGTGATGACCTATAGATCCTTTCACTAAGGTCCTTAAGGCAAGAGCTTTTGATGGGCATGTTGAAGGGTTAGGAATCAGATGTATGATAACATTTATGGGAGCATAGTCTTTTAGTATAAGTGGGAGATTGTTAGAGTGTATACTAAAAGCATAGCTTTTGTATAAACATTTATTTAGAAATAAAGAATCACAATGGTCAAATATCTACATTTATTTGTTAAATGTAATTTGTTCAATTAATTTATATAGTAGACAACATGGTGTGTGGTGTCACACACAAAAGATCATGTTGTCAGTTCTTTATAAATTATAAATAGTTGCTCGCGACTAAAATGGAAAGGAACAAACCGTTGAAGTAGTCATAGTGTAATTAAGTATTAGTTTATCTTAACTAATAAATTACACTGATACACTCCAAGTGTATTGAGTAGGATCATTTTAGGTAAGTTCTTTTTGTACTGACTTTATAAAAGAACTAGACCTTAGTTATTATGGAAGTGTGTGCTCTTAATCCTAATATAATAACAAACATATATATTTAGTATTTATTTATTTGACTTATCAATGGGTGAGATTTAGCTCGATAAATCAATAAGCCCGATAAGTTGGGAAATGATATTACTTATAGTGTGTGTTGTTGATTATAGAAGGAAACTGTGTCCTAGTAATCTAGGTTGAGAATGACCCCAAGAGGAGCTCATAAGGATTGTCATGTTAAACCCTGCAGGTGGACTTAGTCCGACATGACGATAAGATTGAGTGGTACTACTCTTGGACTAAGATATTAATTAAGTGAGTTGTCAGTAACTCATTTACTTAGTGGACATTCATTATCTTAAACACAGGGAGACTAATACACTCATAATAAGAAGTAGCCCAAAATGTAATTTGGGATTGGTGCGGTAGTTCAATAATAGTTCTTTAGTGGAATGAATTATTATTGATGAAATTAAGTTATGTGTTTGGGGCGAACATGGGATGCTTAATTTCATCGGGAGACCAAAACCAATTCCTCCTCTCGGTCCCTATCATAGCCTCTTAATTATAGAGTACTATACCCACCTATACCCACCATCTTACCCATCCTATAGGGGCCGGCCAAGCTAGCTTGGAGTCCAAGCTAGGGTCGGCCAAAGCATGGTTCATGGGTTCATGAGGTGGTCGGCCCTAGCTTGAACCCAAGCTTAGGTGGTCGACCCTATTAAAATAAAAAGGAATTTTATTTTTAAAATTTTTCTTATGTGGATTCCATGGTTTTAAAAGAGAGTTTAAAATTTAAATCTTTCCTTTTATAGCTTTCTACAAAAGATTAAGAAAAGATTTGAAATCTTTCCTTATTTGTAGATTGAAAGGTAGATTTTAATTTTGAGAAAACTTTCCTTTTTTAACCATGTTCATGATTTAAAAGAGAGTTTAAAAATTAAATATTCTCTTTTATTAGTTTCTACAAAAGATTTGATATCTTTCCTTATTTGTAGATTGAAAGGAGATTTTAATTTTTAGAGATAACTTTCCTTTTTGGAAATCATCCACATGTTTAAAAGAAAGATTTTAATTTATAAAATTTTCTTTTTACAAATCATCATTAAGGGAAAAATTATTGGAGAAATTTTTTATAAATTTTTGGAGACAAATTAGGAAGTTTTAATTCTTATTATAATTAAAACTCTCCTTGTTTATAGCTTAATATGTGGCCGGCCATTGTAATTGAAAAAAGGAATTTGATTTTAATTAATTAAATTTTTATTTTTCATGTCAAAGGAATTAAGGAAGTTTTTATTAAAATTTCCTTATTTGCCAAGACCAAGGAATATAAAAGAGGGAGTAGAAGTCCTTCATGGCTAACGACTCTATTCTATTTTTCTCCTCTCTTTTTCTCCTTGGGTGTGGCCGACCTCTTCTTTTTCTCTCCTCTCCTTATTGTGGCCGAAACTTCTTCATTGGTGGAGTTCTCTTGGTGGCCAGATCAAGCAAGGAGAAGAAGGAGAGAAAGGAAGCCTAGTCTCTAGCATCCCTTGGAGCATTGGTGGTGGCCGAACCTCTCCATCAAGAAGGATTCTTGGTGGCCGAAACCTAGGAGGAAGAAGAAGGTGTTTGGTGGTTCTCATATCGGAAGATCATTGCCCACACAACGTCCGAGGTTCGAAGAGGAATATGGTAGAAGATCAAGAGGTTGTTAGGATCCTTTGTACGGCTAGAGAGGGGGGTGTGAATAGCCGACCCCAATTCGTTCGATTCTTTCTACAATGTCGAGTTAGCGCAGCGGAAATAAAACAATAGAAGCGACAAAGAAAGAAATCAAACCTCAAACTCGATGGATGTAACGAGGTTCGGAGATTAACTCCTACTCCTCGGCGTGTCCGTAAGGTGGACGAAGCCTATCAATCCGTCGGTGGATGAGTCCCCGGAAACCCGGCTAATAGATACTCCTTGTGGGTGGAGAAACCTCACCACAATCTTTGCAACAGCAATAGAAGTACAAATAGGAACAAGAAAACAAGAACAGAAATGTAAACAACACTTGCTTGCCTTCTTGAAGTCAGCAGGAACCCTGGTGAAGCAGCAGCTTCTCGGATCCAAGCCTAGCTAGAAAACCAGAACGGAAGAAGCTCACGCAAGCTTTAGCACCCAACGAGCTCAACAAAGCTCGGCGGGAAGAAGAAGCAAAAGCTTCAGGCAGAAGAGTACTCACAGAAGACCTGTAGCTCTCTTTTATACTGCGAAGAAGAAGAACAGAGAACTAGCCGTTGCAACGCAACGGCTAGTGCGTGGACCGATCAGGCTGAAGCCTGGACCGATCAGGCTTCGGTCCCTCGTCTGATCGGTGTCTCCTGATCGGTCCGTGGACCGATCAGGGAACCTCCGATCGGTCCATAGACCGATCGGTCTTCTCTCGCCAGACCGATCCACTGTCTTACGCATCAATGGATCGGTCGGCAGACCGATCCACGGTTTTCTTCTCCAGGTTGCGTTGCCTCTGATCGGTCTCGGACCGATCGATTGCATCGATGAGCCATCGATCTAATTCGATCGGTCACTGCACCGATCGTGGCAACAGATATCCGGATCGGTCACCGACCGATCCAACGCCTTAGAGTGCCCTCTCTAACCTAGTTCGGAGAACGAGCTCACCGAGCCCTCTCCGACTCCATATGCCAAGCTTCACTCACTTGGACTTCTCAACACCGATGTCCGATCACCTTGATCCATCTGGATTTTCCCTTCTGGCTTCACTCACGGGACTTTCCACAGGCTTCACTCAAGATTTCACACTGCCTAACATCCCGTTAGGACTTTCTCATTCACCTAGCTTCACTCACTAGGATTTTCACCGCCTCACTCACGATTTCCATCTGCTGGCTTCACTCACGGGACTTTTCCTGGCTTCACTCACCGGGACTTTCCCTTGCAGCTTCACTCACCGGGCTTCCCAACCGCCTAACATCGCTTAGGACTTTCCTTTGCTTCACTCACCGGGACTTTCCAATGCCTAACATCCAGTTAGGACTTTCCAGCTTCACTCACCAGGGACTTCTCCGTGCCAAACTCCTGTTTGGACTTTCCCGTGCCAAGTCTCCATACTTGGACTTTTCAAGCTCCCTGCTTGACTTTTCCGTGCCAAGTCCCCATACTTGGACTTTTCCAGTGCCAAGCTCCCTGCTTGGACTTTTCCGTGCCAAGTCTCCATACTTGGACTTTTCCCGAATCAGGTCAACCAGGTCAACCTTGACCTACGGTTGCACCAATAATTTCCCAAACATCTATTCTTGTCCCACATCAAGAATAGAACTCTCTCACGAGTGTCAAACATCAACATGCAACACAACTAGGTCAACCTTGACCTAAGGTTGCACCGACAATCTTCCCAAGTCAAACATCAAAATACAACTCGAGTCACGTCAACTCGAGTCGGGTCAACCAGGTCAACCTTGACCTAAGGTTGCACCAACAGAGGTCATTAAAGTTCACAAAGAAAGGTATTACTAGTATTTATTTTCCGCATCATGCTAGTTTATTTTTCTTTGTATGAATTCCAAACACAAGAGGCATTAGATCTAGTTTTTTGAATTAGTTTTTCGAGTTTGTGTTTTCTTTGTTTTTGAATTTGTGATTCGATTGTTCTTTTTGGTTAACCTAGAGTTATTTAAGGAAATTAAATATTAGCTTTCCTTAAAAGGCTTTGTCTAGGCGGTGGTGATTGCTCCCATATCCAAGAAGGCCATGTGCCTCGCCATGCAGTCCTGGAAGTCAATTTTGAAAATTAATATTTAATGGAATTAATAACATAGGTAGATTTGAATCAATAGTGTTAAGTTCCGCTTGCGATTCAAATCTAAACCATTAAGAACAGATAAGTTAAATTTGGAATCAATGATGTTAAGTTCAGTCTGCGATTCCTAATTTAACTTCTAAAGAACACAATAGGTTATTTAAGGAAAGGTTCGACACTTGTACAAAATTTTTGTACAGTGGAATTGGTACGTTTTTCTAGGACTAACTAACAAGGTATCACTTCCGTCATATGAAAGGGATAGATCTCATCTATATCACTCACATCTCTCTGCATAAGTTATTGTATACCCAGTGATCGACTTTATAGTCTACCCTATTACAGGTGACGTTTGTCGATATCAAAGTATACAACGTCTTATGTAGGGAACTGTAGTGACTTCAGGTCTAAGGACTATTCATATCAATAGTCACATGAGAATATTTATGACTCATATAACGATCCATGAAACATTCTCATGGCGGGGCATTCAATACATATTCTCTAATATATACCTATGTGTCAACCTGATATCTCATATTCATGACTTGTGAGATTAAGTCATCCATTGACCCATATGCTAGTCTCAACACATTAATATTGTCCTTGTATATTAATACTTGACTAGGAATAGTTAAGAATAGTGTTCTATGTATATCTACAATGTCCCACTATCAATTCAACCAATTGATATATTATAGAGTACAACCTACTACTATAGGATATTATTATACTAATTATTCATTCGGCACTGAACTGAAATAACTATAATAACCAACTTTACCTTTTATTAGTAATAAAATATGATACAAAAGGAGCCCTTTACAATCATCTCATAATTAGTACTAGGGCTAATACTAACAAAACTACCCAACTTAGACTCAACAATTAGTAATGTTTGACAACAAGGAAAACAAACGAAGTCAACATACAAACCAACTAATCAAACTCAAACCAATTCAACACTTTAATTATTATACTTAGATTTATTCGGCTCACATGGAATTAAATCTATTAATAGAAAGTTATACTGTCTAGTAATAATTGATGAATACTCTAGATTCACTTGAATAAAATTTTTAAAAAATAAATATGAAACATTTAAAATATTTAGTGATTTTTGTAAAGAAACTAAAAATGAAAAAGACTTAAAAAATCAAAAGAATTAGGAGTGATAACGGTGAAAATTTTAAAAACCATAGGTTTACTAAATTCTTCTTTAAAAATAGGTACCATCAAGAATTCTCATGTCCTAACATCTCAACAAAATGGAATAGTTGAAAGAAAAAATAGAATCCTCCAAGAAGTCACTAGGACAATGCTTAATGAATACCAACTACCAAACTATTTTTGGGCAGAAGTTTTTAGTATAGCCTACTATGTACAAAATAGAACAACAATAAATAAGAAACATAATTTGAAATCTACTATAATAAATTACCTAATATCAAATATTTTAAAGTTTTTAGGTGTTCAGTCTATATATTACATACAAGAGAACATTTAGAAAAATTTATATCAAAAGTTAAAAATAGAGTTTTTTATAGAATACTCATTAAACAATAGAGAGTACAGAGTTTATAATAAAAATACTCTAAGAATTGAAGAAACAATAAATGTAAAATTTGATGAATCTAATCCCAAGGAAACTAACTCAAATCAAACTCAACCTTAACCAATTGGCTTTATTAGAGCTAGCACTAATCTAGGGGAGAAAGTCAAAACTTAAATTAAATAGACAAACACAAAGATCAACAAAATCAACCACAAAAAACTGATCAAACACAAACTGAATCTAGAATAATAAGAATCAGCTTAGACTACTCAGTTGAACAAATAATAGGTAACCCAGAATTAAGGGTTCAAACTAGATCATCATTTAGAAACCTAAGTTAAATATCCTTAATATCTAAAATTGAATCCAAAATAATAGAAGAATTCCTACTTGACTCAAACTGAATAATTGTCATGTAGGAAGAACTAGCTCAATTTGAAAGAAACGAAATATGAGACTTAGTTACTCTACCTAAAAATAAAAAATTTATTGAAACGAAATGGGTATTTAGGAATAAGTTAAATGAAAAGGGAGAAATTGTCAGAAATAAAGTTAGACTAGTAGCTAAAGGGTTTAATCAAGTAGAAAGACTTGACTATGATGAAACCTATGCCCCAGTAGTCAAACTTGAGTCTATTAGAATGCTACTAAGCTATGCAGTCTATAAAGGATATAAACTCTACCAAATAGACGTCAAATCAGCCTTCTTAAATGGATTAATAAAAGAAGAAGTATATGTAACGACCCGGCCCTTTGGCCTCTTGGGCGGCCCTTGCGGCGGCCCACTGGCGGCCCCTTATGTCGTCGACCCATTTGGCGACCTCTAATGTCGTCGACCGACGTTCGAACTCTAAACCTCCAGGCTTAAGTACTAGAGTTTATGAATCCTGGTAGCCAAGTGAGCGCCGCTCACTTGGCTACTAGGATTCATAAACTCTAGTACTTAAGCCTGGAGGTTTAGAGTTCGAATCCTGGGGAAGGAAAAAATCCACTGCCAGGGGTGGAAAGTTCTAGTGAGTAACGACACGGCCAAGGGTCATTAGTCGACGACATTAGAGGTCGCCAAATGGGCCGACGGCATAAGGGGCCGCTAGTGGGCCGTCGCAAGGGCCGCCTAAGAGGCCAAAGGGTCGCCCAAGAGGCCAAAGGGCCGGGTCGTTACAATAAAAAGGTGCCTTTTTATTGTAACGACCCGGCCCTTTGGCCTCTTGGGCGGCCCTTGCGGCGGCCCACTGGAGGCCCCTTATGTCGTCGGTCCATTTAGCGACGTCTAATGTCGTCGATCGACGACCCTTGGTTGTGCCGTTACTCACTAGGACTTTCCACCCCTGGCAGTGGATTTTTGCCTTCCCCAGGATTCGAACTCTAGACCTCCAAGCTAAGTACTAGAATTTATGAATCCTGATAGCCAAGTGAGTGGCTCACTTGGCTACCAGGATTCATAAATTCTAGTACTTAGCCTGGAGGTCTAGAGTTCGAATCCTGGGGAAGGCAAAAATCCACTGCCAGGGGTGGAAAGTCCTAGTGAGTAACGACACGGTCATGGGCCGACGACATAAGGGGCCGCCAGTGGGCCGCCGCAAGGGCCGCCCAAGAGGCCAAAGGGCTAGGTCATTACAATAAAAATGCACCTTTTATTGTAACGACCCGACCCTTTGGCCTCTTGGGCAGCACTTGTGGTGGCCCAACTAGCGACCCTTATGTCGTCGGCCCATTAGACGACTATTGGAATGTATACTGAAAGCCTAAACTTTTGTAAACATTTATTTTGAATAAATAATCACATTTGGTCAAATTGTCTACATTTAGTTGTAGTTGTTCATTTAATTTATATTGTAGATAACATAGTATGTGGTGCCACATACAGAAGAGGATGTTATCAGTACCTTATAAATTATAAACAGTAGCTCACGACCAAAATGGAAAGGAACAAACCATTGGAAGGTCGTAGTGTAATTAGGTATAAGTTTATCTTGACTATATAATTACACTAGTACACTAAGAGTGTATTGAGTAGGACCATTAGAGGTCGTTTCTTTTATACTGATTTTATAAAGGAACAAAGACCTCAGTTATTATGGAAGTGTGTACTCTTAATCCTAATATAATAACAAGCACATATATTTGATATTTATTTCTTTAATTTATCAATGAGTGAGATTTAGTTCGATGAATCAATAAGCCCCCTTAAGTTGGGAAATGATATAACTTATAGTGTGTATTGTTTATTATAGAAGGAAACTGTGTCCTAGTAATCTAGGTTGATAATGTTCCCAAGATGAGCTCATAAAGATTGTCATGTTAAACCCTGCAGGTGGACTTAGTCCGACATGACGATAAGGTTGAGTGGCACTATTCTTGGATTAAGATATTAATGAGTTGTTAGTAACTCACTTAATTAGTGGACATTCGACATCTTAAACACAGGGAGGCTAACACACTCATAATAAGAAGGAGCCCAAAAATGTAATTTGGGATTGGTGCGGTAGTTCAATAATAATTTTCTAGTGGAATGAATTATTATTGATAAAATTAAGTTGTGTGTTCGGGGTGAACACGGGATGCTTAATTTTATCGGGAGACCAAAACCAATTCCTCCTCTCGGTCCCTATCGTAGCCTCTTATTTATAGAGTACTATACCCACCTATACCCACCTTTATACCCATGATAAAGGGGCCGACCAAGCTAGCTTGTGGTTCAAGCTAGGGTCGGCCAAGCCTTAATTCATGAGTGGCTGGCCCTAGCTTGAACCCAAGCTTAGGTGGTCGGCCCCCATTAAATTAAAAAGAATTTTAATTTTTAATTTTTATTATGTGGAAGATATAATTTATTAAAGAGAATTAAAATTAAAATATCTCTCTTAAAAGGATCTACAAAAGATTAAAGAAAGAGATTAGATCTCTTTCCTTATTTGTAGATTGGAAAGAAATTTTATTTTTTTCGTTTTGAAAATTATTCACATGTTGAAAAATTAAAATTATAGAAATTTCTTTTTATCAACCATGAAGGGATTTTAAAGGGAAATTTTATTTTTTAAAATTTCCAAAGACAAATAAGGAAGTTTTAATTGTTGATTAAAATTATCTTATTTGCTCTACATGAGGTGGCCGGCCACATACAATTAATTAGGAAATTTTATTTAATTTTTCTTAATTAATTGTTGTCAAGGAAAGTTAAGGAAATTTTATTATAAATAAATTTCCTTATTTGCCAAAGCCAAGGAATATAAAAGAAGGGGTTGGGGTGCCTTCATGGGTGACAACTTATATTGTTTTCTCCCTCTTTTCCTTGGTGTTGTGGCCGGCCATCATCCCTCCCTCTCTTCCTCTTTGTGGTTGCCGAAACCTATCTCTTGCTTGGAGCTTTTGTGGTGGCAGGATACTACTTGGAGAAGAAGAAGAAGAAGGAGAGAAAGCTTGCATCCCTTGGAGCTTGGTTGGTGTTATTCTTCATCCTTGGTGAAGCTTTTGTTTTGGCCGAACCTAGAAAGGAGGAGAAGAAGGTGCTTAGGTGTTTTCTCATCTTGGAAGATCGTTGCCCACACAACGTTCAAGGTTAGAAGAGGAATACGGTAGAAGATCAAGAGGTCTTTCTAAAAGGTATAACTAGTAATTTTTCTTTTCCGCATCATACTAGTTATTTTTGGAAATAATACCAAATACAAGAGGCATGCGATTCTAGTATTTCGAATATATTTTTCGATGTTGTGTTCTTTTATTTTTTTCTTTTCCTTATGATTTGATTGTTCCTTTCGGTTAACCTAAAGTTATTTTAGGAAATTAAATATTAGCATTCCTTAAAAGGTTTTGTCTAGTCGGTGGTGGTTGTTCCCATATCCAAGAAGGTCATGTTCCTCGCCACGTCAGTACTGGGAACCAATTATGGATATTAATATTTAATGGAATTAATAACTTAGGTGATTTGGATCGAACGTGTTAAGTTCCGCAGGAGATCCAAGTCTAAACCTAAAAGAACAAATAAATTAAGTTTTGGATCAAACGTGTTAAGTTCTGCAGGCGATCCAAAATTTAATTTAAAAGAACACATGGTAGCTAGGAAAATGTTCAGACCTTTGTACAAAATTTTTGTACAGTGGAACCTCTAGGTTTTCCGAGTAGCAACCAATAATTGGTATCAGAGCTAGGGTTTTGCCTCTGTGTATTTGGTATTAGTTTAATCATGCACATGCCATACATAATTTAGGCAGGTTAATAGTAGGATGTGCTAACTTTGTGGATGCAGGATCCAACTATTATGGCTTATAGTTATTATATGTGTGATTGGACCCTTGGACATGTCAAGGGTATTTTATTCTGTGTGCATGATTGTATTATAAAATACAGCAGGAGCTGTATTTAGTTTTATTAGGATTTTATTTTTTGATCTAGTTACATGTACATTCCTTTTATGGAATATAGGATCGATGGATGTAAATTTTATTTTATGTTCGATCTAGTTTACATGTACATTCCTTCGAGGAATATAGGATCGAAAAATGTAAAATTCTATTTATGTCGCGGATCGAATCTTACAAGGCGTGGAACCTTTTGAGGACCAGAGGCGCAGCGGAACAAGGAGCAAGATGGATGCGACAGCTAGACCCGGTAGCGGTGGCCAAATATGGTAGCAGCTTGGGATGACAACACACGGAGGACAACCATAGATAAAAGCCATAATAGTTGAAAATTAGATTTTCTATTTATTGCTTTTATATTGTGCTGTGTGTGCATGTTAGTGTACATGTTTAGTAGGCTAGCATAGTTAAACTTCCTCATTTATAAATAACTAAGTGGGAGAGGAATTTTAAATAAATTCCACGGTCTCCATTACTGGTTTATAAGTGATGCAAACAAGCTTGCGCGTTGGCTCTGAGTGCCTTCCTCCATATCGGATGAGCTTGTTTGTGGATCACTAGAACAAACTTCCATTTAGGATGACTATAGGAAATTAATTAAGAGCGTGTGATCTTCCCCATCGGAAGGGGCACAATCTTATTAATGGACTTAGTGTCAAGTAATGGTATACACTTAGGCACATCTAATAGTATCCTCCCCATCGGAGTCACTGCTACTATTTGTGTGACCAAAGGATACCAACTATTAATTTTATTTGTCAAAAAGTTAGGTTGACAAGATAATAAAATTAATGGGTTAAAACCCTCCTTTTACAAATGCTGAATTTGTATACGTCCACACTATCGTGACATACAATATTCACGGTGTTTTGAGGTGTTGGTTAATTTAAAATAATATTGTTTGAGGAATCAATATTATTCTAAATTTAGAGTTCTGACCAAAAGTTATTTGTGATTCTTAGGATGACTTTCAACCCACTGTCCATCATACTACAACAGAATAGACTTACTGGTCCTAACTACATAGATTGGAAAAGGAATCTGGACATTGTTCTTACTGCTGAAAGCTATAAGTTTGTACTGACTGAGCCTTGTCCTGATGCACTCACTGGTGAATCTACCCAAGAGGAGATTGAATATCATAGGAAATGGGTAAAAGTAGATGAGATGGCGTGGTGTTACATTTTGACTTCAATGTCAAATGTATTGCAACATCAGCATCAAGATTTACCAACAGCCTATGATATTATGAACAATCTCAAGGAACTCTTTGGTCATCAGGATCGGGCTTCTAGGCAAGAAGCCATGAGAAAGATAATGACAGCCACCATGCAAGAGGGTACTCCTGTGAGGGATCATATCATAAAGATGATGGCTTATCTGAACGAAATACAGATCCTTGGAGGAGAAATTGATGGGGAAACCCAGATCGATATGATCCTCCAAACACTGCCTAGAAGTTTTGAGCAAATCCGCCTGAATTACAATATGAACAAAAGAGTATATTCATTGGCGGAACTACTGATAGAACTTCAGGCAGCAGAAGGTTTGTTTCGTCATAATTCTCATATTCACTATGCTGAAAATGGTTCTACTTCTAAACTGAAAGGAAAGAAGAAGAAGAAATAAGTTGGTCCAGCAAAGAAAGTGAATAAATCTCAGAGTACAGGATCTAAAGATGGAATGAAGAAGCCGAAGGGCAAGTGCTTCATCTGCAAGCAGTCAGGGCATTGGAAGGCAGACTGTCCTCGTAGGAATCAAAACAACAAAGGTATATCTCATGCTCTAGTTGTTGAAACATGTTTAGCGGTGTTATCTACCAACACCTGGTGTGTAGATACGGGAGCCACTGATCATGTCTGCAATTCCTTGCAGGGGTTCCAGGAAATCCGACGACTATCTGAAGGAGAAATTACCGTCTACATGGGCAATGCTACTAAGGTGGCGGCTGTTGCAGTGGGAGACGTCTACTTATCTTTTAATAGGAATAGAAATTTGGTTTTAAGAAATTGTCTTTATGTACCCAGTTTTAGAAAGAATTTAATTTTAGTTTCTAAACTGTTTTTGGATGGATATTCAGTTTCCTTTAGTAACGATGTAGTTATTAAGAGAAATAAAGTGATTATCTGTTCTGGTGCATTAGTTGGTAATTTGTATACTTTAAATCCAATTTCTCCCACAAAGCAAAACATGGAAATTTATAACTCATCTTCTAACTCTAATAAGATAAAAGAACCTTCGGAAATGAACCAAGCATATCTTTGGCATCTCAGGCTTGGTCATATTAACTTAAGTAGGATTCAGAGGCTTATAGCCGATGGACTTTTGAGTTCATTAGAGTTGGAAAATTTTCCAACTTGTGAGTCTTGCTTGGAAGGTAAAATGACCAAAAGGCCTTTCAAAGCCAAGGGGTATAGAGCAAAAGAAGTGTTAGAATTGGTTCATTCTGATTTGTGTGATCCTATGTCTGTCCAGGCAAGAGGTGGTTTTGAGTATTTTGTCTCTTTCATAGATGATTATTCAAGATACGGATACATTTACCTAATGTGCCGCAAGTTCGAGTGTTTTGATAAGTTCAAAGAATACAAGGCTGATGTGGAAAAATGACTAGGTAAAAGTATCAAGACACTACGGTCTGATCGTGGTGGCGAATACCTCTTAGGAGAGTTTAGGAATTACTTATCAGAGGCCGGTATTCAATCCCAACTGTCTGCACCTGGTACACCCCAACAGAATGGTGTGGCAGAACGAAGGAATAGGACTCTTATGGAGATGGTTAGATCGATGATGAGTTACTCAGAATTACCAAATTCGTTTTGGGGATACGCTCTGGAAACAGCAGTGTACATTCTGAAATTAGTACCTTCTAAATCAATTTCTTCTACTCCCACAGAATTGTGGAATGGGTGAAAGCCCAGTCTAAGACATATTCGGATTTGGGGTAGTCCAGCACATGTGCTGAAACCAGATGTTGATAAGTTAGAATCTCATACAGAAGTTCGCGTGTTTGTGGGGTATCCCAAAGGAATGAAAGGTGGTTTATTTTATAGTTCTAAAGACCAGAAGGTCATTGTTAGCACCAATGTCCAGTTTTTAGAAGAAGACTATATAATGGATCACAAGCCCAGTAGCAAAGTTGTTTTAGAAGAACTTAGAGAGGATACGTCTACTTCAGTACCAACAGTACAAGATGAAGTACCACAAGAGACTGCAACACGTGTCACACATGATACACAACCACAGACAATGCCTCGTCGTAGTGGGAGGGTTGTAAGGCAGCCTGAAAGATTCATGTTTTTGGGAGAGTCTTCGGACTTGATCCCGGGTAAACATGAACCTAATCGCCGAACATATGACGAAGCACTCCAAGATATAGATGCAACATCTTGGCAAAAGGCAATGAATTCTGAAATAGAGTCTATGTACTCTAATAAGGTCTGGGAGCTTGTAGAACCACCTGATGGTGTAAAAGCCATTGGATGCAAGTGGATCTACAAAAGGAAAAGAGGGACAGACGGGAAGGTAGAAACCTTCAAAGCTAGGCTTGTTGCAAAAGGGTACACTCAGAAAGAGGGAATCAACTATGAGGAAACCTTTTCACCGGTAGCCATGCTTAAGTCTATCCGGATACTCTTATCCATTGCTGCTCATATGGATTATGAGATTTGGTAAATGGATGTCAAGACAGCTTTCCTTAATGGAAGTCTTGAAGAGAACATCCATATGAAGCAACCAGAAGGGTTCATTGAAAAAGGCAAAGAGCATCTAGTGTGCAAGCTTAATCGGTCCATTTATGGATTGAAGCAAGCTTCAAGGTCTTGGAACATCCGGTTTAATGAAGTAATCCAATCATATGGATTTATTCAGTGTCCGGATGAGTCTTGTGTATACAAGAAGTGTAACGGAAACGTGGTGGTATTTCTTGTACTATACGTAGATGATATTTTGTTAATTGGCAACAATGTCAAGGTATTATCAGACGTAAGGGTATGGTTGTCCAAACAATTTGATATGAAGGACTTAGAAGATTGTGCACACATTCTTGGGATCAAAGTTATAAGGGATCGCAAGAAAAGAATGTTGTGTCTGTCCCAAACTTCATATATAGATACAATCCTTGCTCGTTTTAGCATGCAGGATTCCAAGAAAAGTTTCTTACCTTTTAGGCATGGAGTAGCTCTATCTAAAGAGATGTCTCCGAAGACATCAAAGGAGATAGAGGACATGAAAGCAGTTCCTTATGCTTTAACTGTAGGAAGCTTAATGTATGCAATGCTATGTACGAGACCTGATATCTGTTTTGACGTGGGCATGGTTAGCAGATATCAGAGTAATCCTGGACAAGGACATTGGACTGCGGTAAAGCATATATTAAAGTACCTGAGAAGGACTAGAGATTATATGCTAGTTTACCAAGCAGATGATTTGCTCCCTGTGGGTTACACGGATTCAGATTTCCAATCAGATAGGGACAACAGTAAGTCTACATCAGGCTATGTGTTTACTTTAGGAGGTGGAGTCATTACATGGAGTAGTGTTAAGCAGAAATGCGTTTCGGACTCAACCATGGAAGAAGAGTATGTAGCAGCCTCTGAGGCGGCTAAAGAAGCAGTATGGCTCAGGAACTTTCTAATGGACTTAGATGTGATTCCTGGTTTGCCCAAAATCATCACAATTTATTGTGATAATAGCGGTGCAATTACAAACTCGAAGGAACCACGAGCTCATAAGGCAAGTAAACATATAGAGCGGAAGTACCACCTGATAAGAGATATCGTGAAGCGAGGAGAAGTTGTCATCGCCAAGATTGCATCAGCGGATAACCTGGCAGATCCTTTCACTAAGGCCCTTCCGGCGAAAGATTTCGATCGACATGTGGAGAGAATGGGAATCAGATGTATGGCAGAAGATATGGCAGCTTAGTCATTAGTATAAGTGGGAGATTGTTGGAATATATACTGAAAGTCTAAGCTTTTGTAAACATTTATTTTGAATAAATAATCACATTTGGTCAAATTGTCTACATTTAGTTGTAGTTGTTCAATTAATTTATATTGTAGATAACATAGTATGTGGTGCCACATATAGAAGAGGATGTTATCAGTACCTTATAAATTATAAACAGTAGCTCACGACCAAAATGGAAAGGAACAAACCATTGGAAGGTCGTAGTGTAATTAGGTATAAGTTTATCTTGACTATATAATTACACTAGTACACTTAGAGTGTATTGAGTAGGACCATTAGAGGTCGTTTCTTTTATACTGACTTTATAAAGGAACAAAGACCTCAGTTATTATGGAAGTATGTACTCTTAATCCTAATATAATAACAAGCACATATATTTGATATTTATTTCTTTAATTTATCAATGGGTGAGATTTAGTTCGATGAATCAATAAGCCCCCTTAAGTTGGGAAATGATATCACTTATAGTGTGTATTGTTTATTATAGAAGGAAACTGTGTCCTAGTAATCTAGGTTGATAATGTCCCCAAGATGAGCTCATAAAGATTGTCATGTTAAACCCTGCAGGTGGACTTAGTCCGACATGACGATAAGGTTGAGTGGTACTATTCTTGGATTAAGATATTAATGAGTTGTCAGTAACTCACTTAATTAGTGGACATTCGACATCTTAAACACAGGGAGACTAACACACTCATAATAAGAAGGAGCCTAAAAATGTAATTTGGGATTGGTGCGGTAGTTCAATAATAATTCTCTAGTGGAATGAATTATTATTGATAAAATTAAGTTGTGTGTTCGGGGCGAACACGGGATGCTTAATTTTATCGGGAGACCAAAACCAATTTCTCCTCTCGGTCCCTATCGTAGCCTCTTATTTATAAAGTACTATATACACCTATACCCACCTTCATACCCATGATAAAGGGGCCGGCCAAGCTAGCTTGTGGTTCAAGCTAGGGCCGGCCAAGCTAGCTTGTGGTTCAAGCTAGAACCCAAGCTTAGGTGGCCGGCCCCCATTAAATTAAAAAGAATTTTAATTTTTAATTTTTATTATGTGGAAGATATAATTTATTAAAGAGAATTAAAATTAAAATATCTCTCTTAAAAGGATCTACAAAAGATTAAAGAAAGAGATTAGATCTCTTTCCTTATTTGTAGATTGGAAAGATATTTTATTTTTTCTTTTTGAAAATTATTCACATGTTGAAAAATTAAAATTATAGAAATTTCTTTTTATCATCCATGAAGGGATTTTAAAGGGAAATTTTATTTTTTAAAATTTCCAAAGACAAATAAGGAAGTTTTAATTGTTGATTAAAATTATCTTATTTGCTCTATATGAGGTGGCCGGCCACATACAATTAATTAGGAAATTTTATTTAATTTTTATTAATTAATTGTTGTCAAGGGAAGTTAAGGAAATTTTATTATAAATAAATTTCCTTATTTGCCAAAGCCAAGGAATATAAAAGAAGGGGTTGGGGTGCCTTCATGGGTGACAACTTATATTGTTTTCTCCCTCTTTTCCTTGGTGTTGTGGTCGGCCATCCTCCCTCCCTCTCTTCCTCTTTGTGGTGGCTGGAACCTATCTCTTGCTTGGAGCTTTTGTGGTGGCCGGATACTACTTGGAGAAGAAGAAGAAGAAGAAGAAGAGAAAGCTTGCATCCCTTGGAGCTTGGTTGGTGTTATTCTTCATCCTTGGTGAAGCTTTTGTTTTGGCCGAACCTAGCATGGAGGAGAAGAAGGTGCTTAGGTGTTTTCTCATCTTGGAAGATCGTTGCCCACACAACGTCCAAGGTTAGAAGAGGAATACGGTAAAAGATCAAGAGGTCTTTGTAAAAGGTATAACTTGTAATTTTTCTTTTCCGCATCATACTAGTTATTTTTGGAAATAATACCAAATACAAGAGGCATGCGATTCTAGTATTTCGAATATGTTTTTCGATGTTGTGTTCTTTTATTTTTTATTTTCCTTGTGATTTGATTGTTCCTTTCAGTTAACCTAAAGTTATTTTAGGAAATTAAATATTAGCTTTCCTTAAAAGGTTTTGTTTAGTCGGTGGTGGTTGTTCCCATATCCAAGAAGGACATGTGCCTCGCCACGTCAGTACTGGGAACCAATTATGGAAATTAATATTTAATGGAATTAATAACTTAGGTGATTTGGATCGAACGTGTTAAGTTCCGCAGGAGATCCAAGTCTAAACCTAAAAGAACAAATAAATTAAGTTTTGGATCAAACGTGTTAAGTTCCGTAGGCGATCCAAAATTTAATTTAAAAGAACACATGGTAGCTAGGAAAAGGTTCAGACCTTTGTACAAAATTTTTGTACAGTGGAACCTCTAGGTTTTCCGAGTAGCAACCAACAACGACCTCTCATGTCGTTGACCGACGACCCTTTGGTCGTGCCGTTACTCACTAGGACTTTCCATTTGGCTTTGTTCGACGACATGAGAGGTCGCCAAATGGGCCGACGACATAAGGGCCGCCACAAGGGTTGCCCAAGAGGCCAAATGGTCGGGTCATTACAGTATATGTAGGTCAACCACCTAGATTTGAAAAACTAGGATACCCTGATTATATATTCAAATTAAAAAAAAAACTCTCTATATGGTCTAAAATAAGCACCTAGGATTAGTATGAACGATTATCCATCTATCTAATTTCAAAAGAATTCAAACAAGGTCGAATTGATTCAACCTTATTTGTAAAAACCCTTAAATCTGATATTTTTGTCGCCCAAGTTTATGTTGATGATATAATATTTGGATATACAAACTCAGACTTTCTACAAGAATTTATAAACCTAATGGAACAAGAATTTGAAATGAGTCTAATAGGTAAGTTAACCTTCTTCTTAGACTTACAAATTAAACAAACTAATGAAGGTAATCATGTCTATCAAGAAAAATATACAAAGGAATTACTCAGAAAATTTGGAATGGATAATTCTAAAGAAATAAAAACACCCATGACAATACATGAAAATATAGATAGTGATCCAAATGAAACATCGATAGACCTAAAGTATTACAGAAGTGTCATAGGTAGTTTGTTATATCTAACTGCAAGTTGACCTGATATACTATTTGTAGTTAATATGTATGCTAGATATCAAATCTGTGCTAAGGAATCCTATCTAAAAAATATTAAAAGAATTTTTAGATATCTGAAAGGTACATAAAATATAGGAATGTGGTACCTTAGGACCACTAATTTTGAACTTTTAGGATATTCTGACTCAGACTATGTTGGCTGTAAATTAGATAGAAAAAGTATAAGTAGTGGATACCAATTACTTGGACCATCACATGTCAGCTAGTTTAGTAGAAAATAACATTGTATTATTTTATCTACAACTAAGGTAGAATATATAGCTATGGGTGAGTGTGTAGCACAATTATCATGGATGATCTTTAACTTGAATTATAAACATACAAAAATCTTTTTTGATAACATAAGTTCAATCAATTTAACTAAAAATCTAGTGCATCATTCAAAAACCAAACATATAGAAGTTAAACACCATTTGGTAAGAGATCATGTAGCCAAATGAGATATTGAACTTCACTATATTGAGCCAAATTCGAATTTAACTGACATATTTACTAAACCATTATCAGAACTCGAATTTAGTAACTTAAAATGAAATTTAGGAATGTGTATGATAGACTAGGACTGTTATTTTTAAATAAATTTTCAAGTGAGTTACAAATTCTAAGCAAATTCATTATTTATGTTTTCTAAATTTTCTTATTTCCTTAATATTTCAAAATTTGTTTTGGCCTTAGCCAAGATCAAACTCATAGAAAGCATGATCCTATAGATCTAGGTAATGAGCATCTTACAAATACACTAGGTCTACCTTGATTATGTATTCAAAAATATAGAATGGCGTGAGATACGTAGGCCTTTTGCCTATAGTTTAGATACTTATATCAGTGCATCAATATAAATCTAAGCAAAAAATACAAATAGTACATTGATCAAGTTAAATAGTCCTTTTTCAATAAATTTCTAACTAGACATTAGTGTTGGGACCTTTGTGCCTGCTAGAAGGGGGGGGGGGGTGAATAGCGTCTCGTTGCGCACTTGTGCTTGCTTTGTCTTGATATGTAGCGGAAAATAAAATACAAACACACACAATGCTAACACCTAGGGTTTACTTGGTATCCACCTCAAGAAGAGGTGACTAATCCAAGGATCCACACACTCGAGCACTCTCCACTAGTAAACAACTCCTTTTCGGTCGCAGTTGGAGGCGGAGAAGCCTCATACAACCACACACAACACTACAACACTCACACAAGGAGAAGATATAAAAATACAACTGAAATATACCCTTCTTCTTGCTTACTTGTTGATTGTTGTTGCCTCTTGAACCTTGGGAATGCACCCCCAAGAGCCTTCAAGAACTGGCGGAGAAGCTCGGAGAAGATCACCGAAAAATCGTTGTGAGCTGGCAAGAAAAGATTGCAAAAGATCTATGGAGAAAACGCTCCGCCAAGGCTTTAAACAGTGCTCCCAATAGATCTAATTCATCCCCAATCAATTGCCACGTCAGCACGGCTACATCGCAGCTGTCCATCACCTGCATCCTGCCCAACGATTGAATCTCAATTGATCAACTGATCAATTGGGAACATCTGAATCGATCGGTGAATCGATTCAGACGCTTTCTGTGTTCTCGCGATCGTGCGAGAACTCCCCTGCCCAATCAATCGACCGATCGATTGGCAGCTCCCAATCGATCGCCCGATCGATTGGGAAAGCTTCTATGCTCGCGATTTCACATCCCAATCGATTGATCGATCGATTGGACCTTCCCACAATCGCAGCACACATCAATCGATCAACTGATCGATTGGACCCTGGTTCAATCGATCGCCCGATCGATTGACCAACCTAGACTTGACTCAAACTCAAGTCCAAAATCTCCAACCCAACTCCTGGTCAACTGTGACCTGTTAGATCTCCATGCCTAGCATTTGGCCACACCCGACCAACCTCGAACTAGCCTTCTAGCCTCCTCCATGAGCCTTGCATCTCTCGGATATCTCTCATCCTTCACGCCTTGCCTTCAGGAGCTTCCTTCAACCTCATCCTAGTTGTCGGATTATACCACCACACTCGATCAACCTCGAACTAGCCTTCTAGCCTCCTCCATCAGCCTTGCGTCCCTCGGATATCTCCCCATCCTTCATGCCTTACCTTCAAGAGCTTCCTTTGGCCTCATCCTAGTTATCGAGTTCTCCTTGCCAAGTCACACTAGGACTTACCTTGCCAAGACCACATGCTTGGACTTACAACCTTTGCCAAGATCACACTTGGACTTTCAGTTGCCTGGCTCCTCACCAGGACTTCCCAAATGTCTGGCTCCTCACTAGGACTTTCTCCTTTGCCAAGATCACACTTGAACTTTCAGTTGTCTGGCTCTTCACCAGGGCTTCCCAAATGCCTGACTCCTCACCAAGACTTTCTCCTTTGCCAAGATCACACTTGGAGTTTCAATTGCCTGGCTCCTCACCAGGACTTCCCAAATGCCTGACTTCTCACAAGGACTTCCTCCTTTGCCAAGATCACACTTGGACTTTCAGTTGTCTGGCTCCTCACCAGGACTTCCCAAATGCCTGGCTCCTCACCAGAACTTTCTCCACTGCCTAAACTCTAGTTAGGACTTCCCTACGCCTAACTTCCAGTTAGGACTTTCCTAGTCAAGTCTCCTGTCAACCTTGACCTACTTGACTTGTATTCTCATCAACCTGGTCAACCCTTTAACCATCTCCATAACCAGACGATTGCTCCAGCAATCTCCTTATATTGTCAAACATCAAAACTCAAATCCTGACTCAAGCTTCACTCAACTCAAGCTTAGTCAAACTGGTCAAACTTGACCTAGGGAAATTGCCCTAACAATTAGTACTTAACTTGACTAACCAAGTGAACACTGTTATTTTCTGATAGTCAGTTAGTAACTAATGGTTAGACATTTAAGGATAATTTTTAGATGAATATTATTTTTCTAAAAATAATATCAAATTCAAGTGGAGGATATTTGAAAACTACTTCCAAAATGAGTTTTATTTGTTTTATTGCAAAGTGTTGGTTTAATGATTCTTTTGAAACCTTACTAAAACTTACTGTGCAAATGGTTCAAAATTACTTCTGAAATATTCTGAAATGTTTCCAAATATTTTTTTTAAAAATGCTTTCAAAATTTACTTTGAAAAATACTCTTATACTATTTCTAATGACTATTTTGAAAAATAAAATGAAAGTGTTTTGAAATTTGCATGGAAAAAAACTACTTTTGAAAACACTTTAAAAAGTTTTGAAAAGTTTTATAAGATTCTTGCAAATGTTATCCTTTCACTTTAAAAACATCTTTGACAAACCTTTCAAAAAATTTTAATAACTATTTTGAAAATATTTCTAAAATTATTTTATTTGGATAAATTTTTTTGACAATACTTTAAAAATATTTTAGAAAATTAATTTGAAAAACTTTTCAAATTTTACCTTAAATCATGGAACCTCTAAAAATTACGTTAAAATAAATTATTTTTTGAACAGTGTTGTTAAATATATCTTGAAAAATAGTTTGTAAAATTCTTGCAAAATTGAGCTTTGCAAAATGTTTTTTTTTCAAGTTTCAATGTTTTAAAACCTTTTGTCAATTTTGAAAATTCCTTTCAAAACACTTTGAAAAATTTTCTGCCTCCCTACAATAAACTTGTAAGTTTTTATACTTACTTTGTAAACTTTATTACTTGCTATGCTTACTTGTATCTTTACAATTTCATAATTTGGTATACTTATCCACTTATTTTTTTAATGAATGTCAAAAGGAGAGGGTTAGAGTTTAAATAAGGAAACCAAAGAAAATATGAAAAACTTAACCCTAAAAATGATTAAGAGAATAAAACTTAACTATTTCATTTTAGGTTTCTCTTAAAATCATTTTCTAAACATGTTTTGCATATTTTTTTCTAACTTTAACGCAGGTTATCATTACATCAAAAAGGGAAGATTATTGGTGCAGCTGTCATCAATGATCAAATCTGAGTTTTGATGAATGATAAGTAGATTAAAGTTAGATCTTTATTGACCTAACCTTGTTACCGAATGTACAGGGTTGACTAACTTGATGGGTCAAGAGGACCATACACCAGGTATGAAGTCCAGATGTGAGATTCTGGTAGGAGGTCGGGATGTTTAATTCTCGATAGGTAAAGTCCAGATATGTAATTCTGATAGGAAGACATGGTGGATCAAATTGGACGTTGGGGAAGTAACTTGACACTTAGTAAGCGGAGGTAAGTCACTGGAGGAGAGTAACTCAGTGAGGACACATCATGGTTGAGGGGACAGTAGGTGACAGTTTAATTTAGGTCTATTTTAAAAATATAAATTGAGACCTTGACTAGTTCCTTGTCCTGGAAGTGTAAGTACTCGTGGTGGTTTTTGATGTGATTAATGAGTCAAGTTAGGTCCTGTTGTCTTTTGATACCTTGAGTCTAAGTGTGTAGGAACTTAGGAGGATAGTCAGTCGAGCAAAAGACGCAACTAGAGAGAAGGACGACATGAAAGAGAGTTGACGGGCTTGGTGCGTCCGAGAGACAAGGTGCTATGGAAGAGTATGTTGGCGAACGAGAAGGGAGCACTCAGAGTTTCTGAGGGATGAGAAGCCGGAGTGAAAGATTGCTCGAGAAAGCCGAAAGATGGGTTTGGGTGAGCCTAATTCTGGATGGCCTAAATCACCCAAGTGATAGAAGAAGGAGCTGGACTAATCAACTAAAATTGATTGATCCGGGCGCCTGGACCATCAACAGGCACTCAGACCCCTGGGTAGTCCGGGGGCACCTCAACTCAGCGACGCTATGGATACAAGTCAACAAGGGTCTGGATGCCTGGAGTTATTCCAAACACCCAAACCAAAGAAGTTTTATCCAGATCAAGCTATTGTGATTTGTTGCAATGTGAATAAAGTTTTATCCACACCCAGGTGCCCAGAAACCTTACAAACATCCGAAGCAAGGCTATAAATACAACTCTGGTCTCAGCAGTTCAGAACAATACTTGTAAATGAATTCTCTTTCTGTTCTACTATTATGTTTGTGAGCTATCAATGTTATAAGAGGTTACTCCACTCAAAGGAGATTTTAGTGAGTTTCATTTACCTTGAATTAGCAATCTTCTGATTACAAACCAAGTAAAAAAAGATCCGCCTCTTTCTTTCTTGTTAATTAGTTTATTATTAAACATGTGTGTCTTAATTTGGTTTGAAAAATGGAGAAAGGTTTATTTTTAATTTCAAGCAATTCACCCCCTTTTGCCAACCGCAAGGGACCTACAAATAATATTAGAGTCCAACCACTTCAGAAGGACTAACTGTCGACTGAAGCACAAAAGATGATGGCCAGACCAAGCCTCTACCCGCCTAAGTTCAAGGGAGAGTTCATGATTTTGAAAAAGAAGATGGAGGTATTATTCAAAATTAACTTTAAATTATTAATAATACTGAAGTATGATTTTGTAGCACCGAAGGATCAACAAGGAACAACAAAGAAGAACATCAATGGATAAAAAGGAGCAGGCCTACTTTGTGACAAATGGTAACGCGGAATTTTATCTATTGAGAGTTTTATCACCACAAGAAGTCAACCGGATCGGAGTCTATAAGTAAGCTAAAGAACTCTGGGATAAATTCCTAGAACTACACGAAGGGACCTCAGAGTTAAAACTCGCGAGACGAGACCTGCTCCAAAACTAGATCAATAACCTTCGGTTAGAAGAAGGCGAAACCACCTCACACCTCCACTCGAGAATCAAAGAACTCATCACCAAACTCATAAATTTCGGAGAAAAGGTAACCAATCAAGATTCACTAAGGTACACTCTTAACTCTTTTCCTAGGACTCCTGAATAGGCAACCCTAATAGATGCATATTTCATCTCTAGGGACTTAGAGGTAAGCAATTTAGAAGAATTATTCTCTACTTTTGAAATTCATGAGTCAATATATACAGATCTAAAGAAGGAGTCAAAACATAACATTGCCTTAAAAGCAAAAATGGATGAACCAGATTCCGAGACATCCCTTGATGATGATGAAACGACATTTTTAGTAAGAAAATTCAAAAAAAAATTAAAACTAATAATTTCAATCAAGTGCAGGCCAAGAAAAGAAGAAGAAAAATAAGATGCTATCAATACAATGAAAAAAATCACATCAAAGATAACTGTCCAAAATTAAAGAACAAGGAGAAGGACAAGAAGATGACCTAGATAAAGCACATAAACCTAAAGGTGACGTGGGATGAAGCATCGTCAAAGTCAGAGATCGAAGTCCACGTCGGACTTGCATTGATGGCAACTCACCAAGAAGACGACGAAGCAAGTTCATCAAAGATGAGCATCGGGAGTATCGATGAAGGGGGAGCAACATCAGAAGAAAGCAGCTCTACAGGGGGAGCATCAGATAATGAGATCGACAAGGTAAGTTAGGTACGATCTCTACCTCTTGATAAGTTATTTAAATTTATAAAAATATTGTCAAAAAAATCTTGTAAATTAGAAATAGAAAAAAGAAAATTTAAAAAAGAAAATGAGGAGTTAAAATTAACCTTAGCAACATCTTGTTAATTAGAAGATTTTTACAAGATAAAAATTGAAAATGAAAAATTGAAAGTAGAAATAAAAAATTTGAAGAATTTTACATGCTCACATGTTCAACAAGTTAGAAATTATAATGGACTAAATTGGTATTTTAGATATCATAAGGTCTAAATTCAAAAATTATCACTAAAATATGGTTTGAAAAAAATTCTAATTAATCTAGTAGAAATTAACCTATATTGGGTTCCAAAATCATGCTTAAATTAAAAATCATTATGCATTCTTTATTTTAAATTTGATTTCATATTATCTAACATTTTTTTGTATAATTTCTATTTAAAATTAATTAGATATTAATTTTTTTGAGAAAGATAATTCATTTCTTATTTGCAGAAAATATTTTGAAATTTTTTAACCATTGTATTATTTTTATAAATTTTTTAACAAAAATTATAATTTTCAATTTAAAAATAATTTGTAGAGTCATTTTTATAAACTTTATTTTTTTGTAAAAATTTAGCATGTTATCTATCAAAGAAAATATTTTTTAAATTTTTTGATCATGTTTTGAATTTTTCTATGAATTATTTATCCAAATGCTAATTTTTAACATTAAAATTTTTGAAAATTTTATTTTTAATTTTTTTTTTTTGTGAAAATAATTGCTCTATTATATTCTTATAAAATTGTTTAAAATTTTTTAACCTTAGAAACTATTTTAAATAATTTTTAAAGAAAATATATCTTTATGTAGAAAAGAATTTGTTACTGCTTAAATTAATTTTAATTTTTCATGAAAATTTTATCGCTACTATGGATATATCTGTTTAACTATTATAAAATTTTTAGAATTTTTCCACAATTAAAAATATTTTTTCAAATATAGTTTATAAATTATAAAAATCTAGATTTTAAAAATTTAAAGTTCATGATTTTTCTGAATGATAGTCACTGAATTTTTATCCCTTAGACTCTATTTTGAATTTACTTCAGGTTATTGCATAGCATACCCCTATTTTTAATGTAATCAAAGGGGGAGAATTAGAGGTTAAGTCTAGGGGGAGGGAACATCTTGATTTTTATATTTTTTTTAATTACAAAATTTATACTTGTTACCTTACTGTTATTTATTTTTATTTTAACCTAACTTAACTTGGATTGCTTACATCAAAAAGGGAAAGATTATAAGTACCCCGTGATAATTTTTGATGTGATTAACCAAGTCAAGTAGGTTCTGTTATCTTTTGATACCTTGTATCTAAGTGTGCAAAAACTTAGAAGCACATGAAGTCGAGCGAAAGATGCAGCTAGTGAGAAGGATGAAACGGGAGAGCGTCGACGGCTCGGTGAATCTGAGGGAAAAGCTGCTATGGAAGAGTATGCTGGTGAACGAGAAGGGAGTGCACGACGTTTCTAAGGGATGAGAAGCCGAAGTGGAAGATTACTCGAGAAGGTCGGAAGATGAGTTCGGGTGAGCCCAATTCCAGATAGCCTAAATCACCCAAGCGATTGAAGGAGATGGACTAGTTAGTTAAACTTGACTGATCTGGGAGCCCAAACATGGTTTTTAGGCTCCCGGATCCCTGGGGCAGCCCAGGGGTGCCTTGACTCGGCGATGTTGTGGATAAAAGTCAACAAGGGTCTGAGTGCCTGAAGTTGTTCTAGGTGCTCGGACCAGAGATATTTTTTCTAGATCGAGCTGTTATGATCCATTGCAATGTGGATAAAGTTTTATCCACATCCAGGTGCTTAGAAACCTTCCAGGCACCCGGAGCAAGGCTATAAATATAGCCCTGGTCTTAGTAGTTCAGAACAACACTTGTAAACAAATTATCTTTTTGTTCTACTACTGTGTTTGTGAGTTGTCAATATTATAAGAGGCTACTCCACCCAAATGATATTTTAGTGAGCTTCATTTATCTTGGATTAACAATCCTCTGATTGCAAACCAAGTAAAAAAGATAAGCCTCTTCCTTTCTTGTTAATTAGTTTATTATTAAACAAGTGTGTCTTAATTTAGTTTGAAAAGTGGAGAAAGAATTATTTTTAATTTCAGGAAATTCACCCCCTCTTGCCGATCGCAAGGGACTAACAGGAAGGACAAGAACTAATTATTACAGCTTATTTTTATTGTGCTAACTTTATCTTGCAGGGTATATTTTATTTGTGTTAGACTAACACATTTTGTAGGATAAAAGAACATCAAATGCCTCAGGTGAATAGTACCCGAGGTGCCTTCCAGATGACGAAAGGCACCTTGAGTACTATTCATGGAAGGCGCCTTCGGATGTTTGAAAGACGCCTTCAGTCGGATAATGTAGAAGACTTTGTAGGACCCTTGGTGTCCGGCTAGAGGAAGATGAATATCCCTGCAACACAAAGCAAACCTTCCTCGATCTTTATAGCTTTATCAAAATTAACACTTGCATAAAAATAATTAAAGACAAAAATTAAAAAGAAGAGGCACAAAGAAATTACTTGGTTACAACTAGGGAGGTTGTTAATCCAAGGAAGTTGAAGCTCACTGTCAAATTCTCCTTCAAGCGAAGAAGCCTCTTACAACGTTGATGACTCACAATAACAAGGCTGGAATCAAGTAAAATCAATTACAAGTGTTCTCAAGTGTTTTATCCAACTATTTGGACCAAGACTGTATTTATAGCCCTGGTCGGGGTGCTTGGAAGGGTTCCAGGAGCCTCTAGAGGGATAAAATTTATCCCCGTCACAACGGATCATAATTATTATGATCCAGATAAACTTCATGGTCTAGGCGCCCGGACCAAGTTAACCTTGTGTTAACTTGTTTGGTCAGGGTTCTTGCTCTGGCTCTGCTCGCTTGGGTCTGGGTCTTCCGCTCCGGCTCCGATTCCGCTTGCTTGGGTGATTTCGGCCATCCAGAATAGGGCTCACCCGAACCCAACTTTCGGCCTTCTCGAGCAAACTTCTGCTCTGGCTTCTCGTCCCTCAGAATCGTCATGTGCTTCCTCTCGTCCGCCAGCATACTCTTTCGCAGCGCCTCGTCCCTTAGACGCACCGAGCCCATCGACTCTATCCCGTGTCGTCCTTCTCGCTAGCTACGTCTTTTGCTTGTCTCCTCGAGCAATCTTCCACTCTAGCTTCTCGTCCCTCGAAAACACCGCATGGTCCCTTCTCATCTGCCTGCGTACTCTTCAGTAGCATCTCGTCCCTCGGACGCACCGAGCCCTTCGGCTCTCTCCCATACCGTCCTTCTCGCTAGTTGTGTCTTTTGCTCGACTTCCTGTGCTCTTAAGTTCCTGCACACTTAGACACAGGGTTAAAAACTAACAGGACCCAACCTAACTTGGTTGATCACATCAAAACTACCTTGGGGTACTAACAATCTCCTCCTTTTTGATGTGATCAAACTCAAGTTAAGCTAAAGTAAACCATAAACAAATAGCAGTTATAATTTTTGTAAAAAAATGCAAGTACAAAAATTAAATTAAGTATAAAATTTTAAAAAATTGTACTACCCTCTCCCTAGACTTAATCTTTACTACTTCCCCTTTGATCACATTAAAGTTGGGGTACGTTAAACTTATAACTTGGAATGTCTAAAAAGTATAAGGGAAAAACAAGAAAATTTTGGTAAAATTTAAAATTTTGCATTTTGATTACTAGTTTATAAAATTTCAAAAGATTGTTTAGATTAACTTGTTTAAAAAACTTAAACAAATTTTAATGATTAGACCTTTTTAAATAAATTTTTCTAACAAAAAATTAAAGCATTAGTTGAATGCTTCATGGTAAGTCAATTAAATATTTAATTCAGTAATTGGCTTCCAGGCTGTGGTGAGGCACTAGGCCTTCTTGGTTATTAGATCATCAACCACTTTTAGACAAAGCCTCTTTAAGAATTTAAATATTTAATCTTCTTTCTAAAAAAGCCCTAAGTTCAAAAAAGTAGTTAACCTAAATATGATTTTGGAACCCAATATAGGTTCCTACCAACTGGATTCAAACTGGATTCATTAAAAATTTGGGAGGTACATAACTTTTGGGGACTTTTCTAATTTATCCCTGGTATTTTCTAATGTACCAGTTTAGCCTTCCATACTTTCTAAATTTTGGCTTTTGAAAGTTATTCAGTTTCAAACATGCATGTTCATTTTTCAAACTTTCTATTTATATTTTTAATTTATTATTTTCTAATTTTAAATTATCAAACAAATCCAAGGGGAATGCATTAGCTAATTGTCTTTTCAAGTCTATATATTTTTTTTCTAATTTTACTAAATCCTTGGAAATAATCTTAATAAATTTAAATGACTTTTCAAGAGATAAGGCACGTACCTGACTTACCTCATATTCTGATGCTCCCTCTTCATCGTAGCTTTCCTCCGAAGACTCTCCCCCTTCATTGATTCTCATCTCGGATGAGATTTCATTGTCTTCAGGTAGGTACTAGGCTATAAGAGTCGTTTCGGTAATTTCCTCGATCTCGGATTCTTCTGATGACGGCTCAGTGTCTATCAAAAAGTTGGATTCGACTTTCTTTCGATTCTTCATTGAGCTTCAAGAAATTTTACCAAAGTTCTTTTGCATTTTGGTAGTTGTTGATTCTATTGAAATCCTCAACTGGTAGTACTCTTATAAGATGAAATTCAGCCTTACCGTTTGACGTAAAATCGTCACACTACTTTTTGGTCCAGAGGTATTCTTTGAGTTATTCTTCGTTCGTGTTCTGTGGTGCTTCATAACCATATTTCATTATTAATAAAATATTAAAATATATTTTAAGAAATACCTCCATTCGTTGCTTCCAAAATATGAACTCCCCCTTGAACGTTGGTGGGTAGATGCTTGCTTCGGCCATTTCTTATTTACTTCAGTAGGCGGTTAGTCCTTCTGAGGCGATCGACCTGGCTCTGATACTAATTATAGGACCCTTGGCATCCAGCTTGAGGGAGATGAATATCCCTACAACACAAAGCGAACCTTCCTCAATCTTTATAACTTTATCAAAATTAACACTTGCATAAAAATAATTAAAGATGAAAATTAAAAAGAAGAGGCGCAAAGAAATTACTTGGTTACAATCGGAGAGGTTGTTAATCTAAGGAAGTTGAAGCTCACTGTCAAATTCTCCTTCAGGCGGAGAAGCCTCTTACAACGTTGATGGTTCATAATAACAAGGCTAGAATCAAGTAGAATCAATTACAAGTGTTCTCAAGTGTTCTATCCAACCATTTGGACCAGGACTGTATTTATAGCCCTGGTCGGGGGGCTTGGAAGGGTTCCAGGTGCCTCTAGGGGGATAAAACTTTATCCCGTCATAAAGGATCGTGATTATCACGATTTGGATAAACTTCATGGTTCGGACTCCCGGACCAAGTTAACCTTGTGTTAACTTGTTTGGTCCTGGTTCTTGCTCCGGCTCTGCTTGCTTGGGTCCGGGTTTTTCGCTCCGGCTATGATTCCTCTTGCTTGGGTCATTGTGGTCATCCGGAATAGAGCTCACTCGAACCCAACTTCTGGCCTTCCCGAGCAAATTTTCGCTCTGGTTTCTCATCTCTCGGAATCGACGCGTGCTTCCTTCTCATTCGCCAGCATACTCTTTTGTAGTGCCTTATCCCTTGGGCGCACCAAGGCCATCGAGTCTCTCCCGTGTCGTCCTTCTCGCTAGCTGAGTCTTTTGCTTGTCTCCTCGAGCAATCTTCCATTTTGGCTTCTCGTCTCTCGGAAATACCTCACTTTCCCTTCTTATCTACCCGCGTATTCTTTTACAACATCTCATCCCTCAGACGCACCAAGCTCGTCGTCTCTCTCCCGTATTGTCCTTCTTGCTAGCTACATCTTTTGATCGACTTCCTATGCTCCTAAGTTCCTGTACACTCAGACATAGGGTTAAAAACTAATAGGATCTAACCTGACTTGGTTGATCACATCAAAACTACCTTGGGGTACTAACAGACTTCAGTGACGATAAGAAGCTAAAATTATGAGATAAACTTTTGGGGTTGAAGGTGCCTTCAGTGTTATGAAAGGCGCCTTTAACGCTCAATAAAAGAACATCTTTGACCAGCCACTTCTTCACACTTCTACTACTATCTTCTATGCGTTCTTTTGACGTTCAATTGCTCTAGCTTCCTGCTGCTACCCTACTACGACTCTACTACACCCGACTCGAGCTAACTATTAAGGAGTTGTCCAACACTGAGCTCGAGCTAACTATCTACAAAGAGTGTTGGGTAACGAAGTTTGATTTCTATACTTAATTACTGCAGAAAAGGAAAGTGTAGTTTGTTATACTTTTTCTTATTCTTTCTTTTGTACTCGATCCCTTCTTCTGGTGGTTCTGAAAGAGGTTATTAGTGGATTACGTGTCTTTTTCTGTTCTCATTATTCCGCTGCCTTCATACTTAGTCTTTAACATTAAAAAAAGTTTTTAAAACCACATGATTCACTCCCCTCTCACGTGGGTCTTGATCCAACAACATCTGTTGAATAACCTCAATTTTTTTGAATTTGCCTCAATACCTCGCTCAATAACTATGTAACCTAAGAAAACTCTTTAGTGATGTCGAATGTATATTTCCCAGGATTGAGTTTCATGCGATATTTTCATAGTGTGGCGAAGGTTTCTTCCATATCAAACCCCAAATCTTCCACATGTAATGATTTGATTAATATATCCTCTATGTATACTTCAACATTCTGCCCCAATTGATCGGCGAACACCTTATCCATTAGCCTTTGGTAAGTAGCCCAAGCATTCTTCAACCCAAAAGGTATAACTGTATAACAAAAAGTGTCATCCACGGTGATAAAGCTTACTTTATTTTGATCGGCCTTGGATAAGAAAATTTGATGGTACTCTTGATAAGCATCCAGCAGTGAAATGTATTGCTATCCTGCAGTAGAGTCAACTAGCTGATTGATGCGTGACAAAGGCTAACAATCTTTAGGACAAGCTTTGATTAAATCATGAAAGTCCACACAAACACATCACCTTCTGGAGGGTTTGGGTACCAACACTATATTAGATAGTCAGGTAGGGTAATGTATTTTTCAGATATGCTTGACATCTAATAGCTTTTTTACCTCTTCTTTGATGATTTGATCATGATCAACTTCAAAATGTTGTCACTTTTGTTTGACTGGCTGAATTTCTGAGGTAATCTGTAATCAATGTTCCATCACAGCTCAGTCTACCCCTATTAGTTCCTTGGTATCCTAGGTAACAACATCTACATTCTGTGTAAGACAAGTGATTACTGATTTCTTCAATGCATCGGGCAGGTCCTTGGAGATCTTGGTGACTTTTTCTGAGTGAGAGGGAACTACAGAGACTACCTCTATTTCTGGTTTAGGGGATGATCATTGTCTTTCTCCGTTGATAGAGTAAAAACCCTCCGCCATTGGTTTCTATCAATTATACCAAATGTTCTGATGTTCCTTTGTTGTTCATGAGTGACAGTCTCTATATAACATTTTCTAGAATATCGTTGATCTCCTTGAACTTTCCTGACCTTACTTTCCACTAGAAATTTAATCTTCTAATGATATGGGGGCGTTATAGCTTGCAAGGTACTAAGGGTAGGTCTTCCCAGTAGAACATTATAAGAAGGACTGCCTACCATAGTGAATGTAGTGAGGATGGTTTGCCTGAATGACAAACTTTCAAGAGCTAATGATAATTTGATTTGTCCGAGCAGTCGTACCTCTTGCTTGTCTAGAAAAGCCAAATAGAGAGGTGGAGATAGGTTAAAGGTCTTCAATCTTGATCCCCATCCGCTCCATCACTGTAAAATATAAGACATTCACTGAGCTACCTGCATCTACAAACACTCTCCCCATATCATAATGAGTAATTAAGGCATGTATTACCATAGCATCATTATTAGGAAGCAAAACTCCCTTTAAATCATCGAGACTAAATCCCAAGATGGGTCCTATCTCGGTTTCAAGAGCATGAACTGCCAGGCATTCCTCTCTGCTATGTCTCTTGCATGATCGGTTGGTATCTTAGTTAGTAGTTCCCCTAGAGATCATATTAATCTATCTATGGACAAGATATGGTTCATGATTGATAGTCGTGGCTCTACGAGGTGGGGCTTGTATTGATTAGGAAGGATAGGGGCAAGAGGCTAAGCCATGGGAGGGTTTTTCCTTAGGGGTGGAGGGGGAGGTGGCATTTATTGGTGTGGGATAGGGATTGTTAGGATGCTTTTCATACGAGAATAAGCTTCAATGATATGCTATAGTTGTTACTCTAATTCTTGACAATTGTGAGTGGTATGACCATACTCTTGATGAAAGTCACAAAAAACATTAGAAGGTTATCTTTGTGGTCCTTGTTATGCCCTTACTGGTCGCTTCAAAACTTTATGTTCATCACAAATTTGCATAGCTTTTTCTTAAGAATGATGTAATAACAAAGCATATGGGTGATACCTCGAGGGATCTTGCAACGTCGGTCTGAGATAGGCCTAATGTTCAGGCAGTCACTCATTAACATTTTCCAAGTGAGCTCCCCCTTTGTTCTTCCATATTTATATATTTTCTTCGCTCATACCAAGAGTGCATTATAATATGTTAGATACTTTTTTGATAGTGGGTGAAAAAATCTCCTTCTCAAAGTCCTTGAGCGAAGGCTCCCGTCAGAATTTTTGGAACTGCCAAAGGAATCTCGTGGGTCATACGAATGTACCGTTGAACATATTGTCTTAGAGTCTCCTGAGGCCTTTTCTTAAGATTAAATAAACTAAAGAGGGTTGGAACATAGCTCTTAGAACTGGAAAAATATTGTAAAAATAAAGTAGCAAACTCATCAAAGGAAGAGATAGTTTCTGATTTCAATATGCTAAACCATCATAGTGCTGGTTCGACTAGGATGATTAGAAAGACACGACACTTGACTCCTTCAGTGTACTAATAAAGCATAACTGTATTTTCAAAATAGCACAGATGATCCTGTTGGTGCAGTTATCACTAACGGTCTAACTCAAGTTTTGATAAATGACAAAGTATGTTAAGTTAGTTTCATATTGATCTAACACTTTGACAAAGTGTGCAGGAGAAGTCCAGCTAGGTCAACGAGTCAACCTGATAGCTGGCACGAAGTCCAGACTGGTCGACGAGCTGACCGGATGTCTAGCACGAAGTCCAGCTAGGTCAACGGGTTGACCTGATAGCTAGCACGAAGCCCAAACTGGTCGACAGGCTGACCGGATGTCTGGCATGAAGTCCAGCTAGGTCGATGGGTGACCTGATAGCTGGCACGAAGTCCAGACGGGTCGAAGGGTTGACCGAACGTTTGGCAGGTAAGTGAAGGTAAGTCACTGGAGGGGAGTGACTGTGAGGACGCGTTCCCGGGAAGGGAACATTAGGCGTCGATCCAACTTAGATCCATTTCAAAAATCTAAGTTGAGCTCGAAGAGACAGAATCTAATTAATACTCTGTTTATTAATTATAACTGTGCTAACACTTTGTTTTGCAGGGTAATATAATTTACATTTATGCTTCGGACTAACGTTTTCTTACAGGGAGTTGAGCTGCTGGAAAACAGAGGTCGGGGCGCCGGGAATGCAAATTCTATCCCTGACGCACGGGGCCATATAGAGCACTCTGGTTGGATGGGCTACGTCACACTCCAAGCGCCCGGAAGGGATCCGGGCGCCCAGAGCCTCCTATATAAGGAGGATGCACCCTGGAGCAAAGTACAACTCAAACAAGATCTTCCAACTCTTGCTCTTCTGTGATGTGCTCCTGCGACGCTGCGAGGCTTTTCCGACAAGTATTGTTTTTCTTTTCCTTATTATTTGCAGTATTGTTTATTTATTAGCATTCCTGTAATTTAAACTTTGTAATCATCTTGTCGAATTGCTAGTTAATTGCCCAACGAAAACACTCAACGAGTGCGGGTCTTAGAGTAGGAGTCGACAAAGGCTTCGAACCAAGTAAAACGACTCTTGTTAGCATTGATCATTTTATTCTTCTGCTGTACACTCGACTCGAGTTTTATGATATTTTTTAATCGCTATTCACCCCCCCCCCCCTCTAGCGAATTCATCGATCCAACAAGTGGTATCAGAGCGGGTACCGTTCTGAATTGGTCCAACCACCAATCAAGCAGAGGGTTTTTTAAAGAAAAATAGATATTTTTAGGCCTTTCATTTTTTCCCTCCAAAATCATTTTCGAAAAAGTCATTTTCATCTTTTTCACCATTCGTTAATATTAGCAAAATAGTGTATTTTTCAAAATTTGTAATAATATTTTTTTATTAATATTTTTTAAAAAAATAATTTTTTTTCGTATATTTCCTTATATCCCACATTAGTTACCCCAAGACAAAGTCTTGGAAATTATGTCTTGTCTATTTTTTTTTGCATATACCAATGTATATTCAAGAAGGACAGAGCATCCACGAACCACCACGATACGATCAAGAAGATTTCAACTACTGGAGGTAAAGAATTGAATGTTTCTTAGGAAGTCTAAATTTTGATTATTGGCTGATATTGAGAAAACCTTCTCGGGACTCAGAACTAAAAAAAAATGTAAGTAAAATTATTTGTAATATTTTACCTAACAATGTTTTATACAGACTAGAAAAGTACAAGAATGCACATAAGCTTTGGACCCAGTTGATCAAGCTTCACGAGGAGCAGATGGAACTAGAAGATCAAGTCAAAATTGTTGGTTGCTACTCGGAATACCGTCCTAGTTCCCCTGTACAAAATTTGTGCAAGCATAGAACTATCCTAGCTACCCATGTGCTTTACTGAAGTTAAATTTGGATTACAAACGATACTTGACATTATTAATCCAAATTGTCCTTCAGAAGTTAAACTTGGATTGGAAACGATACTTAACATTTTTACTCCAAGTTTAACCGATGTGATCTTCCTAAGTTAAACCATATTACAGAAGTTATTAAATATCTATTTCAAAGATCGGCTTCCAGGTTAAACATGGTGAGGCACTAGGCCTTCTTAGGTATGGGATCATCCACCACTTCCTAGGCAAAACCTTTCAAAGAAATTAGATATTTAACTTCTTACAGTAAATTAGGTTTAACTATAGAGACCTCAATAGAAACACAATATCGAAACATGAAATTGAATAATAAAATCGATAACAAAAATGATAACTTAAAACCGATAGCCTCTTGTGTTTGGTTTTTCAAGATCTATACAAAGAACATGAACTAGTTATGATGAGAAAACAAATAACTAGTTATACCTTTCTTTGTAGCTAAAGATCTCTTGATCTTCTATTGTATTCCTCTCCTCCTCTTGGACATTGAGTGGGCAACGATCTACCAAGATGGAATCCACTTGAACCACTTCTTCTCCTCCAAGACTCTCGAGCCACCAAGGGATGCTAAAATAGGAAATTACCTTCTCTTCTTCTTCTCCTCCAAGCATCTGAACGCAAGCTTTCTTCCTCTCTTTGTTCCGCCAGCCTTAGCAAAGTAAGGATGAAATTGCCTCTAGCCAAAGGTGAGGAAGAGAGGTCCCTTGTATGTCCTCGGATCTAGACGAAGATGAACCTCTCTTGTGCCGTCGGGCCTTGATGGATGAGGGGATGAGAGGGTCGGCCACAAGTAAGGATAAGAAGAAAGGGAGTCGGCCACACCAAGGAAAAAAGATGAGAGAATAGGGTTGTCTCCTTTTTCATGAGGCACCCTCTACCCCTCTTTTATAATCCTTGATCATGTCAAAATAGGAAAGTTTTAAACATAATTAAAACTTCCTTATTTGTGGCCTCCCATTTAAAAAAGGAAATTTTAACAATAATTAAAATCTCTCTTTTCTAAATTTCCTATTGTACATGACAATAAAGGAAAGTTTTAAAATTAATCTCTCTCTTTTAAAATATGTAGACAACTACAAAAAAGGAAAGATTAATTAAAACTTCTCCTTTTTAAATCAAGGTTACTAAAAGAGAAAGTTTTATCAAAAGTTTAAATCTCTCTTTTAAACATTATAGATAACTACAAATAAGGAAAGATTTTAACAAAATTAAAATCTCTTTTTAATCTTTTATAGATAGCTATAAAAGGAAAGATTTTAAAATTTTAAAACTCTCTTTTAAAACCATAAGGATGTCTATAAAAGGAAATTAAAATCTTTCTTTTAACTACAAAAAAGGAAAGATTTTAATAAAATTTTGTTTTAAACAAAACTTCCTTTTTCCTTTACCTATGGTCGGCCCCATGCTTGGTCACCAAGCATGGCTTGACTGGCCACTACATGAGCTCTAAAATAATGCTTGGTCAGCCCCCTTGCTCCAAGCAAGGATGTGTCCGACCCATTACTTGGGTAAGAAGTGGACTTTGTGGATACAAGGCATTATAGAGCTACAACAGGACCGAGAGGAGAAATTGGTTTTGGTCTCCCGATGAGCTTGAGCTTCCTGTGTTCGCCCCAAACACCCAACTTAAGTTCATCAATAATAACTCATACCACTAAATAGTTATTATTGAACTACCGCACCAATCCCAAATTACATTATGAGCTCCTTCTTATCATAAGTGCATTAATCTCCCTGTGTTTAAGATATCGAATGTTCATTAATTAAATGAGTTACTAACAACTCACTTAATTAATATCTAGCTCCAAGAGTAGTACCACTCAACTTTATTGTCATGTCGGACTAAGTCCACTGCAGGGTTTACATGACAATCCTTATGCTCAAGGGGACATTATCAACCTAGATTACTAGGACACAGTTTCCTTCTATAATCAACAACACACCATATAAATAATATTATTTCCCAACTTATCAGGCCTATTGATTTATCGAACTAAATCTCACTTATTGATAAATTAAAGAAATAAATACTAAGTATACGTGCTTGTTATTATATCAGGATTAAGAGCATACACTTCCATAATAACAGAGGTCTTGTTCTTTTATTAAGTCAGTATAAAAAGAACTACTCAAATGGTCCTGCTCAATACACACCTAGTGCACTAGTGTAATTTTATAGTTAAGATAAACTAATACCAAATTACACTACAACCACTCCAATGGTTTGTCCCATTCCATCTTGGTTGTGAGCTACTGTAAGATATCAGAAAATTTAATAATAAATGTTATTGGACGAAAAATCTTATTGGATTTTTTCAAAATTTTTAGAAATTTATCGGGATTTAAACGGAGTCCGTATGACTCGTTTTGAGGGGATAAATTCTGGTTACAGTGGAGGCCTAATTGGAATACCCAATTAAAGTGGGATTTGATTGAGGAATTAACTTAGGTTTTAATTACCTAAACCTAAGTTATATATGCTAATTAAACCTAATTTGCTTTCTTCTACCGATTCTTCCCCCAACTTCTTCCCCGATTCATTTCGTCCCGAGACTCACCAGCGATCGGTGATCTCCCTCTTCCCCTCTCGGCGTCGCCGGGGCGAGCAACCACTGGAGCGTTGAGGGGGAAGCGACTGGCCGATCTTTCTTCCTCCCTCATTTTCCCCTCTTCTGCTTCCTCTCACGTGCACGGACGACCCTACACCGACGGCTTCCCCGACGATCTCATCCTCGTCGCGTCATTGGAGGAACGCTGCCGGATCTTGGAGATAAGGAGGTTATTCGGATCATATCTGGTGGAGCACTCGTCTTCTCTGCTGGTCCTTGCGCGCGGTCGACAGCGATCGGAGGGATCCGATCTAGGGCACAACAAGATTTGGGATCGCAACGCCCTCCTAGCCGATTGACCACCTTCAATCCTCCTCCTGGATCCGATCACTGGGGTATGCTTTGTATCTTCCCACTAGATGGATCTAATAGGGTGATCAACCTTGGTAAGCTTCATCCGAATTCATATGGAATCAAGGTCTTGCCTTAATTGTTTCCAATTTTTGTTCTTCTTTCTGTCTTGGAATAGAGAAAGCATTGGATCAGTATGTGGTGGACCTTCTTGTTGCCGGCCATTGCCAATTCTACTTCTTCAAGATGTGCAGGCTTCGGGTGAGAAGGTAAGGGGCTGTTGAGGTGAGTTTTGTATTGTGGATTAGGGCTTCAACAATCCTTTGCTGTATAATGGATTTTCTGGATTGATTCTTGGAGAGAAAAGTGTGTGTATGTGCTCTTGTAGTTTTCGGACAGGGGATCATAGTGCTGTTGAGCTACTGGATTTGTTGCCATACCTCAAGGTGAGTGTTTTCTAGTGATGTACCTATGGTATTCTCATTACTATGATGCTAAATTAGGTTTTCTAAGGAATCTAGGGTTTTATGCTTGCTTAGATTATAAATGGTGAGTAGATGTATTGATTTAACTCGTATTGATATTAGATTATGGATTTTTGGATTGGATGAGTTATGGGTTGGATAATTGAAGCATGTTAACAAGAAGAGTTAACTAATTGAATTGGATTAATTGATAAGGAGTTTTGATTGGATTAATTGATGATTGTGGATTATGTTTGGTTTAGAAGGAGTTGGATTAAGGATGGATTTAATATCGTATTAGATTTGGATCATTAGGTGGAGTTAAACATGATCGTTATTGGTATGTGTTGGATTGATTGAGGATTGTTTGGAGGATTAACCAGAGATCAGATTTAGTTGGAGTGATCCTAGTTGGGTTAGGGATTTTATTTAGCTATTTAATCATATGAATTTAGCTAAATGAAATATATGTATTGATTTATGCAGGACTTTGATATGGGATGTTCATTTCGATATGGGCGGTTCTATTGATACGAGATATATCAAGGAGGGTATTTCTTCCTTGACCTTTATGTAGATTTTCTTATACTTAGTGCATGGTTATTATTTGATGAATTAGACTGCTTTATCTTATATCATGACCGGTTGCTGTTTTTCCTGCATGATACTTATGCTTGACCCTTGTGATGATCTATTCAATTCATATATAGTCTCTACTCTTGATATCTACTCTGTTCATATACAGTCTCAATTCATATACCCGCCTTCTACTGGCTATGCTGTAAGGCCGGACCGTTGTAACGACCACCCTTCTTACTACTACTACTACTCTCTAAGAGTGACCGTTACTTATCTACTAACTCTACTTAACCGGTTTATATAAAATCTCTAGGAAAACCCTACCGAAAAATTTCGACAGAATCTCCCCTGTACCGGTGACCAAATCAACAATACAAACAGTGTATACTCAGCCACAGGCGGCTGGAACATATAATCACTCAACCACGCAGTATAATAACTCAATAAGAAGAATGAAACTACTCTAGCAATAGTAAACAGATAATACTCCAACAATAAAACATAACAAAGTGCGGAATAGACTCAATTACAATCTCAACTTCATCATAGCATTAAGGAGAAAAGAAAAGGAAACTCTAATCAGGTAAGTTTTAACAACTCCATAGCAAACTCTTGATCTCTCCATAGTCCAGCCATCACACACCTTCATCACCACCACTTTGTCGCCTTCCTTTCATACCTTAGCTTTTCCTTTATCTGCAGTAGGAGGAAATGCAGTCTATAAGCATAAAGCTTAGTGAGCGCTATCTACTCACAAAAACTCGATATGCATGTATACAAATAAAAACATGCTAAAACTGAATGCTAACATGTAAAGCTACTTATGCTCATAAATAGCAAAGAAATCAACTAACAGAAAAGCTAACATGTATAACTACTCATGCTCATAAATAGCAAAGACAGCATACTAACTGATCTACTAAACATGTATAGCTAATCATGCTCATAAACTAATAAAGAAAGCAAACTAACTGAAATGCTAACATATAAAGCTAAACATGCTCATCAACTAGCAAATAAATAACATGTAAGAAACTAAACATGTAAAAGCTGCTAGTATAAAAGAAAGCTAAACTTGCTGATCTTTAAAACAAAGTGAAACTTACTTCATTTACTCCAAATTTATTCTTTTATTTCACTTGTTTAAAATTTATACTTTAATACTTGAAAATAATAATCAACTTCTCTTGGGCCCAGCATTGTACCACTTTGCGCGCATTCTTAATAAGAATCGAGGTAGCTAATCCCGAAACTACTAAGATACTTCTAGGCCTTGTGCCTAGGGGCAACTTGGAGCTCATCCCTTGGACCTTGTGTCCGGTACATGCCCTTTAAAAGTAAAATACTTATTATCTTATTTACTTCTTTAAATGCCTTGGCATATTAATAGACACCTTGTGTGCAAAAATCTCTAAAGTCTGGACTTTGAAATTTACTTAAGGCCTTGGCCTTTTTCTTTCTTTTCTTTTTCTTTCTTTTACTTGTTAATACTCCTAAAAGTATTTAATAGGATTCTTATTTTTCCACTGGAATACATGGCTGTTCATGCTTCTTAAAATAGCAAATGAAAACAACTTTGAACTTACTAATCATGCTATAAAATAGAGCAAAAGAAAGCAACTTTGAACTTACTAATCATGCTATAAAATAGAGCAAAAGAAAGCAACTTGGACTTTATAAACATGCTGTAAAATAGAGCAAAAGAAAGCTAACTTGGACTTTCTAAACATGCTGTAAAATAGAGCAAAAGAAAGCTAACTTGGACTTTCTAAACATGCTGTAAAATAGAGCAAAAGAATGCAACTTTGAGCTTCCTATTCATGCTGTAAAACAAAGGAAAAGAAAGCACATCTAATCTTACTAATCATGTCACAAAATACACTTTATATATAGCTGTTCGTGCCCCGTTTTGGCCAGGAAAACTGCTGGTTCTGCACTTGCTAATAGGAAAGGCAACTAAATTAAATCCAGCAATACCAATAGCAAGTGAAATCTATAATTTCTCTAGCGATTAAAAGAAAGACTCCTATTAAACTCTTAACAACCTTACTATCCTTCCAAATTCCTGAAACCCAGCAGGAATCGTAATTCCCTTCTAAAACAGATCTGATGTCCAGCAACAGCAACAGAAAACAAGAAACACTTACTTCTTTTACCTTTCTATTCATCCTAATGTTGTACAAAACTAAAGCAAGGAAACCAAGCCATTAAAAATCCAACAGAACTCCCAAATTAGAGTTATCCACACCCATTGCATGGCACAAACCTAAATCCAAATTACTCAACAATAAGATGATACCATAATCAACCTAACAAATTCGGATTTAATGGTCATGGCAGCAACCACTACAAGCAACCCGAAACCACAGCTCTTCCCTTGTTCCAGATCAGTTGCCCTATATCAAAAAGAACAAACATGCCTAATTCATACCATTAGTTTCCCCTCTTTGAAGTACACGGCAGTAAACACAAGGAAACTTCAAACAAATCCGAAAGCAAGGAAAACAAATCAAAGCTCGGAACTACTCCTACTGCAGGTGAGAAGCAACTCACCTCTTGTTCTTGCACTTACAACCGTAAGAGACAGCTTCTAGGGTTTTGGAGAAACTCATGATCTCGGCCTCTTCTTCGCGTCTTCGAGTTCTCCTCGTCGAGGTGATCACGCACGGTGAAGACTGGCCGGAAAAACCCTTAGCCGGCGCCGGAGGGAGGAAACCTAGCTTCGTCGCCCTTTCTTCCGCCGAGAGCAGAAAATCGCCTCGCCGCGCCGCGCGTGCGTGAGAGGAGAAGAGATGAGAAGGAATTAGGTCACGGGAAATAACTTAAGTCCTCTCCTTATAACTTGAGTTATTTTTGGTTCCAACTATAGCTTATATATTTGCCGCTGCCTATTTAATTAGCAACGATCGCTAACCTAGTTGGTCCGTTGGGCTTTGCTCGAAGCCAGAGGTCTGTGCTTCGATTCTCAGTCGCGCCCCTTTTTCTTCAATTTATTTCAAACGTTCCAGCTACTGCATATATATATTTCGCTCCATATAAGGTTAACAAAAATCGTGTAGCTCAGCTGGTTGGGCTGGTTTCGGCTCGGGTCGAGGTTGTGGATTCAAAACCTGGCTTCAACATATTTCTTTTCTTTTTATTTTTAAACTTCTTTCTCTTGGTAAAAATACCAAACGAACTCCAAAAATTATGTAAAAATACTCTAAAAATTTCTAAAAATCTCTAGAATATTTTAAAGGTATTTCCAAATATTTTTATGGACTTTTAGAACTTGAAATAGGGAAAATTGGGTCGTTACAATCCCCCATACCTTATAAAAAGTTCGTCCTCGAACTTAGAATAGCTCTGGATACTTCTGTCTCATACTGTCCTCCCGCTCCCAAGTGACTTCCTCGTGCTTCTGGTTCTACCAGACGACCTTCACTAGTGGTACTTCTTTGCTTCTTAGTCTCTTGACTGCTCTGTCCACTATCTGTGTAGGTCTACTCTCAAAACTAAGATCCTCTTGGATCTGCACTGACTGAGGCTCAATCACTTGGCTAGGGTCATGGAGGCACTTCTTTAACATGGAGACACGAAACACATTGTGTATTGCTGACATGTCTTGTGGTAAATCCAGCTTGTAAGCTACTTTCTCAATCCTTTCTGTGATCAGGTAAGGTCCTACATAACGAGGACTTAATTTGCCCTTCTTGCCAAATCTCATCACTCCCTTCATAGGAGCGACCTTAAGAAAGACTGAATCCCCTACTTGGTATTCAAGTGGCCTACGGCGTGTGTCAGCATAACTCTTTTGTCTACTCTGGGCAGTCTCAATTCTCTATCTGATCTTCTGAATAGCCTGAGTAGTCTCATCTATCAGCTCTGTCTGAATGCCCAGTTCTACTTCCATTTATTTTCTCTCACCTGCTTCTTGCCAGCAAATGGGTGATCTGCATTTCCTGCCATACAACGCCTCATAAGGAGCCATCTTGATGGTGGCCTGATAGCTGTTGTTGTAGGCAAATTCAGCTAAGCACAGGTACTTGCACCAACTTCCCTTGAAATCTAGTGCACAAGCTCTGAGCATATCTTCTAGAATCTAGTTTACTCGCTCTGTCTGTCCATCAGTCTGAGGATGGAAAGCTGTGCTGAACTTGAGTTTGGTGCCTAGTGCAGTCTGAATACACTCCCAGAAGTGAGAGGTGAAGCGCTCATCTCTATCAGAAACAATAGATTTAGGAACTCCGTGAAGTCTGATCATCTCTTTAACATACAACTGTGCCAACTGCTCTATAGAGTGGGACACCTTGATGGCTAGAAAATGGGCAGACTTGGTCAATCTATCCACTATTACCCATATTGCATCATATCCATTCGTAGTTCTTGGGAGACCTGTTATAAAGTCCATGGATATGTCTTCCCACTTCCACTCTGGTATTGAAAGAGGTTGTAGCATTCCTCCTGGTCTCTGGTGTTCTGCTTTGACTCTCTGGCATGTCAGGCAGGTACTGACATATTTAGCTACATCTCTTTTGAGTCCAGACCACCAGAATCTCTGCTTCACGTCTTGATACATCTTGATAGAACCAAGATGCATGGAGTAGGGTGTACTATGAGCTTCTTCTAAAATTTTCTTTCTCAGCTCTTCATCATTGGGAACACAAAGGCGGCTCCCCTGATAAAGAATTCCACTGTCTGATACTCAAAACTCCGAATTTCCTTCTTCTTGTATCCCTTGCTTGATCTTTTGGATATCAGGATCTTCACTTTGCTTTGTCTGTATATCCTCAAGTAGGGTTGACTCTAAGGTCAATGCAGAGAGTTGCCCATAAATAATTTCCATACCAAAATCAAACAACTCCTTCTGCATTGGTAGGGCTAATGATGACAAAGATATTAGGGATGCACTGGATTTTCTGCTTAGTGCATCTGCCACTTTATTAGCTTTGCCTGGATGGTAGAAGATTTCACAGTCATAGTCTTTGACCAACTCCAACCACCTACGCTGTCTCATGTTTAAGTCCTTCTGAGTGAAGAAGTACTTAATACTCTGATGGTCTGTGAAGATTCTGCACTGGACTCCATACAGGTAGTGTCGCCAGAGTTTCAGTGCAAAGACCACAGCTGTCAGCTCAAGATCATGAGTAGGGTAGTTCTTCTCGTAGTCTTTGAGTTGTCTGGAAGCATAAGCTATAACTTTTCCTTCTTGCATGAGTACAGCTCCTAGGCCCATCTTGGAAGCATCACTGTAGATGTCAAAACTCTTGTCACTCTCTGAAACAGTCAGAATGGGAGCACTGGTCAGTTTCTTCTTGAGTTCTTGAAAACTCTGCTCACATTTATCTGACCATTCAAACTTCTTGTTCTTCCTGGTGAGGGCTGTAAGTGGAGAGGCTATCCTGGAAAAGTCTTCCACGAATTTCCTGTAATACCCAGCTAAACCAAGGAAGCTTCTGATCTCCCTGGCATTCTTGGGTCTCTTCCAACTGCTGACCGCTTCTACTTTGGCTGGATCTACTTGTATGCCTTCTCTAGAAACTATGTGACCTAGAAACGCTACTTGCTCCAACCAGAATTCGCACTTTGAGAATTTAGCATAGAGTTGCTTTTGTTGAAGGGTCTGCAGAACTATTCTCAAGTGCGTGTCATGCTCCTCTGGAGTCCTTGAATAGATTAGAATGTCGTCGATGAACACAATGACAAACTTGTCAAGGTATTCCCTGAACACTCTATTCATCAAGTCCATGAAGACTGCAGGTGCATTAGTCACACCAAAAGGCATGACTACAAATTCGTAGTGTCCGTATCTGGTCCTGAAAGCTGTTCTGAGTATATCACTCTCCTTCACTTTCAACTGATGGTACCCAGAGCGCAGGTCTATCTTGGAGAACACTGTTGCCCCTCTCAACTGATCAAATAAGTCGTCGATCCTGGGAAGGGATACTTGTTCTTGATGGTCACTTGATTCAGAGCCCTATAATCTATGCACATCCGCATAGATCCATCCTTTTTCTTGACGAACAACACGGGAGCTCCCCATGGTGAATGACTAGGGCGGATGAAGCCTTTGTCAAGCAGCTCCTGAAGTTGTTCTTGTAACTCGTTTAACTCTGTTAGAGAAATTCGGTACGAAGCTTTTGAAATTGGCTCCACTTCTCTGTTGGGAGGTAGTCCAGGTAACTCTTCTAAAAATACCTCTGAATATTCACAGACTACCCGAACATTTTCCTGCTTGGATCTTTTTGTTATCTTTATCCTTCCAGTTCTGATTACTTGACTGGGGTCTCTGTTTCCCCACTGTCTTGTCTTCTATTTTGCCTGGCTTGTGTTGCGTTTGTTGTGCCTTATTGCTGTTCAGATAGTGCTCACTAATGCCCTGCTGACCAGCTCTTCACCAATCTATGGTCGGTGAGTTTCACTACTCACATTAGGTGTTATTTCTGATCTCAGCATTAGGAGCATCAGTCTGACTCGTTCTTTCACTGTACTTACTAACTCTAGGCAAAGGTGAGCTAGCCTGTTAAATCTTTTAACCACTTCTTCTACTGGTAGGTCACCTGGTCTAAATTCTATAAACTGCTCATAATGTTTATTGGTGATCCATTGGCGGAAGAACTCTTAGTACAACTCTATCTCAAAGTCAACCCAGCTCATCTGGTTGACTGCTCTCTTACTCTTAACTCGCTCCCACTACATACAAGAATCTCCAGATAGGCAGAAAGAGGCACACTTAATGGTATCAACCTTCTCGACTTCTGGTCAGTCAAGAAGCTCCATTGTGCTCTCAAATATCTTGAACCAAGCCTGGGCATCCCAGGGCTCAATCGTGCCTGAGAATCTTTCTGGTTTCAGCTTCAGTCACTGGATGAGGTATGCTTCTTGTCTTCTAGATGTTGTGGCGACTTCCAGGGCAACTGATGGGACTTCAATCACCACTGGGGTCTCCACATTAATGGTAGGGGAAGTGGGAGGAGTTGGCTTTTGATTGGCCATTAGATTGGCAATCACTTGCTGCTGCTCGCTACTTGTCTCTGAAGTTGAGTAACAACTTCAGAGAGAATAGGCCCAGGAGTTCTGGGCTCTTCGTTCTCCTGAACTTGGTCTTCAGTATAAACGGTACGGGGATGTCCTCTTCTTGACATCCAATTATGCAGAGGAAAAAGACCAAATAGCTTCTCTAACCCTTTCTAATCATATATATATATATATATGAATAAAGAAAAGGGAAACAAAATCTTCTATCTTTCTTAAGCACTTAAAAACAAATACTCTATACTGCAGTTAGTAATAAGGTAAGAAAAATAAAGAAAGAATTTTAAATACTTTCTTACTTGGAGACGGCAAGGATGATGCTGATGTGTGTGTGATGCTGGAGAATGGAACATTGCTCTGATACCAACTGTAACGACCACCCTTCTTACTACTACTACTACTCTCTAAGAGTGACCGTTACTTATCTACTAACTCTACTTAACCGGTTTATTAAAAATCTCTAGGAAAACCCTACCGAAAAATTTCGACAGAATCTCCCCTGTACCGGTGACCAAATCAACAATACAAACAGTGTATACTCAGCCACAGGCGGCTGGAACATATAATCACTCAACCACGCAGTATAATAACTCAATAAGAAGAATGAAACTACTCTAGCAATAGTAAACAGATAATACTCCAACAATAAAACATAACAAAGTGCGGAATAGACTCAATTACAATCTCAACTTCATCATAGCATTAAGGAGAAAAGAAAAGGAAACTCTAATCAGGTAAGTTTTAACAACTCCATAGCAAACTCTTGATCTCTCCATAGTCCAGCCATCACACACCTTCATCACCACCACTTTGTCGCCTTCCTTTCATACCTTAGCTTTTCCTTTATCTGCAGTAGGAGGAAATGCAGTCTATAAGCATAAAGCTTAGTGAGCGCTATCTACTCACAAAAACTCGATATGCATGTATACAAATAAAAACATGCTAAAACTGAATGCTAACATGTAAAGCTACTCATGCTCATAAATAGCAAAGAAATCAACTAACAGAAAAGCTAACATGTATAACTACTCATGCTCATAAATAGCAAAGACAGCATACTAACTGATCTACTAAACATGTATAGCTAATCATGCTCATAAACTAATAAAGAAAGCAAACTAACTGAAATGCTAACATATAAAGCTAAACATGCTCATCAACTAGCAAATAAATAACATGTAAGAAACTAAACATGTAAAAGCTGCTAGTATAAAAGAAAGCTAAACTTGCTGATCTTTAAAACAAAGTGAAACTTACTTCATTTACTCTAAATTTATTCTTTTATTTCACTTGTTTAAAATTTATACTTTAATACTTGAAAATAATAATCAACTTCTCCTGGGCCCGGCATTGTACCACTTTGCGCGCATTCTTAATAAGAATCGAGGTAGCTAATCCCGAAACTACTAAGATACTTCTAGGCCTTGTGCCTAGGGGCAACTTGGAGCTCATCCCTTGGACCTTGTGTCCGGTACATGCCCTTTAAAAGTAAAATACTTATTATCTTATTTACTTCTTTAAATGCCTTGGCATATTAATAGACACCTTGTGTGCAAAAATCTCTAAAGTCTGGACTTTGGAATTTACTTAAGGCCTTGGCCTTTCTCTTTCTTTTCTTTTTCTTTCTTTTACTTGTTAATACTCCTAAAAGTATTTAATAGGATTCTTATTTTTCCACTGGAATACATGGCTGTTCATGCTTCTTAAAATAGCAAATGAAAATAACTTTGAACTTACTAATCATGCTATAAAATAGAGCAAAAGAAAGCAACTTTGAACTTACTAATCATGCTATAAAATAGAGCAAAAGAAAGCAACTTGGACTTTCTAAACATGCTGTAAAATAGAGCAAAAGAAAGCTAACTTGGACTTTCTAAACATGCTGTAAAATAGAGCAAAAGAATGCAACTTTGAGCTTCCTATTCATGCTGTAAAACAAAGGAAAAGAAAGCACATCTAATCTTACTAATCATGTCACAAAATACACTTTATATATAGCTGTTCGTGCCCCGTTTTGGCCAGGAAAACTGCTGGTTCTGCACTTGCTAATAGGAAAGGCAACTAAATTAAATCCAGCAATACCAATAGCAAGTGAAACCTATAATTTCTCTAGCGATTAAAAGAAAGACTCCTATTAAACTCTTAACAACCTTACTATCCTTCCAAATTCCTGAAACCCAGCAGGAATCATAATTCCCTTCTAAAACAGATCTGATGTCCAGCAACAGCAACAGAAAACAAGAAACACTTACTTCTTTTACCTTTCTATTCATCCTAATGTTGTACAAAACTAAAGCAAGGAAACCAAGTCATTAAAAATCCAACAGAACTCCCAAATTAGAGTTATCCACACCCATTGCATGGCACAAACCTAAATCCAAATTACTCAACAATAAGATGATACCATAATCAACCTAACAAATTCGGATTTAATGGTCATGGCAGCAACCACTACAAGCAACCCGAAACCACAGCTCTTCCCTTGTTCTAGATCAGTTGCCCTATATCAAAAAGAACAAACATGCCTAATTCATACCATTAGTTTCCCCTCTTTGAAGTACACGGCAGTAAACACAAGGAAACTTCAAACAAATCCGAAAGCAAGGAAAACAAATCAAAGCTCGGAACTACTCCTACTGCAGGTGAGAAGCAACTCACCTCTTGTTCTTGCACTTACAACCGTAAGAGACAGCTTCTAGGGTTTCGGAGAAACTCATGATCTCGGCCTCTTCTTCGCGTCTTCGAGTTCTCCTCGTCGAGGTGATCACGCACGGTGAAGACTGGCCGGAAAAACCCTTAGCCGGCGCCGGAGGGAGGAAACCTAGCTCCGTCGCCCTTTCTTCCGCCGAGAGCAGAAAATCGCCTCGCCGCGCCGCGCGTGCGTGAGAGGAGAAGAGATGAGAAGGAATTAGGTCACGGGAAATAACTTAAGTCCTCTCCTTATAACTTGAGTTATTTTTTGTTCCAACTATAGCTTATATATTTGCCGCTGCCTATTTAATTAGCAACGATCGCTAGCCCAGTTGGTCCGTTGGGCTTTGCTCGAAGCCAGAGGTCTGTTCGCCCCTTTTTCTTCAATTTATTTCAAACGTTCCAGCTACTGCATATATATATTTCGCTCCATATAAGGTTAACAAAAATCGTGTAGCTCAGCTGGTTGGGCTGGTTTCGGCTCGGGTTGAGGTTGTGGATTTAAAACCTGGCTTCAACATATTTCTTTTCTTTTTTTTTTTTTAAACTTCTTTCTCTTGGTAAAAATATCAAACGAACTCCAAAGATTACGTAAAAATACTCTAAAAATTTCTAAAAATCTCTAGAATATTTTAAAGGTATTTCCAAATATTTTTATGGACTTTTAGAACTTGAAATAGGGAAAATTGGGTCGTTACAATCGTCACATTATGCTGTGCTAAACTATATCCATGACCATCACTAAATCTAGATGCGAAAGCTGTACTAATTAAAAACTTTGCTAAGCTATTATCATTTCTTTGTTCTATGTGTGCTAAGGGGTGTAATCTAACTATTCATGGCATATTCTACATCCCCCATAGTCAAGGAACTGAGCTAAGGGTTTTCCAGCTGTTATCAGGCCTCCCAATCGATCCACGGATCGATTGGAATGGTCGAATCGATCCAGTGATCGATTCAGCTCATTACTGTACTCGGGTAAAATTCTGGATCGATCGGCTGATCGATCCAGGCTAATCAATCGATCCAAGAATCGATTCGGGAGCTCTCTGTTCGCGAGGCTAATTCCCCCGATCGATCTCGAGATCGATCCCAGGGCCTTCTGTTCGCGACAGACTGCATCCAGATCGATTGGCTGATCGATCCAGAAGCTTTCTGTTCACTGTACGAACTTCTCAATCGATCGGCTGATCGATTGAGAAGCCTCCAATCGATTGACCGATCGATTGGGGTTTCTGATTTCGCAATAAACTCTGATTTCAGCACTATTTCGTGCCAAATTCACATATACAAGTTCTAACCTGGTTATAAGCATACTAATAACGATTAACTGACATTCTAAGCATGAGCACTAACAATCTAACCAGGACTTTCATGATTCAAACATTAAAATAACTAGAAGTGCGGAAAATAACACTATATGAAAAACTAAAGTCTTAGTTTGCTAATTTCTCCAAGATCTTTACTCCAAGTTCCTTCCACACACATCTTTATCATTGCATTGACCTCCAGCCTCCACTAGTCCATCTTTCCTTTACCTTTATCTGCAGTATAAGGAAAAGAGTATCTGTAAGCTTTCGCTTAGTAAGAAACCATCTACCTCACTAAAACATGCATACGATGCGATTTATGTTTTTAAAACATGCTATTTGAAATATATATACTGAACATGTAAAAGCATAGCATGGCATACAAACAAATTAGTCATGGCAACAAGTGCTAACATATGCTATCATATGGTATCAATAGAAAACTAAACTGATACAAACAAACTGTACTCAGCTAATTCTAAACTAATGCTAAAGCTGTACTGAATTCACATAAGTATTTGTGAGGTTTTGAAAACTATTTCATAAATAGATTAAAATAATAATCATGTTGCTGATGGGCCCGGCATCTGTACGTGCTATGCGCGCATCCCTAACTAGACCCGGGTTTGCAAGTCCCGAATTTAGTAAGGTTACTAGGTTATCTGAACCTAGGGACGACTGTGGGAGCCCAACCCAATGGATATCTAATCCAGTACAGTGTCACTGCTAAAATAAAATACTGATTATAGCTGAGTTCTTCTTATATTGCTATTTCTAGGTTATCTGAACCTAGAGCTAGGTTATCTGAACCTAGAGGCGACTGTGGGAGCCCACCCATTGGACCGTAGTCCCATGTAAGATGTACTAAAGTTAAACATACTGAATGAATGCTTCTATCGCATTTAGCTAAGCTAGTAAAATGCTTAAGTTGCATTTTAACCGTGCTAATAATTTAATCGAACACTTGGTGTGCGCTAATTCGCATCCTTGTGCCGAAACATACTACTAAACTGAAGCATAAAATTCACACGGAAGCTACTTATACTGCAGGTGAGGGGTTTCTTACCTTCTGTTCTAATTTTCTTACATATCTAATCGCTAGATTTTCCGGTGGAGAGATCTCTTCGACGATCTTCTTGCGTCTATGCGTTCCTCTCGCGGAGGGGAGCGTCCTCGTGTCGAAGTCATCGGAAGGTGTTCCTCTTGCCCTTGGGACGGAAACCCTAGCCTTGCTTGGGGTTGGCGCCGAGAGGTGAGGGAGGAAGGGAGAGGGCGGCGTGACTAGGGTGAGGGAAGGGTTTTTCCTCGTTTAAGAAAATAACAATTCCTCACTTAAATCCCTATTTATATTTAGGAATTAATTCACCCAACTCTAACTTAAATAAAATTGCTTCCCTTTCCTTTCAGCACGGCCCTGCTGGGTTCACTTGGTTACTAGAGTTCACCTTAAGTCATAGAACCCAATAGGTCTCGGGTTCAATTCCCGCTTAAGCTGTTTTACGATTCTATTTATTTTTGATACTTCTGCTATTCTAAAAATTTTGTAAAAATATCCTAAAATTCTATAAAAATCATAGAATATTTATAAAATAATTTCGAGAATTTTCGGGTGTTACAATACGTATTTGTCATGTACTTTTGGAGGAGTCATGTTGATTGTATATTTAGGGTATATACACCTGTCTGTTGTGTTTTACTGGAGGATACATGTTTATTGTACTTATATTTTGTGTACATGTGTCTGGTGGGATCATTGGAGATTTTTGGTTGATGATACATGTGTAGTGTGTACATATGTTTGGTGGGATACGTGGAGGTATCATGACGATTATACTCATGTTGGAGGTATTTATGAGGTTTGGTGTTGTTGCATGGATGATGATTATATATATATATATATCATGTTCATCATTTATGACATCTGATGACCATTGTCTCCCTTGTGGTTGAGAGAGTCATCAGTTGGTTTGGGAATAGCACCGCACACTCGGCCACTCATGGGTAGTGGTAGCTGGAGCAGTTGCTGCTAGTCCTGTCATGCCACCAGGTCACGAGGTTTTTGTGAGATCCGGCGTTGTGAGCAGTCAGGGACCCTGATACTATGTAGCTAGATAGTTACTAGTGAACTGTCCGCCTCGACCACTATATAGTGGGCTGGAGGGTAGTACAGTCGTCACAGACCCCAGCCTCTCGGCCATATAGGGGTCGTGGTATCTGGAGAGGTGGCGGGGGTGACCATGGAGCATGCATGCACTTTTGCATATGATACGCGGTGCATCTGGGGGTTATATTTGCATACATGCCTAGTAGATACTAGTTGCATGTGATTGTCGTTGTTGCATTTGTTTGAGATATGATTGTTGCATATGGTTGTCATACTGCATACATGTCATTTATTTTACATGTATATGCAGTCGTATTTATATTGCACAGGTGTCACGGGTATATCTGTTGCAGATCCGGTGAGTTTACAGATCATTGTATCATGTGTCGATTTCAGATTGGGTATGTATCTGTCATTATGTTAGTTGTGGTTTGTACAGTTTATATGTCAGGTTTTTATGTCTGTTATGTTTAGGTGCATTGATTATGATAGTATGATCATGTTCTTTATTCTGTACTGAGACTGTATACTTGTGATCTCCATGTTGTTTATAGACCATGCACTATCTTTTCTATTACCCGCTGAGTTACCTATACTCACCACCGCATGTATATATTTATGTTTTCAGGTAGCTTGTAGATGGTTGGTGTTGCTCGGAGTATCCTGTCTGCCGAGTCCTACGTCACATCCGAAGACCGCGCTTGTTTTCTTTTATATATATATTTTTATTATTTTTGGCATTGTATTTATGTGTAGCCATGTGGCTATCTTGTGGTTTTGGTGTTGTATTTGTGTTTAAGCCGTGTCGGCATGCATTGTATTTATTTGTGTTGTGTGGGCTTTCCTTCGTTTTTTTTTCCGCTGTGTTTTAGTACAGTCGTGTGGGCTGTTTTATATATAACTGTGTGGTTGTGATTGTTTCATTCCAACCGAGTGGGCTGTTATTATAACTGCGTGGTTGTGTATATAAATATTCCAGCCGCATGTGGCTGATGTATATTTTGTTTTGTAGTGATGCTTCATATTGTCACCGGTACAGGGGAGATGTTGCCGGATTTTTGTCTGGCAGGGATTCCTTTGGGGGCGTGACAGCTACTATTTATAATTTATAAGGACCTGATAACATGATCTTCTGTGTGGCACCTCACACCATGTTATCTACAATATAAATTAAATGGACAACTGCATTTAATACAAATACATATTTTTGACCAATGTGATTCTTATTTCAAACTAAGTGTTTATACAAAAAGCTAGACTTTTAGTATACATTCTAACAAAAATCAAATCTGGACTTGAGTCAAATCTAATCGAAAAGCCTATTGAATTAGGGGTTGCGCTCAAGGTTAGTAATATTTACCAAAATACTCCTGTTAGTAGTAGTTTAAAAGATTTGCATGTTAATATTTCTGAAATATACGTGAAAATAGTATATTTGATAATACATGCAAAAATACCCCTAGGATATTATCTGATAAAACAAATCTAATTAATTTAGAAAATTCAGAAAATCTGAAAATAATTAATAACCCTAAAAATTCAAATGATCACCAAATCAATTTGAATGACTCTACCTCTAAGAAAAATTCAACTAATAATATTAAAAATATTATCGTACACAAAATTTTTAATAAATTAACAAATTCAGAAAAGTTAAATATTAAAAATTCAAATTTAAACTTAAATAAATCTGAAAATTCAAATGATAATGATGACAAGGTCAATATTGAGCTAGATAAAATTAATAAATTATTTAATAATCTAGACAATATCAATCCAGAAAATCCTATCCAAACCCAAGATAATTTAATTAACAAAAAATTAAATTTTAAAGACAAGACTAATCTAATAAATTCAACTAATCATATCAACTTAAAAACAAAGAAAATATAAGGATAAAATCAAACACTTTGACAAAATCAAAACTAAATTTAATAAAGTTAAATGTTAAAGATAACATGTTAAACAAGGATAGACTAGAAAATTCAAAATTAACAATTAATAAAAGGTTAAAAGATAAACCTTTAAAGAGATATAATTCAAACAATTCAATTAATTCAAAATTTAAAATTAATAAAAACTTAAATATTAAATACACTCTTTTAAAGAAGGACAATTTGACCAATTCAATTAATTTAAAATTAAAAACTTAAATTTAAAGTTACAAATTAAACATTAAATCTTAACCAAAACTAAAACCTAAATAGGATCAATATTTTAGGGGGAGTCTCCAAAATAGCTGGCACCTCCAAAACAAACCTACTCGACAGGATAATCAAAACCAACCTACCCGGCAAGGTAATTAAGACTAGTTCAAAGGGATAATAGTTTAACTTGACCTACGGTACTGGTGAAGTTTTGGATGATAGTACATTAGAAAAACTCTATCTATGCATGTCTAGAAAGATATGGCTTCGACCTAGTGCATTTGGCTTAGTGGAACTAACCGAAGCTACCCTTTACGAATCCTAACTAGTTAGACCAATGTTTTGTATTAAGTTCAGTGGATAGGGCTATTTGAAAAACCTCAAAGGCATGGTTACTCTAATAATGTCCAAGTGACTCACCATAGCACAAAAGTTTATGCAAAGTATGTCTATTTGTTGAGCCCAAAGTTAAACCTGAATCTAACACAAAGTTAAACCAAACCCTAAAAATTGAACATAACTTCATCTCACAAAAATTATAAGTTTTCCTTATTGAAAATTTAGATCGGGTGAGATGACTAAGGACTTAAATTAAAATCTAATTAAATTAAATCTAACTAAAATTAAAGTATGTTTAATTAAAATTAAATTAAATCTAACTAAAATTTAAGTAAATTTAATTAAAATTAACTTAAATTAAATTAGAATTAAATTAAATTAAAAACTAAAATAAATTAAATTAAAATTTAAAAAAAATTAAGTTAAAAAAATACTTTAAAAATTATTTTAAAAATTAACTTAAAAACAAATTTTAACATAAAAATTATTTTGAACATTATTTTAACTTTTAAAAATTATTTTTAAAAAAATTGGAAAAATATTTTAAAAATTATTTTTTAAAAAAAAAATTAAAATGATTTTTAAAGATTCTTTTAAAAAATTATTTTAAAAAATCTTTTAAAAATTTATTTAAAAATTCTTCTAAAATTTATTTTAAAATCATTTTAAAAATCCATTTAAAAATTATTTTAAAAATTAATTTAAAAATCATTTTAAAAATCATTTAAGTTTTTTTAAAAAAATTTATTTAAAAAATCATTTTAAAAATTTTTTAAAAATCATCTTAAAAAGTTGTGTAAAATTCTTATAAAAAATATTTTAAAATCATTTTTTAAAACCTTTTAAAAATCATTTAAAAAATTCTTTTAAAAATAATTTTAAAATCATTTTTAAAACCTTTTAAAAATTCTTTTAAAAATCATTTTAAAAACCTTTTTAAAAATTATTTTAAAAATTATTTAAAAATCCTTTTAAAAATTCTTTTAAAAATTATTTAAAAATCCTTTTAAAAATTTATTTAAAAAATCATTTTAAATCCTTTTAAAAATTATTTAAAATATATTTTAAATAATTATTTTAAAAAATATTATTTATTTTAAAATCCTTTTAAAAAATTAAAAAAAATATTTTATAAATTATTTTGAAAATTAACTTAAAAATTTATTAAAAACTATTTTAACTTAAAAAATTAGTTTAAAAAAATATTTTAACTTAAAAAGCATTTCAAGTAAACTTAAAGTTAAACTCCTAATGAAATTATTAACATTTGATTAACATAAAATTCTAAACTAAATTAAATAATTAATTAGTAAATAATTGAAATAAAGACCTGACCTTAAAACTTAACGTTAATTTAACTCAATCAATCTTAATTTTAACGTTAGTCAAAATCTTAACTTCACTATAATTAAATCATAATTAACGATTGATTCAAATTGAACTTAATAAATTAATACTAATTCTAAACTTAGTTAACCCAAATTAAACATGCCTTAAGTTATTAATCAAAACTTAAAGATTAAGTAAATGAAAAAAAATATATAAATTATAACTATTATTTTTAATCTATTGATATTAAGTCAATTAATACGAAATTTAATCACATAAGTCAAGTAAAATAAAAGTTAATTAATAAATTATTGATAATGATTAACAATTATTAAAGTTCGTAACAAATTACTGAGAATAATTGATTATTGATTAATTTCAATAATCTTATTTTTATCAAACAATTATACCAAGTATATAGAAATACTTATGTAAATAATATACTCGATAAACATAAGTGTTACAAACACTGAATCTCTTAAACACTTAGGTAGAAAAATGTGTTAAGACTTTGAAGTTTAATCCAAACCTTAGTGTTAACTTAAGGAGGAGAGATAAATTAAGGGGGGTAATAAATTCAAGAGAATATCAAATTTAGAGAGAGAATCATTTTTTAAAAACAAATTGTCTCCTAAAGTTTATTTAAAGATTGGTTTTCTAAAATCTCACCTCAATTTTTTTTGAAAATATTACTTTAAATATTTTTCTGGTAAATATTTTCAAAAGTTTATTTTAAAATTATGTCAGGTTCAGGGGGAGGATTAACTATTTTAATACTTATTTTGAAATTAGTTTTTGAAAAATACTTTCCTTAAAAAATATATTTTAAATTTTTAACTAACTAAGGTTTAAAAATTGAATCTTATTAGCTTTGAAAATTGAAGTTTAACTTGGTTTTTAAAATTAGGATTTAAAAATTGGATTTTACAAACTTTTAGAAATTGGATTTTCCAAAGTTAGTTTTGAAAATAGGATTTTACAAACTTAAGTTTATCTACTTAGTGTTAAAATTTGGATTTTGTAAACTTGGCTTTCACAATCTTGCTTTTTGTAAAGTTAGTATACTTGAAAATTAGTATTTATGTTTAAAAAGTGTTTTAAATTTGCAAAGCTTATTTTGCAAAATCAGGTTAATTTTGTAAAGTTTATCTTTAAAATTACTCTAAAGTTTACAAAGTTATCTTTCTAAATTATCTTTCTAAACTTAGCTATTTTGAAGAATTTTTTAAAGCAAAATTTTCAAAACTTTTCTATGTTAGACTCCACCAAGTCGATCTGACCTTAATTCAAATTTTCTATTGCACTGTTTTTTACTTCTTTAATCACTTATTTTTATATATGTTCTGTCTTATTTTTGATGAATGTCAAAGGGGGAGGGTTAGGTGTGGTTTAAGTTAGTTAAAACAAAACAACGAAATACAAAATATAAACCAACTTTAAAATAACCTTATAATTGTTTGTTTTACTTGTATCTTTTTCACTAACTTAACCCAGGTTGTCATTGCATCAAAAAAGGTGAGATTATTGGTGTGGTTAGCGCTAACGGTCTAACTGAAGTTTTGATGAATGACAAAGTAGGTTAAGTTAGTTTCATATTGATCTAACACTTTAACGAAGTGTGCAGGAGAAGTCCAGCTAGGTCAACGGGTCGACCTGATAGTTGGCACTGTTAGAGTGTATACTAAAAGCCTAGCTTTTGGTATAAACATTAATCTAGAAATAAGAATCGCATTGGTCAAATGTCTACATTTATGATAAATGTAGTTGCTCAATTAATTTATATTGTAGATAACATGGTGTGTGGTGTCACATACAGAAGATCATGTTATCGGTTCCTTATAAATTATAAACAGTAGCTCACGACCAAGATGGAAAGGAACAAACCATTGGAAGGTCGTAGTGTAATTAGGTATTAGTTTATCTTAACTATATGATTACACTAGTACACTTAGAGTGTATTGAGTAGGACCATTTGAGGTCGTTCCTTTTATACTGACTTTATAAAAGAATAAAGACCTCAGTTATTATGGAAGTGTGTGCTCTTAATCCTAATATAATAACAAGCACATATATTTGATATTTATTTCTTTAATTTATCAATGGGTGAGATTTAGTTCGATAAATCAATAAACCCGATAAGTTGGGAAATGGTATCACTTATAGTGTGTGTTGTTGATTATAGAAGGAAACTGTGTCCTAGAGATACTAGGTTGATAATGTCCTCAAGAGGAGCTCATAAGGATTGTCATGTTAAACCCTGCAGGTGGACTTAGTCCGACATGATAATAAGGTTGAGTGGTATTACTCTTGGACTTAGATATTAATTAAATGAGTTGTCAGTAACTCACTTAATTAGTGGACATTCGATATCTTAAACACAGGGAGACTAACACGCTCATAATAAGAAGGAGCCCAAAATGTAATTTGGGATTGGTGCGTAGTTCAATAATAGTTCTTTAGTGGAATGAATTATTATTGATGAAATTAAGTTGTGTGTTGGGCGAACACGGGATGCTTAATTTCATCGGGAGACCAAAACCAATTCCTCCTCTCGGTCCCTATCGTAGCCTCTAGTATATAGAGATTTATACCCACTGTATACCCACCATCTTACCCATCCAATGGGGTCGGCCAAGCTAGCTTGGAACCCAAGCTAGGGCCGGCCAAGATCAAGTGGATGAGCCATGTAGGTGGCCGGCCAAAGCTTGGGTCCCAAGCTTAGGTGGCCGGCCACTAGAATATTAAAAGGATTTTTATTAAAATTATTTCTTATGTGGATATCATGATTTTAAAAGAGAGTTTAAAAATTAAAAATTTCCTTTTATAGTTTTCTACAAAAGATTAAGAGAAGAGATTAATCTCTTTCCTTATTTGTAGTTTAAAAGGATGGTTTTAATTTTTGGTAAAAACTTTCCTTATTTGTAAATCATCTACATGTATAAAAGAGAGTTTAAAATTTGATATCTTTCCTTATTTGTTGATTAAAGGAGGATTTTAAATTTTAAGAAAACTTTCCTTTTTAACCATGTTCATGATTTAAAAGAAAAGTTTAAAAAATTAATAATTCTCTTTTATTAGTTTCTACAAAAGATTGAGAAAAGATTTGATATCTTTCCTTATTTGTAGATTAAAAGAGATTTTAATTTTTAGAGATAACTTTCTTTTTATCCACATGTTTAAAAGAAAGATTTTAATTTATTAAATTTCCTTTTTATAAACCAATCATGAAGGGATTAAATTATTGGAGAAATTTTATAAATTTCTGGAGACAAATTAGGAAGTTTTAATTAATTAAAACTCTCCTTGTTTGTAGCTTTGGTGTGGCCGGCCATGTAAATTGAGAAAAGGAAAATTGTTTTTAATTAAATAAATTTTTCCTTTTCATGGCAAAAGAATTAAGGAAGTTTTAATTAAATTTCCTTATTTGCCAAGACCAAGGATTATAAAAGAGGGGGTAGAGAAGGCTTCATGGTGAACAACCTCTATTATTTCTCTCCCTCTTTTCCTTGGTGTTGTGGCCGGCCACCCTCTCTTCCTCTCTTCCTCTTGGTGGTGGCCGACCCTCCTCTATTTGCTTGGAGCTCTTGTGGTGGCGGATACTACTTGGAGAAGAAGAAGAAGAAGGAGAGAAAGCTTGTATCCCTTGGAGCTTGGTTGGTGGAAAAGATCTTCATCTTTGGTGAAGCTTTTGATGTGGCCGAAACTTGCAAGAAGGAGAAGAAGGTGCTTGGTGGATTCTCATCTCGGAGGATCGTTGCCCACACAACGTCCGAGGTTAGAAGAGGAATACGGTAGAAGATCAAGAGGTCTTTCTAAAAGGTATAACTAGTATTTTTCTTTCCGCATCATACTAGTTATTTTTGGAAATAGTACCAAATCCAAGAGGCTTACGATTCTAGTATTTCAAATATGTTTTCGAGTTGTGTTCTTTTGTTTTATTTTTCCTTGTGATTTGATTGTTCTTTTCGGTTAACCTAAAGTTATTTTAGGAAATTAAATATTAGATTTCTATAAAATGTTTTGTCTAGTCGGTGGTGGTTGCTCCCATATCCAAGAAGGTCATGTGCCTCGCCACGTCAGTACTGGGAACCAATTATGGAAATTAATATTTAATGGAATTAATAACTTAAGGTGATTTGGGTCGAACGTGTTAAGTTCCGCAGGAGATCCAAGTCAAAACCTAAAAGAACAAATAGATTAAGTTTTGGATCAAACGTGTTAAGTTCCGCAGGCGATCCAAAATTTAATTTAAAAGAACACATGGTAGCTAGGAAAAGGTTCAGACCTTTGTACAAAATTTTTGTACAGTGGAACCTCTAGGCTTTCCGAGTAGCAACCAACAGGCACGAAGTTCAGACTGATCGACGGGCTGACCGGATGTCTGGCACAAAGTCCACTAGGTCAACGGGTCGACCTGATAGCTGGCACGAAGTCCAGACTGGTCGACGGATTGACCAGATGTCTGGCACGAAGTCCAACTAGGCCGATGGACTGACCTGATAGCTGGCACGAAGTCCAGACGGGTAAGTCACTAGAGGGGAGTGACTGTGAGGACGCGTTCCCAGGAAGGGAACATTAGGCGTCGATCCAACTTAGATCCATTTCGGAAATCTAAGTTGAGATCGTTATTAGATTCCGATCTCGAAGAGACGAAATCTAATTAATACTCTGATTATTAATTATAAGTGTGCTAACACTTTGTTTTGCAGGGTAATATAATTTGTATTTGTGCTTCAGACTAATGTTTTCTTGCAGAGAGTTGAGCCGCTAGAAAACAAAGGTCCAGGCGCTCGAAAGGGATCCGGGCACCCGGAATGCAAATTCTATCTCCGACGCACGACGCCACGTGGAGCACTCTAGTTGGACGGGCTACGTCACACTCCAGGCGCCCGGAAGGGATCCGGGCACCCGGAGCCTCCTATATATGGAGGATGCACCCTGGAGCAAAGTATAACTTAGAACGAGATCTTCCAACGCTTGCTCTTCTGTGTTGTGCTCCTGCGACGCTGCGAGGCTTCTCTAACAAGTGTTGTTTTTCTTTTCCTTATTATTGTCGGTATTGTTTATTTATTAGCATTTCTGTAATTTAAACTGTGTAATCATCTTTTCGAATTGCTAGTAAATTGTCCAACGAAAGCACTCAACGAGTGTGGACCTTGGAGTACGAGTCGACAAAGACTCTGAATCAAGTAAAATTGTAATACCTACTAAGCTTGTAAGATAAATATATGAATGTGAGATTTTTCCTTAGAAAAATAATAGGAAGTGAGTTGAAGCAAAAAGAAATAAAATGAAATAATAAGAAGAGGAAGTCAAGGATTGAACCATGAACCTCTTATATTATATTTCATAGAATTAATTAGTAGAAACCAATTGGGATAGAGAGAAGATGTTGATAGCAAAGGAGGGAAACTCATGATAAAGGTAAGAATAAAAGCTAACCAAAAGAAAATAAGAAAAGAGCAAGAGAAGGGCAACTTGCCTTCCTTCTTTCTCTCCCTCTTTCTCTCTTCATTTTGCCGAAAATTTAAAGAGGGAATTAAGAGGATTCATTCCCCCTTATTTCATCATGAATGGTGAGAATAAATTAGGAAATAAAATAAATAAAAGAAAAATAGAAAATGGGTTAAGGGAGAAGGAAAGCAAAAATCAATTTTGCTACCTCTTCCCCCTTAACATAAAAGGGAGCAAGAAAAGAGAAAGTTATTTTTTCTCTCATTTCCTCATCCTCCCTCTTCCTCACCGAGAACACCCACTCCCTCTCCTCCATCTTCGGCCCCAAAGCTAAGGGTTTTCTCCTAAGAAAGCTAAAGATACAAGGAGGACTTAGCAAGGGAATCAAGGGAAAGGAACTAGAAGAAGAGGCTACTTCTTCCATCACTATACCTTAGATCCACAAGCGAAAAGGATGTAAGCTTCCCCTCACCTGTGGTACAAGGCTTTTTATGTGATTTTCAGATTTTATAAGGATTAGAAAACCTAAGAAAGAATTTAAGAAAATTCGGCTAAAGAAAGGGTTTTCAAATCTAGGAAGGTTTAAACAAGTCCTTATTTCATGATATGTTTTCTATGCTATGTAGGAAGGATTTTCTTCATATTTTTATACCTAAATGATGCTTGATCAGAGAAGTACCTAACCCTAGAATTTCGGCCAAATATATTTTAAAGAGGTTAGAGAAAACATTGTTTAACCAAACTAGTACAAGATTTCCTCTATGAATAACTAAGGGTCTTTTATTGGTTTTCTTGCTTGAAAGTTACTTGGAACCAAAGGAAAATCCATTCATATATTTCGGCCAAGAAAAGGGTTTTGGGTTAGGTAGACCTTTAAATTTAAGTAACCATGTTTGTAAGATAGAATATAGAGTTCTCGTAAAGAATTGCATGTTGAACATTGCTAGAAATTCATGAACTCTTATGTGAGATTTTCGGCTATGATAAGATGGATAGTTTAGAAAAGCTTAAACAAAATTCTAATGTGCTCAAGACCTCTGTGATATTATGATATGAAAGTTGTTTAATGCTCTTATGTTTAAATTGAGTATAGAAAATTAGTTACATGATATATGACATGTAAGAGCACAAGGGTCCTAGCTTGTTTATGGACCAACTTTGTATATGATGTTCTTAGTAATTTTTGTCATGAAACTTACTTAGGTTTTCCATGCTTTAGGCCACTTAAAACCTAGTTTAAAGATTAGTAGGTTTCGGCCATGAGGAAAAATAAAAGATAAAGGGAAAGAAACCTAGGAAGCCTAAGACACAATTCACATGTATGTTTATTATGCTTGTCTTTATACATGCTATGAAACTTGTATGATTTCTTATGCTTTTAGACTATTTGAAGCAAGTTTACATACTGTTGAGTTTCGGCCAAGTAGGGTTTAAAAGACCTAGAGGCCTTATAAATGAAACCAAATGTGTTAAAAGTGCTTCTTATGAAAATAGGATAATGTGTTGATTGTGTCACATGCTTGTATAATTTTTCCATGACCTAAATGGACCATTGTATGTTTCGGCCATGAAGGAATAGATGCCCTAGAAACCCTAGAACAAGAATTAAATATGATTATGTCACTTTACATGGAATATGATAAGTAGAAAGACAAAGTTCCCATGCTATATGTTGTTTAATGACCTAATTGAGGCTAGGGTAAGTTTCGGCCATACATGTTGTATAATGTTTTGTTATGAATTTATACATGATTTTAGTTCAAGTTCACATGCTTGTATGTTTGTTTTTAGCCCTCATGATCACTTGTTAAAAGTTTGACCATGACATATGATTAAGGGCTTGAAGGACTTAGGAACTAGCTCAATATGCTTACTATGTTACTTGGAAAAAAATGCTATAAATATGGGTTAAGGTTTCCATGCTTTCATGACATTTGGGACCTTGTTTATATACTGATAGGGTTCGGCCACATGAGTTTAAGGTCTTGGAGAACTTAGAAACCAAGTAAATCATACTTATAATGCTTCCTATGAAATTCATGTAATGATAATTTAGGTTTCACATGCTTGGAGGTTGTTTTTACCTAAATTGAGACCTAAGGGGGTTCGGCCATGATAGGAACCCAAGGGTTTAGGAAGCTTAGAACCCAAGTTAACTATGTTACCATGTTTCTTATGATAGTATAATCACATGATACACCCTTATGCTTAACCATGTATGCTTGTGATTTATACCTTTTTATGATATGATATGTGGATAGAGATATGCATATTTTAATGATATGTTATGTGCTTAGAAATATGCATGTTTTAATGATATGTTATGTGCTTAGAAATATGCATGCTTTAATGATATGCTATGTGCTTAGAATATGCATACTTTTATGATATGCTATGGGAGTAGAAATATGCATGCTTTAATGATATGCTATGTGCTTAGAATATGAATGTTTTTATGATATGCTATGTGGATAGAAATATGCATGCTTTAATGATATACTACGTGTTTAAGTGATGCATGATATGATGTATGCCTAAGTGATGCATACTTTCTTAAGACATGATGTATGCCTAAGTGATGCATACTTTTTATGATATGATGTATGCCTAAGTGATGCATACTTTCTTAAGACATGATGTATGCCTAAGTGATGCATACTTTTTATGATATGATGTATGCCTAAGTGATGCATACTTTTTATGATATGATGTATGCCTAAGTGATGCATACTTTCTTAAGACATGATATATGCCTAAGTGATGCATACTTTTTATGATATGATGTATGCCTAAGTGATGCATACTTTTATGACATAATGTATGCCTAAGTGATGCATACTTTTATGCTATGCTATGTGACTAAATGATGTATTTTTATACATGCTACTTTACTTTGTAAGGCTTGTACCAAGGGTGGACTCCTAATCAGTCTATAGGTCTTGCTTTGTGATCTAGGCTAATAAGGGATGGGCTCCTTAGTACGCCCCTAAGCCTTGCTTTGTGATCTATGCTAATAAGGGATGGGCTCCTTAGTACGTCCCTAGGCCTTGCTTTGTGATCTAGGCTGATAAGGGATGGACTCTTTAAGTATGCCCCTAGGCCATGCTTTGTGATCTTGACCTAGTTCCTAGTATGATTCAAGACTTGCTACCTTGGATATACTTAGGACGCGCGCATTTATGTTATGTATGTATGGTACAAGCCGGGGCCCTGAATATGTTGATATTATGTTCAAGTATATATATGTAAGAAGAAATGGTTTTAAAGATCATGAGACATATACATGTTTTTCGGATACATGTTTTCAAAATCATATTGCATATACTTTATGATCATGTTGTGATAATGCTATGATTTATGATATGTCATGATTAGATATGACTATGATATGTGCCATGCTATGCTTTAAGGGATGAGATGCCATGATTAGATATGATTATGTTATATTTCATGCTATGCTTTAAGAGATGATATGCCATGACTAATTATGATTTTGTTATGTTGCATGATATGATTAAAGAGTATGATATGTTATGCCATGACTAGTTGAGATCATGTTATGTTGATATATTCTTTGATTATGTAATGATTTTTGGTTTTAGTGAGTAGGAAAGGAACTTACTGAGCCATGAGTGCTCACAGCTTACTTTCCTTGTACCGCAGATAAAGGAAAAAGCTGGATGAGCTAAAGGAGCAGCAGGAGAGGCAAGGAGATGTGTGTGGCGGTGGCTAGGCAACCAAATAAGAATCTGCTTTAAGAACCTTTTAAGAATTACGCTTTGGTTTCGTAAATTGTAGTACTATATGGGTGACTTGATGTTATGTTTTTATTTATCTTGTTATCATGTTATGGAAACCATATTAGTGTAGTTCGGTTTTATTAATCTAAGAAAAAAAATTATTTTTAAGTCTTCCGCTGTAGTATGTACGTAGAGTATCGTAGCCCCGTCCCTTAGGGTTAGCAGGGAGGGCGGGCGTTACAAAAATGACTCTTGTTAACATTGATCATTTTATTCTTCCGCTGTGCACTCGACTCGATTTTTACGATATTTTTTAATCGTTATTCCCCCCCCCCCCCCCCCTAACGAATTCATCGATCCAACAGATCCTTCGAATATGAAGAACCATTATATTCTACAACATGAGATGTGCAAAAATAACATGGTAAGTCATCTTGTAAGTTCTTCTCAGAGAAAGGGATATTCTGAGCAATCATTCTTTTATATAGGGGTGTAAATGAACCAAACCGCTCATGAGCTATTCGAAACTCGATTCGATAAAAGCTCGCTTGAGCTCATTTAATGAGGCTCATTAAGATAAACAAACCAAGCTCAAGCTTCACAAGTTCGGCTCATTAGCTCATGAACATGTTCGTTAAGCTCATGAATCAACTTCTAAATAAAAAAATAATAGTTTTGATATTAAATTTATAGATTTTACACTCTACTTATGAAACATATAGACAAATATATTAAATTTATTTATTAGAATAAAGCTATAAATTATAATAAGAATATTATAATTTTCTCTGAATATATAATTTAGTTTTTAATGAATATTTAAATTTATAATTTATACTTATTAAGCTCGTTTAGGCTCGATAAAAGTTTAAATAAGCTCGTGAACCATGAATATATTCATTAAATAAAGCTCGAGCTCAGCTCGATTATAAACGAGTCAAACTCAAATATTCAAGAGTTTGACACGGCTTGGCTCGATTACACCCCTACTTTTATAGGAGGAAACACGAACATGATCTTCCTCTGGCAAATTATCTTTCGAATGATGCACCATCAATGATGGAACAGCAGGTGCATCGACAATCGACCACTTATCAAGTTGATGTTTAGAAGTATTCCCTTTAGAACTATGAGAGATAGGAGTCATCACCAGCGGTCTTTCAGCAAGTAGCGCTTCTCTTCCTTCAGATGGGCAAAGATCCTCATCTGATTGTCGAACCTCTTCTAAAATTGTTGTCTATCAGGAGATCTTCTTATGTAGTTTAGAATCCTGACTGCCTTCATTGGGGTTACGCAAGGAAGGTTGAAAAGATTCAACCGAGTATTTTGGCTGATCTCCTATTGCTGCTTTACTGGATTGAGTCATAGTGGTTTTTTGTAAGAGTTCCCACAGATGATGTCAATTTGATGACTCCTTTTTCTGTTCGCTTAGGCTCCTCCTTTTTCACATGTCGTCCTCTATCGTATGGATGAATGGATCTGAGATGATAACACATGTTAGAGCTAGGTTGGCTCCTTTGGCACGACCCCTCCGACGCTCAGGTCAGTAATCGATTGAAAAAGGGAATGAGAGAAAATAGTGAAGGAAAAAGAACTTGAAGAAAAAAGAAGTTGTCTCTTCTAGTTAGAAGAAGAAGACCATCGTACTTAAGAGTTACCATTCGAGATGTTTATATAAGTGTCAGAAAAGGAATTTCCACGTCACCCATCTTCGCACCTTTCCACTTCTTCCCACCTAAGTTAGAGGATACAGTTCTGATGATTTGTTACTATGCACCCAATTCCTGACTTCCACATAGAGTGAAGGGGGGGAGGGGGTTCTGAGGAAATCGTCTATGATAATCAATGTTCATCGACCATTCGTTAATTACCACATATTATGAAGAAGATATCAAGGAAATCACCTCTAACCTCCAGCACATGTCTCCCAATCATTAGTTACCATGAAAGATATGAAGGGCTTAAAGGAAACACCTTATATCTCCCTCTATTCGATTATTGCCACGTATTGTCAATCAAGAGCCTGATGATGAAGGACTTGCTTGACGATATTGTTATGCAGACCTTCATATTACTTCCCTATGCACTCTTAGCACTATTGCTTGGTGATATTTCATAAGGTTACTCTGTGAAACGCAGAGTTATTGTTTGGTGCGTCTCATGAGATTGCTCTGTGGACCCAAGGGCAGAGCCACGTTTAACCTTATCCGGGTTGTAGCCCGGGGTCCATTTGGCCAAAACTCTATTAGCTCTTTTAAATCGTAGCCCAGGGTCCATTATTTTTTAATACTTAGCCCGGGGACTGAAAGAGCTATCCCTATCTGTCGTCCCCTGCCTGACAGGACTTGAACACCGAACATCAAGTTTTGGAGCTACCCACCTCTAGTCGCAACCTTCGGAAGACCTCTTTTTCCTCGTCCTCCTCCAGTCCTCCTGCGGATCGACTTAACCAAATTAATTCTCTGAGCTAAGCCAACGGCTTACGGTCAACTCTTGATTTGGCTTCCAATCTTCAGAAGTTAAGGGTTGTTGTTCTACAGAGTGTCCTTTCTGGACTTAGGATATTGTATCCAGTTAAGCACACATTTTGGTTTGACATTTTCAAGGTAGCTCTTTTTGTTCTTTGATCTGTTTATTATATTTACATCTGGTGCCCTACTGTCTATTTTATCAACAAAATAAATAGCTTGGCTTTCTGCATATATCTGCAAGTTATATCGTCTAGATATTGTTTAGGTTCTCATTAGCCTTTTCTATACAATAAATTGGATTGAAGAAATTTTAGTCCGTGAGTTTTTGATCAACTTAATGGCCTACATGCTGAATGCCTAAATGTCACAATAAATCAATTTAGCTTTTGAGCCACAACAAGATAAAAGCAAACAATTAAGAGGGAAACATATCACTTGTAATTCAAGAGGATTGCAAGTCTTCATGATACCACTTAATAAGAATATTGTCAAACTTATTTAATTAAATGCATTGGTTTGGAGAAAGCAACAACACATATGCAATTAATGTGTAGCAGAAATTTAGATTTAATGTTGTAATAGATCTTCAGTTGATAGAGTTAAACTCTAGATTGAGTGATAAGATAGTAGAACTTTTTATACTTAGTTCTACTTTGGATCTATTAAATGCATAATTTGTGACTCTCAGCTGCAAATAAGATTTTGCCATTGTATCATGATTAATGTAATTTTTAAATTAAGATGAATTTATTAATTTTTTTTCCCTAATGCCTAGTATGAATTTTGTAGTAAGATCATCATAAATATTTGATGATGCTTGTGTAATTTTCTGGTTTCAAGATAATTCACTCACTCGTTATTAACTTTAGTTATTTAAGATGTTCTCTTTGCATGAGTAAGGCTTCTCAAACTATCTTATTATGCATTCAAGTAAATTTGTATAATTTTTCTATGTTGCTAATGTAAAATTATGTTCCATACTCTTGATTATGAGGATTTTTTTACGCATTTCTTTGGTATGTTGTAGTTTTTTTGTTGTAAGAGAGTATGCGAGAGAAACCCTTTCTTTGAGATGGAGATTTTGGATGACAAGTTATTACATGCAACACTATTTTAATAACCAGACATTCTACAAGATCCAATCTCAATCAATTATTTATAATTCAAACCAACATATTGTAGATGATCTAAGGGCATCCACAGTGGGAGCTCCTTCGGAGCTTTCACTGCAGATGTGGCAGTAAGAAGAAGCTCCCTTCCATAGTGGGAGGGAGCTTTTTCCTCATTTGGGAAGGAGCGGCTCCATACCTATGGAGCCGCTCTTTCACTTTTTAAAAAAAAAAATAATTAAAATAAGTTTTTTAATTTAAATATAATATTAGAAATGTTTTTTTAATTTAAATATAATATTAGAAATATTTTTTTAATTAGGAAAGAGATATATATGGTGTGGAGGTTTAAAAAATGTAGGCCCATGAAAGAGTTATTGAAAGATTTTTTTATAGTGGAAAGATATGTGAAGTTTTTTACTTTTAATGTGGCGCGGATGTAGCAACGAAAGAGCTCTCCACGAGATCCAACGATTGTGGATGCTCTAAGTTCTTTTGCTGGGACTGCTCTTTCATTTTCTTTGACTCCGTTCAATGCAACCATTGACCTCATATCATTCAACAACATTCTATATGGAATTTATCCACCATTATTTGGTGTACTTATTGTTTACTCTCTTGGCAGTACAACTTTTAAGTGTTCTTGGTAAGGTAAATTTTCTCGGTTGCTTCCTATGTTTGCTTTGACACTTTGCACTTTTATTGTATACACTATGTTCTCGTAACACACACTGCCATTTCTACTTAGAGCATAGTCACTTTGAATTTCATACAAGAGAAGAAAGAACAGATTTCCAATATGGACTCATGAGAGTTCGTGAAAATGCTGAGTCAATTGCTTTTTACGGAGGTGAGGAAAATGAAATATGATTTCTACTGCAACGTTTTAAAAGTGCTTTTGAGAATTTAACTATAGGTTTCTCTATGCTTCTCAAATAACTTTAAAATTTCTTCTTTAGCATATTAAATATCACCATAGCTATTACAAGCTTATCAATTCATTCTTCTTTTCTTTTGAGAATGTTTTGTGAATTCCTCATCATGTTTTTTTGTTAATTTGTTCTATGATTTTCTTATGTCATTTATTTAATTTTGTTAGAAAATAGCATCACTTTTCATCATCTGTACCTTATATTTCTGAATTATCAAACCTAGAAATTGGAGACTAAAAGTGGATCGTGTTTTTCTCCTTTTCTATTAATTTATTTTGAGGACAAATAAAATAATATGATATCAGTATATCATCATACCTTATGTTTGATATCAATAAATAGTTATAAAACCTTATAAGTATATAGAGAAACCAAGTTTGTTCATGTCAAAAGTATTAGAGAATTATTAGAGGTCATTCTGCTAGGTGTCTCAATGTTAAAGGCTTCAGCTCTTATTGTTATTTTTGATTAAATTTTTCTAGCCCGGGTTGAAATAAATTCCTGGCTCTGCTATTATGTGGACCGCAAAGTTATTATCCGATGATCCTTTGTGAGATGGCTTTATGGAACAAAGAATTATTACTCTGTAGACTTTGAAGATATTACTTGGTGAACCCTTGTAATATTGCTCTGCATAATGCAAAATTATTGTTCGATGCATCCACAAGATCCTTCCGCGAATTCTAAATAACATTGCCCTGCAGGCTCTGAGGATATTGCTCGATGAACCCTTGTACGATTGTTCTGTAGAATATAGAGTTATTACTCGGCGCACCTCTTGTACGATTGTTCTGTAGAATATAGAGTTATTACTCGGCGCACCTATAAAATTTTTCCATGAATTCTAAGTAACATTATCCTATAGACTCTAAAAATATTACCTAGTCATATTCATCTAGTCTACAAAACGCAAAAATTCAACTATATTATTTAAGAGGATTTGCTACATCTTTATTAGCAAATCTGGAAATTATCAATAACAATCTTAAATATTTAAAAAATATTTCCTCTGATTCTAAACTGTCATGCTAACTAGTTTTAGAAATCCAAACACCATTTGATTTATAATGAATTTGTAAATCTTAATTAAAAAATAGATAATTTATTCAGTATTTTAGTATATACCAAAATATCTAAAAATAACAAATCTTATTTAAAAAATTTGATATAATATAAAACTGTACCGAAATTTTTGATATATCGAAATTTTCGATATGAACGATATATATCGGTATAGTATGTGCGATATATGTCTCCTGGATAATACTACAGTAGCAAGGTACCTTCTCAGTTTTTCATACGCCTAAAAATCGAATCCTAATTTCGATGAATTAACGGTTAAATTTTTCTTAATGGATGATTGACCTAAAAATGTTGAACTGATGAGTTATATGTTACGAGTATTTTTTTTTAATTTATTTTGTTAGCAAGAAACTTTCGTTGAACTGGTCACCCAAGATTATTCGATGTAAATTAGATAATTAAATAATAATAATAATAATAATAATAATAATAATAATAATAATAATACCGATATTTTTCCAATCCAAAAACAAACTATAGAAAAACAATTAACACAAACTTTAAATATATATTCTTTAATTACTTTACTCATTTTATTATTTCTTAACCTAGTGTTAACAAATAATAAATTTGCTAATGCAACATTGATGTCAAAATACTACGACTAATTTTCTTTTTATTTCTTGAGTTTGATTATCTATAACTTGTTACAAAACACTAAAACACATTAAAAGCAGAGTTCAAATTATCAGGATCCATCTAGACTTATGGGCAATTTGTGACACCGAAGGTTTATCTTTAGAATTTGTTGGATCTCTCAAACTATCAAAAAATAAAAATAAATAAATAAAGAAACATACAAAAGTTGAAATTTATGTTTCCCTCTTTGTGCGGATTGACAAGGACCGAAAATAATACCGAAAGATAAAAAAAAACTCATTCATAGTTCCTATGAATGTAGAGAAAATAAAATAGAAAGGAATGAGAAAGAAGTGAAAATAAAAAGAGAAAGAAGAGGAAAGAAAATTATCCCAGGAAGACGAGATAAACGGTAATTTACCAAAGGGTATACTTGAAAATCTGAATTTATCAAAAGACGTACACTACTTTGGTATTTATCAAAGAGCGCACTTTTTTAAAAGCATTTCCTATTTTACCCTCCTGATAATTTGACTTTTTCTACTGTTTTTCTTTTGTTCATTATATTTCTCTCACTTCTCTCTCTCCTCTGTCGGCAGAATATAAGAATAACATTAGTCAATTTTTAATCACATTTTAATACATTTGAAGAAGCCAAAATAAATAATGGACACCATATTTGGACTCCTTGTAATTTTAGAAATCCACAAGAACTGAAATGGGTGCAATCGGAGTTTTTTAGGTGGATCAGTGGGTTTCGATCGAAACTCACTGATGGATCTAGAGAGCTCCGATTGCACTCATTTCAGTTTCTATGGATTTCTAAAATTACAAGGAGTTCAAATATGGTTTACATTATTTATTTTGACTTTTTATAGATGTTAACAAGCAAAATCAAAGAATCGGCATAAAAGTCCACGTTGGGCCTGATATGGAATCATATCAGGCCCAACGTGGGCCTGATATCATTCAATATTAGGCCCAACGTGGGTCTGATATCATTCCATATCAAGCCTACGTTGGGCCTGATTTGAGTCCATATCATGTCCAATGTGGGTTTTTTTGCCGATTCTTTGATTTTACTTATTAACATCTATAAAAAGTCAAAATAAATAATGGATACCATATTTAAACTCCTTGCAATTTTAGAAATCCATAGAAACTTAAATGGGTGCAATCGGAGCTCTCTAGGTCCATCAGTGGGTTTTGACTGAAACTCACTGATCGATCTAGAAAGCTCCGATTGCACTCATTTCAGTTTCTATGAATTTATAAAATTACAAGGAGTGAAAATATGGTGTCCATTATTATTTTTGACACTCCTAGTGGTGGACCAGAGGTTTTGAAAAACTCTAAATCTCTCTTTCTTTTTTTTTTCCTTTTTTTTTATTTAGGCCTGATATGAAGAGATATCATGCCCACGTTGGGCCTGATATCTATATCAGGCCTAGTAACAAAAAAAAAATAATAATAAATAATAAATAAAGAGAGATTTAGGGTTTTCAAAACCTCTGGTCCACCACTAGGAGTGTCAAAAATAATAATGGACACCATATTTTAACTCCTTGTAATTTTAGAAATTCATAGAAACTGAAATGGGTACAATCAGAGTTTTCTAGGTCGATCAGTGGGTTTCGGTCAAAACCCACTGATGGACCTAGAGTGCTCCGATTGCACTCATTTCAGTTTCTATGGATTTCTAAAATTACAAGGAGTTCAAATATGGTGTACATTATTTATTTTGGCTTTTTATAGATGTTAACAAGCAAAATCAAAGAATCGGCATAAAAGCCCACGTTGGGACTGATATGGAATCATATCAGGCCCAATGTGGGCCTGATATCATTCAATATCAGGCCCAACGTGGGCCTGATATCATTCCATATCAGGCCCACGTTGGGCCTGATTTGAGTCCATATCAGCCCAACGTTGGTCTGATATGATTTCATATTATTCCCATGTTAACCTGATATGATACATATCAGGTCAACTGGAGAATTTTAGCGATTTTCTAATTAAATCAGTGGGTTTGACCGAAACCCACTGATCGATCTAGAAAGCTCCGATTGCACCCATTTCAGTTTCTATGAATTTCTAAAATTACAAGGAGTGAAAATATGGTGTCCATTATTATTTTTGGCACTCCTAGTGGTGGACCAGAGGTTTTGAAAAACTCTAAATCTCTCTTTCTTTTTTTTTTCTTTTTTTTTGTTTAGGCTTGATATGAAGAGATATCATGCCCACGTTGGGCCTGATATCTCTTCATATCAGGCCCAATGTGGGTCTGATATCTCCCCATATCAGGCCCAATGTGGGCATGATATGAGAGATATCAGGCCTAGTAATAACAAAAAATAAAAAAATAAAAAAAATAAAAAAAAAAAAAGAGATTTAAGGTTTTCAAAACCTCTAGTCCACCAGAAGTGCCAAAAATAAGAATGGACACCATATTTTAACTCCTTGTAATTTTAGAAATTCATAGAAACTGAAATGGATACAATCGGAACTTTCTAGGTCGATCAGTGAGTTTCGGTTAAAACTCACTGATGGACCTAGAGAGCTCCGATTGCACCCATTTCAGTTTCAATGGATTTCTAAAATTGCAAGGAGTTCAAATATGGTGTCCATTATTTATTTTGGCTTTTTATAGATGTTAACAAGCAAAATCAAAGAATTGGCATAAAAGCCCACGTTGGGCATGATATCATTCCATATTAGGCCTACGTTGGGCCTGATTTGAGTCCATATCAGGCCCAATGTGGACTTTTTTGTCGATTCTTTGATTTTACTTGTTAACATCTATAAAATTCCAAAATAAATAATGGACACCATATTTGAACTTCTTGCAATTTTAGAAATCCATAGAAACTGAAATGGGTGCAATCGGAGCTCTTTAGGTCCATCAGTGGGTTTTGACAGAAACCCACTAATCGACCTAGAAAGCTCCGATTGCACTCATTTCAGTTTCTATGAATTTCTAAAATTACAAGGAGTTAAAATATAGTGTCCATTATTATTTTTGGCACTCCTAATGGTAGACCAGAGGTTTTTCTTATTTTTTTATTTTTTATTGTTACTACGCCTGATATCTCTCATATCAGGCCCACATTGGGCCTGATATGGGAGATATTAGGCCCAACGTGGGCATGATATCTCTTCATATCAAGCCTAAAAAAAAAGGAAAAAAAAAAAACTCTGGTCCACTACTGGAAGTCAAAAATAATAATGGACATCATATTTACTCCTTGTAATTTTAGAAATTCATAGAAACTGAAATGGGGCAATCGGAGCTTTCTAGATCGATTAGAAGACATCAGATTAGTACCATTTTAGTTACTGGATTTCTAAAATCGCAAGGAGTTCAAATATAGTGTCCATTATTATTTTCGACTTTATTATATGTTAACAGAATGAAAAAAAAAAACTTCGGTTTTGAATGATATCAGGCCCACGTTGGGCCTAATATGATTCCATATCAGGCCCAACGTGGACTTTTATGCCGATTCTTTGATTTTGCTTGTTAACATCTATAATAAGACAAAATAAATAATGTGCACCATATTTGAACTCCTTGTAATTTTAGAAATCCATAGAAACTGAAATGAATGCAATCGGAGCTCTCTAGGTCCATCAGTGGGTTTTGACTGAAACCCACTAATCGACCTAGAAAGCTCCGATTGTACCTATTTCAGTTCCTGTGGATTTCTAAAATTACAATGAGTCCAAATATGATGTCCATTATTTATTTTGGCGGCTTCAAATGTATTAAAATGTGATTAAAAATTGACTAATGTTATTCTTATATTCTGTCGACAGAGTAGAGAGAGAAGTGAGAGAAATATAATGAAAAAAAAAAACAGTAAAAAAAGTCAAATTATCAGGAAGGTAAAATAGGAAATGCTTTTAAAAAAAATGCGCTCTTTGATAAATATAAAAGTAATGTACGTCTTTTGATAAATTCAGATTTTCACATGCGTCCGTTGGTAAATTGTAGCGAGATAAATGAATAAAAATAACGTAAAGAATAAAAAAAACACGGCGAAATCACGTGAGGTGGACGCCGCCCTCTGGTGCCACCTTGCATGAGGCGGTCCCACGGCACCGCCTCCCAGGCGACCACGCTGGGCCAATCGTGCAGTGTCTTCGCACGGAACTTCCCGTGTAATTTTTTTTCCTCAATTTTTAAATCCGTCCTGACTGCTGTGCTAATTTTAATATATTTCCTAAATGTTACCCATTTCTTATCTAGGCACGTGTTCGTTAGGATTTGCGGCGGTCTACAAGCCCCCCTTCAGATACCCAGTCACTTACCTGACCAACCGCTGCCGCACTTGATTTGGTACACAAGGTGGGTACTTCGGCGGTTACTTCCGTGGCTGGGTTAGATCCGGCCGTCTCCGATCTCGGGTCGAAACTCGTGGGCCCCCGCCGTAGACGATCCGCGGCTGCAGTCTAAACAAAGTGAAGGATGTTCTCTTATTAACTTCCACAACAGAGAGAGTTAGAGATGCACACTCAGGTACAGAAAGATGGAGAAAACTTAGAGAACCTTTCGGCATTGAGTTCATTCTGATGGATCGGCTTGCAGGCGACTCGATCGGGAATATATTGGGAAAAGAAAAAAACAAGATGAAGAAGAAGAAGATTAGTTCATGTGATCACATGGAGTAGCTATGAAGTTCACTTGGTTTTTTAGCATGTGTTTTGTTTCTTCTTTCGGGAACCAAATTATTGTTCCATGTCTCCTTGTTTATTGTTATATTTTTTAGAAAAAATTATATTTCCACCCTCAAAGTTCTTTTGAATTCCCCATACTCATACCTGTTAATGATAGTGGAATTAGCTAAACGAAGGTGAATATGAGACTCACCTCTTACAAAATACAACTCAATTTATTTGTAATTTGAGAAGGTCGATCTAGGAAAAGTTGGAAAAAAAAACATGAGTTGGTAGATAATGAAATGAAGAGGGTGATTTAGTAAAATTTCCAATTATAAATTATGCACGCACAGGCGGTCAGGCGGACAGGCGGGGACCACTGCTACTTCGCTTGGAAGTTCAACTGTAACACGAGGACCAAGTTGCCTGTCCCATAAGAAAACTCCGCGGGTGCTTCCAAATTTTGTGCTATTATAAATATCGTTCCTATTTTTAATCAAACAAAATTTTGAAACTAAAAAAATAATAATAGAGCTTAATATTTATCATTAAATATTTTGACACTTTTCAATAATTTTTTTTTTATATCTTTAGGACATGGCTTAAATTACACTTAGCAGTTAGCTATCACACACGTATTACATAGATAATATAATACATGAATATAAAAAATTAATATTCCTCATAAAAATTAATTTAATTTTTATAAGTATTAAATGGATAAAAATAGATATTATATTTGATCTTAGCTAAAAGATTAAGAAATATATGCTTTATAATATCATTGACTCAAAATATTTATTGAAAATTTTTCCATGTTATCAATCCTAATATATGAAACTAAATAAAATAATTAACATAATTTAATTTTACATTTTACTAAAATTAATCAGTGAAGAGTCTAAATTCAATTCTTAACAAAATAGTAAAAATATACTAGTAAAGTTATAGATAATTTATTTGTAAAAAAATAATTATGAAGTGAAAATTATATTATAAATAATGGAGAAATAATTAAATTATCGTACAACTTTAGTTAGTAATTGAACATTTTAACTACTCACTAAATTCTAAAGACAATTTGTTGTTTTCTAAATAATATATTTTTAAAAAAATATTTTAATTAAAAATATATAATTCAAGACTCATTACTCTAAGTTTTGATCATTTTCAATACCTATTGAAATTTATAAACCATTAAAGTAGTTTTCAAACTCTTATAGTTTATAAAAGTTAATAAGAATAAATTGTGAGGACTGAAATGGAATTAAATAAAGAGAAAGGTGTAAAAGGAAAAAATGGCTGTTCTTTTTCTCTATTTTATTAGGGCATTAATATTAAGGATATTTAGATGAGATATTTTTCTAAATATATTTTATTTTAAATATCTCTATAAAGAAATATTATAAAAGAGATATAAAATTATAATGAAATTTAGGAAGTAGATGATATATAAATATTTGATTTGTAAAATTTAGTATATTTTAGAAATAAAATATTTGATTGATGAGATTTACCTCAAATAGTCGGTCTCAGGGACTATATCAGTCTGCATCCCCTCCCCCACCCCCAAATCGAGAGATCGAGAGTGAGAGAGAGACGGAGACAGAGAGATCGGAGAATGAGGGAGGAGGTGGTGGTGATCGTGGGGGCCGGGCAGTCCGGGCTGGCGACGGCGGCGTGCTTGACGGCGCTTTCCGTCCCCTGCCTCATCCTGGAGCGCGACGACTGCGTGGCCTCCCTGTGGCGCCGCCGCTCCTACGAGCGCGTGACGCTCCACCTCGCCAAGCGCTTCTCGCAGCTACCCCACGCACCGCTCCCGGACTCCGCCCCGAATTTCCTTCCCAAGCCCCTCTACCTCCGCTACCTCGACGACTACGCCGCCCGTTTCGGCCTCCGCGTCGCCCTCCGCCGCGAGGTCGTCGCCGCTGAGTACGACCCCGCGGAGGGGCGCTGGCGGATCGAGGTCAGGAGAAGGGGAAACGGCGGAGGAGGAGCGGCGGCGGCGGAGGAGGAGGAGGAGGAAGAGGAGTGCTACTGGGCGAGGTACCTGGTGGTGGCGAGCGGGGAGAACGACGAGGCGGTGGTGCCGGGGAGCATTCTGGGGATGGAGAGCTTTCCGGGGCCGGTGGTGCACTCGAGCCGGTACCGGAACGGGAGGGAGTACGAGGGGAAGGCGGTGCTGGTGGTGGGCGCCGGCAACTCCGGCATGGAGGTGGCGCTCGACGTGGCCGACTGTGGAGCCCGATCCACCACCATCGTCGTCCGGAGCCGGGTAACCATATTTCACTTTCTGCCCCTCCAACTTTTCAAAATTGTTCTAATTTATTTATAAACTTTAACGAATCATATTCTACCCCACATATTTTCGATTTCTTTTTTTTTAAAAAAAAAAAGAGACTGATCCAAGATTTCAATGCAAACATTTCCTCCAAGTTTACAAGATAACAAATTTTGAGGGACCATGATGAAGTTAATGAGAGAGGAAGAAGATAGTGTGGTTTACAAAAACTATAGGGGGCTGACTAGTACATTCACTAAACAATGGGGCAAAATGAATAATTACAGTAAAAAATAGGGGCAGATAGTAATTTACTAATTTGTGAGTGTAAACATTTTAGTGAAATCTTTCCTTCACTGATTTATATGTTAATGATTTAGTTATTTATGTACTTATTGATCATGCAGCTTCATGTTGTATCAAGGGAGATATGGTGGTTTGCCATGTTGATTATGAGGTTTTTGCCATTGGGTCTACTAGATGCCTTAATTCTCCTCTTGTGTTACTTAAAGTTTGGCGATCTATCAAAGTATGGCATACATAGACCATCGAAAGGGCCATTGTATTTGAAAAAATACACCCCAAAGTATCCGGTTGTCGATTCCGGCACCGTGAAGAAAATTAAATCCGGAGAAATTCAGGTATACTACTTCGTGTATTCAAACTTTTTCGAGTGTATACTAGCTAGAGGCAACTACCTTAACAAAGGGCTACGATGAGAAATCACAGGTCATGCCGTCGATAAAGAGCATCAAGGGTAACTATGTTACTTTCTCGAATGGAAGAATTCAAAGCTACGACGCGATAATTCTAGCTACGGGCTATAGGAGCACTGTGAAAAAATGGCTCAAGGTGATTGTGTTGCGATAAAACTTTGATCCTTCTTCTCCTCTGCCGTCGGAGATTAAACTTTTGAGTGAAAAAATTGGCTTTTGCAGAGCGACGACTCCCTAGTCGGAGAAGATGGAATGGTGAAACGAATGTTCCCCAACAATTGGAAGGGGGATAACAGACTTTACTGTGCTGGACTTGCGAGAAGAGGGATTTATGGGTCTGGAGAGGATGCTCAGAGCATTGCTAATGATATCGCTTGCGACTATCATCATTATCATCATTAAGTCTTGCGAATCCTAATTATTTCGAAGCTTATCTATATTTCTCTCATGTTCCTCAAAGTGGAGGTAGTGAACTGTGAAAAGGTTTTAGAGTATTCCAATCCGAATGAGCTAGTATGCTTTATCTAAGTATTATCGAGTTATGTTTCGCTCATTTTGTTTGTTTAAGTTGCCTGAATGAGATGAAAGTCCTGAATCACCTTCTCGATTCGCTTGATCCACCTCAATCCCACTGTTGTACCAACTAGTGATACAACCTTAGTTGTTGCCTTGTGACTTGACAGACCACAATCGTTGAGTAAGCATTCTTCAATGTCTTCGTGTGAGTAAACAAAGATCAAATTTGCAATGAAAAAGCTTCCTTTTACAAGTTAATTGACTTAGAAGATAAGAATTCATAGCATCAATGCCGGATGGTGCCACTTGAGTTCTTTAACAATCCTCCTTTCTTGAATCATACTCCAAGTTATCAGCTCAGTGAATGGGGTTATCATGACAGCTAGTTGAGTGAAACCCTAAACGATCAACTTCAAAACTGAACTCTAATTTCTCTGGCATATTTGATTTCAACTTCTGTTTGATTAGCTCATGAGTGTTTGTGGTTCGCAACAGAGAGTAAGGTTTCAATGGTTCAATCTTTGTCGTTAATCGTTATATGCATCATGGTTATCCTTTTAACGAACTGATCCTGTCCGGAAACTGAGTCGGATGGAGGCGAGTCTTGATGGACTGGAAGTTAACGGGAAGTCGCCGAAGCGTCGGATCTACCTGGCACCCCCTGAAAGGTTTGCACGAGCGGCTGACGAAGGAAGATGACCAGGACGATGACACTGCTGTCCTGCGCACACTCAGACGAGCCCACGAGTCGTTAAAAACCAGAAACCAGGGAAAAAGTCCCCGGGTCAGGCTCCGACGCTCAAGTCAGATACTTTTTCCCCAGAAAACACAGAGAAAGGACGAAAAGTATAGACTAGTGAGAAATGACGAGTGAGCGTACCTGCATAAGGGACAAAGCATCCCTTTTTATACTGCAACGGATGTTTCTGGGACCTGGCGAGTGTCAGGGAATGTCGGCTGTCAGGCTTTGTCTGGCGGTGATTGACACGTGGCTCTTTCTGATAGGCTGGCGGCAAAATCAAAGGCGTAGTGAGTCTCGATTGTTAGCATATTCCCTGACACATTAATTGTTCTCTGACACTTTCTGACAAGTGGTTACGATTCCTTGGCTTGTTTGTCCTGTAGTGTCTGGACGCTGAGTCTGTATTCCGAGATCTGTACCCCGACCTTCTTCTATATACTATTATCCGTGACTCGTATGTCCCGATCTGTCTTTGTCATCTGTTATCCATGGCCTGTACGTCTCGACCTGTACACTAGAGCTGTGTCTCGACCTGCTTCTGTTTATTGTTATCCATGGTTGATACGTCATGACCTGTACGCTAGGTCTATGTCCCGACCTATTTACCGTTATCCATGGATTGTATGTCCCGACCTATACGTTAGGTCTGTTTCCCGACCTGCTTCTGCCTACTGTTATCCATGGTTTGTATGTACCGACTTGTACGCTATAGCTATGTTCCGACCTGCTTCTGTCTACTATTATCCATGACTTGTATGTACCGACCTGTACGCCAGGTCTATTTCCCGACCTATTTCTGTTTATTGTTATCCTTGCTTGTATGCCCCGACCTGTACGCTAGGTCTGTTTCCCGACCTGCTTCTACCTACTGTTATCCATGGTTTGTATGTCCCGACCTGTACGCTAGGTCTGTTTCCTGACCTACTTCTGCCTACTGTTATCCATGGCTTGTACGTCCCGATCTGTATGTCAGGTCTGTATCCCGACCTGTTGTTTACTGTTATCCTTGACTTGTATGTTCCGACCTGTACGCTAGGTCTGTTTCCCGACCTGCTTCTGCCTACTGTTATCCATGGTTTGTATGTCCCGACCTGTACGCCAGATCTATTTTTTCTATGCCTAGAACCTTCTTTCTTTTACCTTTACTTGGCTTGTGGGCTCAGTCCTTAACTGTACCTGGTCCGTGGGCCCTGTCCTTGACTGCTATCAGGGCTGGCCCTTGTTCGACTTATACTCCCATCCTTTGACCGCCCCATCAGTTGAGACTTGAACCCTGGCCATGTAAGCTTGACTTCTGACCAGCCACGGAGGCTGGACTTCTGACCTCCACGTAAACTTGACTTCTGACTTCCACGTAAGCTTGACTTCTGACCTCCACGGGAGCTTGACTTCTGACCAGCCATGGGAGCTTGACTTCTGACCTCCACGTAAGCTTGACTTTTGACCAGCCATGGAGGCTTGACTTCTGATCATCCTGTGATCTTGACTCCTAACCACATCATCTTACTGACCCTACAAACATGTACCGTATCACGAACCTTTCATGTGTCGTGTGTTTGTACTCTCGTAGGGTTCCCTATCACTAACCTTCATTCCTTCTGTCTCCTACCATACCTAACCTTTATATACCATATCCCGCAAGAGTACGGAGAACTAGAACTCGCGAATGACTTTCATATGTTTGGAAGGATTTTGAGTGCTAAAATACTTATGGACAAAGCAATCGGTGTTAGTAAATGCTTTAGCAAAAATGGCAGATAATCTATTAAAATATACTTAACGTTTTAACCATATTCTAATTATATTCCTAAAGAATTTTAAAGGTTGTACCTATCCCATACCTTTTTAAATTTATCTCAAATATATTTTTTCCATTACCTTGGTCATTTATAATTAAACATGTACTTCTCACATGAGTCCGTTTGTTAGCCCTTTAGACCGTGTTTAAAATTAAAAACCTCAAATTCTCCCAGATAATCTGTAAATAAAAAATAAATATACAAAAACAAATTGTATGAGTGTCATCTACCAACCAATATATAACTAAAATAGGACAAAAAAATACCATAGTTTAAGGTGAATTATAGAAAGCATTTACTTCGTTTAGCCATCCCAACTCAATGGAAATGTAGCTTCACTTTTTAATATAACAATAAAAAAATACTAAAGTGAATTTTCAAGAATAAATAACAAATAATTTGTTATCTTTACCATACAAAATGTTAGGAATTTGAATCCAAATTAAAGTAAATTCAATTCCCTCAAATTAAATAATCAAATTATTCGTTGTTTGACAAAAGTTTTAACATTGAAATTAAAAAAAAAACATCTCTCAATCTCGCAGATGAGCATTGAAATATGTGGTTCGATAAAAATACCAGTGACATGGCAGCAAGCACCAAGAGAATTTTTCATTATCAGAATTAAAACATTTAGTAAATTTTACAACTTATTCACTATCATGGGAATCAACATAAAAATAAATAGTTCACTCATAGTTGTTGAATGACATCGTAGCTCTCGACATCGTCGCAACCCACAACCGGTCACCGGAGGAAAGTCGGCAACTTGCAAAGAAATCAAGTAGAAGGAATTTGGAAATTAAGACATACATAAATACCTTATGTTCATTCTATTAATTATAAATAATAAAAGTAACAAAAATAATATATTTAAAACACATTTACAAAGATAAAGAGGATGTCTAAAGAAATTCTGTAGGATATAATCGACGCATTCCGCCTTTGAAATTCTGTAAAAATATAATTATAACAAGATTAAAATATTAAAGATATTTTAATAAATTATTTCTAATCTCTCTCATCATCACTCATACAATCTTTCGCCACCACTTATAATCCCCAGGGCGTAGTACAGATGGGGAGTGCATGGTTCTGTGGCTAAAAGGTCCAGGGGTCGATCCCCGGGGTATCACTGTCTGGGGTTAACGTTTCCGCCATGCACTTTCCACTTGTGTACCTACATTTACCTCCCTCCATATCCGTGGGACCGGCTCTAGGGGGGTCGCTGATGTGGCGGTTCCACATTTTTTTTTTCGCCACACTTATAAATGTTTTATCACTAAAGTACGTTTGATTCAAGTTACCATATATAACCTTAATTATATGATTATTAAGTAATCACATAACTAAGATTATAGAGAATAAAATATAACTAAATATTGTTTGATTTAACCTAGGTAATACAATAAAAATTTATTTATTTGAAGATTTTAATGAATAACTTAATTTAATAATTTACTATATTATCCTTACAAAACTAATCATATATATTATTATTATTATTATTATTATTTACCACAATTTTTATTTTTATTATTATTATTAAACTCTACATTTTTTTTTATTTTTCCTTTTTCATATTTTTCTTTATTTTTATATGTTTTTTTATTTCTTTTCGTTTTTTCCCATTTTTTTTAAAAAAATTTAAAGTTTTTTTAGAATTTTTTTATTTTTTATGTTTTTTAATTTTTCTATTTTTATGTTTTTAAATTTTTTAAAAAAAATTTCATATATATATTTTTTATTTTTTTATTATTTTTTACATTTTTTTATTTTTCTATTTTTTTATATTTTTTCCCCTTTCTTTATTAGTTTTTTATTTTTTTTTCCTTTCTTTATTATTTTTTAATTATTTTATTTTTTTTGTATTTTTTAAATTTTTTATTTTCTTTTACATTTTTTTTATATTTTTTTCTTTATATTTTCCTTTTTTATCACATTTTTCTCTTATTCGAATATATTTTGGATAAAAAAAATTTCATTAACCCCAGAATAAAAAAATTCTCAATTTTTTAAAATTTTCCAATTCCGGATTGTTACTAACGTGTCGGACATGAAACATTATTCGAAAATCAACGATTACCTAAACCAAATAAAACTTTCATTTATAACCTTAAATTAATAATCAAAATTATCAAAGATAACTCTAAATGCACCCTTAAGGTGCGTTTGGTTCAAGTCATCATTTATAACCTTGGTTATGTGATTACCATATAATCACATAACCAAGGTTATGGGGAATACAACATAACTTATTAGGTGTTTGGTTCAACTAAGATTATACAATTACTTAGTTTTACATTTACTAATTTACCCTTTAACATTTACTAAGGTATTTGCAAGTACTTTTCCGCCGTGAAGGATAATGAATGAATAGGGAAATAAACAGATTGAGATAACAAACCCATGGAAAAAGTTTTTAGCATTCATGTCTCGACTCTTCTTCCGCGTTCGCCTGTAGGCCTCGCTCCCCTTCTCAGAGCCATCGGCGCGGACCAACCAGAATTAGGGTTTTCTTGGTGAGCGAACTCGACTGCATCATTCCTCGTCCCTTCATCTCCATTTCCATTCGCGTCCTCGCTTTGCTTGTTCTTGACTGCACTGCCCAAGAGAGCTCTCCCTCTCGATCGCTTGCTTCATCGAGGTCTCAATCCGATTGCGGCTCTGATGCAGCCGGAGATTTCTTCCCTGCGTAAGGTTCCTTCAGGCATTGGGCGATTCTAGGGGTCTTCTCGCTGTCGTTGGTTGGCTTGCTGGATTGGGATTTGGGGGTTCTCGGACTCTGCGATTTTTCGAGAGGTCGAGCACTCTCAGGTAGAATGAAGGTTGAGGAGGAAACGCTATAGCAGAAGATTAGGCTTCTAAGCTCGCAGTCTGTTCTATCTCTTTTGGATATTTCGGTAGAGGCTCGTCTGGCTAGGCACTGGTTGTTGAATGATGTGTATATTTTGTGCAGTTTCGAGGTGGTCGCGAAAGATTGCCGCCTTACTGCCCTAGTTGTTGTTTTCAGTTCTCTTTTTTTTGGGGGATGTCGTCGCTCCTCCCTCCGAGGCTTCGCTTTGAGATCACCTCGCCTAGGATCGCTTGTCTGAGCGTCCTCGTCCTGATCCTCGTATGGTACAAGGCTTTGGTACCTCTATTGAATTATTTGTAGGCTTGTAGGGCCGCTCGCGAGCACGAGCGGTAGCGAACACTTGCAATCGAGATGCAGACGCTTTTGAAGACTGCCATCCGCCATTGTCGGCACCGGCACTGCCTCCTCCGCAAGCAACCGGCGTCGGCGCTGCCTCCTCCGCAAGCAACCGATGCGTTATCTCCACGAAGAATGAACAGGTACAGACCTCGGAGGGGAGAGAAGACATAGTGATGCCGCGATCGACATCCCTACTCATCTCCTCTTCGAAGGGTAATTTTGAAAAAAAATATTGATAATCCCGGAATCGTAGAAAACCAAAGGTTTCCAAGGATTTTTGATTCCTGATTCTATTTCTTAATTGCTGATATGACGGAAATGTTACATTATCAGGAATCACCCATTACTTAAACCAAATAAGATTATCATTGATAACCAACTAAAATTATCAGCGATAATCCCGAATCAAACATGCCCTTAGAGTGTTCATATTGTCTATCACATTTTATGTCTCTTTTGTCTTATAAGTCGCATTAAATTTTCAATCCATTTTTCCACTTTTAATTTACAGGATAAATTTAAATAATAAGAGGATTAAAAAGTTAATTAATTGTAAATTATCAACCGATCATTATCTTTATGAGAAATTATCCCAAACAAAATCAAGAAACTTCTAGATTCACACTATCGACATCCATCCAACCGTTCATCTCCCATCGCTAGAACGCCTCCCCGCCGTCCATCATCATCGAGACGAACTCGTCGAACCCCACGAACCCGTCGCCGTCGGTGTCGACGCCGCGGATCATCCGCCGGCACTCTTCGACGGTGCACTCGCGGTCGCGGAACAACAGATCGAACACCCCGTGGAGCTCCTCCGCCGAGATCTTCCCGTCGCCGTCGGCGTCGAACACCGCGAAGGCCTCCCTCATGAGCTCCTGCTCGTCGCCGGCAGCGCCGGCGACGAGCGCGGCCTCGACGGCTGCGAACTCGTCGAAGCTGATGCACCCGTCGCCGTCGCAGTCGACCTCGGCGACCATGGAGGCAACCTCTTCAGCGGTGGGGGGGTCGTGGGCGGGGGCCAAGCGACGCAGCACGGACTCGATCTCGAGGCGAGTGATCTTGCCGTCGCCGTCGCGGTCGAAGAGGGCAAAGAGGTCGCGCAGGAAGGAGCAGGAGGAGTCTCCGGCGGCGGCGGCGACAGGGAGGACGGATCGGGGAGTGCTCTGCGACCCCCCGCCGCCGCCATCGCCGCCGGAGACGATGGAATACTCGTCGGAGGAGGAAGAAGAGAAAGAAGAGGAAGCGACGGAAAGGGTACTACGCTTCTTCTTGCTCCTGCTCTTCTTCTGGAACTGGAAGGATCTGAGGAAGGAATCCATTATCTTCATGTTGATTACTTGGGACGGAGAGGAGAAGCGAGGTAGGAGTTAAAAAGAGAAAGGGGAAGGTGAGGTTCCAGGAAGCTTCCTGCCATCCTTGATTGAAGCTGGATGTGAAAGCTATATATATTTTTTCACATATAAATATATATATATTTTTATTTAATAATTTTTTATTGTAAAGGCAATTAAAATTATTCAAAACTCAAAATGGTGTTTCTCTTCTTTTTTGAAATCTAGAATGATCTTTTCAATTATTTTTCCTTCTCAAAATCATACAAAAGGAGGTCCCGCACTCTCATAGTGTCAATTCCATGGATGAATATAAAATATATATATATAAATATATAATTATTAAGTATACGGTGGAATAAATTTTAAATCATTAATTTCTGAAAATAATCTTAAAGATTATACTTAAGGTAAGATGTCCCACTTTCATTATTTATGAAATGTGTGGCTTACTCTATTATTCAATTGTATATAATTATTCAATTATCTTATAATAATGTTTAGTATTGTTATCTGTCGTCTAAATCTCTCACATAAATCTTGAATTAGTCGGACGAATTATAACGATATAATTTCATAGTTATTATATATGCTATAGTTACTAAGATTTTAGAGATATTAGAGCATCTATATCAGTTTTCCTATCTCTATATTTAAAATTTAGGGTAAATAACTCACTTTATTAAATTAGAAGGAGAGAGATTGAAAAGAAATATTATTTTATTTTTAGGATAGAATTTTTATTTTCTAAATTTAGATAATCACTATTAATCAAATCTAAATTTAGATAATAGATAAGATAGTTGATGTATTTTTTTAGTTACCATATCTAAAATTTAAAGTAAAATATTGGAATAGGCTAGTTGGGGTAGAGAATTTAATATATACTTAAACTATTCAATATTAGTAGGATTTCACATTATAGTATCTATTAAAATGATAATTACTCATAGTTATTATAACATGGATTAAATTTATTCATCTAATATTATATTATAATATATATCTAAAATAGTACCTCTTATAATACATATTCAATTTAGTCACTTAATATTCATATTATAACCGTTATAATAGTGAATTTGATTTATTGATCGAATAACGCGGCTGCAGTAGTTATCAAACTGTATATGTTATAATATGTATAGTAATTATAATTTTATATCTATTACTAGACCGATTAAAAAAATTAAAATTAATTCTATTTGATGACATGATTGAATCGTGTATAAAATATTAAAATGGGACGCTGAATTATGATTTTTGAAATAAAAGGACGTTCGTTTTTTATTTATTAAAATTATATTTGACGTGGACAAAAAATAAGAAGAGATATTAATGGGTTTGGATGAGTAAGAGAAAGTGGAAGAGACCGTTGTTGTCGTGAGCGCCCGCTGTTTCATGGAGCAGCCTGCGCTCGCGGGTTTGGAGGAGTACGGCTGGAGTTTGGATTTGCGGATCGTTAAATAAATAAAATATTAAATTTAATATCCCTCTTGATGGATTGACATGTGATTTAAAAAATTTATGATATCAAAATATGTTAAATGAGATTATTAAGTTTTAATGATTGGACATGGTTTAACGTATAGAAAAAGTTTTTAGTCTAATTTATTATTATTTATGTATTAATAATGGATTAGATTCTTATGTATAAAAGAGGTCCTAAGAACTTAGGATAATTTTAATAGAATTTTTTATTTTTTATTAATATTTTTTGACAACGTCATCTCCTAAGTTTCTTGTAAAATATTTTTTTTCCTATGTATCTTCTTTCACTGGGATCAAGCTAATGATGAAATCAAGCTGACGATACTAAATATAAGAAATAAATTTTCAATTAGGTTTCTTATCGATTATGATTTCTTAGGTTATGTCATATTTATTTTTATCTTTCCATTCGAATTCTTATAAGAATTAACATGTAGTATCAAAGAGAGATTCAGTTTCTTCATTTTTTTCATGATAATAAATGTTGAGTTTTGTATCTATCTTAATTTATTTTTTAATACTAGATCAAAATTTTCTATTATAATATAAGTTTTTGATCGTCGAAAAATATGTAAGAAAGAACTAGAATAATTTTGTTTTTTGAATTTTTCTTATTTTTTTTTTGAAGAACACGAAGAACGACGGAAGAATCGAATACCAAATCTAAAATTATGAATAAAATCATCCAAATCGATCGATCAATTGATTAAAACTTCTTTGATCGATTGAGATCGATTAAAAATCTTGAGTCGCAATATTCTCATTGTTAATCAATTAAAAAAAATTTCTAATCAATTAATAGATTAAAATTAAGACAAACTCGGTTAAAATTAATTAATTAATCAATTGGTACCTTTAATCCATTAGGATCGAAATCCAATCAATTAAATAATCTTAAAATTGAGTTGGTTTCTTAATAGATAAATTTTTAATCTATTAAGTTTATTTTTAATAATTTTTTAATCGATTAAGTTTCATTATCGATTGAATGATTTTAGTGAAACAGGATTACCGTTGCAGGCATGAAACAGTGTTTCATGTGATTTTTTATTTCTTTTGTGAGAAAAAAGACCATATAAAAAAAGGAATGAAAAGAAAGTTAAAGTCAAATTAATTGGTGTTTTTAGATTTTTTTAAGGAACTAATATCTTTCTAGATTTAGAAAATATATTTTTTATATCATTTTTTTTATAAAATTTAATTTTAATTTCTTGTTTAGATAAATCAGATTATTCTTATTTATTTAGAAATAGAATTTTCAGTATTTTCTTTAATTTAGTGTTGATTGGTAATTGTTCCTTAATTGATAAGTTTTATAAATTTAACACCTTTAGAGTGTATTTGGTTCAAGTTATCAAGCATAACCTTGGTTATGTGATTATCAAGTAATCACATAACCTTGGTTATGAAGAATGAAACATAACCTGATGTTGTTTGATTTAATTTAAGTAATACAATAAAACCTTATTTGTTTGGACGTTTTAGTACATAACCTAGTATGATATTTTACCATATTATCCTTGGTTTAATAATGATAATATTATTATTAATAGTGATATATATAAATAAATAAAATTGGATAACATTTTAATTTTTTATTATTATTTTAGAAAATTTTTAGATAATTTTATTAGATTTTAGATTAAATCTATTTAATTTATCCCAACTATAGCTAGGAGTTAATTGATTTAATTTACCAAGGTTTAATTAAAATAACAAAGTTAAAGAAAAAAAAAATTCGTCGTCATTTTCCTCCACAGATTTAGCTTGCTCCCATTGCCTGCTCCCACTGCTTGCTCCCGCAGCTTATCGTCGCCCCCTGCTGCCAACTCCGTCGTCATGCCTTTACGCTTCGTTGCCACACACACACGAAGATTCGGCGGTGACCTCCGGCTCCGCCTCACTACCACGTCCGGCTCCGCCTCACTACCACCTCCGCCACCACCTCGTTGTCAATCCGGCATAGCCTAGCTTGACAACCGCGCCTCGGCTCACTCCGATCGTCACTCCTTTGTGCTTCGTTGTCGCACACACACAAAGATTCCACAGCAACCTCCGATACTGCCTGCTGCCACCTTCGGTACCGCCTCGTTGCCACCTCTAGCTCCTCCTCGCTACCACCTCTAGCACTACCTTGTTGTCGATTCGGCATTGCCTAGCTCAACGACTACGCCTTGGCTCACTCTGATCGTGCTTCATTCAAAGGTTAATTTTGGAATTATTTTTTGCTTAACCTTCAAAATCGAGAAAAACCAAAGCAGACAGAGAATTTCTGATTCTTGGTCAGATGCCCAAATTGATGACGTGTAGGAATTGAGAAAAATTTTGGAAGAAAAAAAATCTTAAACCAAACACAATAATCATAGATAATCGTAGACGGATAACCAAGGTTATCTACAATAACTTTGAACCAAACACGCCCTTACTGCTATGGTTGATAACGTAATAATGCATATTATAGGTACGAAACATAAATTGATTGACGAGAATTCTTTCATGTTGTGGCATAGCCATTTAGGACATATATCCAAGCAATGCCTAGAAAGGTTGATATCACATGGAATTCTCGATTCCCTTGACATGTTAGACTTTGATGTTGCATAAAGTGTGTTAAGGGAAAGACCACTAACAAAAGGAACAAGGGGGCTAACCGTTGTAGTGATGTTTTGGAGTTAATACATATGAACATTTGTGGACCATTCCCTTAAGGCATCTTGAAATGGACACACAAATTTTATTAGCTTCATAGAAGACTATTCCAAATTTGGCTATCTATACCTTATTCATAAGAAGTCACAATCTTTGGACATGTTCAAAATTTTCAAATCTGAAGTTGAACTTCAACTAGGTAAGAAAATTAAAATCATTCGATTTGACCATGGATCAGGTGAACAATGTCCAAGACCTTTTGGGAATTACCTTGCTAAGTGTGGGATAGTGCCTCAATATACCATGCCTAGTACTCTCAGTTAGAATGGTGTAGCTGAACGTCGCAATCATACCCTAAACGATATGGTAAGAAGTATAATGACTTTCACTTCTCTACCAGAGTCTTTATGGGGGTGAATCACTCAAGACTCCAGTTTACCTATTCAATACAGTACCAAGTAAGGTAGTAACTAAAATCTCATTTGAGATATGGATGGATAGGAAACCTAACATTAGGCATTTACACTTTTGGGGTTGTCTAGCTGAAGCTATGCCTTACAGGCCTAATGAAAGGAAACTTGACTAAAAAATAGTTAGCTATAATCTTATAGGTTATTTTATAAAGTCAAGAGAGTATAAATTTTATGATCCCTCTAATAGATCCTTCTTCCAAACGGGAAACCCCAAATTCATTAAGGATAGTGGGAGTAATAAGATCAGGGAAGTATCTTTTGAGGAATGCGTTAGCAATCCTCCTGTGTCACTACTAGTGTAATCAATAGCGGTGTATTTACCATATCGTATATTACGGGTATAACACATCCAGTGAGCGTAGTGAACTAAGATATTCCATGATATCTCCAATGCAATTAGAGGAGCCTACCACTAAAATTGAAGTATTACCTCATATTGATGAGCAAGTACCTCAACCACCTTAAACACAAGTGCCCTTAAGGCAATCCACAAGATCGGAGAACCATGAATTTTTGTGATTATATTTATCTCTAAGAGTATGATTTCAATATAGGGTTGAAAAGTAATCTTATATCTTTCTAAAAAGTTAAACAATGCTCTAACCCTGAAAGGTGAATTAACGTCATGCAAGAAGAGTTGAAGTCTATGGCAGACTATGACGTTTAGGAACTTATCAAATTGCTTGAAGGTAAGAAGCCCATTGATTGTAAATGGATATTTAAAACCAAATGGGATTCAAGGGGCAATAGTGAAAAGTATAAGGCTTGTCTTATTGTCATAGATTCACTCAAAAAGAAAACATTGATTAAAGGAGACTTTCTCACCTGTGTCGACGAAAGACTCCCTGAGGGTAATCATGACATAATATATAGAAGTTTGAGTCTAAGGACTCAAATCACCTAGTATATAGATTAAAAAAAAAGTCCATTTATGCTTTGAAACAAGCGTCCCATCAATGGTACCAGAAATTTGATCAAGTAGTTATTTCGTATGGTTTTAAAGAGAACCCCATTGATCAATACATATATGTCAAGTTCAATAGAAGCAAATTTATTATAATTGTTTTGTACATGGATGATATATTGCTTACAAGCAATAATAAGGATTTGTTGCATGAAACCATATCATTTCTATTTAGTAATTTTGAAATGAAAGATTTTAGTGAAGCATCCTTTATTTTAGGCATATCTATCGTGATCATTCAAGAGATTTCTTGGACTTTTACAACATGCCTATATTGAAAAAGTGCTTATAAGGTATGGTATGTAGAATTGTATACCTGGTGACACATTTGTGTTAAGGTGACAAGTTTGTAAGATCGAAACATGCTAGAGGGGGGTGAATAACGCTCATGGTTTTGGCATTCATTTAAAAACAATCATATAAAGAGTAAGTGAAGCAAAAAAGAAATAAAGAAAGGAAAATAGAAAGCCAAGCTGACACCTTAGTTTTTTACTTGGTTAGGAGACTGTGACGACTCCTACTCCAAGACCCACGATTGTTGATTGCTTTCGTTAAACAATTATTATAATTTCAGAAAATCTTTATAAATAGCAGAATTACAAGTGAAGTAATTTAACTACAATATATCGACAACGACAATGTTGAAATTATGAGCTTTTGGTTGTCGGGGTAGCGTTACGACTTCATCGGATCGTCTTTGGAGCAGTGCGTAAGAGAGTAGTCACAAAATCAAGCTCTATTCACTGTTGTGCTCAAGGAGTTCTTTTATTGACCGCCGAAGGTGCCTTCAACCCCATTGAAGGCGCCTCTGGTGGTGCAACTTATCCCCATAGCATCGGAGACGAAAACCTCAGCAATCTGCGAAGTTTATCCCTTCGAATGCATCTTCAAGGTCATGGAAGGTGCCTTCCATCCAGTATCGATGGAAGGCGTGTTTGCGCCTCTCTACACAAGCCTTGGCCAAGCCACTCGAGACGCCTCTAACCACCCCAGAGGCGCCTTGAACATTGTACATCTGAGCTTGTTTTGTGCTTTTAACTCCCTACAAGCTATGTTAGTCCAAAATATAAAACATACCCTGTAAGATAAAGATGACACAATAAAATATGATTAATAAAGCTACTTGACAATTTTTGGACTATCTGGTTCTGACATTCGGATTTCTCGAAAATCTTAGGTCGAACTGACACCTACTGTTCCCTTAACAGGGAACACATCCTCATCTACTCCTCTTAGGAGAAATTATCTTTTGTCAGACTAGTCCTCTAGACTCCCTAGACGTTTGCTCAGCGTTCGAGACTTCAAAACTTCATGCTGAACGTCTGATCCACAACTCGTCCAATCTTCCACCTGGTGTCTGCGACCCCCAGAATTTTCACCTAGAGTCTTCGACTCTAGGATTTCATCCAAAATTCTCGACTCGCCAAGACTTCACCTAGTTCCCTGGACCAGGACTTTGTTGACTAATTATAGCTAGGACTTTCCACTTGCATAACCGTAGTTAGGACTTTCCGCCTGCCTAGTATCAAATAGGAATTTCTTTTGCTTAAAATCACTTAGGACTTTCTTGTAAGCTCAGTCAACCTTGTTAGACAACAAGAAACCTTAACTTTGAACCTTTTTCCATAATCAAAACTTAGTTTTAATCATTTGGTACTTTCTGCACCGACAAAGTTTAGCTTGTAGAAGTGTCCATGAGTTGAACTTGAAAAAAAACAGATGAAACAATTTTCATATGCGTCAGCAATGAGAAGTCTCATGTATACACAAGTTTGTACTTGACCAGATATAACATTTATAGTGGTAATGTTAGGTAGATATGTTAATAGCCCAGGAACGTTACACTAGAAAAAAAGTAAAGAGAGTAATGCAGTATTTGTAAAGAACTAAAGGACACATGCTCATGTATCAGAGATCAAATCATCTGGAGGTGATTGGATATTCAGACTCCAATTTTGCTGGATGCTTGGATAGTAGGAGGTCTACTTTAGGCTATATTTTCATGTCTGCTGGAGGAGCTATATCTTGAAAGAGCGTCAAAAAGATGCTAGTAGCTGTTGGTGCGGTTAGCACTAACGGTCTAACTCAGGTTTTGATGAATGATAAATCAGGTTAAGTTAGGTTCGTCGTTATCTAACACTCTGATCGAGTGTGCAGGATAAGTCCAGACAGGTCGACGGGCTGACCGGATGTCTGGCACGAAGTCCAAGTGGGTCGACGGGCTGACCGAGCGCTTGGCGAGAAGTCCAGCTAGGTCGACGGGCTAACCGGATAGCTGACGAGAAGTCCAAGTGGGTCGACGGGCTGACCGGACGCTTGGCGAGAAGTCCAGCTAGGTCGACAGGCTGACCGGATAGCTGGCGAGAAGTCCGGACGGGTCGAAGGCTGACCGGACGTCTGGCAGGTGAATAAAGGTAAGTCACTGGAAGGGAGTGATTGTGACGACGCGTTCCCGGGAAGGGAACATTAGGCGTCGATCTGGCTTAGATCCATTTCGGATATCTAAGTCGAGATCATGACTAGATTCCGGTCTCGGAAAGACGGAATCTAAGTCATAATCATCTTTGATTAAAGTATAAACTGTGCTAACATCTTATTTTGCAGGATATACATATTGTTTGCCTCGGACTAACTCTTTCTTGCAGATAAAGGAGCTTCTGGAGAAAAAGTGGTCCGGGCGCCCGGGAGACAATTTTTATCCCTGGCGTGCGTCGACACGTGGAGCTCGTTGGTTGGGCGGGCTACGTCACACCAGGGCGCCTGGAAGGGATCCAGGCGCCCCGAGCATTCTATAAAAGGAGGGTCAGTGGAGAGCTTCAAAATACAACTGAAAAAAGAGATCGTCTACTGCTTGCTCTGCTGCTCTGCGCTCCTACGACGCTAACGAAGCTCCGACAACACACGTTTCTCTTTTCGATTCATTCCGTTGTCGGTATTGCTGTCATTTTCATTAGCTTTTTCTGTACTTAGTTTGTAATAAAATTCGAATTGCTAATGATTGCCCACCGAAAGCGGTCAACGACCGCGGGCCTTGGTGTAGGAGTCGACACAGGCTCCGAACCAATTAAAATTGGTTTGTGTTAGCATTGTTTTTCTATTTCCGCTGCGTTTATACTCGAATGAATTTTTATTCGATATTCACCCCCCCCTCTATCGAACGTCTACGATCCAACAAGTGGTATCAGAGCAGGTACCGCTTTGATTTAGTGCAACCACCAATCAGACAAGGGGGTGAAATTTTCTCTTATTTTTTTTTTCTCTTTCGCTTTCAGTCTTACGCTTAATTCCAAACTGATACTATTATCTTTTTGGAAAGTTTTCTCGTTGCAATTAAATCTAAATTGGCGCAACACCAATTTAGTTCCTTTATTATCTTTTAATTCCTCTCGCACTGCTAATCCAAGACCAAGTCTTGAGAATTTGCCTGTCCATTTGTTTGATTGTGTGCAGGGATTAAAATGTCTCAGCTTGAAGGCTTTAGCACAGTACGACCTCCTCTTTTCAACGGGGACGATTTCCCGTACTGGAAGAAGCGAATGGAAGTGTATCTCAAAACGGACTTCGACCAGTGGATGAGCATCACCAAACCCTACAAAATTCCAGTAGACAGTTCTGTGAATCTACTGGATCCAGAAGATTGGACATCAGACCTAAAAAAGAAGGCATCAACAGAGAACAAGGCAATCAACACCCTACAGTGCGGATTGACTAGAGAAGAACTAAATCGGGTCGGACCACATAAGAACGCCAAAGAGTTATGGGACAAACTGATCGAGCTGAACGAATGAACCAGCGACGCTACGGTAACAAAAAGGGACTTACTCTTAAATAAAATATTTAATATAAAAATACAGGAAGGGGAAACTGCAAGTCAGCTGCACGCGAGGATCAAGGACATCCTCAACGGGCTCCACGCAATAGGCCACCAAATGGAGAACCAGGACTTAATAAGGTATGCACTGAATGCGTTTCCACGTAATAGTTTGTGGGCATCTATTGTGGATGCCTACAAAATTTCTAAAAACTTATCTAAACTTAAATTAGACGAGTTGTTTGTGAATTTGAACTACACGAACAAACTAACGTCGGGCCGAGAAGGGTGTAGCTTTGTTTGCAGGTTCCTCCAAGGAGAAGATAAAGAATAAGTCTGAACCTGAAGACGACTCAGATCAGAACTCTGAAGATGAAGAGCACTTGGTGAACTTGGTAAGGAAAATATTCACCAGGAGGAAAAGGAGCTTCAGCAAAAAGGACCTTCAGAGGATCAATTCTCCAACCGACCTGAGGAGTGTGACATGCTTTGGATGTAACAAAAAGGGCCACTACAAGAACGAGTGTCCAAAATTGAAAAACGAGAAACTAAGGATGACCAAAAAGAAAGCCCTTAAAGCAACGTGGGACGACACTTCCTCGGATGAATCGGAAGCCGAAGAACAGAAGAACAAGAGTTACCTCGCGCTGATGGCCCGTGAAGAAGAATCGGAGGAAGAATCGGAAGACGGGTCCGAACCCGAATCGAGCCACGAGTCTGTACTCGTTTCCGAAGGTTCCGAAGAGGTATTCCTAAACTTAAACCGGAATTTTTTTAAAATTATTTCTTGCTTAAACAATAAATTAGTTAAAATAGAAAAAGAAAATGAGTTGCTCTTTGAAGAAAATCAAAATCTCAAGGAACAAATAAAAAATTCAAATCCAACTCAAAATCTAACACTTGAGGAGGAGAATTCATGTCTAAAATTAGAAATTAATAATTTAAAAGAAATGTTAGAAAAATTCACAATAAGATCCAAAAACTTAGATTTAATATTAAATAATCAAAAATCAATTTATAATAAAACCGGACTTGGCTATAAGTCAAGCTCAAATAAAACATTCAAGTCATTAATAACCCAACACAAACCAAAAAATAAGCTTGGGTTCCGAAAGCGTATTTAATCACGCAAGTAGGACTTAATCAATACTACATACCTAAAGAAAAAATAGTTTATATAAACTCGAACAAATCAAGTCAAAGACCAAAATACAAACCTAAACCAAAAAATTTAAAATCTAAAAATAGTAAAACTCAACAAAATGTAAACTATCACCAAGTAAAATATAATTACAAAAGAAATAGATATAAACCAAGAACAAAATTAAATTAAATGACCATTAATTCAGGGGGAGGCTCCATAATAGCTGGCACCTCCAAAACTAACCTACCCGGCAAGGTAACCCAAACCAACCTACCCGACAGGGTAATTAGGATTAGTTAAAAAGGGTTCAAGTTTAACTTGAAAAATGGTACTAGTGAAATATTGGATGATAGTACGTTAGGGAAGCTTAGTCTATGCATGTCTAGGAAGATATGACTTCGACCTGGTGCATTTGGCTAAGTGGAACTAACCGAAGCTACCCTTTATGAATCCTAACCAGTTAGACCAAGATTTTGTACTAAGTCCAGTGGATAAGACTATTTGGAAAACCTCGAAGGCATGGTTACTTTAATGATGTCCGAGTGACTCACCATAGCCCAGAAGTTTATCCAGAGAACGCCTATTTGTTGAACCCAAAGCTAAACCTGAATCTAACACAAGTTAAAAACAAACTCTAAAATTGAATCTAATTCATCTCACAAAATTATAGGATTCCTTGATTGAAAACATAGATCGGGTGAGATAACTAAGAACATTTAAATTAAAATTAAATTAAATTAAAATTAAATTAAAGTAAAATAAATTTAAATCAAATTAAAATTAAACTAAAATTATTTTAAAAATTAAAACTTAAATCTTTTGCAACTTAAAAATTTATTTTAAAAATTAAAACTTAAATATTTTGCAACTTAAAAATTTATTTTAAAAATTAAAACTTAAATTTTTTTTAACTTAAAAATTAAAACTTAAATTTTTTTCTTAAAAAATTTATTTTAAAAATTAAAACTTAATTTTTTTTAACTTAAAAGTTTATTTTTAAAAATTAAAACTTAAATCTTTTGCAACTTAAAAATTTATTTTAAAAATTAAAAATTAAAACTTTTTTAACTTAAAAATTTATTTTAAAAATTAAAACTTAAATTTTTTTAAAAAATTAAAACTTAATTTTTTTCTTAAAAAATTTATTTTAAAAATTAAAACTTAAATTTTTTTAACTTAAAAATTTATTTTAAAAATTAAAACTTAAATTTTTTTAAAAATTTTATTTTAAAAATTAAAACTTAAATCTTTTGTAACTTAAAAATTTATTTTAAAAATTAAAACTTAATTTTTTTTTAACTTAAAAATTTATTTTAAAATTTTATTTTAAAAATTAAAACTTAAATTTTTGTAATTTAAAAATTTATTTTAAAAATTAAAACTTAAATCTTTTGCAACTTAAAAATTTAATTTAAAAATTAAAACTTAAATTTCTTTTACTTAAAAATTTATGTTAAAATTAAAACTTAAATTTTTTTAACTTAAAAATTTATTTTAAAAATTAAAACTTAAAAAAAATTTTAACTTAAAATTTTAATTTTTAACTTAAAACTTAATTTATTTAAAAATTTAGTCTTTTTGATCCAATAGTTAGACTAACCCCAACTCCTACCTATTGTAGGAAACTAAGTGGATTTTGGATAGTGGTTGCTCCAAACATATGACTAGAGATCACACAAAATTCACTCAACTCACCTACAAAAATCTATGAACAGTTGCCTTTGGGAACAACGACAAACTCAAGGTACTTGGTATAGGTAACATCGAACTAAAAATTGACTTTATCATTACAAATATTTTACTTGTTGAAAATTTCAAGTATAATCTTTTGAGTATCAGTCAACTGTGTGATACTAGGTATAAGGTTAGGTTTTTATCTACAGAATGCTTAATCAAACACCTATACAACCCTAACATAAGCCTAAAAGGGTTTAGGAAAGACAACATCTATGCGATTAACTTAACCACTTCTTCAATTAAGTGTTATTTAACACAAAAAGAAGAAACATGGTTATGGCATAGAAGAATGTCACATACAAACTTCAAAAATATAAGCAGACTAAATAGACTAGTTAGAGGACTACCAAAATTACCTAACCTTGACTCAACCATATGTAATGCTTGTCAACAAGGTAAGCAAACAAAATCTACCCACAAACCAACTAATGAATCACAAACCAACTCAATCTTAGAACTGTTACATTTAGACTTATTTGACTCCCATGGAGTCAAATCAATAAATGGAAGTCTATATTGTCTAGTTATAATAGATGACTATTCTAGGTTCACTTGGGTAAAATTTTTAAAAAATAAGGATGAAACTTTTGAAATTTTTACAAACTTTTGTAAACAAGTTGAAAATGAAAAGGACCTTAAAATTAAAAGAATTAGAAGTGATAATGGGGGAGAATTTAAAAATCATAACTTTAATAAATTCTGTCTTGAAAATGACTACCATCACGAATTTTCGTGTCCTAAAACCCCCCAACAAAATGAGATTGTAGAAAGAAAAAAATAGAACATTGCTTCAGGCCTCTAGAACGATGTTAAATGAATACAAATTACCTAAGTATTTTTGGGCAGAAGCTGTTAGTACAGCTTGCTATGTACAAAACAGAACAACACTAAACAAAACCCATAACAAAACATTTTTTGAAGTTTATTACAATAAACAACCTAATATAAAATACTTTAGAGTGTTTGGGTGCCCAGCTTTCATCTTAAACACAAGAGAACATTTAGGAAAATTCACCTCCAAGGTTGAAAATGGAATTTTCTTAGGATACTCTCTAAATAGTAGAGGCTACAGGGTTTACAATAAGGTTACCTTAAGAATTGAAGAAACCACTAATGTGAAATTTGAAGAATCCAAACAAAACCTAGAACAAACACGACATCAATCAAGTGAATTTATTCGAGAAAACAATAACTCTGAAGGAACCAACCAAATCCTAAGTCATGAAGAAGAAGAACAACCTCAGGAAAGTCAACCCCCTAGAACAATAAGAGTCAATCCAAATCACCCAACTAATCAAATAATTAGTGACCCAGATCTTAGGGTTCAAACTAGATCCTCCTTTAGAAATCTAAGTCAAATATCCTTAATCTAAAAAATTGAACCCAAAGCCATAGCCGAATCACTACTTGACCCAGACTGGGTCATAGCTATGCAAGAAGAATTAGCTCAATTTGAGCGTAATGAAGTTTGGGACCTGGTACCACCACCCAAGAATAAGAAAATAATAGAAACAAAATGGGTATTTAGAAACAAACTAAGTGAAACTGGTGAAATTAATAGAAATAAGGCCAGGCTAGTTGCTAAGGGGTTCAGTCAAGTGGAAGGACTTGACTACGATGAAACATATGCCCCAGTAGCTAGACTAGAGTCCATTAGGATGTTACTAAGTTATGCAGCACACAAAGGGTTTAGACTATACCAAATGGATGTTAAGTCAGCATTCCTAAATGGACTAATAAAAAAAGAAGTCTACGTAGGACAACCACCTGGGTTTGAGAGTCTAGAACACCCTGATTATGTCTATAAATTGAAGAAAGCCTTATATGGACTTAAGCAAGCACCTAGGGCTTGGTATGAAAGACTAACATCTTACCTAATCTCTAAAGGATTTAACCAAGGATAAATTGACCCAACATTATTTGTCAAATTAATAAAAGAAGATATTTTTATAGCACAAATTTACGTAGATGACATAATCTTTGGTTCAACAAATTCAAAATTCTTAGATGAATTTACAAGCTTAATGGAACACAAGTTTGAAATGAGTCTAGTAGGTAAATTAACCTATTTTTTAGGATTACAAATCAAACAGACAAATGAAGGTAACTACATTTATCAACAAAAGTATACTAAGGAATTACTTAAAAAATTTGGAATGGAAAACATCAAAGAAATAAAAACACCTATGACAGTAAACACAATCCTAGATGATGATCCCAATGGAAAACCAGTTGACCTAAAACATTATAGGAGTGCCATAGGTAGCCTACTATACCTAACTGCAAGTCGACCGTATATCTTGTTTGCAGTCAGTATGTGTGCCAGATACCAAATCTGTGCTAAAGAATCTCATTTGACTCAAGTCAAAAGAATTTTTAGATACCTTAAAGGAACAACAAATGTAGGTATTTGGTATCCTAGGAAAAATAATTTTGAATTAATAGGGTATTCTGACTCAGATTATGCTGGATGCAAATTAGACCACAAAAGCACAAGTGGCGGATGTCAATTATTGGGCCCATCACTTGTCAGCTGGTTTAGTAGAAAACAACATTGTGTTGCCTTATCTACAACTGAGTCAGAATATATAGCAATAGGAGAGTGTGTTGCACAATTATTATGGATGATGAACACCCTAAAAGATTTCAACTTGAACCTAACAAATGTCAAAGTCTTAATTGATAACATTAGCTCAATTAACCTAACAAAAAATCCAGTGCATCATTCCAGAACTAAACATATTGAAATTAGACATCACTTTATCAGGGATCATGTTACTAAAGGGGACATTGAACTCAAATACATTGAGTCCAAATCCAATTTAGCTGACATATTCACAAAATCACTCCCTAAAAGTGAATTTAGCAATCTGCGTAGAAAATTAGGAATGTGCTTAATAGACTAGGACTTTTTCAAAATTCAAAACTGTTTTAAAATTGACTGTTTTAAAATTCTAGGTTAAAATTGTTTTATTTTTTTAAAACCTTCCTACTTTTAGAATTTCAAAACAACTTTAGCCTTAGACTAAAAAAATCCCCTTAGAAATCATGTACCCCCAGGACTAGCATTTGAGCATCTCACCAACACCCTAGGATTACCTTGCTTGTGATTGACAAACATAGAAAGGGGTGAGATGTATAGGCCGATTGCCTGGACTTAAGATGCTTATATCAGTGCATCGACATAGGTCTGGGCGTTAAGTACAAAACATACATTGATCAAGCTAAGTTACTCAGTTAAGTCAACCACTAACTGATTACAACAAACTTAACTTGACTAACTAAGTGAAAGCTGCTATCTTCTGATAGTCAGTAAGTACCTAATTGGTTAGACAGCTACTTTAGATGTCCGGTTCAGGGGGAGGATTATATCAACACTTAACACCAACATTATTTTCTCCACCTTAAACAAAATATTTTTTCTAATATTTTTTTTTCAGTGTTCAAATTGGTCTTTGGTTTCAAATTTAAAATTTTTACAAACTTAATAAGTCTTGAAAAGAAAAGCTTTTCAAACTTAGTTTTTGAAATCTTATTTTTCAAATATTTTCTTAAAACTAGATTTTATTAAATTCTTCAGTTAGATTCAGATTTTTTTTCAAACTTAGTTTCAATCAGTTTTGAAAAGTAAATATCTTTTAAAACTCAGTTTTGAAATTTTTTCAAATTTGAAAAATGTTGCTTGGAAAATTTAACTTTGAAAACTTAGCCTTAAAATCTTGATTGTCAAAACTTATGTTTGAAAAATACTTCAAAATTGAAACATATTTTGAAAATTCACATTGATCCTAAAATTTAAAACTTATACTTATATCAGAAAATTAGCTTTTCAAATTTCTGATTTGAAAATCCGATATGAATTTGCAAAGTCATTTTTTTTAAAATTAACTTTTGCAAAAATAAATCTTTAAATGCTTTATATTTAGCCACTCTTTCAAAACTTAGCTATTTTCCAAAAGACTGTTTTACATGCTTGAGCTACCTTAAAAACTTAGTCTTAAAAATTAATTTAATGTTTTAAACAAATCTTCGAAAGTTTAAACTCCCCCAAGTTAACTTGACATCGTTTCCTACATATTTTTTTATGTATTCTGTATTTTTTGAATACTTAAAATATATCCTTTTTTGATGAATGCCAAAGGAGGAGGGAAAGATGGTTAAGTTAGAGCAACTAAATGCAAACTTGAAAAACTAACTTAAAACCTTAAAAACCTCAAAAATCATGCTTGATTTTTTTCACTAACTTAACCAGGTTGTCATTCCATCAAAAAGGGGGAGATTGTTGGTGCGGTTAGCACTAACGGTCTAACTCAGGTTTTGATGAATGATAAATCAGGTTAAGTTAGGTTCGTCGTTATCTGACACTCTGATCGAGTGTGCAGGATAAGTCCAGACAGGTCGACGGGCTGACCGGATGTCTGGCACGAAGTCCAAGCGGATCGACGGGCTGACCGGGCGCTTGGCGAGAAGTCCAGCTAGGTCGACGGGCTAACCGGATAGCTGGCGAGAAGTCCAAGTGGGTCGACGGGCTGACCGGACGCTTGGCGAGAAGTCCAGCTAGGTCGACAGGCTGACCGGATAGCTGGCGAGAAGTCCAGACGGGTCGAAGGGCTGACCGGACGTCTGGCAGGTGAATAAAGGTAAGTCACTGGAAGGGAGTGACTGTGAGAACGCGTTCCCGGGAAGGAAACATTAGGCGTCGATCCGGCTTAGATCCATTTCGGATATCTAAGTCGAGATCATGACTAGATTCCGGTCTCGGAAAGATGGAATCTAAGTCATAATCTTCTTTGATTAAAGTATAAACTGTGCTAACATCTTATTTTGCAGGATATACATATTGTTTGCCTCGGACTAACTCTTTCTTGCAGATAAAGGACCTTCTGGAGAAAAAGTGGTTCGGGCGCCCGGGAGACAATTTCTATCCCTGGCGTGCGTCGACACGTGGAGCTCGTTGGTTGGGCGGGCTACGTCACACCAGGACGCCCGGAAGGGATCCAGACGCCCCGAGCATTCTATAAAAGGAGGGTCAGAGGGGAGCTTCAAAATACAACTGAAAAAAAGAGATCTTCTACTGCTTGCTCTGCTGCTCTGCGCTCCTACGACGCTAACGAAGCTCCGACAACACACGTTTCTCTTTTCGATTCATTCCATTGTCGGTATTGCTGTCATTTTCATTAGCTTTTTCTGTACTTAGTTTGTAATAAAATTCGAATTGCTAGTGATTGCCCACCGAAAGCGGTCAACGACCGCGGGCCTTGGAGTAGGAGTCGACACAGGCTCCGAACCAAGTAAAATTGGTTTGTGTTAGTATTGTTTTTCTATTTCCGCTGTGTTTATACTCGAACGAATTTTTATTCGATATTCACCCCCCTCTATCGAACGTCTACGATCCAACAGTAGCCACTTCTACTATGGAGATACAGTTGGTAGCATGCTTTGAAGCATTCAATCACGAGATTTGGCTGCAAAACTTCATCACAACATTGTAGATCGTTGATGGCATTGACAGGACACTAAAGATCTACTGTGATAATAAAGCCGTAAAACTTTATGCCAAGAATAACCATAGTTCATCGAAGTCCAAGAACATCGACATCAAGTTTCTAGCGGTTAAAGAAAGAGTTCAAAGTCGTTAGGTCGTGATAGAGCACTTGAGCATAGATTTCATGTTGGCTGATTCACTCACCAAAGGCTTGATACTTAAGGTGTTTTATACACATATTGTGGATATGAGAGTCCTTCTTATGGAAGAAGAATTCATCTAATAGAAGTCTGTATTTATTTATTACTCTATATTTGATAATAAAGAAAAATATTTTATTTTGATTATTGTACATACTTAAAGTTTAAAATATTCATGGGATTTTATTTGTTTATTGGACACTCTAAAATACAATATCATGATTTATTGATGTTGTTTAGTATTTGGTGTTTATAAATATGATATATATTTCATTTAGGAATTATAAGATTTAGATCATAATTTGTCATTTTAGTTTAGGATACAATATTTGCAAATATGATTAGACCCTTTTAGGTCACTTAGGACAATTTGAAAATTGACATGTATTGATCACATTTTATGTAATTTCTATTTTACACAACCACATCTTGATATATGTCATTAATGATATTTGTATTGTGATTACTGTTGGGGCTTGTTACTATCATATACAATAGGAATTACCTCTTTCGTTATATACTAATGAAGTTAATGAACCAAATTATTAACAGGGATCTCTTGTACACATAAAGTATGATATCAATTAAAAGTTACATTCATGTGTTGTCTATAATTACATATATCCCAAATGGAAGATTGTTATATTTAATATCTTTTAAGGTTGACTCACATGTGATTTAAGAAATTTACGATATCGAAACTTGTTAAGTGATCTAACTTAAGGTTATTGCGTTTCAGATTGTTAGAAGTGGGTTTAATGTATAGAAGAATCTTTTAGCCCAATTTATTATTATCTATGAGCTGATAACGGATTGGATTCCTATATAAAGGGAAGGTCCCCAAGGGTTTAGGGTAATCTTGACAGAGTAATTGGTTCCCCATTAACCTAGAGCTTTTCGACGCTATCATCCCCTAAGCCCCTTGGAAGACTTTTTTTTCTGCTAAATTTTATTTCATAAGGATCAAAACAACGACACTAAAGATAAAGAATAACTCTTCAATCAGGTTCCTTGTCTATTATGCTTTCTTATATTATGTTATATCCTATTTTACATTAGAATTAGATTTTTTTTTTTTTTTATTCAAATTCTTATTTCGATTCTTTAGAATTCCTGCAACTTATGTTTTAAGCGAATTAAAAAAAAACTACTGTAACTAATACAGACCTACCTAAATTTATTAAATATTTAAATGAAATATTATACCTAAAAAATTAATTTTATAGTATATGCATTTTTAAGTAAATAAAAAATTAAAAGAACATCTCTATTTGATTGTCAAAAGAACATATTTCAAACTTTTTTTAAAGATGCTTTTGATTTTTTATCCACTTTTAAAACCCTATGTATATCGTATGCCTGAACCTGTTTCTGTCCAATTAATCAATTAAATATAATTTCAGTTATCTATTACATAATTTTTTTTACCAAATATATCACTGCCCAGTTGAATTCGTCGTACCAGTTTTTGTCAAAATCGGGCAGGATCGATCGGATTGAACTGAAAAAAATCATGACGCGTCCAGATAAGTTCCACAGCAACCAATGAAATAGACGTGTGTGTTTTGTGGGCAGGACGAAGACTGCATCAGCCATTAAATGTTCATTGTTGGTATCCAGAATCTTCACACGAAGGCGTCCTCTCTCTCTCTCTCTGTGATGCTGATTCAGATAAGGATAAATTCTGGCGGGGCCCTGAGGGTGAGGCGGGGGCCCTGAGGACGAGGATTTTGCCTTTTGCTACATTGCCACAGATAAGGATAAATTCTTTTAGCTGGTATCGGACTGTATAAACATAACGAATTGTTTTCAGAAATTATTGATTGGACGAAAATCCACTAGAAAATATATATCTCTATATCTTACCTTGTAATCATCTCGTGTCATCCTCAAGTTTGGTCGATGGCATTTCCCTCTCCCACTACAAGACATCCAGTAATTTCAGAAGTATGTGCCCGGGTGTGGTCCCCGGTTGCAGGACATGTCAAACGTCCGTGGTACTCGAATAATTCGTGATGCTGAATCGCTTGTATGATCCATATGTGCTTTTTTCAATGTAATTGGTGACATGTATGTAGGATCGGACCGCCCATCTTCCATTAATCATATCATAAAATTAAGTTGGATAGCCGAGTTAAAAAACAGAGGGTGGGATAACTTTTATATAATTATTGATTTCGATGGAATGGCCATATGACGACAAAAGCCTTGGATTCATTATGTATGCAAGTATGGAAGGGAACAACGTCAAATGGAAAAGGTACTGGCGTTTGTTTCTTCCAGGCCGCCACCAGCCACACGCCATCTGTTGTGGACGAACCAGATATCAATCTTCCACTTTTGAGGAGAGGATTCAAAATAGGCACTGAGTGTGAAATCTCGTTGCAGCTTTTAATTACCTTTAGCAAATGGATCTACCGAAAGTTGAGAAGACACTTAACTCGGAATGTGATTCTATTATTGATGTAATAAAGACTCCGTGTTATTTTATAATACAGAGAGTATTAGTGTCGAATTAGGAAAAGGATTTTCGATGTTGATCCTCCAACATTTAAGTTAGTACTTAATTATAATAAAGAGAATAGTAAATAATAGTAGGGAGCATGTGGAATAATCAGACATCACATACTTCCGTCTATAGATAGAGACTCCCTTTTATAATATATGTCATTGTAGTGCCTAAGCATGCATCCCAAAATATATACATGTTTTCCAAAGTTTTCTAAAAAAATAAGTCGAAAAGTATCTCTGACATATTTTTCGAAACGAACATGCAAATCTCTGTGATGTGATAGGCTAGAAGCATCTAAAGTACGATTTATCCGCTGAATATTCTCTGTTGTTGGAGGCACAAACTTCCAAAAGAGCACGGTAAGACCTGTATATGGATCCTGTTGTAGGTCGACCAGAGGCCACTCAACCGGAATGTCACCAACTCAGTTATGCAGAGTGGAGCTACCGACCTGTTCTTCACTCGGCTTTACTGTTGTCGGAAAGGCGCCTTGTGTCTGATCGGACCTAAGCTCTGATCGAAAAAGGCGGTGGACTGGGTAACTCAATTGCGAAGGGCGGTTGCTCAGATGGTCTGGTCAGCCTTTCCCGTCCGACCGACTCTCAAGGCCCACTCGGCCAACCTTGCCTGATCCGCAATCCACTATCTCGTAGTCCACCCGACCATACAACTTTAACCGTTTGACTTTGATCTTTACGTTAGCCGATCTTCATTGCTTTGACACACTTTTGGAGGGTCCATCTTTATCACTGTATCACAAACCTTCCCCTCAAATCTAGTCGAAGGATGCTGTAAGTCCGACTGACGGGACAATTAGTATTTTTTGCAACTCTTCTTCTCGACCGGACGTTTTGCTATCCGGGTCGCCGCTCGGCTTGCACTATAACTACTGTTACAACTCCTAAGGAAGCTGATATCTTCCCGGTTGGGAGACTCCGAGTTAACACCACTCGAATCAGACATGGACGACACTTAGCCGTTTATTAGCTCTTTTCTAATATCTTTCCTGAGCAGCCACCCATACTTGTAGTGCCTTTTAATTGCTGCTAACGTCACCCTAATTTCTTGGAAATCGTTCAAATCCTTTGTCATTAATGAAAAGCACGCCGAGCATGCTTTTTAATCATACTTCTGCTTATCATTTCCATTCCTCATTAATGCCACCTGTGATTCACCGCCATGTGCCGCGACCTTCTGTCGTCGACTATTTGATATGATAGATGACTGTTGGGATTCGATGTGATAGCTACATTTTCGAATTTTGATGGTCTTGATCAAATCTTGTTTTTCCAAGCCCTTGATCAGACAGCTCAGGATAATCGTCGATAGAGTTTTTAAAGCCTTTATTTCTCCCTTTGTCGTATCACCTTCGTCTTTGTCCTCCTTCACTTCCTTGCTCCTTACTCTCTGTTCATCGTCTGATATTCTTTTCCAGTAAGTTCTTTTTTCTTTTTCCTTTCGATCTCTGATGGCGCGCTCTTCTTCTCCTCCTCCTGCTATCCCGGGACTATGGTACACATCCACCTTGTCAGACTTCAATGGCAACGAGGTGGATCAAATGAAAATGACTTATCATATTCCTTCTGATTACCAAATCGATATCCCTTCTGCATATGACCATCCCCACATGCCTCCTGATGGCTTCCTCCCTTTCTTTAAGGACTAGTTGTATGCTGGTCTTCGCTTTCCAATACCTCCCTTCTTCTCCGAGGTTTGTAGATATTTCTATATTCCTTTGCAACAATTAGTATCAAACACGTTTAGATTAATGTGCAGGGTTGTAGTTCTTTTCCGATTGTATAGGATTCCTCTTCACCCTCACATTTTCTATTACTTTTATTATCTTAAACAGTTCGAGCCGGGTGTCTTTCTCTTTTAGGCTCGAGTGGGTGTTGTTTATTTTGATAAGATGCCCCATCTAATAAGGGTTGGAAGTCCCATTACTTTTATTTTCAACTCCCTGGCCGACCCATTTTTTTGACCAAGCTAGTAGATGGAGTTACCAAGCCCTCTCGAACTGGACAAATATCGATGGGAGCCAACCTACCTCCAAGTTGTAGCGCAGCTGACCGACATAAAATTTCACATACATAAGTTGTTGCTGAAGGAAGTCTTGTACATGTTCAGGCTGAGTCCCGTCCGATCCTAGATGCCCTACACTTTTGGTGAGCTGCTTTTCCTTCCCTTATTTTTGGGTCTAATTGTTTTTTCTTTTTTTTTTTTTACAGCAAAAGTGATGTTAAGGGCTTTACTTAGTGACTCAACTAAGTTGATTGTTGAAGAGCTGGAGACTCCCGGAGTTGTTGAGCTAGAGAGCCATGTGTTACTGCTGATCAAGACCTCGAAAGAGTAGACTGGCGAAGGAAAAGTAAGTCGAGTAGCAGGGAGTGATGCTGCTGCTAACACTGCGAGTTGCCTCTCGAGTGGCCCTCCTTGGTGCCTATATCGGTGCCTTCGGAGTCGACGACTTTCACAGAGCCATTGATCCAGCGCCAACGCCTCAAGAAGCTTCAAATGGAGGCTCTTGCCTGCTCTGCTACTTTCGTTCCTCAGACTTTTGCTGCTGCATCCGCACCTCGACCGTCTACCAAATGGGGTGAGAGCTCCCACTTCTATTGCTCCTGAGGGAGCAACCGGTGGGCCGACTCCCCCCTCTTCCAACCAGATGCGCTCCCTTTCTGAGCTGCCATTTGGCATGATTGTCATCCAACCTCTCTCTTATTTGGCATTGGTGTGGGCTGGCCTTACAACCCCTTTTTCCACCATTTATTCTGCTCCATTGTCTAAATCTAAGGGTAAGGCTAGCTCAGAGCCGATCAGCTCTAGTTCATACAGGCATGTGACGACCATCCTTAGATTGCCTATTGACGAATGGTGGTACCCTGAGATCTTGAGCAGCCACGCGCACCTGAATATAAAATAAGGATTCAGTCCGCTAGCCTAGACCTAGGCAGACGCCAGAGCCAAGGCGATGACCATCCCTCAAGATGAGTTGACTGATCAGTTCAGCCAAAACTCCACTAGGGTAAGTTCGTATATCATTTTTAAATTTATACTTTCCACTCGGCCTTATGTCGCCAATTTATTTATGTAAAAGTTTTGGGTGGATGGCTTGGCTCTCTGCCAAAGGCTAGCTCAGTTGGACCACGAGCTCAAGTAGGTGCAAATAGTGGGCAGAGACTCGGGCACTTCCCAAGTTTTGGTCGAACGCCTAACTGCAGAGACGACGCAATTAAAGAAAGACTTGGAGAAGCAATCCAAGCAACTTCTTGATTCGATCGGGCCTTGACCATGGAGAAGGACAAAAATCATGACTAAGCCGTCGAGCTAGAGAAGCTTAGGAAATAAGCTCACAATTTTGAGGCGAATATCAGCTCAACAAATGCTTAGAAGCTTAGGTCCATAGAAGACCTCGACATCAAGAATAACAAGATTTGGGGCTTGATGAAGAAGTTGGAGGAGGTGGAGGCTACCTTGGCCGCAGGTCAAGTTGATCGCACGACCTAGTAGGCGAGCCATGAACTCCAGCTTGGCGAGCACAAAAGAAAAATCGACGAGAAAGACGCAGAGCTGTGATCACTAAAGGCCGAACTTACTAAGTATAAGGAGGAGGAGCCCGACTTGTTGAAAGCCCACGGGGTGGAATATCTCCGCTTAAGGGATTTCAACCAGATGCTGACTGATCAAACCATCAAGCTGTTTGGCTATGACATTGGGACTATCAAGAAGATAAAGGAGGGTGACTATCTCTACATTGAGGTTCATCCATCCTTTATAAAAAAGATGCTCCTCGATGATGTTATAGCCGACCTGGCATAGTTATCCATTAAGTTCATTGGTAGTTCTTTGTAAGAAACTTTGTAAAACTCTTCTAAGTTTAATGTAATGCATGCCCGTTCTGCATCTCAGAGTTTTCGTTCTATGGATGCACTAACTTATAACTTCTCCTTTTAATTTTTGAGATTTAGCTCTCTCGATCTACTCGAGAAATACAGAGTGCGAGAGCTAAGCATGTTTATAACTCGACTGAACGACGCAAGAGTCTGGGACACTTAGTGCGAGAGCAATCTCGCTTATAACTTGGCCGAATAACTTGAGAATCTGCAAGCGTGAGAGCAAGCTCACTTATAACTAGACCGATCGGCGCGAGAGTCTGGGACACTTAGCGTGAGAGTAAGCTCGCTTATAACTCAGTCGAATGACGCGAGAGTCTGGAAGCGTGAGAGTAAGCTAACTTATAATTCAGCCGATTGGTGCGAGAGTCTAGGACACTTTGCGTGAGAGCAAGCTCACTTATAATTCGGCCGAATGGTGCGAGACTCTAGAAGCGTGAGAGCAAGCTCACTTATAACTTGGCTGATCGGCGCGAGAGTCTGAGACACTTAGCACGAGAGCAAGATCGCTTATAACTTGACCGAACGACTCAAGAGTATGGAAGCGTGAGAGTAAGCTCACTTATAACTTGGTCGATTGACATGAGAGTCTAGAATACTTTGCATGAGAACAAGTTTGCTTATAACTTGGTCGAACGACGTGAGAGTCTGGGACACTTAGCATTAGAGCAAGCTCGCTTATAGCTCAGCTGAACAACTCGAGAGTCTGGAAGTGTGAGAGCAAGCTCACTTATAACTCAGTCAATCGACACGAGAATCTGTGACACTTAGTGAGAGAGTAAGCTCGCTTATAACTCGGTTGAATGACATGAGAGTCTGGAAGTATGAGAGCAAGCTCACTTATAACTCGGTCGATCGGCGCTAGAGTCTGAAAGCATGAGAGCAAACTCACTTATAGCTTGACCGATTGGCGTGAGAGTCTGGGACACTTAGCATGAGAGCAAGCTCGCTTATAACTCGACCGAATGGCTCGAGAATTTAGAAGCGTGAGAGCAAGCTCACTTATAACTCGTTCGATCAGTGCAAGCATCTGGAAGCATGAGATTAAGATCACTTATAACTCAACCAATCGGCGCGGGAGTCTGGGACACTTAGTGAGAGAGCAAGTTTGCTTATAACTTGCCGAACGGCTCGAGAATCTGGAAGCATGAGAACAAACTCACTTATAACTCAACTGATTGGCACGAGAGTTTGGGACACTTAGCGCGAGAGCAAGCTAGCTTATAACTCGGTCAAACGACGCGAGAGTTTGGAAGCATAAGAGTAACCTCACTTATAACTCAGTCGATCGATGCAAGAGTCTAAAAGTGTGAGAGCAAACTCACTTATAACTCGGTCGATTGATGTGAGATTCTGGGATAGTTTGTGTGAGAGCAAGCTCCTTTATAACTCGACTGAACGACTAGAGAGTCTGGAAGAATGAGAGAAAACTCATTTATAATTTGGCCGATCGGTGCAAGAGTCCAAAAGCGTGAGAGCAAGTTCACTTATAACTTGACTGATCCACGCGAAAGTCTAGAACACTTAGCATGAAAGCAAACTGGCTTATAACTCGACTAAACAGCTTGAGAGTCTGAAAGTGTGAGAGCAAGTTTATTTATAACTCAGCTAATTGGTACAAGAATCTGGAACACTTTGCGCGAGAGAAAGCTCTCTTATAACTTGGTCGAACGGTGCGAGAGTCTGGAAGCGTGAGAACAAGTTCACTTATAATTCGGTTGATCAGCACGAGAGTCTAGGACACTTAGCATGAGAGTAAGCTTGCTTATAACTCGGCTGAATGACTCAAGAGTTTAGAAGCGTGAGAGCAAGCTCACTTATAACTCGATCAATTGGCGCGAGAGTCTAGCAGCGTGAGAGCAAGCTCACTTATAACTCGGCCGATAGGCGCGAGAGTCTGGGACACTTAACGCGAGAGCAAGCTTACTTATAGTTCAGCCGAATGACTCGAGAGTCTGAAAGCGTAAAAGTAGGCTCACTTATAACTCGGCCGATCGGTATGAGAGTCTGAGACACTTAGCTTGAGAGTAAGTAGCTTATAGCTCGGTCGAATGACGCGAGAGTCTGGAAGCGTGAGAGTAAGCTCACTTATAACTCGGTCGATCAACATGAGAGTCTGTAAACATGAGAGCAAGCTCACTTATTACTCGACCAATCGGCACGAGAGTCTGGGACACTTAATGCGAGAGTAAGCTTGCTTATAACTCGGTTGAATGACTCGAGAGTTTGGAAACGTGAGAGCAATCTCACTTATAACTTGGCCGATCGGCGCAAGAGTCTGGAAGCATGAGACTAAGCTCACTTATAACTCAACCGATTGACGTGAGAGTCTGGTATACTTAACGCGTGAGCAGGCTCACTTATAACTCAGCCAATTGACGTAAAAGTCTGGGACACTTAGCGTGAGAGCAAGCTCGCTTATAACTCGACCGAACAACTCGAGAGTCTGGAAGCGTGAGAGCAAGCTCATTTATAACTCGGTTAATCAACTTGAGAGTCTGGGACACTTAGTAATTTTTCATTAAAATTTTTCTACATTCATAGAATAAATATTTTTACAATTTACATAAATTTAATACAAACTTACTACCTAGTCTGAAAGGGTTGTAGATGGTTTATGGTCCATAATCGGTCCAAATTCCTCCCATTCTCATCTTGCAGATAATAAGATTCCAAGCTGAGCCTTTGTGTCACTTTATATGACCTCCACCATTGTGGTTCTAGTTTGCTGACTTTACCGACCGGCTTGATTCTTTTCCATACCAAATTACTAACCTAAAATGATCTTGGAGTAACCCTTCTATGTAGTTCTACTTCATTCTTTGTCGATACGCCATTAGCTGAACCGTTACTTTATCTCTGATTTCATCTACTAAGTCCAACTCCATAAGACATCGCTCAAAATTTTCTTCATAATTTAATTGTCTCCGATTGGTTGCAATGCATATCTCGACTGGAATGACAGCCTCTCATTCATACACTAAGTGGAATGGGGGTCAGGCCAGTGGCTTCCCAAGGCATGGTGCAATAAGCCCATAGCACGCTCGGTAGCTTATCGACCCAGCTTCCTCCAAGCTGGTTAAGTCGAGTTTGGAGTCCTTTGATGATTTCTTTGTTGGCGAATTTCACCTGACCATTGCTTTGAGGATAAGGTATAGATGTGAAGGCATGCATGATTTCATAGCTCACACACCACTCTTTAATCTTCCATCCTTGAAATTGCCTCCCATTGTCAAAGACAAGCTTGTGAGGGATGTCGAATTAGCAGATAATATTTTGTCATAAGAATTTGATAATTATCTACTTGGTTATCTTAGCGAGTGGTTCAGCTTCCATCCACTTAGAGAAGTAGTTCACGACTACGAGGAGAAATTTTTTTTGACCAGTCGCTATGGGAAAAGGTCCAGCAATATCCATGCCCCACTGGTCGAATGAGTAAGAGATAATGAATGCCTTCAACTCTTCCATAGGTCAGTGTGGTATGTTCTGGTATCTTTGACACGATAAGCAAGTGGCTAATGTTTAAGCTGCATCCATTTGTAGGGTTGGCTAAAAATATCCGGCCAATAAGATCTTTCGAGCCAACAAAAGTCCGCTCGGATGGTTTCCGCAAGAACTTTATTGCACTTCCTGTAGAATATACTGAATATCCTCCGATCCGATGCATAGACTCTCTTGAGTTATACTTATACAAGAGAGTGGAAGATCCACTATTAATGTGAACCACTTATACAAGAGAGTTTTCAGAATCGAACCACTTATAACTCAGGATCACTTATACTTATACAAGAGAGTGGAAGATCCATCCACATAGACTCTCCATGTTTCCTCTTGCTTAGGATTCTAGATTTCTGTTACAAAATCGGCTAAGGCTTGTGCTTTGATGGCTGATCTGGGCTGGTATTGTATATCAAACGCACTTAACTCTATTGTCCATTTAATTAGCCGCCTAGACACCTCAGGTTTGAACAAAACTCAGCCTAGTGTACTATTAGTTAATATGATTATGGGATAAGAGAGAAAATATGAATGTAACCGGCGAACGGCTAAAACCAGTGCACCAATTTCTCGAGATAGGTGTAGTGACATTTAGCATATTTTAATAAATAGCTCAAGGAATACACCGACTATTGTTCATGGCTGTCAGGTTGCTCTATTACCGACCCGATAGCTTGCTCTATGGAAGATAAATATATCCAGAGCAGCTCGCCAGCAGTGAGCTTTGTAAGTACAGGTAAAGAAGATAATTAAACTTTGAGCTCTTCTAGTACCTTATCACATTTGGTGTCCCATTGAAAATTGGTGGCTCGGCTCAGAATCTTGAAAAATGACAAGCTTCGATCGGATAAATTGGAGATAAATCTTTACAAGGTTGTAATTCATCCAGTCTGACGTTCAGCTTCCTTCAGATTGCATGGAGGGGGCATTGCTTGGAGTGCCTTTACTTTGCTCGGATTGACTTCAATTCCCCGCTTGATTACTATGTAACTGAGGAAACATCCGCTCTTGGCCCTTAATAAGCATTTGTTATAGTTCAACTTAACTCTGTATTTCTTCAAGGTTTGGCACAAGTCCTTGATATCTGCACAAAGATTAGCAGCCTAGAGGAATTTTATAAGCATGTCATCAATATAGACCTCCATGTTCCGGTCGATCTACCGCCGGAACACCTTGTTCATAAGTCTTTGATATGTCACCCCCACATTCTTTAGTCTGAACGGCATGACATTGTAGCAGTAAATCCCATCGACCGTGAGGAAGCTGACTTTCTCATGGTCCTCCTTGGTGAGCGGGACCTGATGATATCCTTGATATGCATCTAGCATACATATCAACTCACAGCCAGTGGTAGAGTCCACCACCTGATTTGCACAGCAAAGGGTAGTAGTCTTTTGAGCATGTCTTGTTTAGGTATGTAAAATCAATGCAAATATGCCACTTGTTTCCTAGCTTGGATACTAATACAAGTTTGGCAAGCCAGCTCGGGAACTGCACTTCCCGAATATGTCTAGCTTCGAGCAACTTTTCCACCTCCTCTAAGATAATTTGATTATGCTTCTCCCTGAAGTCCCTTTTCTTCTGTTTGACCGGCCGAGTGTCCATTTGGACGTTCAACTCATGTTGCATTATTGCTAGGGAGATCACCAAGAGCTTGTGGGTCATCCATGCAAATACATCATGACTCTGCTTTAAACAAGCCACTAACTTAGACTTCTTCTTAGGGCTTAGATCGATTGCAATGAACGTGGTGGCATCCGGTCAGCTGGGATGTATTTGTACTTCTTCTTTTTCTTCATAAACCAAAGTTGGGGAGCTTCCCGAATTGTGTTAACCTCCAGTTGCTGAGCTTTCTGAATATCTCAAGACTAGGCTCTTACAACCTCCACGTAGCATCTGCATGCCACAGTTGATAGCCTTTGACTTCGCTGACTGAATCGTCAACAGGAAACTTGATCTTCTGGAAAAACGTCGATACAACGGCTTGAAACTCATTCAACACTAGAGAATTACGTTGTACGTAGAAGACACGTCCACCACGATGAAGTTCGTCCGACATGTCCTCATGAGCTGCTCCTCCCCAAGATGGCCAACTGAACTTGGCAATCAACAACACCTCGTTGCCCGTAAAGCCATATAATGGAGTTGTCATGGGATGGAGTTCACTGCAGTCTATCTGGAGTTAATCAAATGCCTTCTTGAATATAATGTTGACCAATCTGCCCGTGTCAACAAAGGTCCAGTGGATGTTATAGTTGGCGATCATAACCTTGATAATTAAGGCGTCATCATGAGGGATCTCCACTCCCTTTAAATCTCAAGGACCGAAATTGATTTATGATCCTTGTGCTTTTTTCTCGTTGAACTCGACTGTATAAATCTCCAACCGTCTGACATGTGACTTTCGAGCCCGATTGGAGTCACTGTCGGTCGGGGCTCCTGCTATCATCTCGATGTCACCCCAGGTGGCGTTGTTGCGATTTCTTCCTCGCGGGCTAACGGGCATGGCCGCTCGGCAGATGCTCGGGTAGACATCTGATTATATCTATGTTGGGACAGTGGTAGGTGCTGCTTAGTAGGTGCATTGTCTTGATCGTGTTGCCTACCCGACCGGTGGTGATGGTGGCACTCGGGAGACGAAGATCAATGACGGAATCCTCGCTTGGGTTAAATAGTAACAGGTAACAGTCTTTCGTGTTGTGAGTTGTCAAGCGGTGGTAGGAGCAGAATAGCGGGGTCCACTATTAGGACTCAGGAAATCTTGCCTGTTCGATCTCCACATGCTAGATTACATGGATTCAGGGCTCTTGGTGTTGCTATGATGCACCCACTCGGGGTCCTTTTGATGGTAAATGAGCGTGAGTTGCACAACGTTCTAGGACAGAGTTTTTGATTCTCTATTAACCTAGAATTTTTTGGTATCGTCATCCCCTAAGTCTTTTGAAAGACCTTTTTCACTGTATCTTCTTCCATATAGATCAAGTCGACAACGCTAAGGATAAGAAATGACTCTTTAATTATATTTCTTATTTAATTTCTTATGTTATATTATATTTTATTTTATGTTAACATTAGATTTTTTATTTTTAGTTTTTTCTATTTGAATTTTTATTTCAGACTCTCTGGAATTCGTGTGGCTCAAGTTCTACAAGAATTACCATAAAAAACTACTGTAACTAATAAAAAAGGCCTATCTAAATTTATTAAATATTTAAAAGAAATATTCTACTTAAAAAAATAATTTTATAGTATATGTATTTTCAAATAAATAAAAATTAAAAACATCTCTACTTGAATGGTCAAAAAGAACATATTTCAAACTTTTTTTTTAAAGATGCTTTTCATTTTTATGCGTTTTTTAAATCCCTATGTATATCTTGCGCCTGAACCAGTAACTGTCCAATTAATCAATTAAATATAATTTCAGTTATCTATTACGTAATTTTTTTTACCAAATATATCAATGCCCAGTTGAAATTGTCATACCAGTTTTTGTGAAAATCTTTCTCAGCCAATGCTATCCAGAATCTTCACATAAAGGCGTCCTAGGATAAATTCTTTTAGCTGGTATCGGACTGTATAAACATAACAAATTGTTTTCAGAAATTATTGATTGGAGGAAAATTCACTAGAAAAAAAGATATATATCTTGTAATCATCTCGTGTCATCCTCAAGCTTGGTCGATGGCAGTTCCCACTCTCACGACAAGACATTCAATAATTTCATAGGTGTGTGCCTGGGTGCGGGCCCCAGTCGCAGGACATATCAAATGTCCTTGGTACTGACTATTCGTGATGCCGAATGGGCCATGGCTCGTAGAATTCTGAGCACGTCTCCTCTATATTCTTGTCATCTGTCCTAATAATTAATAATTATTTATAACTTATCTTTTTTATATTAATTTAAGGATGAATTGATAGATATATTGTGAGATTTTTGCCATAGAAATAACTCATAAATTTCACAACTGAAAATAGATTCATAAGAGCATACTGATCACCTTTAAAATTAATCATATCATAAAAACAGGATAAAAAACAAAGGGTGGGATAACTTTTCTCTAATTATTGGTTTCGATGGAATTGGTATGACGACAAAAGCCTTGGATTCATTATGTAAGGAAGGAAGGGAACAACGTCAAAGGGAAAAAAGGTACTGGCCTTTGTTTCTTCCAGGCCACCAGCCAGCCACACACCACCTGCTGCGGACGAACAAGAGATCAATTTTCAAGTTTTGAGGAGAGGATTCAAAATAAGGACTGTGAAATCCGGTTGCAACTTTTAATTACCTTTAGCAAATGGATCTACCGCCACCTTCTTCGTCGGTTCGGCTTGTTTCCAATCTGGAGAGATCTGTACATGAATCAAAATCGAGTTAAAAAACCTCGGCCTCGATGCGATCAGCTTAGACAAGGAAAAAGGGCACAAAAGTCAAGCATGAACGAAAATTTGAAAAAAAAAAAAAACTGAATGACTTACAATTCACAAACCTTACATTGGGAGGAAAGCCATTCAGGTTGTAGACCACAAAAGGATTTTAGTTACGGATCCTATCTAAAAGTTAGAGATGGTACGTTGAGTAGATGACTATAATATTGATCGGATGAAGATCTCTGGATGGGATTGAAGATACTTGATTGGTGCGCTGAGCTCCCTACATACACTCAAACGAGCGAACAGAATGTCAGCGTCAAAAACTAGGAAAGGGGTCCTTGGCGAAGATCCTCCGACACTCAAGTCAGTGTATGCCCGGGCAGGAAGTAGAACAATAGTAATGAACAACAAGATGCGCGCTTAGTGTAATAAAGTGCGTGTCCCTCACCATCAAAGATGACCCCTGTTTATATATCACCTCTGTAACCTTCGTAATTATGACATGACAGAGAATATTGAGTATCAGAAGTTGTTGAGCAACGGATCATATGCATCCTGGAAGGCGTATAACCAGTTTGAGGAATCTTACGCTATCCGTGTGCATCTTTTTTGTAACTGACGCCATTAAGAAGACGGTTGAATGAATATGCTGTCACAATGTGTCGGCTAAGGGAAGGATAATCGCCTCCGAAGAAGGTTCCCTGGACTTGCATCATCCTAGAAGAATATTTTCTGAAAGACGATTCTTATTCTCTCACAAGTTGTTAGGATTCTCTGACAATGCTGTTCCCTGAGTATATCTCGGCTGGGCGTTGACTTGACAGGGTGAATAATAGATGGAACCTTGAGTCTGATAAGGTTGGCTTGCACTCTGCACTGCTCTGATATATCACAACAACAAAAACTGCAAACGACAACACCCCTACGACAACGGTTTTAAGAGAAAGCATTGCGTATTTGCTCAAAGACAACGGTTTTTGTCAAAACCGTTGTCTTTGAACTCCCTATTAAATATAAAAGACAACGGTTTTGGCAAAACTATTGTCATTGAGCGTTTTTTTTAAAACGACAACACTTTTTACAACGGTTTTATAAATCGTTGTCTTTATCCGCGTTTTTAGCGACTACGACAACAGTTTTGAAAAAACTGTTGTAATTAAATTTGGTCATTTTCCCGCTCGCTGTTTTCCTTTCCCTCGCTGCTTTCTTTTCGGCGCCGTGTTTTTCCCTTCGTGCTCCCGAACCTAGCCACTTTACTTTCTCCTTCTTCGCGATGGAATCAATGAACTGGTGGGAGGCGACTCCGGCCTCCGCTCCCTACCTCCCTTCTTCCTCCACGACCCCAACACTGTCCATAGCTCCAATCGCCTTTTTGTAACAGAAGCTTCTCGATATCTCTCAAATCCCTTCCCCCTCCGTATTTTTTGTCGCATTCCCATTCCCACAGCCACGACCATCTCCCCCTCTCCCAGCCTCCATCGTTTTCCTCTCATCGTGCTCCGAAAGATGGCGATCTGACCCCAGCTATGGTCCGACCCCAACCTCTTCTCTCACCTCCTGAACGCCTGCTGCCTACTCCCTTCGCCGCGCTCCCTCCGCCTAGGCCTTCAGCTCCACGCAATCATAGCCATCGTCGGTGCTGCCTCTTTCCACCGCTTCACTGGAAACCACCTTTTCCACATGTACCTCAAACTTGGCCGAGTCCCCGCCGCCCGCGTCGTGTTTGACGCAATGGCGTGTCGAAACGTGATGTCCTTCAACATCCTCATCGGCGGCCTCATCCACAACGGGGACATCAACGCTGCCCGCAAGCTGTTCGATGAAATGCCAGAGAGGAACCTCGCTACCTGGAATGCCATGATTGCCGGGCTGGCTCACTTCGAGCTCGACGAGGAGGGACTCGAGTGCTTCCTGAGGTCGAGGAGGGAGGGCCTGCGTCCCGATGAGTTTGGTTTGGGGAGCACCTTGCGATGCTGCGCCGGATTGAAGGATGCAGGTTCTGGTCGCCAAATCCATGCCTTCGTGGTTATCAATGGGTTTGAGCAGGACATGTGTGTTGGGAGCTCTCTAGCTCACATGTACATGAGAAGTGGTCATCTTGAAGAAGGAGAAAGGGTTCTGAGAGGATTGCCTTTCCTCAATGTGGTCTCTTGCCATACTGTGATTGCAGGAAGAGCACAAAATGGGGACCCTGAAGGGGCCTTCCACCATTTCATCCTCATGAAGAATGTCGGATTGTTGCCAGACCATGTAACCTTTGTTAGCACCATTTCATCCTCTGTTCTCTTTTACAATTTTCATGTTTTCTTTTTCACATTTTGTCAATCTTTAATCAGATTTCTTTAATGGAGAAGTTAATATACAATCTTTGACACCGAAAGCGAAGGTATGATACTCTTCTTACCAGTTCTTTTCGAATCTTATGGCTATCTATGCTGCTTGTTCATATTAAATCACTGTTACAGTTGCTATTTTTATGCCTCTGAATCCAGGAAATTAGAAGAACAACAGCAACAGGAAGGTCCTGACTTCTCCCATTACAATTCGAGATTACGTACAATCTTGAAACCCCATACGAGTTGACACGTGTTTAATATGCCAAGATGAATTGAGATAGGTTTTACTCATTTAATTCTTTCTCATTGAGTTTTTTTTGTACTTTTAATAAACTATATCAATTTAGATAGTTAAAGTAGAGATGATTTTTTTTTTTCCTTTTTTACTTCAGTGCATGTTGAGAAAAATTCATATTAAGTTTTACTCGTATAATTTTCTTCTACTTAATTTGTATAGTTTTAAAATAAGATTATAATAATTTGACAATCAATTGAATTATAATTTTGGAAAACAAGTTAAAAAACTTTTAAAAAATCTGCTTGATGTGTGTTGAAGCATGCCGAAGCACGTCAAGGGTCAACACAACACACTCATTGACATGAACTACACAAGTGGCACATGATAGGTTATCTGTGTTGATCAATATTGGATTCTAAATTGATCGGAATGGTACATGTCATGTTGACCAGTCTAGCACAACATGAGATTTCAAGCCGTGGCTACTTTGATCTTATTTCTCCATTGAACTTTGTGTATGACTATTTCCAATAATATTTAAATACCATCACAAATTTCTGGTTGTTTTTACATTACAATTGACATTTTCTGAAATATGAAATGAACTTATGGCAAAGATTCACACTGGAAATTATCAGTTTTTTTTAGCAATTTGAAAATTATAAATTGCCTTTAGTTCTTAACTTTCCTGGAGTACGACTATTCAGCAAACTAACTTTAAGGTTAAGTGATTGCCTCATCTGATCATTTTTGTTTTTTTAACAACACTAGATTGGAGGGGAGTTGATGGACTACATCATCATACTTCATGGTTCCAAAGCAGTTAAGACATTTTGCAGCCGGATGGATTTTTCTCTAGGTGCTGGTCTTAGTGCTGCAGCAGGGCCTATTGGTAGAGTCTTGGAAGCAGATCCAAGAGCTGGAGATAAAGGGTCAGGCATGTGTTACACTTACAGTTGTAGCAAAGGTAACTACGTTGCAAGAAAGATTTGATAGACTTATTCATTTGCTGCTCTTGCTGTTGAATTGTGCCATATGATTGTACTTATTCATCTTGGCATATTAGGTACAAATTGCTAGTGAACATTGAAGATATCACACCTTTTTATGAGTTGGAGTTAATATCTGCTAATTGTCTGGTTGCTTATATGTGGTAAGTTTTCGCATCACTCATTTTTTTCATTTTATTTGTATTAGCATACTAACATTTTTTTTTGCTTGAATGGAAGGTTTCTCTTCAAAAAGATGAAAAAAGAAAAAAAGGTTGATAAGTTCAGATTTGTGGATCCACAAACACTTCCAGTACATGTGGTAAGTTTTCGCATCACTCATTTAATCTATATGCATGTTAGTGATTGCTTGAGAATAATGAAATGAAGAGCTTGTAAAGGCATTTTGTGTATGATCCATAGTATATTGATATACAAAACATCTATATACTGCAGTTTGATTTCTTAATAGTTTGCTCTATATACTTTTGCTTGGATGAGCAGTGCAAATTACCCGTGAATTGCAGGTGCATTGCAGCTAAATTTGTTAGATTTTCTCTTTGTATTGATGAAATGGAATGAAAAATCTATTTTTCCAGCTAGAATGTAGTGAATGTTATAGCTCTTAATCTACACTTATTTGATTGACACTTTGGTTCTTTTAGGTGTCCTATGTAATTATTAAAGTTGTGCGTATGTGATTTCTATTTTGAGGAATTTATGGAATTGTTTTAGCTCTACAAACAATTCACCCTACCATAACTCATCATGATGATCCAATTCTTTTTGTTCAAGTTTTAATTGGAAGATTTTGAACCTATGTTTTTTACTTTCACTTATGCGGCTTTTGTCATGGGTCTGTTTATTGCAGATCAATTTGCAGCTCCTGGCAACTTGTTACTTGCAAAATGGAAAAGCATATTGTGCATACCAAATTCTCAAAGGTAATGCAGGTTGGAAAATGACACAGAAAATTACATGAATATATTGTTTCAAGATGTTAATGGATGTAATGCACTTTGCATGGATTCTATTGATCTTGGATCATAGTTCACTTAAATAATGTTAGCTGCATGCAGTGCTAATTATTTAGTAAACTATGCTAAGCTAGGTATCAGTGCTCCTAGTAGATTCCATGTACTGTTATTCTCTAATAAACACCTCTTTTTGTTTCCTTCATTTGGTTTGTTTTTGCCTTCTATGCACTACAGATTGGTTAATTACATTCTCCTTTTGGAATTCTGGAATTTGATAAGTTTTGTTAAATTTTTCTCTTGCAGGTCGGGCAATGTGTGAGGCTTGAGTTTTTTTGATGCAAGAAGTGAACTTTGTTAGGATGTAGCTTGCCTTGCTAATTTGTAAATTAAAAGCCATATGGAGAACAACAAATGAAAAACATGTGATTTAATGTATATGGAGAACAATAATGGAAAACATGTGTATTTTGATGAGTAACAACTCATTTTGTATATTTTTGTATATGTGGCTACAAGATGAATTATATATGGATGTTTATTTTGGATTTAATGTAGTAAATATTTAGTTTTGTATTGGTGGTTTGCTTATACTAAAATAAGATTGGTTGTTTGGTATTAATGAACATTAAAGACAACAGTTAAAAATGTTGTAAAAACAAGGTAAACCACAACGAAATTTTTTTTGTAAAAAGTGATAAAAGACAACGGTTTTATCCGTTGTAAAATATATTAAAACTGTTGTAAAAAAAACAAAATATGTCAAATATTATCTACCACAACCGTTTATATCTGTTGTAAAAAAAGTCTACCACAACGGCTTATTTCTGTTGTTGAAATTATCTACCACAACGGTTTTAAAACGTTGTTGTATCCTTCGTAGCCAAATTTTGAGCATATATACAACAACGGATAAAAACCGTTGTCAAATGTCTACAAAGACAACGGATTCAAAACCGTTGTCGTAGGGCCATACATTCTACAACACCCTCAGTTACAACGGTTTTTTCACCCTACGACAACGGATAATATCCGTTGTCGTTTGCAGTTTTTGTTGTAGTGTATATGTATGGTAATGCTGGAGATCTGAATAAAATACCATCCTATTATTGGGGTTGCTCGAATACATGCTGGGTGTCTGGAGATCTGAGTGGAATACCGTTCGGTTCTTAGGGCCGCTCGAATATATGATGCATGTCTGGAGATCTGAGTAAAATACCGTCTGGTTCTTAGGGTCGCTCAAATATATGACGGGCATATGGAGATCTAAGTGAAATATCGTCCGGTTCTTAGGGTTGCTCGAATATATGCCAGTGTTTGAAGATCTGAGTGAAATAATAGAATTGGTCCCTTGAGCTCAGACGACCTTATGGTCGTCCTGCCGTATACAAGGCTGCTCGTCTTCTAATGAATGGAGAGGTAAGTCCCTAGGGACTAGACCAACCTTTTGGCTAACTGGGGACTAGTCCCTAATCACTAAGGTAATATCTCGAGCCATTCAGATTCAATCGGGTCATTGACTGTACCTAGGACTGAGATGCTCATTCCTAAGGCAAAATCGACCGTCCCTAAATTGGGGACCTTAGTACTGGATGAGAGGCTGAGCTTTATCCAAAGGTGACCCATTGACTGCCACCTTTCCTTGATTTGAACCTCTACCTCACCTTGACTTCGCCTTCCACATCAACCTGATGTTCTCATTTAACACCTCATATCACTAACCTTCCCTTCAAGTCTAGTTGAAGGAGGCTAGTAGCCGACTAACTAGACCCGAGTGTTCTTTTTGTTGGATCGAGTCACACGTGAGAGGAAGGTGAATCATGTAATTTTTTTAAAACTTTTCTTTTCTTTTCAAATTTAAAAGCAAAGTATGCAATGGAAAACACAGAAATAAAAAACACAAGTTAGAAGACAAAATCAGACACGGTCGATTTACATGGTTCAGAGCCTTCGATGACTCCTACTCTAAGACCCAGGTCCCACGGACCTATCAATGGGTAATTCACTAAACAACCTCTTCTGGTGCCCCGGAAAAGAAAGAAAGACAGAACAAGTGCAACACACTGCACTTGTCCTTTTTGCAGATAAGTAAGTACACACATTATAAGTTTGTTACCTAACACCTCTAAAGATTGTCAGATTAGGCTCGGTGTCGGTTGGTTCCTCGGCAGTAGTCGGGCGCAACAACATCATAGCAGAGTCACAGCAAGAAGCCAGAGTAGTTGGAACCTCAAATGGACGCGTAGAAGCTCATATGGAAGTTGTTGTTAAAGCTTAGGTTGAAAAGCCCTTATAAGGGCTGTGGAAGGCGCCTTCAAAGGTCTTGAAGGTGCCTCCAATGCGCAATTCTGATCCTGAACAAGCTGACCCTTATCCGCGATGAGGTCTAAATTTTATCTTACGGAAGGCGTCTTCCATGCATTGAAGGTGCCTTCTATAAACAGTGTCAAGGCACCATCCACTGCTTGAAGGCGCCTTCCATCCCCTGGAAGGTGCCTCGGGTATTGTGTTGGAGGAATCCTAATGGTCCGCGGGACCATGTGTTTTGGTGGTTGGGCAAAGAGTTTAAGTTAGGTTTACCCTCGTTATTTGATATGTGTACTTGAGTTGTGTAGGACTGCAGGTGACACATGTGACTCAGGTTGACGGCTTCGGGTCCGGTGAAGGATGCAACATCCGAGGGACCGTGGACAAGGCAACAAGGACAAGGGCCGATGGAAGTGACTTCGAGGCATACGCGAAGGATGACATTGGGGACGAGCCGTGGGCTTGGATGCATCCGAGGGACGAGAGCCAAAGGAAGTAGGCTTAAAGGCAAGTGGTCAAAGTTGCAAAGAAGAGTCAAGTGAGTCGTGAGGGTCTGAGTGCTGAGAGAAATGTACTCGGGATGGGAACCCTAGATTTAGTGTTGTACCAGTCGACTGGTATTAGGACCAGTCGACTGATGGTGAGCACAGAGAGCTTCTGTGCCCAAAACGGCTGGGACTAGTCGACTGGTCCAGGGACCAGTCGACTGATATATAGCCGTTGGAGTGCCGTTGGGCTGGCACCAGTCGACTGGTGCAAGGACCAGTCGACTGGTAACGGGCAAATCAGCTTGCTGATTTCTTCCAAGCTCTATAAGAAGAAGCTTGGGATGGCCGGCCAAGATGACGAAATTAGACTTGGTTAAAGCCTAATTAGTAGTCACCAAAGTGCTCAAGGTCTCTTGTGTCTAAGTGTTCTTGGTTGGTGTTGTGATGAGTTTTCTCCACCCACAAGGAGTTGCTTGAGTAGCCGGAGTTTGTCGGGGGCTAATCCACTGAAGGATCGGGATCATCCACCTTACGGACAGCCGTGGAGTAGGAGCATTATCTCCGAACCACGTTACATCGAGCGTGTTAGCGTTTATATTCTTATTTGTTTCTAATTGCTTTAGTTTTTGTATTTCCGCTACGCACTAACCTTTTGTAGAGAAGAAATCGATTTGGGGGGTGACCTAGCTATCCAACCCCACTTCAAGCCGGCCACCGATCCTCCATCAAGTGGTATCAGAGCAAAGGTCGCACTTCACCAGACTAATCGCCGAGAAGAGCAACTACAAGAAGATGACCGACTTGATTGAACCTCCAAAGTTTGAAGGAGGAAGCCTTGGGGACATCACATTTTGGATGATGAAAATGGACGTCTTCTTCAACACAGATTGGGACATCATGATGGTGGTCAAAGAGCCGTTTGAAGTCCCGAAAGATAAGAAAGGGAAGAAGCTCCGACCACGACATTGGACGGAGGAGAAAACCTCACGATTGAAGGCAAATGACAAGGTAATATCAATATTGATTGAAATTTTGCCTTCTAACGTGATAAGTCATGTAGGTGAATACAAGAACACCCATGAGTTATGGAGCAAAGTGAAGAAATTTTCATGGGAGGAATTCTTGCCTACACAAGAAGAAGAAGAAAAATCTGAAGAAAGTGATGAAGTGGTCCAAGAGGAGAAGAAGGACCAATCGGATGTGGAGGCCAAGGAGATGGGCTTAGTAGCTCAAGAAGAGGAGGAGAAGGATGAAGAAAGGTCATCCACAAGTGTGGATGAGGAAGATGAGATAGCATCTACATCCTCAAGGGTTGAATAAGAATCCAAGACAAATGAAGAAGAAATCTTGGAAGAAGTCAACCTTGTGAGCACCTCCACCGAAGCGAAGTCAAAAGACCATATCATTTGCTTCGAGTGCAATGAGAAGGGACACTACAAGAGTAGGTGTCCTTTTGGTAAGAAAGAGGTAACTCCTAAACCCAATCAAGTTATTTTAGATACTAACAAGGGTTGTAGGAATGAAGAAGCCCAAGGAAGGAAAATGCGCATTATATGCTTCACGTGTGGAGAGAAGGGCCACTACCACACAAAATGCCCCAAGAAGGGAGAGATCAAGAAGCCAGCGCAATTGAAGAAATGGGAGAAAGAGAATAAAAAGAAGAAGAGCTCAAGTCAAGGGGGAGTTTCAAGGGTAAGGGAGGTATACCCTAATTTGAAATGCAATTCAAATTTTCATTCCTCCTTGCATGCTAGGAAAAATAATGTTAATCATTATATGCCTATGCAAAATTTTGGATTTAGATATCATGATAGGAGTAGGGTAAATGTAGATCATAACCCTAGGAGACCAATTCATGATAACTTTAGAAATGGTAAACCTAAGGAGACCCAAGGCATTAATCCCAAGAAGGGGAGACATATGCCTAGAAAAATGGGTAGGTCTAGGAATGTCCAAGGTGGACAAATTAACTCTAGGGTTAGGAACCTAGAGAAGGAGAATCAAGCTTTAAGGGGAAAGCTTGATAAGTTAGAACAATTCCTTAAGAGATTCAATGTTGGATCTAAGGAATTAAGTATGGTGTTGGGTAGTCAAAGACCCAACAATGATAGATCGAGCTTAGGATACCGATCTAGTTCCTCCAAGGCCAAAAGGAGACCATGTGCTAGGGTGGCACATGATAAGGGCAAGGGAGAGTCATCTAAAGCCAATGAGAAGAAATATGCTAGGGTTGCATATGATTATGGCAAGGATGATGTGTCCAAGGTGCACCATTGTGGTTTAGCCATAATGGAGAAAGTATCTAAGAAGATGGTTAAGGCTAAGAGCTCTAAGGGGAGCTCAAAGAGTCAAATTGGGACCCATGGCCAATGGATCTCAAGTGGGTACTACTTGGGAGTCTAGAGGATCCATGGAGTGTGCCAAATGGTTTGGGGACGGACTTGAGTCTTAAACCTAGGGATTTGGTACACATGGTTTGTGTTTCATGCAAGAAATATGACATTTGGGGTCATATAGCATGATAATTGGTTTTGGATGTATAAATGCCATATAACCAATGCTAGGGATGCATTATGGTTTGGTATGAGCAAATATATCAAGAGGAAGCCAAAACTAGGACTTTAGGTCAAGGTTCAATTGAACCATGTAGCTAGTTTTGGATTTTATGTCAATCTTGGGATTAGTGATAGATACATTTTGTAATGTATTTTTCCCAAGTATACAAGGGTACAATAGACCTCTCCACAAAATTTGGGGATTTTTGGAGGTCTAGGGAATTTCTGGTGCATTTCTGAAGTTGGCCTGAAAACGCTGATTTTTGTAGAAATAGGGTGCCAGTCGACTGGTGCAGATACCAGTCGACTGGTAACAGTCAATTTCGACCACAGAATGCTTTTGTTGAAGGGGACAGTCGACTGGCACTCAGGGGCAGTCGACTAATACAAGCCCGATATTGTTTTTCAGTGCTGTTCATGCCCGTGTCAACTTGTTTAGATATATGAGATCCATGGGGGATAAATACATGAGTTTAGGGTCACTTTGGACGATAATTTTTCAACAATTGGGATATTGTTGGAGAGCTTTTTGGATGTTAGGCAAAGGGGGAGAAGTAAGGTTTAGTTGGGAAAACCTTAAATGCCTTTGCATAAGGGGGAGCCTTGTGATAGGTTCTTAAAAATCCCTGTGGAAAAATCCTAGCTCATTGGGGAGCTTAGATGTAGGGGGAGCCTTGGGATAGGTTCAAATGCATGATGCATCCATTCGGCGATTGCCAAGTGTGTAGCCTTGGCAACGTAAGTCCATTCGGTGATATAAGTCCAAGTGTGTAGCCTTGGCAACGTAATTCCATTCGGCGATGTAAGTCCAAGTGTGTAGCCTTGGCAACGTAAGTCCATTCGGCTGTATAAGTCCAAGTGTGTAGCCTTGGCAACGTAAGTTCATTCGGCGGTATAAGTCCAAGTGTGTAGCCTTGGTGACGTAAGTCCATTTGTTATTAGCATGTTTATTTGCTATATGTTTTCCCTAACTTAAACGTATTGCCAAACACCAAAAAGGGGGAGATTGTTGGAGCAATTCCAATGGTCCGCGGGACCATGTGTTTTGGTGTTTAGGGCAAAGGGTTTAAGTTAGGTTTACCCTCGTTATTTGATATGTGTACTTGAGTTGTGCAGAACTGCAGGTGACACATGTGACTCAGGTTGACGGCTTCGGGTCCGGTGAAGGATGGAGCATCCGAGGGACCGTGGACAAGGCAGCAAGGACAAGGGCCGATGGAAGCGACTTCGAGGCATACGAGAAGGATAGCATTGGGGATGAGCCGCGGGCTTGGATGCATCCGAGGGACGAGAGCCAAAGGAAGTAGGCTTGAAGGCAAGTGGTCAAAGCTGCAAAGAAGAGTCAAATGAGTCGTGAGGGTCCGAGTGTTGAGAGAAATGTACTCGGAATGGGAACCCTAGGTTTAGGGTTGTACCAGTCGACTGGTATTAGGACCAGTCGATTGATGGTGAGCACAGAGAGCTTCTGTGCCCAAAACGGCTGGGACCAGTCGACTGGTCCAGGGACCAGTTGACTGATAGATAGCTGTTGGAGTGCCGTTGGGCTGGCACCAGTCGACTGGTGCAAGGACCAGTCGACTGGTAACGGGCAAATCAGCTTGCTGATTTCTTCCAAGCTCTATAAGAAGGAGCTTGGCATGGCCGGCCAAGATGACGAAATTAGACTTGGTTAAAGCCTAATTAGTAGTCACCAAAGTGCTCAAGGTCTCTTGTGTCCAAGTGTTCTTGGTTGGTGTTGTGGTGCGGTTTCTCCACCCACAAGGAGTTGCTTGAGTAGCCAGAGTTTGTCGGGGGCTAATCCACCGAAAGATCGGGATCATCCACCTTACGGACAGCCGTGGAGTAGGAGCATCATCTCCGAACCACATTACATCGAGCGTGTTAGCGTTTGTATTCTTATTTGTTTCTAATTGCTTTAGTTTTTGTATTTCCGCTACGCACTAACCTTTTGTAGAGAAGAAATCGATTTGGGGGGTGACCTAGCTATCCAACCCCCCTTCAAGCCGGCCACCGATCCTCCATCATATTGTTCACCCATTGATAATGTCAGGAGCTTGGCATCTAATAATGTGCTACTTGTTTGGACCCTTGGCGGTCGGCTAGAGGGGGGGGGGGGTGAATAGCCCCTGCACAAAAACAAACAAAAAGACCTTTCTCGAACTTATAACTTAAACAAAATAAACACTTGCATAAGAATAAATAAAAGACTAAATGGAAAGAGGCACCAAGAATTTACTTGGTTACAACTGGGGAGATTGGTAATCCAAGACAGTGAAGTCGCAATAAAACAAAACAGTGAATGCGTACAAGTGTTGTATTGATCTTTCTTGTTGTTATTAGCTTTTGGGAGCAGGGCTGCTTATATAGCCCTGGTTGGGGCGCCTAGAAGGGTTCTAGGCGCCTGGAGTGGGATAGAACTCTATTCCCGACACAATGGTCAAAGGCCACGTCGAAACTGATAAAACTTGGGTTACGGGCGCTTAGAAGGGTTCCGGGCGCCCCGGACTGCTCCAGGTGCCCGAAATGGTTCCGGGTGCCCCGGACTGCTCCGGGCGCTCAAAATGGTTCCAGGCGCCCCAAAAGGGAAAGCCAACATTTTGTTGACTTTCTTTCCATACCTCTATCTTCGGTTCCACTTGTTTCAGTCCAGGTCTTCCGCTCCGGTTCCTCTCGCTTGGGTGATTTTGGCCATCCAGAATAGCGCTCACCCGAACCCAACTTTCGGCCTTCTCGAGTAAGCTTCCGCTCTGGCTTCTTGTTCCTCAGAAATGTCACGCGCCTCCTTCTCGTCCGCCTATGTACTCTTCCGCAACACCTCGTCCCTTAGACACACCTAGCTCGTCGGCTTTCTCCCGTGCCATCCTTCTCGCTAGTTGCGTCTTTTGCTTGACATCCTATGCTCATAAGTTCTTGCACACTTAGACAAAGGGTTAAACACAACAGGGCCTAACCTAACTTGTTTGATCACATCAAAACAACCTTGGGGTATCAACAATCTCCTCCTTTTTGATGTGAGCTGTTGGTTGCTACACCTGGATTCCATTTTGTTTCCCCTGTACAAAAATTTGTACAAGCACAGAACTTAACCTAGCTACCCATGTGTTCAACTAAAGTTAAACTTGGATTACAAACGATGCTTAACATTATTAATCTAAGTTACTCTTCAGAAGTTAAACTTGGATTGGAAACGATACTTAATATTTTTACTCTAAATTTAACCGATGTGATCTTCATAAGTTAAACCATATTACAGAAGTTGATTAAATATCTATTCCAAAGATTGACTTCCAGGTTAAACATGGCGAGGCACTAGGCCTTCTTGGTTATGGGATCATCCACCACTTCCTAGACAAAGCCTTTCAAAAAAATTGGATATTTAACTTCTTACAGTAACCCTAGGTTTAACTATAGAGACCACAATAGAAACACAAGATCGAAACACAAAATCGAAATACAAAATCGATAGCACGAAATTGAAACATAAAATTGCTAGCCTCTTGTGTTGGTGTTTCAGAATCCATGCAAAGAAAACTAACTAATTAATTCGAAGTGAAAACCATTAATTAGTTATACCTTTCTTTGTAGCTAAAGACCTCTTGATCTTTTGTTGTATTCCTCTCCTCCTCTTGGGCATTGTGTGGCCAACGATCTACCAAGATAGAATCCACCCGAACCACTTCTTCTCTTCCAAGACTCTCAAGCCACCAAGGGATGCCAAAATAGGAAATTTCCTTCTCTTCTTCTTCCCCTCCAAACAATCGGCCACCAAGGAGATGGAGCTTGATGTGCCGCCGGCCTTAAGGGAAGAAAGCAAAAGAGAAGAGAAAGGAAGAGAGTCGGCCACCAAGGATTAAAGGAGATGTGATCCGTCGGCCCTTAGGGAAGAAACAAAGGTGCCGGCCACAATGAAGAGAGGAGAGGAGGCAAGTCTTAGGTTGCATATGAAGGCGCCCTCTACCTCTTTTTTATAATCCTTGGTCATGGCAAAAAAGGAAAGTTTTAAACATAATTAAAACTTCCTTATTTATGGCCTCCCATTAAAAAGGACATTTTAACAATAATTAAAATCTCTCTTTTCTAAATTTCCTACTGTACATGACAATAAAGGAAAGTTTTAAAATTAATCTCTCTTTTTTAAAACATGTAGACATCTACAAAAAAGGAAAGATTAAAATTAAAACTTCTCTTTTAAATCATGGTTACAAAAAAAGGAAAGTTTTATCAAAAATTAAAATTTCTCTTTTAAACTACAAATAAGAAAAGATTTTAACAAAATTAAAATCTCTCTTTAGTCCTTTGTAGATAGCTATAAAAGGAAAGATTTTAAAAATTAAAAAACTCTCTTTTAAAATCATGTGGATGACTATAAAAGGAAAGTTTTTAACACAAAATTAAAAACTCCTTTTATTCTTTACCTATGGCCGACCCCATGCTTGGTCACCAAGCATGGTTTGGTCGGCCACTACTTGGGCTCCAAGCCAATGCTTGACCGACCCCCTTGCACCAAGCAAGGTTGTGTCCGACCCATTACTTGGGTTAGAAGTGGACTTTATGGATACAAGGATTTATAGAGGCTACAACAGAGACCGAGAGGAGAAATTGGTTTTGGTCTCCCGATGAGCTTGAGCTTCCTGTGTTCGCCTCGAACACCCAACTTAAGTTCATCAATAATAACTCATACCACTAAAGAGTTATTATTGAACTACCGCACCAATCCCAAATTACATTATGGGCTTCTTTTTATCACGAGTGTGTTAGTCTCCCTGTGTTTAAGATATCGAATATCCACTAATTAAATGAGTTACTGACAACTCAATTAATATCTAGCTCCAAGAGTAGTACCACTCAACTTAATTATCATGCCAGACTAAGTCCACCTACAGGGTTTACATGATAATCCTTATGAGCTCCTCAAGGGGATATCATCAACCTAGATTACTAGGACACAGTTTCCTTCTATAATCAACAACACACCATATAAATAATATTATTTCCCAACTTATCGAGCCTATTGATTTAGCGGAATAAATCTCACCCATTGATAAATTAAAGGAATACATACTAAGTATATGTGCTTGTTATTATATCGGGATTAAGAGTACGTACATCCATAATAACAGAGGTTTTGTTCTTTTATGTAGTCAGTATAAAAAGAAACTAGCTCAAATGGTCATTCTCAACACACACATAGTGTACTAGTGTAATTTTATAGTCAAGATAAACTAATATCAAATTATACTACAACCATTCTAATGGTTTGTCCCATTCCATCTTGGTTGTGAGCTACTATTTATAATTTATAAAGAACTGATAATATGATCTTCTGTGTAGCACCACACACCATGTTATCTACAATATAAATTAAATGGACAATTGCATTTAACATAAATGCAGACATTTGACTAATGTGATTCTTATGTTCATACAAAAAGCTAGGCTTTTAGTATACATACCAACAGTGAGCAACCCAAGTTAAGTTAGGATAAACCAACATTAAGTAAAAGAAATAAATTTTGCAATAAAAGTGCAAAAAATTGAAAAAAAACTACCCCCCCTAGACTTAATATTCCCGTCTCCCTCTTTGATCACATAAAAAATAGGGTACCAAAAGAAATCGAAGGGTAATTTTTATTTTATTTTATTTTATTTTTTTTTAAAAACTTTGATTTCCAACAAATTTTCAAAAAAACTTATTAAGTTTTTTGAAAACTTTGAAAATAATTTTATAACATTTAAAAAAATTTGCAATAATTTTAGAAAATTTTTATTTTTGTAAAAAAAATTCTAAGTAAAAAAATGTTTGAGTAACTATTTTAAAGCATTAATTATAATTAAATGCTTTGTTAGTTAGTTAATTAAATATTTTATTTCATTAATTGGCTTCCAGGCTATGGCGAGACACTAGACCTTCTTGATTATTGGAGCAACAACCACTTTCTAGACAAAGTCACTTAAGGAAATCAAATATTTAATTTTCTCGCTGAAAGCGCTAATTCCAATTATGATTTTAACTTATATAAGATTTTGGAATCCAATATAGGTTCCTTCCAACTGGATTAATTAAAAATCTCTTAGGAATATATTTTTGAGAAATTTTTCTAATTTGTCCCTTGTGGTAATTAAAATACCAGTTCAAATTATATTTCCTAATATTTTGATTTTTAACATTTAAGCATGCACGATTTTTCAAGTCTTCTACTTGTATTTTCAATTTATCATTTTCCAACTTTAATTTTTCAAAATCTTCTAATAGACAAGATTTGACTAGAATTAATTTTAATTCTTTATTTTCTTTTTCTAGTTTGCAATAGTCTTTAGATAATAATTTAATAAATTTAAACAACTTATCGGGAGGAAGAGATCGTACCTGACTTATCTTGTTGATCTCGTTATCCGTAGCTCCTCCTGAACTGCTGCTTTCTTCCAATGTCACTCCCCCTTCATCGATGCTCTCGATGCTCATTTTGGACGAGCTTGCTTTGTTTTCATCTTCTTGATGACTTGCCATTAATGCAAGTCCGAAGAAAGCCTCAATCTCTAGTTCGGACGATGTTTCGTCCCACGTCGCCTTTAGCGTCTTGTATTTGTTAGATTGGATAGACTTCTTGTTCTTTCCTTTGTCCTTGTCCTTGATCTTTAACTTAGGGCTGTTGTTTTTAACGTGCCCTTCTTCATTGCAATGGTAACATCTGATTATTCTTTTCTTTCTACCTTGCAGTTGGTTAGTTTTTCTAGATTTAACTAAGTTTAAATCGCCTTACCATCATTGTCGTTTCTTCGTCGTCAAGAGAGGATTCTAAATCTTGTTAGTCCATCCTTGCCTTAAAGGCAACGTTATGCTTTGGCTCCTTCTTTAGATCTGCACATCTTGTTTCATGGACTTCAAATGTTGAAAATGTTTCCTCTAAGGTAACAGATTATAAATCTTTAGATATATAGTAAGCATCTACTAATGATGCCCACTTTGTAGTTCTAGGAAATGCATTAAGCGCGTACCTTAGTGAATCTCGGTTGCGTACATTTTCTCCGAGATTCTTGAGTCCAGTGATGAGTTCCTTCATTCTCGAGTGAAGATGTACAACGATTTCTTTTGCTTCTAATTTGATGTTACTTAACTGGTTCCTAAGCAGATCCCATCTTAGGAGTTTGGCTTCGGATGCCCCTTCGTGTAGTTCAAGGAACTTCTCCCAAAGCTCCTTTGTTGAGTCGTAGGCGCCAATCCGATTGACTTCTTGTGGCGGTAAGATGCTCAACAGATGGAACTCTACTTTGCCGTTTGCCACAAAGTCGGTCTGCTCCTTCTTCGTTCACTAGTATTCTTCCTTACCTTCGGGTGCTACAAAACCAAACTTCATTATTAAAAGCAATTCAAAATCGATTTTAAAGAATACCTGCATTCTCTTTTTCTAGCTTGCGAACTCCCCCCTCAAACTTTGGTGGGTATATGGTCGGTCCGGCTATCAAATCGGTGCTTCGATCGACGATTAGTCCTCCTGAAGTGTCTTGGCTCCGAAACCACTTGTTAGGACCCTTGGCGGCTGGCTAGAGGGGGGTGAATAGCCCCTGCAAAAAATAAATAAAAAGATCTTTCTCGAACTTATAACTTAAACAAAATAAACTCTTGCATAAGAATAAATAAAAGACTAAAAGGAAAGAGGCACCGATAATTTACTTGGCTACAACCGGGAAGGTTATTAATCCACGACAATAAAGTCGCACTAATTTCTCCTTCAGGCGGAGAAGCCTCTTACAGCAATGAAAGCACAGAAACAGAAAGCTAAAACAGAACAGTGAATGCGTACAAGTGTTGTATTGATCTTTCTTGTTGTTATTAGCTTCTGGGAGCAGGGTTTCTTATATAGCCTTGCTCGGGGCGCCTAGAAGGGTTCCAGGCGCCTGGAGTGGGATAGAACTCTATCCCTGATGTAACGATCAAAGGCCACGTCGAAACTGATAAAACTTGGGTTTCGAGAACCCGGAAGGGTTTCGGGCGCCCCGAAGGGGAAAGTCAACATTTTGTTGACTTTCTCTCCGGGCCTCCAGCTTCGGCTCCGCTTTCTTTGATCCAGGTCTTCCACTCCGGATCCGCTTGCTTGGGTGATTTTGGCCATCCGGAATAGGACTCACCTGAACCCAACTTCCGGCCTTCTCAAGCAAGCTTCCGCTTCGGCTTCTCATCCCTCGGAAACAACGTGCGCCTCCTTCTCATCCACCCTCTACTCTTCCGCAGCACCTCATCCCTCAGACGCATCGAGCCTGTTGGCTCTCTCCCATACCGTCCTTCTAGCTAGATGCGTCTTTTGCTCGACATCGTGTGCTCCTAAGTTCCTGCACACTTAGACATAGGGTTAAACACAACAGGACCTAACCTAATTTGTTTGATCACATCAAAACAACCTTGAGGTACCAACACTACTGATACACAGGAAGATGTTTTTCAACACAATAATTCAACTATCTCTTCCATCATAAATGTCCTTTCATGGACAAATGCCATGTGTCCCACTAGCACATTCTATGAAGCGACGATTGACACACTCCTTTTCGTATGGAATAATGACACTATTCCTTTTGCTAATTGTCAATCAACGGTTAGCCAAGGACATACTGTTTGCATTGAATAGACATGATGGGGTTGGACCCTGTAGTTTGTATTTAAAAACCCTAAGCGATGCAGAAGTACATTACTCTACGCCTCATCTTCTTCATTTTCTCCTCTGGCGATTCTCATTAGCCAGTCTACCTTTTTCTCAATCTCCAACCAGTAAGTTTTTTCCTCAAACCTTTTTGCTTCCTTTCTTGTATTCTCATGGCCCAGGAATTTGTTTCTCTATGGTACACCTTTACTTGTTCCAATTTTGACAATGCTGACAAATATGCTCTCAGCCTGCAATATGAAATCCCTGAAAACTATCCTATCTGCCTCCTTACCTGTCAAGATCATCCACATCGCCCCCCACACTTTTTTGAAAGATCAAATAAGAGCTGGTTTGCATTTTCCGATCTCCAACTTTCTTTGTGAGGTAAGCCAATATTTTAGCATTCCCTCTCCCAACTTGCTCCAAACGCATTTCGCAGCATGTGTTGTATGTTCATGCTATTTTGTTTGTTTGATATCCCACCTAACCCTCATAATTTTTACCTATTTTTGTATCCTAAAAAATTAGAGCCAGGAGTCTTTTTGTTTCAATCTCAGCAAAAGGTTGTGTTTTTTAAAGACCTACCTTCTTCCAACAAAAAGTGTAAGGACTGCTTCTTTTTATTGGGGTTCCTGGGCATACTTCCTTGCCTACCACCTAGCACCCCAATCTTCCCCCGCTTCCCAATCTGAGGAACTTCAAGCTAGACCCTGTTTTCATTTCTCTCTTAGAGAAAGTAGGCGGAGTACAATTTTGGGCTTCCAAGTTGTTGTAGGAAGGACTGCTATATCTATTTGGCCTAAGTCCTGTTCGAGCGAAGCTTCACTGCTATTTCGGTAAGGCTTACAATTGGGTCCATTATATTATCTCTAACTAAGATTTTCTTTATTTTATGCAGTGGAGGATTTCTTTGAGTGTATGTCCTCAAAGCGTATACAAATGCAAGAAGATGAATTAATGCAAAAGGAGTAGGAGTTGTTGTCCGAGCAGGCTCACCAACTGGTCGGTCCCTCTATCGAGGCGACTAGCAGCCATGCGGCTGGCCACCGTAGGGCTATCGTGCCAGAGGCCCAGCTGACTAAGCCCCCCCCCCCCCCCCCCAGGAGGAGCCATTGAAGTAGAGACATAAGAGGCATAGGCTCGTCCTCCCAGCTCAAGCTTCTGAAGAACTTTCCTCTCTCACTCACGTATCTTCAACCCATCTTGTTCCCGTCACCTAGGTGCAATCCTCTGAACGGACCTTATCGACCCGTCCGTCTCCCTCACCTTTCCGTCCTAACAGTCCCCTCTAGGAGGCTACCTCCCAATTGACCGAGCATACAGTCATTACTTCTTTGCCGCCAACTCCCTTCCCTATTACTTCCTTAGAGGGATCTTTGGCCTCCCTCTCCGTTGTAGAGCCCAAAAGGCTCTACAAATTCTCATCCATGTATGATCTCCCATCCGCCCCTATCCCAACCTCCTTACCGTCCACTTCTCTATCAAGTGGTCAGGTACTATTGCTGGGGTCACTGATGGAAGCTTGGGAGGCAACCACTAAGAAGCTGAACGATCGCACGCTGACAAGGGTCATGGATGAGTATTCTTTTGATCTAACCACTGTACTCTCTTAACCCTTTCTCTATTTCTCATTACGTCTGTCTCTTGCTGATCCTTGTTCTGCAGTAATGGGCATTTGGCCTGGGCATTCTACAAAAGTTTGACTCTGGTCCAAGAAAATGAAGATTTGAAAAAGCGCCTATCCGAAGCAGACACGTCCGGCAGTTCTTCCCTCCCGGCCAAGCAAGACAAGCTTAACTAGAATGGTTGAGCCAAGTAGAAAAAGAGCTTCAAGAGATTCGGGCGAGGAACTAAACTTACATCGAGCGGCATAGAAAGCCAAGGCTGTTCTGAAAACCTCGAGAGATAGGCTACGTTCAGAGCCCGCTCATCAAGAGAATATACTGCCAAGCTCAATGAGAAGACTACTGAAATCCAATGCCTAGCCGCCCAACTAGAAGACTCAAAGGCCAGCCATGTTACAGAGCTTGCGGTACAAACTCAATTGGTGGCCAAACGACAACGAAAGGTGGATGCCCAAGAAATTGAGCTAGCGACACTCCAGGCGAGCTTAGAAGTTGATCAGGCTGCTATGAATGCCAGAAAATCTAAAATAGCAAGCCTTTTGACTGAGCTGACAGTCGTCCGGGTGGAGCTGGTTTCTTATCAAGAGGGGGAGGATGATCGATTTGAAGAGAGGAAAAAGACCCTCTTAGCCTCAAAAGATTTCAATATGCCAATCGTCGATTCCATCATCAATGCTCTTAGTCATGGAGCCGATGTTGCGATTAAGCAACTTCAATAGAAGGGATACTTGAATTTAACTCCCCTTGCAAACTTCCTTGACCGTCAGAGACTTAACTGAGAATGCCTGCCCATTTTTTTTTCTATTTTAAAGTAGTCTATCTGTACCCCTTGTTGAATAATGGTAATATGTAAATATGTAGTTTTGCTTTTTATGTGATAGGGGGCATCCCTCTTAATGTTGTCGAAATTGTGTTTCTTTGAACTGAGTACTTTTTCCCAATCAGATGTATGATAGAATACTCAGATAAAGGGCAATCTCTTAGGCATGCTTGATTAAGACTGACTAGACCAAGATAGGCTAGTCTCTGAGACTCAGATAGGCTTTTAGGTCAGCCGATTTCTTAAGCTCTTGAAAAGGTGGAGGGGTAAGAAACCTGCCTCCGCTTAAGATCGATCGAACATAAAGGGATCTTCAGTGTAACCACTTAGAGATAGGGGCAACTCTACCTTGGTATAAGCACCGACTTTTTGCAATAATGATGTACTTGTCCCATCTATCATAATTATGAGATTCTTACTGGTGACACGTGTCTACCAATCTTACTTTTCTAACATAACCACAGACGTATAATTTTCTAGGATCATGTCACCTCATCCTCTGATCTTGCGGTCCTGATCATCAACTGGCTTTTCCCTTTTCCCAGTCTGATGATCCATGTTAAGAGTTTCCCTAAAGAACCCTTAAAAAAATCCAAAACTCTTTGTCTTCGTCATCTTCTTCCCTTATTGCTCCCAACTTGCGATTTCCAATGACCTTGCCTTTTCCCCACTCTCCACTCTTCGACCTCACTATCTAAATCCTTCTCTTAGTTCTCTTAATGGATACCTCTGATCTAACTTGTATCCAACTAATTTCCCAGTCCTTTGGTCCGGCTTATACCCAACTAGTTTCCCAATTCCTCAGTGTAGACTTCAATGATATTCAATACAACTATGACATTCCCTTCTCCTTCCATATCATGGTACCAACTGTGCAGGCTCATCCCCACCTTTCTCTTCCACATTATATAGATTTCTTCAAGGAGGAAATGCATGTAGGCCTATGATTCTCTCTCCCTTCTTTTCTCATTGAGGTGAGCTAGTACTTTCGCATTCCTGTTCAACAGCTGCCTCCCAATTCTATTCGTGTAATATGCAAGACATTTATTATTTTCCGCCTATTTGGGATTCCTCTCTCCCCTATTTATTTCACTACTTATTTCATCCCTAACAAGTGGCCGACAGTTGTTTTCGCTTTCCTTCCCACTAAAACTCAGTCTTTTTGAGAAATTCCCAGCACAAGGCAGTAATTGGAAAAGCCACTACTTTTTCACCCGCCTTCCAACTCTGATGCCCTGGCCACACATTTGGCAATAGAGCCTCCCGCCTACTCCCACCTTGGGTGACATCGATAAAGACCCCTCCCTTAGTAGGGCCATATAAAAATTAACTGGGCTGAAGTTTGACATTTCGATACTACTTCAAAAGGAGTTGTTATATATCTTCTTCTTGAGTCCAGCTAAATTTGAGATGGCCCTCACCTTTGGTAAGACTCGTATTCTTTCCTTCTATTTGACCTCAAATAATATTTTCCTATGATTGCGTTGAACAAGTATTATGAGTCAACCGAGACCATCTCGAGAGCCTTCTTCTTCGGTGGAACTCGGGTAGATAAAGACACCCTAAACTGGCTAGGCGAGGAGATTTGGGAGATGCATGAGTCCGTGCTAATGGCCTCAATTCCCAGCCTTCCTCAAATAACAGCAGCTCCCTCCGAGTCTAGTGAATCCGATGTCCCGCTCACAAAAACAAGTCACTCCGGTGCTCTAGTCATATCCAAACGACCCGCACCCAGGTGACTGCCTACTGAGCTTCTAGCCTCCTCCGCTCGAGGATAGGAGCCAATGACCACTACTCGCTCTTAGTTCAGTCCTCATATTCTCGGGCCACCCAGCGCTTCCCATGTGCCTTCCTCTATGATGTGTATAGATTGTATACACTTGTTAGCCTGTTTTGACGCACATTCACATACTTTGAGCATGCTTGATCTATGCATTTTCATACTTCCAGCTTTCTTTTTAGCATATTTACTCTCTTTGTTCGGAGATCTGCTTTAGTGCATTTTCTGTATGCAAGAGTCGAATTTGGTGAAGGATGCGTGTTCGAGGCCAAGTCAGCTAGCAAAGCGATGGAGGAAGCCATGATACCTGAACCCCACACGGCCCTGCCATGGGGGTTTGCCCAGGCCGTGTGGAGATGAGAGGTCATGTAGCTGCAGCAGAGAAGGAAGATGGCTTGGCCGTGTGAACCTCACACGACCGTGCCAAGCTTTGGAGCCCAATGAAGCCTAGGCCGTGTACACCACACGACCATGTCAGTTTTCCAGAGACCAGAGAAGCCTCGGTCGTGTGTGCTACACGGCTGTGTGAGGTTTCGAATGAGCAAGAGAGTTCTGGCCGTGTGCACCACACGACCGTGCCAGGTTTCCAGAGGCGAAGGTAGTACAGGCCGTGTAGATCTACACGACCGTGCAAAGGGGGTATTGGTAGAGGCAAGCCACGACCTTGTACCTCACACGACCGTGTGAGGTTGGCAGAGAGGAGAATGGAGCAGGCTGTGTGAACCTCACACGACCGTGCTTCGGGGCCGTGTTGCGCCCAAACCCCTCTTCTATATAAAGCTTCCTTCTTGATTTGAAAGGGGATCTTCTCCCCTTGGGAGAAAGGAAGATTTGGGTGATTTCCCTCTATCTTGGAGGGATTTTTCGGCGATTCTAGGGAGGATCTTAACCGATTCGACTCCAAGATCGAAGGATTGGTTCCGAAGACTATTCTTCTCCGTAAATAAGTTTTCTTTCTCTCCTTTCTTGGATTTGAGGGATTAGAAATACTTGTAATCTTTTTTTCTTTCAGATTCTTTCTTCGATTTATGGAGTAGATCTCTTGTTCTAGGATGGAGGGAGTATTTGTAAGGATTTCTTGATGTAAACCTCTTGTGGATATACCAATTTCCCATTTCTATGATTTTGTCCTGTTTTGTATCTATTTGATTTTGTGTGGAATGTTGTGATTGCGCCTAATTACCATGCTTGAATGAGAGTTTGGATATCTTGCGGATCTTGTAGAGGTAATTCTTCATTCGATTTTCTGAGGGATCATTATGACAGGAACATGCCCGTGTAAGGACGTTTGAGGGATTATCTTGAAGGGGAAATTAGGTATTTCAAGAGGGTAGGATAGATTTATACATTAATCTTTATATCTTGATGGGTTGATGAGTGATGGATTCTTATGTTGATTTTTCGAGGGACGCACGTGACAGGCAAGCTCGTGTAAGGACAATATAGATTCATTCCTAATTGATCAATCTAGGTATGGATTTCAGTCCTAGGTCAGTTCTCTATTGCAAGAGAGAACCAACAACCTTCTACAAAAGATGGACGATTGAGAAAAAGAATTTGGTAGTTCATTTACATTGGACAACCTTACAAAGAAACCAAAACTCCTAGAATATCCCTTATCATTGCCTTTATTCTTGTTGTCTATTCTTTCATTCTTTTGTTTACTTTTCATAGTTACACTTAGACTTTGTCAATCCATTGATTTGTTGTCTAGCTAATTCGCATTGAGATATTCTTAGTGCTTATTCCAGTCCCTGTGGATACAATAATCTTTTATATTACTTGCGATATTTCCGTACACTTGCGGAGGTCAACAAGTTTTTGACGCCGTTGCCGGGGACTGAGCTATAACATTAGGGATTATCAATTGAGTTAGACTAGACATAACTTTTCTTTTCATTTGCATAGTTGTAACTAATTGTTAGAATTCTGTTTTCATAAGTTTTTCCTTTCTTGTATAACTTTCTTGTCAATTTTTGTTGTTGTAATTCTAATTCTACATTTTTTATTCTAACATTTTTTGTCTAACTTTTCTCCGTTTTCTTTTGATTTAGTCTCTTTCTTTCATTTTCTTTTGTAAACATATCTTGGTATCTTGTGTATGCGAAGATCTAACTTTGCAGGAGAACTTCTTCCTCTAGACCCTGAGATAGACAGAACATTTCATAGAAGAACATTTCTGCAAAGACAACAAGAAGAATAAGAACATTCTATTATGACAAATAGACCACTAAAGGATTATGCAACACCTTATGCTAGGGGTTTTCGATCTAGTATTTTAAGGCCTTCAGTTGAAGCAAATAATTTTGAGATCAAACCTGCGATTATATCCATGGTGCAACAAAATCAATTTGGTGGAGGACCGCATGAAGACCCAAATCAACATTTAAAAGTCTTCTACGAAATATGCAGCACAATAAAATGAATGGTGTTCCTTCAGAGGCAGTGCGCCTACTATTATTTGGGTTCTCCTTGAGAGATAGAGCCAAGCAATGGTTAAACTCTTTGGCTCCAAATAGCATCACCACATGGGAACAATGTGAGCAACAATTCCTTGATAAATTCTATCCTCCAAGTAAAACGGCTCATATGAGGAATCTTATTGCAAGTTTCAAGCAAGTGAACTCTAAATCTTTATTTGAAGCTTGGGATAGATACAATAGTATGCTCAGACAATGGCCACACTATGGTTTAGAAAGGTGGTTAGTACTACATACGTTTTATAACGGCATTAATTATCATAGAAAAGTGTCCCTTGACTCAGCTGCTGGAGGGGCACTTATGAACAAGAGTTTGGATGAAGCCGAGGAGATAATTGAGAGCGTGGCACAAAACCACCATCAATGGGCTAATGAAAGAAGTGGTGGCTATTCTTGTATGAACCCAACAGCAAAAGCATTAGGAAAATTTGATGTTGATGCAGTGACTTTATTGGCTGCAAAACTGGATGCTCTTACAAAAAAGTTTGAGAATATGGGAGCTAGCTCAAGTACGGTCAATGTCATTGTTTCTTCTTGTGAAGTATGTGGAAGTTCTGAACATTTAAATGACTCATGTCCATTGGGGGCTATCACTGCACAAATCAATCAATTAGAGCAATGTGATACAATCATGGGTTTCAATCAAAGGCAGAACAACCCATACTCAAATACCTACAACCCTGGATGGAAGAGTCATCCTAATTTCTCTTACAGAAATAACCAAGATCAAGGACCATCCATGGGGGCAAGGCCTAATTTTCAATCCGGGCAGCAAAATTTTCAGCAACAATCTTCTCAAAGCTTTCCTATGTCTAAAATTGAAAAGATGTTTGAAGATATTATGTCCACTCAGAATGAAATGAAACAAGACATTTTAAAGCTCACTTAGAGAATGGACAATTCTGATAGACATCAAAAGATCTTGGAAAGTCAGATTGCCCAACTAGCTTTCTCATCTTCTAGAGCACCAGGGCAATTACCTGGCAAGCCTGATGTCAATTCTATGGAGTAGTGCAATAGAATTGAGCTTAAGAGCGGACGGACCTTGGGAGATCCCCAAGTGACTGCTCTAAAAGGGATGCACACTGAAGAAGAGCTCTCTCCTCCAACACCAAATTAGATTCAAGTTGATGAGGAGAGTACCACAAAGGTTGAAGAGACTCTTCCACTCTACCATCAAAGTATAGCAGTCCTTTTTCCTCAAAAACTTATTATGTTAAAGAAGGATGAAGAATTTGGCAAATTCTTAGAGAAGGTAAAAGAAATATGTGCTGAAATACCACTCATTGATGCAATCCTTCAAATGCCCAAGTTTGCCAAATTCTTGAAGGACATCATGTCGAATAAGAGAAAGAAAGGTGATGTAGAGACCATTGCACTTACAGAGGAATGCAGCGCTCTTTTTGAAAAGAACACTTCCCCAAAGTTGAAGGCCCCTGGAAGCTTTTATATTCCTTGCAATATATGAACTAAATTTATTGAGAAAGCTTTTTGTGATTTGGGGGCAAGTGTTAGCCTCATTCCTTATTCTATTTGTAATAAATTAGGTCTTAAAAACTTTAAACTTATTACCATGACACTACAACTTGCTGATCACTCCTGCAGCTACCCTATGGGTATTGTAGAGGATGTGCCGGTAGAAGTAGGTGGGAGTATAATTCCCACCGATTTTGTTGTGTTAGACATGGAGGAGGACCCAAAAATCCCTATCATATTGGGAAGACCATTCCTTGCTACAGCAGGAGCTATTATAGATGTTAAAAATCATAAACTTTCTTTGGTAATCGGTAAGGAACGGTTGGAATATGATTTATCTAAAGCCTCTAACCATGTTTCTTCTCTCTTAAATGCTTATAGCAGGGCAAGTATTTACAAACTAGAGGAATGGAATTTCCATCCTTATGGGAGGCCACCAAACGAAGAAAATAATGTGGTGGAAGATGTTGGGAGAAGACCTCCCAAAAAAAGTGACAAATATGTCTGCCCTCCAAGGGCAAGGAAAAGAGAGGAGTAATCAAGATTGGTCGAGCTAAAGACCTTAAACAAGCGCTTCTTGGGAGGCAACCCAAGGGTTCTTTTTAGTTAGATTCATTCCATGTTTTTGTTGTTCATTAGTAGTGTTTTTACTTTGCTTTTTTGCTTTATTTTCAGGTTGAAATTTCACTTCCATGAGCTGGCCATGACTTCTTCATGGGCATGGAAGTGTTGGAAGAGCTAGAAGGGAGAAAAATCATCAATTGGAGCAAAACAGAGTATGGTCGTGTGCTGTACACGGCCAGGCTTATGGTGCAGAGAAGGGAGATGCTTGGGCCGTGTCTACATGACACGGTCGTGTGGAGTCTCCAGAGAAGAAAAGGTGCAGGGCCGTGTCCCAGACACGGCCGTGTGAAGAATCCAGAGGAGGAGAACTTCTTGGCCGTGTCTCACACACGGCCGTGTGAAGGAACCAGTGCGGAAGCATGCACTGGCCATGTCATCTGACACCGCCGTGTGCTGATTCTAGAGAAGGAGACTAATGAGGCTGTGTCCCAGACACGGCCGTGCAAAGATACCTGAGAAGGAGAAGGCAGGGGCCGTGTAGATCTACACAACCCGTGTGGAGAAACTTATTCAGGCCGTGTCTCCTATACACGGCCTGATCCAGGCCGTGTCCCCCACACACCCGCCTCATCTCAACACCCTCTTCTCTCCATAATTCCTCTCTTCCTCAACCTTTCTCCTAAACCTTTTCAGATCTAAACCTAAAACCCTTTCTTCTCCACAAACTTCACCTAGATTTAGATTCTTCTCTTCTCCTAGATCTAAGATCTCCATTTTCCTAACCAAAGACCTTGTTCTTCGAGACCTATTTCTTCAAGATCTAGTTCCTCCAACCTTAAACAGTACCTTTCCCCACTCAAACTTGACATTATGTCTAACCTTTTGAAGAAACTACGCAAGGGAGGTGGTGTTGGATCGAGACGCGCTAGAGGGGGGGTGAATAGCGCTCGTGGCTATTTGTTCGATTATCGGAAAACTATCAGAGTAATTAAAATGCAGCGGAATAAAATAAACACAAAGACACAAAGGGATTTACTTCGTTCGGAGCCTAAGGCGACTCCTACTCGAAGGCCCGCGATCCTTGATCGCTTCCAGTGGGCAACAACTATAAGCTCGATAAGAATTACAGATTACAAAATGTAACAGCAATTAGAATAACTTTGTACCTGTTGATTGCTACTCGGAAATCCTAGAGGTTCCACTGTACAAAAATTTTGTACAAAGGTCTGAACCTTTTCCTAGCTACCATGTGTTCTTTTAAATTAAATTTTGGATCGCCTGCGAAACTTAACACGTTTGATCCAAAACTTAATCTATTCGTTCTTTTAGGTTTTGACTTGGGTCTCCTGCGGAACTTAACACGTTCGACCCAAATCACCTTAAGTTATTAATTCCATTAAATATTAATTTCCATAATTGGTTCCCAGTACTGACGTGGCGAGGCACATGGCCTTCTTGGATATGGGAGCAACCACCACCGACTAGACAAAACCTTTTATAGAAAGGTAATATTTAATTTCCTAAAATAACTTTAGGTTAACCGAAAAGAACAATCAAATCACAAGGAAAAGAAAAAAACAAAAGAACACAACATCGAAAAACATATTCAAAATTCTAGAATCGTAAGCCTCTTGTATTTGGTATTATTTCTATAAATAACTAGCATGATGCGGAAAGGAAAAATTACTAGTTATACCTTCTAAAAGACCTCTTGATCTTCTACCGTATTCCTCTTCTAACCTCGGACGTTGTGTGGACAACGATCTTCCGAGATGAGAACCACCAAGCACCTTCTTCTTCCTTACAAGTTTCGGCCACCACAATTCTCCAAGAGAAGTAGAGGTCCGGCCACCACCACCAAGCTCCAAGGGATGCAAGAAACAAAACCACCTTTCTCTCCTTCTTCTCCTAGCTAGAACCGGCCACCATCAAGAGCTCCAAGAGAGGTTGCCGCCGGCCATAAGAAGAAGAGAAGAGGAAGAAGCTAGGGCCGGCCACCAAGGAGGAAAAGAGAGGAGAAGAATAATAGAGTTGATCACCCATGAAGGCACCTCTACCCCCTCTTTTATAATCCTTGGTCTTGGCAAATAAGGAAATTTAATTAAAAACTTCCTTAATTCTTTTGCCATGAAAAAGAAAAATTTATTTAATTAAAAACAATTTTCCTATTCTCAATTTACATGGCCGGCCACCATCAAGCTATAAACAAGGAGAGTTTTAATTAATTAAAACTTCCTAATTTGTCTCCAGAAATTTATAAAAAATTTCTCCAATAATTTTCCCTTCATGGTGGTTAATAAAAAGGAAATTTTATAAATTAAAATTCTTCTTTTAAACATGTGGATAATTTCCAAAAGGAAAGTTATCTCTAAAAATTAAAATCTCTTTTCAATCTACAAATAAGGAAAGATATCAAATCTTTTCTTAATCTTTTGTAGAAACTAATAAAAGAGAATATTTAATTTTAAACTTCTCTTTAAATTATTATCATGGTTAAAAAGGAAAGTTTTTCTTAAAATAAAATCTCCTTTCAATCTACAAATAAGGAAAGATTTCAAATCTTTTGTAAAGCTTTTAAAAGGAAAGATTTAATTTTTAAACTCTCTTTTAAAACTATGATATCCACATAAGAAATAATTTTAAAAAATCCTTTTTAATATGATGTGGCCGACCACCTAAGCTTGGGCTCCAAGCTATTGGTCGACCACCTTAAGGCCAACCTTTAGGCTTGGCCGGCCCTAAGCTTGAGCTTCAAGCTTAGCTTGGTTGGCCCCTATTGGTTGGGTAAGAAGGTGGGTATGTGGTGGGTATAAATCTCTATATACAAGAGGCTACGATAGGGACCGAGAGGAGGAATTGGTTTGGGTCTCCGATAAAATTAAGCATCCCGTGCTCGCCCGAACACACAACTTAATTTTATCAATAATAATTCATTCCACTAGAGAACTATTATTGAACTACGCACCAATCCCAAATTACATTTTGGGCTCCTTCTTATCATGAGTGTGTTAGTCTCCTGTGTTTAAGATATCGAATGTCCACTAATTAAGTGAGTTAACGACAACTCATTTAATTAATATCTTAGTCCAAGAGTAGTACCACTCAACCTTATCATCATGTCGACTAGGTCCACCTGCAGGTTTAACATGACAATCCTTATGAGCTCCTCGTGAGGACATTATCAACCTAGTATCTCTAGGACACGGTTTCCTTCTATAATCAACAACACACACTATAAGTGATACCATTTCCCAACTTATCGGGCTTATTGATTCATCGAACTAAATCTCACCCATTGATAAATTAAAGAAATAAATATCAAATATATGTGCTTGTTATTATATTAGGATTAAGAGCACACACTTCCATAATAACCGAGGTCTTTGTTTCTTTATAAAATCAGTATAAAAGAAACGACCTCTAATGGTCCTACTCAATACACTCTAAGTGTACTAGTGTAATTATACAGTCAAGATAAACTGATACCTAATTACACTACGACCTTCTAATGGTTTGTTCCTTTCCATTTTGGTCGTGAGCTACTGTTTATAATTTATAAGGTACTGATAACATGATCCTCTGTGTGTGACACCACACACCATGTTATCTACAATATAAATTAATTGAACAACTACATTTATCATAAATGTAGACATTTGACCAATGTGATTCTTATTACTAGATAAATGTTTATACCAAAAGCTAGGCTTTTAGTATACACCCTAACAATCTCCCACTTATACTAAAAGACTAAGCTGTCATATCTGCTGCCATACATCTGATTCCCAACCCTTCAACATGTCCATCAAAAGCTCTCGCCTTAAGGACCTTAGTGAAAAGATCTATAGGTCATCATCTGATGCATTATAGGCGGCAACAACTTCTCCTTGTTTATACGATTTCTCGTATTGGGTGGTACTTGCGCTCTATTGTGTTTACTTGCCTTATAGACTCATGGTTTCTTCGAGTTTGTTACTGCACCATTATTATTACAATAAATTGTAATAATCTTTGGACAAACTAGAAATCATATCTAAGTCTATCTTGAGGTAATTAAGTTATTCAGCTTTTATGGCTTCCTCAGAGGCTTGCCATATACTAAGCTTCTATGGTGGAGTCCAGAAAAACACCTATGCTTATCACTCTTCCATAGTTATGACTTTACCTCCTAAAGTAAACACAAAACCCCGAGGTTGACTTATTATTGTCCCTATCCGATTGGAAGTCAAAATCCGTGTAACCCACAGGGACCAAATTAATTGCCTTAGCATATAATCTCTAGCGCCTCTAAGGTACTTTAATATATGCTTTACTGCAGTCCAATGTCCTTGTCTAGGGTTACTTTGATATCTGCTAACTATGCCCTTGGCAAAACAGATTTCTGATCTCGTGTATAGCATACATTAGGTTGTCTAACTGCCGAAGCATAAAGAACTGTCTACATGTCCTCAATCTCTTTTGATGTCAACGGAGACATCTCTTTAGATAGAGACACTCCATGCTTTAAAAGTAAGAAACCTTTCAAGGAGTTTTGCATGCTTAAAACGAGCAAGGATTTTCCGATGTATCAAGCTTGGGATAAGTAAAATATATTTTTCTTTCGATCCCTTATTATTTTGATCTCAAAAATATATACATTCTCCCAAGTCCTTGATATCGAATTATTTGGACAACCATACCCTTACTTATGACAACATTTTGATATTGTTTCCAACTATCAAAAATGTTATCTACGTATAGTATAAGAAATACCACCACGCTTCCATCACACCTTTTGTATACACAAGACTTATCCAGTTACTAAATAAATCCATAGATCTGGATTACTTTGATAAACCGGATGTTCCAAGACCTTGAAGCTTTGCCTCAGTCCATAGACTGATTGAGCTTACACAAGATGCTCTTAGCCCTTTGCAATGAACCCTTCTGGTTGCTTTATATGGATGCTTTCTTCAAAACTTCCATTAAGGAATGCTGTCTTGACATCCTCTTGCCAAATAGATAAAAGAATCCGGATAGACTTAAGCATGACTACCAGTGAAAAAGTTTCCTTTTTCATCAAGCCTTGCTTTGAAAGTTACTACCTTCCTGTCTATCCCTCTTTTCCTATTATAGACCTTTTTACACCCAACGGCTTTTACACCATTTGGTGATTCTACAAGCTTCCAGATTTTATTAGAATACATATATTCTAATTCTTTTATTCATTACTCTTTGCCAAGATGCTGCATCTTTATCTTGGAGTGCTTCATCATATGACCGGAGATCAGGTTCATGCCCTCCAGGGATCGAGTCCAAAAACTCTCCCAAAACATGAACCTATTTAGGTTGCATAACAACCCTCCCACTACAATAAGACACTTTCTGTAATTGTGTATCAATTTGTGATACGTGTTGCAGTTTTCTTGTGGTATCTCATCTTGTACAGTTGGTACTAGATTAGACATGCCTTTTATTATTTCCTTAAGAACAAATTTTCTTATGGGCACATGGTTTATTACATAGTCCTTTTCTAAAAATCGGTCATTGATACTAACAATGATCTTCTGATTTTTAAGACTATAAACCTACTTTCATTTTACTAGGATAACCCACAAACAAGTGAATTCCTGTTCAACTTATCATTGTCTCTCTTCTGCATATGTGCTGGACTTCTCGAATCCGAATATGCTTCGAAATAGGCTTACGCCTATTCAGCAATTCTATATGAGTAGAGAGTTCTGACTTTAGAAGGTACTATATTCACTCCTGTTTCCAAAGTATATCCTTAAAATGATTTTGATAATATTCTTAATAACTCATCAATCTACTTATTTCCATAAGAGTCCTATACCTTCCTTTTCCTACACCATTCTGTTGGGGTGTACCAGGTGCATTGAATCCCTACTTCTGATAAATGACTCCTAAATTCTCCCAAGAGGTACTTGCCACTACGATCTTCCATAGTGACTTTTTACTTTAACATTTCTCCGCATCAACCTTGTACTCTTTGAACTAATCAAAGTACTTAGTCTTGCGGTACATTAAGTAAATTTATTTGTATCTTGAATAGTTGTCTATCAAATAGACAAAATATTCAATACTACCTCTTGTCTGGATAGTCATAGGATCACACAAATCAGAATGAACCGATTTCAACATATCTTTGACTCCATACCCCTTGGACTTAAAAGTTTCTTGGTTGTTTTCCTTCCAAGTAAGACTCGCAGGTTGGAAATATTTCCACTACCAATGAACCCAAAAGTTCATTAGTTACCAATGAATCCTACTCAAGTATAACCTAGCTTTTAGATGCCAAAGATATAATTGGTTCATTTCCGAAGGTTGCTTTCTCTTAAAATTAGAAGATGTGTTACTAATTTCCATTTGTTGCATCGTGGGAGTTATTGGATTATAAATTGTCAACCATCATACCAGAATAGATAACTTCCCTATTTTTCTTGATAACAACTTTGTTATCAAAATAGACACAATATCTATAATAGTTTAGAAACTGAAATCAGGTTCTTTCTAAACTTGGTATGTAAAGACAATTACTTAAAATCCATATTTTATTCTTATCAAAGGATAAACATCTCCCACTGCAATAGCTACCACTTTTACAGTAGTGCCCATGTGGACGGTGATTTACCTTTCATTTAGTTGTCGGGTTTCCTGGAACCCTGCAATGAATTGCAGACATGATTAATGGCATCTTGTATCTACACTCCAGGTACCGGTAGATAACTCAACTAAACATGTATCAACTAATGAATAAAATACACCTCTATTATTCTTAGTTCTAAAAGGACAGTCTACCTTAATGTCCAAATCCTATTTCCAATCAATTAGAATTGGGACCACTAAGTCTATCCTAAAGTATATCAGCTAGGGATTGACCATCATCCTAAGAATCACAAAAATATTTAGTTAAGACCAACTCCTTAAAAATCCCCATGAATTTTGTATGCCACGTTAGTGTGGACGTATACAAATTCAAAGAGGAAATTTTATTATTTAATTTTATTATCTCGTCATCCTTACTTTATGACGAATAAAATTAATAGTTGGTCTATCTTTAATCAAATATTTGGTCAAGACTCTAAATTTAAAATAATATTGATTCCTCTAACAATACTATTTAAATTTACCAACACCTCAAAACACCGTGAATTTTGCATGCCACGTTAGTGTGGACGTATACAAAATCAACATTTGTAAGAGGAGGGCTTTACCCATTAACTATCTTGTCAACGTAACTTTATGACAAATAAAATTATCTCAAACACCGTTAATTTAGTATGCCACGTTAGTGTGGACGTATACAAAATCAATCATTTGTAAGAGGGGTTTTAACCCTTTAATTTTATTATCTTGTCAACCTAGTTTTATGACAAATTAATAGTTGGTTTCATTTGGTCACACAAATAATAGTAGTGACTCCGATGGGGAGGATACTATTAGATGTGTCTAAGTGTATACCATTACTTGACACTAAGTCCATTAATAAGATTATGCCCCTTCCGTTGGGGAAGATCACACGCTCTTAATTAACTTCCTATAGTCATCCAAAAATGGAAGTCTGTTCTAGTGATCCGCAAACAAGCTCATCCGTTATGGAGGAAGGCACTCAGAGCCAACGCGCAAGCTTGTTTGCATCACTTACAAACCAGTAATGGAGACCATGGGATTTACTTAAAAAAAATCCTCTCCCACTTAGTTATTTATTAATGAGGAATTTTAACTATGCTAGCCTACTAAACTTGTAAACTAACATGCACACAAAGACAATATAAAAGCAATAAATAGAAAATCTAATTTTCAACTATTATGGCTTTTATCTCTAGTTATCCTCCGTGTGTTGTCATCCCAAGCTGCTGCCATATTTGGCCACCGCCACCGGGTCTAGCTGTCGCATCCATCTTGCTCCTAGTTCCGCTGCGCCTCTGGTCCTTAGAAGGTTCCACGCTTTGCAAGATTCGATCCGCGACATAAATAGAATTTTACATTTTGATCCTATATTCCATAAAAGGAATGTACATGTATCTAGATCAAAAATAAAATCCTAATAAATCTAAATACAGCTCCTGCTGTATTTTAATACAATCATGCACACACATATAAATGTCCTTGACATGTCCAAGGGTCCAATCACACACATAATAATTAAAAGCCATAATAGTTGGATCCTGCATCCACAAAGTTAGCACATCCTACTATTAACCTGCCTAAATTATGTATGACATGTGCATAATTAACCTAATACCAAATACACATAGGCAAAACCCTAGCTCTGATACCAATTGTTGATTGCTACTCGGAAATCCTAGAGGTTCCACTGTACAAAAATTTTGTACAAAGGTCTGAACCTTTTCCTAGCTACCATGTGTTCTTTTAAATTAAATTTTGGATCGCCTGCGGAACTTAACACGTTTGATCCAAAACTTAATCTATTCGTTCTTTTAGGTTTTGACTTGGGTCTCCTGCGGAACTTAACACGTTCGACCCAAATCACCTTAAGTTATTAATTCCATTAAATATTAATTTCCATAATTGGTTCCCAGTACTGACGTGGCGAGGCACATGGCCTTCTTGGATATGGGAGCAACCACCACCGACTAGACAAAACCTTTTATAGAAAGGTAATATTTAATTTCCTAAAATAACTTTAGGTTAACCGAAAAGAACAATCAAATCACAAGGAAAAGAAAAAAACAAAAGAACACAACATCGAAAAACATATTCAAAATTCTAGAATCGTAAGCCTCTTGTATTTGGTATTATTTCTATAAATAACTAGCATGATGCGGAAAGGAAAAATTACTAGTTATACCTTCTAAAAGACCTCTTGATCTTCTACCGTATTCCTCTTCTAACCTCGGACGTTGTGTGGACAACGATCTTCCGAGATGAGAACCACCAAGCACCTTCTTCTTCCTTACAAGTTTCGGCCACCACAATTCTCCAAGAGAAGTAGAGGTCCGGCCACCACCACCAAGCTCCAAGGGATGCAAGAAACAAAACCACCTTTCTCTCCTTCTTCTCCTAGCTAGAACCGGCCACCATCAAGAGCTCCAAGAGAGGTTGCCGCCGGCCATAAGAAGAAGAGAAGAGGAAGAAGCTAGGGCCGGCCACCAAGGAGGAAAAGAGAGGAGAAGAATAATAGAGTTGATCACCCATGAAGGCACCTCTACCTCCTCTTTTATAATCCTTGGTCTTGGCAAATAAGGAAATTTAATTAAAAACTTCCTTAATTCTTTTGCCATGAAAAAGAAAAATTTATTTAATTAAAAACAATTTTCCTATTCTCAATTTACATGGCCGGCCACCATCAAGCTATAAACAAGGAGAGTTTTAATTAATTAAAACTTCCTAATTTGTCTCCAGAAATTTATAAAAAATTTCTCCAATAATTTTCCCTTCATGGTGGTTAATAAAAAGGAAATTTTATAAATTAAAATTCTTCTTTTAAACATGTGGATAATTTCCAAAAGGAAAGTTATCTCTAAAAATTAAAATCTCTTTTCAATCTATAAATAAGGAAAGATATCAAATCTTTTCTTAATCTTTTGTAGAAACTAATAAAAGAGAATATTTAATTTTTAAACTTCTCTTTTAAATTATTATCATGGTTAAAAAGGAAAGTTTTTCTTAAAAATAAAATCTCCTTTCAATCTACAAATAAGGAAAGATTTCAAATCTTTTGTAGAAAGCTTTTAAAAGGAAAGATTTAATTTTTAAACTCTCTTTTAAAACTATGATATCCACATAAGAAATAATTTTAATAAAAAATCCTTTTTAATATGATGTGGCCGGCCACCTAAGCTTGGGCTCCAAGCTATTGGCCGGCCACCTTAAGGCCAACCTTTAGGCTTGGCCGGCCCTAAGCTTGAGCTTCAAGCTTAGCTTGGCCGGCCCCTATTGGTTGGGTAAGAAGGTGGGTATGTGGTGGGTATAAATCTCTATATACAAGAGGCTACGATAGGGACCGAGAGGAGGAATTGGTTTTGGTCTCCCGATAAAATTAAGCATCCCGTGCTCGCCCCGAACACACAACTTAATTTTATCAATAATAATTCATTCCACTAGAGAACTATTATTGAACTACCGCACCAATCCCAAATTACATTTTGGGCTCCTTCTTATCATGAGTGTGTTAGTCTCCCTGTGTTTAAGATATCGAATGTCCACTAATTAAGTGAGTTACTGACAACTCATTTAATTAATATCTTAGTCCAAGAGTAGTACCACTCAACCTTATCATCATGTCGACTAGGTCCACTGCAGGGTTTAACATGACAATCCTTATGAGCTCCTCTTGAGGACATTATCAACCTAGTATCTCTAGGACACGCTTTCCTTCTATAATCAACAACACACACTATAAGTGATACCATTTCCCAACTTATCGGGCTTATTGATTCATCGAACTAAATCTCACCCATTGATAAATTAAAGAAATAAATATCAAATATATGTGCTTGTTATTATATTAGGATTAAGAGCACACACTTCCATAATAACCGAGGTCTTTGTTTCTTTATAAAATCAGTATAAAAGAAACGACCTCTAATGGTCCTACTCAATACACTCTAAGTGTACTAGTGTAATTATACAGTCAAGATAAACTGATACCTAATTACACTATGACCTTCTAATGGTTTGTTCCTTTCCATTTTGGTCGTGAGCTACTGTTTATAATTTATAAGGTACTGATAACATGATCCTCTGTGTGTGACACCACACACCATGTTATCTACAATATAAATTAATTGAACAACTACATTTATCATAAATGTAGACATTTGACCAATGTGATTCTTATTACTAGATAAATGTTTATACCAAAAGCTAGGCTTTTAGTATACACCCTAACAGTACCGACAACTTAAAGAAGAGAAAAACGAAGCTCCGGGTCGTCGGAATGTTGCAGCAGCACTTCGGAATGACTTTGTTAGCAGCACCTTGAAGAAGGAAAGCTCAGAACTTGATTGCTTGAGATGCTGGTCGAAACCCCCTTATAAAGGGTGTTCAAGGCGCCTTGAAGGCTATTCAAGGCGCCTCCATGCTGCCTAGTCTTCCGCGTGGATCAGATTTGAACTGGTCGAACTTCATCCCTTGGAGGTGCCTTATACCCTGCTCAAGGCGCCTTCCAAGGCGCCTTATACTCCCTTCAAGGCGCCTTCGATGAACTTTCGCAGCCAGCTCAGCTTTTGCACCCGAGGCGCCTCCAAGCTCCATGAAGGCGCCTCGGACACTGTTCATCCAAGGCTTTAGGTTGCTCCTTTACACCTGCAAGATACGTTAGTCCCAAACCATATCTTGCAACACAAAGTTAGCACAATAAACATGATAAATGAAGTATAGACAGTCTCCGGACTGTCCGAGTATGACTTCGGGTTTCCGACCGGAAACCCTAGGTCGACCCGATGCCTACTGTTCCCTCTACGGGGAACGCGTCCTCACCTACTCCACTCAGGAGATTTACCTGTTGCCAGTCGATCCTCCAGATCGACTGGACTTTTGCTCAGCACTCGATGCTTCCGGACTTTCCGCTGGACATCCGCTTCCCCGGCTAGTCCAGTCTTTCACCTGGTTCGCGACACCAGGACTTTCCACCTAGGGTTACAGCCCCCTAGGACTTTTTCCTGAAAACATTGACCTACCAAGACTTTCCGCATAGGGTTACCACCCCCTATGACCTAGAGTTACCACTCCCTAGGGTTTTACCTTTTGCCTAACCGCAGCTAGGACTTTCCTGAAATTCTGAAGTAGACTTGTTAGACTACAAAACATCTTAACTTTGAATTCTTTGCCATTATCAAAACACGAGTTCGATCGTCGGATGCTTCCCGCACCAACAGGTGGTGGATCAAGTGGAGACAAGGGGAAGGAGCCAAGAAAGGATAAGGGGAAACAACCGGTCAAAGGCAAGGGAAAGAGGACATCACCCTACGAAGGTAACGACAATGAATTCAATATTGTATTTAGAAATGATGATCAAATAACTAGATTTGCAATTCTTGTCAATAGAAAGATTGTGTGTACAAGATATATGTACCCAACTGTCCTTGACATGGTAGGAATTAGGGATGATGTAGATTGGATGATAGGGTTCCTAGATTGGAGTGATATGTTGTACTCACATCTACCAACTTATCCTCGACTTGTTTTGGAGTTTCTAAGTTCTCTAGATGTCCATTTTGCCAATGAAGATGCTTTTGTTGGCAAGATCACTTTTAGGTTGATGAATCAAGACTTTCAATGGACATTTAGTGACTTTAACACTTGTTTTGGATTGTCTTCTGGTAGCTCTCGAAGGTTTGATTCTAGGTTTAATTGTAATCATTTTAGGAATTCAATCACCGGATTAGATCACCCATATGAGCCCTCTAGAGCCAAGGCTTCTCACATGCAAAACCTTGTTTTTAGATATCTACATAGAATCATGAGCAAAACTATTTTTGGTAGGGGGGAAAGTGATGGAGTCGTCAAAAAAGTAGAACTTTATTCTCTATGGGCTATGCTACATAAGGTTGATTTTGATTCCGATTTTCATTTTTTGCAAACCCTAGTGAGAACTGCGAGGGCGTCTTCGGGATCAATAGTTCTTGGTGGGTTGATTACTCAAGTAGAAATTAACTTGGAACTTGATTTAGATGGGTTGGAAGTCATTCATGGCAATGATATGATCGACATGGACGCATGTCTTGCCATGAAGATGATTATTCGGGATGAGAATGATTTCGCATTTCCTAGGAGGAATGGTTTTCCTCTACTTCTTCCTTGTCCCGAACGAACTTCCATTCGTAACCCAGCTAATTGGGTAATAACTGATGTAGACCCCGAGAATGTCCCCTCCATATCCGGAGACACAGAGCCACACATTGAGCCCTCGACATCTGGATACCCACAGCCTTCCGGACACCCGGATCTTGCTAGGCATTCTTTTGCTTATAGCACAGGTCCCTCCAGATTTGAATTTTCTGATTTTCGTACTTCTTTAGAATTGCTTCATGAGAAGCATGATGCCCAACAAAGAATGTTGGAAGGTCGCTTTTCTTTATCAGATGGTCAGTTTAAAGAAGTACAAGAGCACTTTCAATCCACGAGGAATTTTCAAGGTCAAGTGTGTTGGTTGCTACTCGGAAAACCTAATGGTTCCACTGTACAAAAATTTTGTACAAAGGTCTGAACCTTTTCCTAGCTACCATGTGTTCTTTTAAATTAAACTTGGATCGCCTACAGAACTTAACATGTTTGATCCAAAGTTTAATCTATTTGTTCTTTTAGGTTTAGACTCGGATCTCCTGCGGAACTTAACACGTTCGATCCAAATCACCTAGATTATTAATTTCATTAAATATTAGTTTCCAAAATTGGCTCCCAGTACTGACGTGGCGAGGCACATGGCCTTCTTGGATATGGAAACAACCACCACCGACTAGACAAAGCCTTTTAAGGAAAGTTAATATTTAATTTCCTTAAATAACTTTAGGTCAACCGAAAAGAACAATCAAATCACAAGGAAAAGAAATAAAACAAAGAACACAATATCGAAAACAAATTCGAAATACTAGAATCACATGCCTCTTGTATTTGATATTATTTTTAAAAATAACTAGTATGATGCGGAAAGGAAAAATACTAGTTATACCTTTTAGAAAGACCTCTAGATCTTCTACCGTATTCCTCTTCTAACCTCAGACGTTGTTTGGGCAACGGACGTTGTGTGGGCAACGATCTTCCAAGATGAGAAACCACCAAAGCACCTTCTTCTCCTCCTTGCTATGTTCGACCAAATCAAGAGCTTCACCAAGGATGAAGGAAAAACACCAACCAAACTCCAAGGGATGAAAGCTTTCTCTCCTTCTTCTTCTTCTTCTCCAAGTAGTATCCGGCCACCACAAGAGCTCCAAGCAAGAGAGGGTTTTGGCCACCACAAAGAGGAAGTGATGGAGAGAAGATGGCCGGCCACAACACCAAGGAAAAGAGGGAGAGAATAATAAAAGTTGTGTCTCATGAAGGCACCTCAACCCCTTCTTTTATATTCCTTGGCTTTGGCAAATAAGGAAATTTAATTACAATAAAATTTCCTTAACTTTCCTTGATAACAATTAATTAATAAAAATTAAATAAAATTTCCTAATCAATTGTATATGGTCGGCCACATCAACAAGACCAAACAACGCAATTTCAATCACCAATTAAAATTCTTTATTTGTCTTCGGAAATTTTAAAAAATAAAATTTCCTTTTAAAATCCCTTCATGGTTGATAAAAAGAAATTTCTATAATTTTAATTATTCTACATGTGAATAATTTATAAAGAAGAAAAATAAAATATCTTTCCAATCTACAAATAAGGAAAGAGATCTAATCTCTTTCTTTAATCTTTTGTAGATCCTTTTTAAAAAATATATTTTAATTTTTAATCACTCCAATAAATTATATCTTTCACATAAGAAATATTTAAAATTAAAATTCCTTTTAATTTAATGGGGGCCGACCACCTAAGCTTGGATTCAAGCTAGGGCCGGCCACCCATGAATCAAGGCTTGGCCGACCCTAGCTTGAACCACAAGCTAGCTTGGCCGGCCCCTATATCATGGGTACGAAGGTGGGTATAGGTGGGTATAGTACTCTATAAATAAGAGGCTATGATAGGGACCGAGAGGAGGAATTGGTTTTGGTCTCCCGATAAAATTAAGCATCCCGTGTTCGCCCCGAACACACAACTTAATTTTATCAATAATAATTCATTCCACTAGAGAACTATTATTGAACTACCGCACCAATAAATTACATTTTTGGGCTCCTTCTTATTATGAGTGTGTTAGTCTCCCTGTGTTTAAGATGTCGAATGCCCACTAATTAAGTGAGTTACTGACAACTCATTTAATTAATATCTTAATCCAAGAATAGTACCACTTAACCTTATCGTCATGTCGGACTAAGTCCACCTGCAGGGTTTAACATGACAATCCTTATGAGCTCATCTTGGGGACATTATCAACCTAGATTACTAGGACACAGTTTCTTCTATAATCAACAATACACACTATAAGTGATATCATTTCCCAACTTATCGGACTTATTGATTTATCGAACTAAATCTCACCCATTGATAAATTAAAGAAATAAATATCAAATATATGTGCTTGTTATTATATTAGGATTAAGAGCACACACTTCCATAATAACTGAGATCTTTGTTCCTTTATAAAGTCAGTATAAAAGAAACGACTTCTAATGGTCATACTCAATACACTCTAAGTGTACTAGTGTAATTATATAGTTAAGATAAACTACTACCTAATTACACTACGACCTTCCAATGGTTTGTTCCTTTCCATCTTGGTCGTGAGCTACTGTTTATAATTTATAAGGAACTGATAACATGATCTTCTGTGTGTGACACCACACACCATGTTATCTACAATATAAATTAATTGAACAACTACATTTATCATAAATGTAGACATTTGACCAATGTGATTTTTATTTCTAGATAAATGTTTATACCAAAAGCTAGACTTTTAGTATACATCCTAACAATCTCCCACTTATACTAAAAGACTAAACTATCATATCTGCTGCCATACATCTGATTCCCAACCCTTCAACATGCCCATCAAAAGCTCTTGTCTTAAGGACCTTAGTGAAAGGATCTATAGGTCATCTCCTGATGCAATCTAGATGGCAACAACTTCTCCTCATTTATACGATTTCTCATATTGGGTGGTACTTGCGCTCTATTGTGTTTACTTGCCTTATAGACTTATGGTTTCTTCGAGTTTGCTACTGCACCAATATTATTACAATAAATTGTAATAATCTTTGGACAAACCATAAATCATATCTAAGTCTATCTTGAGATTATTGAGTCATTCATCTTTTATGGCTACCACAGAGGCTTGCCATATACTAAGCTTCTATGGTGGAGTCCAGAAAAACACCTATGCTTATCACTCTTCCATAGTTATGACTTTACCTCCTAAAGTAAACACAAAACCCCGAGGTTAACTTATTATTGTCCCTATCCAATTGGAAGTCAAAATCCATGCAACCCACAAGAAACAAATTATCTGCCTTATAAGCTAGCATGTAATCTCTAGTGCCTCTTAGGTACTTCAATATATGCTTTACCGCAGATCAATGTCCTTGTCCAGAGTTGCTTTGATATCTAATAACTATGCTCACGGCAAAATAGATATCCAGTCTCGTACACAGCATTGCATACATTAGGCTTCCCACAGTCGAAGTATAAGGAACTGCCTTCATGTCCTTTATCTCCTTTGATGTCTACGGAGACATTTCTTTAGATAAAGTTACTCCATGCTAAAAAGGTAAGAAACCTTTCTTGGAGTTTTGCATGCTTAAAATGAGCAAGGAATTTTTTTTTCGATATATGAAGCTTGGGATAATTAAAATATTCTTTTCTTGCAATCCCTTATTACTTTGATCCCAAGAATATATTCATTCTCCCAAGTCCTTCATATCAAATTGTTTGGACAACCATACCCTTACTTCTGACATCATTTTGATATTGTTTCCAACTACCAAAAATGTTATCTACGTATAGTACAAGAAATATCACCACGTTTCCATCACACCTTTTGTATACACAAGACTTATCCAGTTACTAAATAAATCCATAGGTCAGGATTCCTTTGATAAACCGGATGTTCCAAGACCTTGAAGCTTTGCCTCAGTCCATAGACTGATTGAGCTTGCACATAAAATGCTCTTTGCCCTTTGCAATGAACCCTTCTGGTTGTTTTGTATGGATGCTTTCTTCAAGACTTCCATTAAGGAATGCTGTCTTGACATCCACTTGCTAAATAGATAAAAGAATTCGGATAGACTTAAGCATGACTACCAGTGAAAAGGTTTCCTTTTTCATCAAGCCTTGCTTTGAAAGTTTCCACCTTCCTGTCTATCCATCTTTTCCTATTGTAGACATATTTTCACCCAATGGCTTTTACACCATCTGGTGGTTCTACAAGCTTCCAGATTTGATTAGAATACTTATATTCTAATTCTGTATTCATTGCTCTTTGCCAAGATGCTGCATCTTTATTTTGGAGTGCTTCATCATATTTCCGGGATCAGACTCATGTTCATTTGGGATCAAGTCCAAAAACTTTCCCAAAACATAAATCCTTTTGGTTGTTTGACAACCCTCCCACTACGATGATGTACTGTCTATAATTGTGTATCAATTGTGATACGTGTTGCAGTTTCTTGTGATATTTCATCTTGTACAGTTGGTAGTAGATTAGACATGTCCTTTATAATTTCTTTAAGAACAAATTTACTTATGGGCTTGTGGTTTATTACATAGTCCTTTTCTCAAAATCGATCATTGATGCTAACAATGACCTTCTGATTTTTAAGACTATAAACCTACTTTCATTTCTCTAGGATAACTTACAAACAAGTGAATTCCTGTCCAACTTATCATTGTCTCTCTTCAGCATATGTGCTGGACTACCTGAATCTGAATATGCTTCAAAATAGGCTTATACCTATTTAGCAATTCTATATGAGTAGAGAGTTCTGACTTTGGAAGGTACTATATTCACTTCTGTTTCCAGAGTATATCCTTAAAATGAATTTGGTAATTTTTCAAATAACTCATCATCAATCTACTTATTTCCATAAGAGTCCTATACCTTCCTTTTTCTACACCATTCTGTAGGGGTGTATCAGGTGCAGTTAGTTTGGATTGAATCCCTACTTTTGATAAGTGACTCCTAAATTCTCCCAAGAGATACTTGCCACTACGATCTCACCATAGTGTCTTGATACTTTTACTTTGACGTTTCTCCGCATCAGCCTTGTACTCTTTGAACTAATCAAAGTACTTAGTCTTGCGGCACATTAAGTAAATGTATTTGTATCTTGAATAGTTATCTATAAAATAGATGAAATATTCAATACTACCTCTTGCCTGGATAGTCATAGGATCACACAAATCAGAATGAACCAATTCCAACATATCTTTGGCTCTATATCCCTTAGACTTAAAAGCTTCTTGGTTATTTTTCCTTCCAAGTAAGACTCGCAGGTTGGAAAGATTTCCACTACTAATGAACCCAAAAGTTCATCAGCTACCAATGAATCCTACTTAAGTTAATATAACCTAGCTTTAGATGCCAAAGATATAATTGGTTCATTTCCGAAGGTTGCTTTCTCTTAAAGTTAGAAGATGTGTCACTAATTTCCATTTGTTGCATCGTGGGAGTTATTGGATTATAAATTGTCAACCAACATACCAGAATAGATAACTTCCCTATTTTTCTTGATAACAACTTTGTTATCAAAATAGACACAATATCTATTCTATAATAGTTTAGAAAATCAGGTTCTTTCTAAACTTAGTATGTAAAGATAATTTCTAATAATCCATATTTTATTCCTATTAGAGAATAAACCTCTCCCACTGCAACAGCTGCTACTTTTGCAGTAATGCCCATGTGGACGGTGTTTTTATTTTCATTTAGTTGTCGGGTTTCTTGGAACCCTGCAATGAATTAATGGCATCTGTATCTACACTCCAGGTTCTGGTAGATAACACCACTAGACATGTTTTAACTAATGAATTAAATACACCTAAATTGTTCTTAGTTCTAAGAAGACAGTCTACCTTAATGTCCAAGTCCTATTTCCAATCATTACAATTGAGACTACTAAGTCTTTTCTATAGTATAACAACTAGGGGATTGACAAACATTTTAAATCCTAAGAATCACAAAAATATTTGGTCAAGATCAATTCTTTTAAAATCCGTATGAACTTTGTATGCCACGATAGTGTGGACGTATACAAAATCAAAAAAGAGATTTTATCCATTAATTTTATTATCTCGTCAACTTTACTTTATGACGAATAAAATTAATAGTTGATCTGTCTTTGATCAAATATTTGGTCAAAACTTTTTGAATTTAAAATAACATTGATTCCACAAACAATATTATTTAAATTTACCAGCACCTCAAACACCGTGAATTTTGCATGCCACGATAGTGTGGACGTATACAAAATTTCAACATTTGTAAGAGGAGGGTTTTACCCATTAATTATCTTGTCAATAAATCTTTATGACAAAATAAAATTACCTCAAACACCGTGAATTTTGTATGCCACGATAATGTGGACGTATACAAAATCAAATATTTGTAAGAGGAGTTTTTAATTTTATTATCTTGCCAACTTATTTATTTGACAAATTAATAGTTGGTTTTCTTCGGTCACACAAACAATAGCAGTGACTCCGATGGGGAGGATACTATTAGACGTGCCTAAGTGTATACCATTACTTGACACTAAGTCCATTAATAAGATTGTGCCCCTTCCGATGGGGAAGATCACACGCTCTTAATTAACTTCCTATAGTAATCCAAAATGGAAGTTTGTTCTAGTGATCCACAAACAAGCTCATCCGATATGGAGGAAGGCACTCAGAGCCAACGCGCAAGCTTGTTTGCATCTCTTACAAACCAGTAATGGAGACCGTGGAATTTATTTAAAATTCCTCTCCCACTTAGATATTTATAAATGAGGAATTTTAACTATGCTAGCCTACTAGACTTGTATACTAACATGCACACACAGCACAATATAAAAGCAATAAATGGAAAACTAATTTTCAACTATTATGGCTTTTATCTATTGTTGTCCTCCGTGTGTCGCCAACCCTAGATGCTGCCATCTTAGGCCACCGCCACCGGGTCTAGTTGTCGCATCCATCTTGCTCCTTGTTCCGCTGCGCCTCTGGTCCTCAAAAGGTTCCACGCCTTGCAAGATTTGATTCGCAACATAAATAGAATTTTATATTTTTCAATCCTATATGTTGGTGCAACCTTAGGTCAAGGTTGACCTGGTTGACACGACTCGAGTTGACCTGACTCGAGTTGTATTTTGATATTTGACAAGAACAAAAGAGTTGTATTTTGATGGGAGATTGTGGGTGCAACCTTTGGTCAAGGTTGACCTGGTTGACCCAAGGTGAGTTGACCTGACTCGGAAAAGTCCAAGCAGGGCGTTTGGCATGTGAAAAGTCCAAGCAGGGAGCTTGGCACGGGAAAAGTACAAGTATGGAGACTTGGCACGGAGAAGTCCAAGTATGAGAACTTGGCAAGTGGAAGTAGGAGAGGGCTCGGTAGCTCGTTCTCTGAACTGTGGTCAGAGAGGGCTCGGTAGCTCGTTCTCTGGACCGGAAGTGGGAAAGTCCTGGTGAGTGAAGCCAGGCAGTTGTGAAAACCCTAGTGAGTGAAGCTAGGTGAAAGTCCTGGTGAGTGAAGCCAGGCAGTTGGAAAGTCCTGGTGAGTGAAGCCGGGCAGATTGGAAATCCTGGTGAGTGAAGCCAGGTGAAAACCCTAGTGAGTGAAGCTAGGTGAAAGTCCTGGTGAGTGAAGCCGTGCAAGAGAAAATCCAGATGGATCAAGGGTGATCGGACATCTGGTGTTGAGAAGGTCAAGTAGGTCAAGGGAGTGATCGGATACTTGACACGAAGAGAAAAGTCCAAGTGGGTCAAAGGGATTGACCGGACACTTGGTGGGGAGTCTTAGTAGGTCAAGGGAGTGACCGGATGCTAAGCATGATGTACCAACAGGTCAAGGTTGACCGGATGTTGGTTTGGAAGGCTTGGGACTTGGTTTGGGCGAAAACCAAGCTCGGGATCGATCAGTGGATCGATCCAGTGATACACTGGGTATCTGGATCGGTCTGGTGACCGATCGCAGTGATACGGCTGATCGGTCTGATGACCGATCAGTAACCGATCAGAAGCATTCAGTTGATTATCTGATCGGTCTGCAGACCGATCAGGAGACGATCAGAAGGAGACGATCAGAAGGAGGGAAAGGCCCTGATCGGTCATGGGACCGATCAGGGAAGGACCTGATCGGTCACCATGACCGATCAGGACCCTTGTGGACCGATTAGGATGAAGCATGATCGGTCCACATCCTAGCCGTTGCGTAGCAACGACTAGTTTCTGTTGTGTCTTCTTCGCAGGTTATAAAAGGGGTTGAGGAGCTACTGTTCTTATTTCTTCTTGCTCTTCTTCCTACTGAGCTGCTGCTGTGCTTTTCAGCTTTGTTGAGTTTCGAAGCTTCGTGTGAGCTTCTTCGACTGGGTTCCTGCTGTTGTAGGCGTCTCGTGAAGTTGCTGCTTCAACCAGTCGACGAGAAGGCAAGCGTGTTTGTTTTACATTCATATTGTCTTGTGCTTCTTTGTATTTTGTGTACTTCTATCTTGCTGTTGCAAGAGTTATTGTGGCGAGGTTTCTCCACCCACAAGGAGTATATATTAGCCGGTTCTCCGGGGACTCATCCACCGACGGATTGATAGGCTTCGTCCACCTTATGGACACGCCGAAGAGTAGGAGTTTCATCTCCGAACCTCGTTACATCGTCGAGTTCGAGTTTGAGGTTTGATCCTTCCTCTTTTTGTTTCTACTTAGTTATTTCCGCTGCGCTAACCTTGATTTGTAGAAAGAAACGCGAAGATTTGGGGCGGCTATTCACACCCCCCTCTCTAGCCGCGATCATCGATCCTAACAAGTGGTATCAGAGCCAGGTTGCTCTTCGTCGGATTAACACCCGGGGGAGCACAAGCTAGAGATGGATCAACTAGGAGAAGACATCACCATTCCACCCTTCTACGATCGCGACGACTTCGCGTTTTGGAAGGTAAGAATGAAGTACTTTCTTATGATTAACCTTGAAAATTGGAGTTGTGTTCAATTAGGTTTCAAGCCTCCGATGGACAAGAAAGGAGAAACCCTAGAGAAGAAGGAGTGGACCAAGGAACAAGTCCACCAATCCCTAGTCAACGATGAGGTATTGAAAATTTTTGAATTCTCTTTACCTAATGATGTTTTGTGTAGGATAGGTGGATACAACAATGCCAAGGAGTTGTGGAACAACTTGGCTAAGTTCCATGAGGGGAACTCCACTTCAAGTCATGAAGAGGAGTCAAGTGAGCCAAGGAGTTCACTTCATAGAGGAATGGATTTAGAAGTTGAGGGCCACTCAACATCTAAAGAAGAAGAGGAGGAGAGTTCTTCTTCAAGTTCGGAGTAAGAAGAAGAAGCTTCTACCTCCGGAAGGGATAAAGGAGAGAGCGTTCATCCATCCTCAACTCTAGGTAACTCAAGCCATTTAGTTTCTAGCAAATTACACATAATGTGCTTTGAGTGTAGGGAGTATGGACATTACAAGAGTAAGTGTCCAAAGAGGATTAGAAAGTCTCCACCGGCGCCAAAGGTCAAGGAAGCCGGAGTCCCGACACGCAAAGGCAAGGAGCACGTGGTGTGCTTCCAATGCAAGCGAAGGGGACACTATAGGAGCCAATGTCCGAGGGGGAGGCAATCTCACAAGGACAAGAGACCAAGCACATCGATAGGGGGAGCCAAGGAAAACTCTAAGGTAATCTCTAAGGCACATTATTGCAATACTAGTAAGATGCATACTAGTAGCCTTATTGCTATTGTTAATAATGGTAAGCATGATAACATTAGAAATCGATACACATGTTTAGGTGCCAAACATGTGAGCCTAGATAAGGATAACACTAGGAAAGCCAACCCTAGGATCAACTCATCTAAGGTTAAGGATAACCTAGGTAGAAATCCCAAAACAACTAGACATATGCCTAGGAATACCTCAAAGAACAATGACAAATTAAAAATTGAGGTATTAGAGAAGGAGAATCAAGTCTTGAGGTCAAGACTTGATACTTTGGAAAAGGCTCTTAAGAACTTAGAGAAGTCATCTCTAGGGTTTAAGGGTCAAAAACCAATGTCCAAGGACAAGAAAGGTTTGGGTCACAAACCTAAGTCCCAAGTGGTCAAGCCCACTTATCATAATGTTCCATTCGATTATGGAACAAAATCTAGGGCAAGGAAGACCATCACCAAGGTCACAAGGGGAGTCACCCCTAGAGTTGATCTTGATGAGTCCCAAATGACCAAGGCTTCAAAGCCTAGGAGGGTCATTAGGAGGGTTGCTAGGGAAGTCATCCCTAGTGAATATTTAGTGAACCCAATGAGCTCCAATAGGTATTGGGTTCCTAGGAGCGTGATTTCATCACGTTAGATGAGTTAGGGTGTGCCAACCTTACTTGAATAGGTAGTTAACCTAATCATGGCAAAAGGTGGCATGTTAGGAATTTTCAAGGTGCAATCAAGCCTTGAAAATGAAATTGAAAATTATTCCTAAGGTGATTAGGATGTGCCAATCACATTTGAGGAGTTCTCTTAGGTCAATTTAATTGGCACATGGTGATCTAAAAATCCTTAGTATATGATTTTAGGTCTAATACACTTAGGAATATGGATTTTATGGCAAAATGATCAAAATTATCAAAAATGGCAACTAAGGCTAGAATTAGGTATTTTATATACCTTTATATGTTATTTGCCATGTATTGTTTGCCATATGCCATGTCATGACATCATATTTATTTTATGATCATTTAAAATGTCATGATAATGCTTAGGTTATTTATATGTCATGCTCTAGTTAAGTTTCATACTTTATTCCATGACATCATGACATTGACACATGTTATTATGTATGATATCATTTTATGCCATGTCATCATTTCTTGCATTTATAATCAATGAAATTGATTTAAGTTTAAAAACACAATTTGATATGGAGATCAAATTGATGTTTAGAAAATGCATGAGACCTTAGTCTAAGATAACCTAAACCCATGTCTCACATCAAAATTGACTTGGATGTGTTTGATACACCTTAGATGTGTGTGAGATATTAGGATTGTGAGTTAGGATCAAGGTGCATAGTTCTTGTACCTAGATGAGCCTAATTCTAATTGGGGATCATAGGGAAAGCTTATGTACAAGTCATGTACATTTAGCCCAAAGATTGTGGTCCTAAATTAAATGGTTTAAAATCATTTCAAAATTGATTTGAAAAACCTTGATGAAGCTTTTCTAGTGATAGCATTCATCATTGAACAAGTTGACACAAAGATAAGTTAACTTTGAGCTATTTCAAAGACTTTTGAACTTTGTATCAAGATTGAAAAATGGAAGTTATTTTCATAGAAAATTATTTTTCCATGATAGTATATGTTATGAGGAATGTATCCTCAAAATTTCACAATTTTTGGAATTTTCTATAATTTTCTAGAGGTTTCTGAACTTCGGGAGAAGAAAAATTCAGAAAATCAGAAATCAGAGGTCGTGGACCGATCAGGAGGTTCCCTGATCGGTCCAGGTCAGTGTGGATCGGTCACTAGGACCGATCCAGGAGAGTGTGGATCGGTCTGGTGACCGATCCAGTGAAGGCTGATCGGTCTGGTGACCGATCAACGCGTGCCAACTTGCTGATTTTCGACTGTTTTGTCTGAAATTTCAGCTGGGAGTTGGTGTTGTGGATTTCTAAAGGTTTGAAACTCTCCAAGACATTGTTGGTGCAATGGTCAAGGGGGAGTTGACCTTTAGGGGGAGTTTTACCTATTAGTCAAGGAGGAGTTGACTTTTAGGGGGAGTTTTTACTCGTCGAAATTTTTGAGGATGAGTGATATGGGATTATCACTGAGTTGATTATTGAATTTAGTATCAAGGGGGAAATTAAGGGTTTCAATGAAAGGTATGTGACTTTCATTAGGAAGAAACTCTTGACCTTGATTCACTCCTTTTGATGTGTGTCAAAAAGGGGAAGAATGTCTAGAGAATGTTCAAGGAAGAACATTGGAGTTAGTGGGAGAGTTTGTTGATCACGACGAGTGAAGTTGTGAACAACGATAACTTACTCTTCAGGGGGAGAGTTTGTTGATGTGTGCCAATAGGGGGAGAATGAAGGGTTTAAGTTAGGTCTTCATTATCTAAGAAGGAGGTTGCCTTCTTAGAAGGAGAATGTAAGGTTGTAACGTATGTTTCATTACCTAGTGGCATGAGGAAAGTTGAGGCTATTGGATTAGTCTAACTTAAAGGTATTGTCAAACATCAAAAAGGGGGAGATTGTTGGTGCAACCTTAGGTCAAGGTTGACCTGGTTGACCCGACTCGAGTTGACCTGACTCGAGTTGTATTTTGATGTTTGACAAGAACAAAAGAGTTGTATTTTGATGGGAGATTGTGGGTGCAACCTTTGGTCAAGGTTGACCTGGTTGACCCAAGGTGAGTTGACCTGACTCGGAAAAGTCCAAGCAGGGGGTTTGGCATGTGAAAAGTCCAAGCAGGGAGCTTGGCACGGGAAAAGTCCAAGTATGGAGACTTGGCACGGAGAAGTCCAAGTATGGGAACTTGGCAAGTGGAAGTCGGAGAGGGCTCGGTAGCTCGTTCTCCGAACTGTGGTCAGAGAGGGCTCGGTAGCTCGTTCTCTGGACCGGAAGTGGGAAAGTCCTGGTGAGTGAAGCCAGGCAGTTGTGAAAACCCTAGTGAGTGAAGCTAGGTGAAAGTCCTGGTGAGTGAAGCCAGGCAGTTGGAAAGTCCTGGTGAGTGAAGCCGGGCAGATTGGAAATCCTGGTGAGTGAAGCCAGGTGAAAACCCTAGTGAGTGAAGCTAGGTGAAAGTCCTGGTGAGTGAAGCCGGGCAAGGGAAAATCCAGATGGATCAAGGGTGATCGGACATCTGGTGTTGAGAAGGTCAAGTAGGTCAAGGGAGTGATCGGATACTTGACACGAAGAGAAAAGTCCAAGTGGGTCAAAGGGATTGACCGGACACTTGGTGGGGAGTCTTAGCAGGTCAAGGGAGTGACCGGATGCTAAGCATGATGTACCAACAGGTCAAGGTTGACCGGATGTTGGTTTGGAAGGCTTGGGACTTGGTTTGGGCGAAAACCATGCTCTGGAACGATCAGTGGATCGATCCAGTGATACATTGGGTATCTGGATCGGTCTGGTGACCGATCAGTAACCACACAGTGAGCTTCTGTGTGTTATCTGATCGGACTGAAGACCGATCAGTGATCGATCAGTAGCATACAGTGAAGTTCCTGATCGGTCTGCAGACCGATCAGGAGACGATCAGAAGGAGGGAAAGGCCCTGATCGGTCATGGGACCGATCAGGGAAGGACCTGATCGGTCACCATGACCGATCAGGACCCTTGTGGACCGATCAGGATGAAGCATGATCGGTCCACATCCTAGCCGTTGCGTAGCAACGGCTAGTTTCTGTTGTGTCTTCTTCGCATGTTATAAAAGGGGTTGAGGAGCTACTGTTCTCATTTCTTCTTGCTCTTCTTCCTACTGAGCTGCTGCTGTGCTTTTGAGCTTTGTTGAGTTCCGAAGCTTCGTGTGAGCTTCTTCGACTGGGTTCCTGCTGTTGTAGGCATCTCGTGAAGTTGCTGCTTCAACCAGTCGACGAGAAGGCAAGCGTGTTTGTTTTACATTCACATTGTCTTGTGCTTCTTTGTATTTTGTGTACTTCTATCTTGCTGTTGCAAGAGTTATTGTGGCGAGGTTTCTCCACCCACAAGGAGTATATATTAGCCGGTTCTCCGGGGACTCATCCACCGACGGATTGATAGGCTTCGTCCACCTTACGGACACGCCGAGGAGTAGGAGTTTCATCTCCGAACCTCGTTACATCGACGCGTATTGAGGTTTGATTTCTTGTCTTCGTTTCTTGTTTTTATTTCCGCTGCGCTAACCCTAGTTTGTAGAAAGAAACGCGAAGATTTGGGGTCGGCTATTCACACCCCCCCTCTCTAGCCGCGATCATCGATCCTAATACTATATTCCTCGAAGGAATGTACATGTAAACTAGATCGAACATAAAATTAAAATTTACATTCATCGATCCTATATTCCATAAAAGGAATGTACATGTAACTAGATCAAAAATAAAATCCTAATAAAACTAAATACAGCTCCTGCTGTATTTTATAATACAATCATGCACACACATAAATGCCCTTGACATGTCCAAGGGTCCAATCACACACATAAAAACTATAAGTCATAATAGTTGGATCCTGCATCCAGAAAGTTAGCATATCCTACTATTAACCTGCCTAAATTATGTATGACATGTGCATAATTAAACTAATACCAAATTACACAGAGGCAAAACCCTAGATCTGATATCAATTGTTGGTTGCTACTCAGAAAATCTAATGGTTCCACTGTACAAAAATTTTGTACAAAGGTCTGAACCTTTTCCTAGCTACCATGTGTTCTTTTAAATTAAACTTGGATCGCCTGCGGAACTTAACACGTTTGATCCAAAGTTTAATTTATTTGTTCTTTTAGGTTTAGACTCGGATCTCCTGCGGAACTTAACACGTTCGATCCAAATCACCTAGGTTATTAATTTCATTAAATATTAGTTTCCAAAATTGGCTCCCAGTACTGACGTGGCGAGGCACATGACCTTCTTGGATATGGGAACAACCTCCACCGACTAGACAAAGCCTTTTAAGGAAAGTTAATATTTAATTTCCTTAAATAACTTTAGGTCAACCGAAAAGAACAATCAAATCACAAGGAAAAGAAATAAAATAAAGAACACAATATCGAAAACAAATTCGAAATACTAGAATCGCATGCCTCTTGTATTTGATATTATTTCCAAAAATAACTAGTATGATGCGGAAAGGAAAAATACTAGTTATACCTTTTAGAAAGACCTCTAGATCTTCTACCGTATTCCTCTTCTAACCTCGGACATTGTGTGGGCAACGATCTTCCAAGATGAGAAACCACCAAAGCACCTTCTTCTCCTCCTTGCTAGGTTCGGCCAAATCAAGAGCTTCACCAAGGATAAAGGAAAAACACCAACCAAACTCCAAGGGATGAAAGCTTTCTCTCCTTCTTCTTCTTCTTCTCCAAGTAGTATCCGGCCACCACAAGAGCTCCAAGCAAGAGAGGGTTTCGGCCACCACAAAGAGGAAGTGATGGAGAGAAGATGGCCAGCCACAACACCAAGGAAAAGAGGGAGAGAATAATAAAAGTTGTGTCTCATGAAGGAACCTCAACCCCTTCTTTTATATTCCTTGGCTTTGGAAAATAAGGAAATTTAATTACAATAAAATTTCCTTAACTTTCCTTGATAACAATTAATTAAGAAAAATTAAATAAAATTTCCTAATCAATTGTATATGGTCGGCCACATCAACAAGACCAAACAAAGCAATTTCAATCACCAATTAAAATTCCTTATTTGTCTTCGGAAATTTTAAAAAATAAAATTTCCTATTAAAATCCCTTCATGGTTGATAAAAATAAATTTCTATAATTTTAATTATTCTACATGTGAATAATTTATAAAGAAGAAAAATAAAATATCTTTCTAATCTACAAATAAGGAAAGAGATCTAATCTCTTTCTTTAATCTTTTGTAGATCCTTTTTAAAAAAGATATTTTAATTTTTAATCTCTCCAATAAATTATATCTTTCACATAAGAAATATCTAAAATTAAAATTCCTTTTAATTTAATGGGGGCCGACCACCTAAGCTTGGGTTCAAGCTAGGGTCGGCCACCCATGAATCAAGGCTTGGCCGACCCTAGCTTGAACCACAAGCTAGCTTGGTCGGCCCCTATATCATGGGTACGAAGGTGGGTATAGGTGGGTATAGTACTCTATAAATAAGAGGCTACGATAGGGACCGAGAGGAGGAATTGGTTTTGGTCTCCCGATAAAATTAAGCATCCCGTGTTCGCCCCGAACACACAACTTAATTTTATCAATAATAATTCATTCCACTAGAGAACTATTATTGAACTACCGCACCAATAAATTACATTTTTGGGCTCCTTTTTATTATGAGTGTGTTAGTCTCCCTGTGTTTAAGATGTCGAATGTCCACTAATTAAATGAGTTACTGACGACTCATTTAATTAATATCTTAATCCAAGAATAGTACCACTCAGCCTTATTGTCATGTCGGACTAAGTCCACCTGCAGGGTTTAACATGACAATCCTTATGAGCTCATCTTGGAGACATTATCAACCTAGATTACTAGGACACAGTTTCCTTCTATAATCAACAACACACACTATAAGTGATATCATTTCCCAACTTATCAGGTTTATTGATTTATCGAACTAAATCTCACCCATTGATAAATTAAAGAAATAAATATCAAATATATGTGCTTGTTATTATATTAGGATTAAGAGCACACACTTCCATAATAACTGAGATCTTTGTTCCTTTATAAAGTCAGTATAAAAGAAACGACCTCTAATGGTCCTACTCAATACACTCTAAGTGTACTAGTGTAATTATATAGTTAAGATAAACTACTACCTAATTACACTACGACCTTCCAATGGTTTGTTCCTTTCCATCTTGGTCGTGAGCTACTGTTTATAATTTATAAGGAACCAATAACATGATCTTCTGTGTGTGACACCACACACCATGTTATCTACAATATAAATTAATTGAACAACTACATTTATCATAAATGTAAACATTTGACCAATGTGATTCTTATTTCTAGATAAATGTTTATACCAAAAGCTAGACTTTTAGTATACATCCTAACAAAGTGGCCGAATTTGTCCAGCAAGTAGATGCTTTGTTTGAGTATCATATAATCCTGAGCGAAACTCCAGGTTTCCCTAATTTTCCCATTGGCCAACCACGTCGTAGGCATCCTTTTCCTTGTCCTCCTCCACCTCCACCTCCACCTCCTCCACCATATTGATTTCATCGGGACGATGAAAAGTTTAAGTCTGGGGGGGTGTCGAACCTAATTTTCTTTCTTTTTGCATTCTAGTTTTCAGTTTTTGCTTGCTTTCTGCATGTCTAGTTTTTGTTTTGCACTTTATTTTGATTGTCTTACTTGGATTGCTTGTTTTGATAGTCACTTGACTATCTTTTGAAATCTTGTGGCATTCATCTTGAGAACATCAAAACTTCACTTATATTCTTTCTTGTCTTCAAGATTAAATGTTAGCACGTTCATTATCTAGATTCATGATGCTCAAATGATGCTAGTAGTATGCTTAATGTACCTCTTTTCTCTATCTTGGGTAGCATGACATAAGTTAAGTATCATATGGAGATGAGTTTTAGTTTTGGCTTGACCTTAAGGATCTTATTTTCACTACACCTATACTTAATGCTTGAATGGTTGATATCATTGAAATAGTTATGATTCATCTTGTTTGTTTAGTACTTAGTTTCCATGGTGATTTCTCAAACTTCATTTTGGTTACTAGATGAGACTCAAATCATGTAAGCTCATTTGGAAAAATCAAAATATCCCAACATTTGTGCTAAAAGTACAATTGTGAAATAAGATTTGCACAATGCAAATACTTATGAAAAAAAATGTGGAAAAAAGCAAAGAAAAAAAAAGTGAATAAGGGATATAAAAAATAGTTGTTGTGAGTGGAATCTAGCAAGTCACCCCTTTGAGACCGAGTTAGGTTACTGGGGAAATGACTGCTAGCTTCTCTTGAGATTGAGCACGCCTTTGAGACCTTGGGTTGATTGAGAAATATGAACAAAGTGTGTGGCAAGTAAGTGCCTATCACTGGTTACTTGTCTATCACTAGAAACATTATTAATTCAAACTTGATGACGACTTGACTAGGACATAGATTAAAACTTGAAGAGTTTTGAGTTGTTTTTGCACTGTGCGCAGGGTACTTATGCTTGAGCAAAACTTAACTTGTTTTCATGATCATGCTTATTAATGAAACTTTTTTATAGAGTTAAGAGAATGCATTAGGGATATGAGAGCATTGCAGAGCATATGAATTTAGATTGCAGCATTTTGCTTGAGGACAAGCAAAGGTTTAAGTCTGGGGGTGTGATGTGCGTAGATTGTATACACTTGTTAGCATGTTTTGAAGCACATTCACATACTTTGAGCATGCTTGATCTATGGATTTTCGTACTTCCAGCTTTTCTTTTTAGCATATTTACTCTCTTTGTTCGGAGATCTGTTTTTGTACATTTTCTGTACGCAGGAGTCGAATTTGGTGAAGGATGCATGCTCGAGGCCAAATTTGCTAGCAAAGCGATGGAGGAAGCCATGATACCTGAACCCCACACGACCCTGCCATGGGGGTTTGCCCAGGTCGTATGGAGATGAGAGGTCGTGTAGCTGCAGCAGAGAAGGAAGATGGCTTGGCCGTGTGAACCTCACACGGTCGTGCCAAGCTTTGGAGCCCAATGAAGCCTAGGTCGTGTACACCACACGGCCGTGTGAGGTTGGCAGAGAGGAGAATGGAGCAGGTCGTGTGAACCTCACACGGCCGTGCTTCGGGGCCGTGTGGCGCCCAAACCCCTCTTCTGTATAAAGCTTCCTTCTTGATTTGAAAGGGGATCTTCTCCCCTTTGGGAGAAAGGAAGATTTGGGCGATTTCCCTCCATCTTGGAGGGATTTTCCGACGATTCTAGGGAGGATCTTCACCGATTCGACTCCAAGATCGAAGGATTGGATCCGATGACTATTCTTCTCCGTAGATAAGTTTTCTTTCTCTCCTTTCTTGGTTTTGAGGGATTAGAAATACTTGTAATCTTTGTTTCTTTCAGATTCTTTCTTCGATTTATGGAGTAGATCGCTTGTTCTAGGATGGAGGGAGTATTTGTAAGGATTTTTTGATGTAAACCTCTTGTGGATATGTCAATTTTCCATTTCTATGATTTTGTCCTGTTTTGTGTCTATTTGATCTTGTGTGGAATGTTGTGATTGTGCCTAATTACAATGCTTGATTGAGAGTTTGGATATCTTGTGAATCTTGTAGAGGTAATTCTTCATTCGATTTTTCGAGGGATCTTTGTGACAGGAACATGCCCGTGTAAGGACGTTTGAGGGATTATCTTGAAGGGGAAATTAGGTATTTCAAGAGGGTAGGATATATTTATACATTAATCTTTATATCTTGATGGGTTGATGAGCGATGGATTCTTGTGTTGATTTTTCGAGGGACGCACGTGACAGGCAAGCTCGTGTAAAGACAACATATATAGATTCATTCCTAATTGATCAATTTAGGTATGGATTTCAGTCCTAGGTTGGTTCTCTATTGTAAGAGAGAACCGACAACCTTCTACAAAAGATGGACGATTGAGAAAAAGGATTTGGTAGATCATTTACATTGAACAACCTTACAAAGAAACCAAAACTTCTAGAATATCCCTTATCATTACCTTTATTCTTGTTGCCTATTCTTTTATTCTTTTGTTTAATTTTCATAGTTACACTTAGACTTTGTCAATCCATTGATTTGTTGTCTAGCTAATTCGCGTTGATATATTCTTAGTGCTTATTCCAGTCCCTGTGGATATGATAATCTTTTATATTACTTGCGATATTTTCGTACACTTGTGGAGGTCAACACTCTACTAGACAACCATGGAAGACTATGAAAATTTATCATCCCACATCGCCTGTCCATCCTTTCCTACCATCCGGCTTTGGTTGGGGGCATTTCCGTGAGGCCAGGCTCTGTAATTAAACTCGAGCGCCAATTTAAGTCTACTTTCAACCTTCCATCCCAATAAGGAATGACCTCAGCCCCCTTCTCCTATAGGGTATTGAAACTACAAGGCCAATTGGCTGAGACCTCGGCGAGTGTAAGGAAACGTCCAAAAGATCTTCCCAACTCTGAGCGCACCGATGAGCACACTCGGACTGCTACTACGGTAAGTTTGTGATATTTCTTCCAATGAATGAACCATTTTCTAGCAATCTCTCTTAATGATACTCATTTTTAGTTCTACGCCTTGGGGGTTAAACATAAGCCACCTAGTGGTAGACCTAGAGAGGGATAATAAAATCCTGAAGGAATGTGTTCAGGAATTGGAACTTTCTGCCTCCAACACAAGCGAGGAGATGACCTGGTCACTAAAGGAGGTAGAATTTCAAGCTGGGCTGTTAGCAGACATGGAGCAACCTTGTGAGAATCTTAGCAACTGGTGAAGTCTCAACAAGAAGACAAAAGAAAGTTAGAGACTCTATTGGCCACCAGTGAGTCTAAAGTCCGCATGGAAATAACCTTTAAAACTAAAGCATTGTCAGACTTAACTAGCAAACCACGTTGACACAAAACTTGAAGGCTTCCCTTGCTTCAGGATCTGTCGAGCAACTTAGAGAAATATCTTCCAAAGATATGCAGATCTTGGAGTAACAATGCAATCTAGACATGCAAGAAGCTCGACTAGAATCGCTACTAGCCAAACTAGACACGACCAAGTCTGAGCTGTTATTTTACAAAGCTGAAGAGGATGACCATTTCAAGGTTAGGTGGAAAGATTACCTCAAATCTAAAGAATTTGGTAAATTTTTTGGGGACCAAATTGTGGGCACCCTTACTCTAGGGGCTAAAGGGGTGGTTTAATAGTTGAAAGAGGGTGGCTACCTCTCAGCAGAGCCTCCCAAGAGATTTATAGATTGACAGTGACTATTGAGAGAACTCCCCAAGAGTATTTTACACAAGTTTGATTGAATGTAAGATATGATTATATGCTTGTACCATGTAACTATCACAAAACTTGCATTTTGAATGCTAACATTGGAATGATAAACTGGCTCAGGTCATAATCAAATCATACCGGTCTTCTTGTGCTTAGTCTTTGTATTAATAGCTCCTCTTTTATAAGAATAGTTCCATATAGTTCTAAGATGAATGTTACCCCGAGCAAAGCATACCCCTGTACGGAACAATCATCTGGCCAACCATAATGAGAAAATTAAGTAAAAGAATCCTTGATCCAGGCCAAACCTTTTTAATATTGTCCATGCTTGTAATCTCATTAACAAGCATGAATATGATGGGCAAAATAAATTTTCTGTATCTTGTGTGATACACAATTCATCCACCCGAGCAAGATAATGAATAAGATATGCTGGAGTTGCCTTACTTGTAGCTTGAGTGATCATTTTGAGGTTAAGAAGAGTATAGGGGCATGAGAGCATGCTCGCTTATAACCCGGTCTAGTACAAGGGAGTTTGGGACTTATATAAGCGTGAGAGCATGCTCACTTATAATCCGGTCTGGTGCACGAGAGTCTGGGACTTATATGAGCACAAGAGCATGCTCTCTTATAATTCGGCCTGGTGCCCAGGAGTCTGGGACTTATGTGAGCGCGAGAGCATGCTCTCTTATAACCCAACCTGGTGCTCGGGAGTCTGAGACTTATGTGAGTGTGAGAACATGCTCGCTTATAACCTGACCTGGTGCTTAGGAGTCCGAGTCTTATATGAGCGCGAGAGCATGCTTGCTTATAACCTGACCTGATGCTTTGGAGTTTGGAACTTATGTGATTTATTAGATGAATTCGCCTGCATTCTCATTAAGTGTAAAAATTTAACATGATACAAGAGCTAATTACAGGCGTACTTTCAAGCCCTATAGGGCTGTAGGTGATTCGCGCTCTAGGGCTGCTCCAACCATTTCCCCTCTACATCTTCGAGGTAGTAGGATCTAGAGTTGAGCCTCTACACCACTCTATAAGGTCCTCCCCACTGTGGTTCCAGCTTATTGATATCTTCAACTAGTTTAATCCACTTCCAGACCCAATCTCCTACTTGGAAGAATCTTGAAATAACTCTTCTATTATAGTTCTGTCTCATTCTTTGACGGTAAGACATTAGTCGGGATGTTGCTTTGTCTTTAATTTCTTCTATCAAATTGAGCTCCGTAAGGCACTAACCATTGTTGTCCTCGTCATATAGCCTTTATCAATCGGACTCGACACCAACCTCGACTGGGACAACTGCTTCACCACCATAGACAAGATTAAAAGGAGTTATATATGTTTCTTCACTAGGAGTAGTGCGGTAGGTCCATAATACGCTAGGTAATTTGTCGACCCAACTTCCTCCGACATGGTTGAACTTGATTTTGAGCCCCTTGATGAATCTCAATTGGTGACCTCCACTTAACCATTGCTCTGAGGGTAAGCAACTGAGGTAAAAGCTTGCTTAATTCTATTTCCTAAACACCATTTCTGAATCTTCCTCCCTTGAAACTACCTTGCATTATTTGAAACTAGCTTATGTAGAATCCTGAACCGACATAGAATGTTCTGCCATAAGAATTTGATAATCATTCGCTCGATTATCCTAGCCAATGGCTCTGCTTCTACCCACTTAGAAAAATAATCCACTACCACTAAAAGGAACCTTTTCTGAGTGAGCGCCATTGGGAGCAATCTCACAATGTCTATGTTGTAGGTCCCTACGGCCGGTAAGAGGGGGTGAATTACCTGAAAATAAAAACACAAATCTTTCCTGATTTTATAGCTTAATTAACATAACCACTTGTACAAAAAAGAAATAAAAAGCAAATTAATTAAAATACAGAGACACAGAAATTTACTTGATTTGTAATTAGAGGATTACTAATCCAAGGTCAGTAAAGGTCACTATGACGATCTCCTTTGGACGGAGTAGCCTCTTACAACGTCGACAACTCACACAGTAGTAGAACAGATAAAAAACTCATTTACAAGTGTTGTTGTCTAATTACTAAAATCAGAGCTGTACTTATAGACCTAATTCGGACGCCTGGAAGGACTCCGGGAGCCTAGGCGTGGATAAAAGTTTATCCGCATTGCAATGGATCATGATAGCTCAACAAGTGATAAGTTTTATAATCCGGGCACTTGGACCAAGTCTGGGCGCCCTAACTGGGCTGAACCAACCCTCGACCAGAGTCAACTCCATATTGAATTTTTGTCCAGGTCTTCTACTCCAGCTCCACTTGCTTGGGTGATTTTGACCATTCGAAATAGGGCTCACCCGAATCCATTTTCCGGTCTTCTCGAGAAACCTTCCGCTCCGACTTCTCATCACTCGAAACCACCGAACATTTCCTTCTTGTTCATCAGTGTACTCTTTCATAAGGTCTCATCCCTCGGACGCACCGAGCCTATCGGCTCTCTCCCGTGCTGTCCTTCTCACTAGTTGCATCTTTCGGCCGACCTTCTGTGCTCCTATGTTCCTGCACACTTAGACACAAGGATCAAACCATAACATGACCTAACTTGACTTGGCTGATCACATCAAAACTATCATGGGGTATTTACACATGCCTCATTGGTCGAACGGGCATGAAAGTATAGAAGCCTTCAGTAACTCAGTAGGGTGATGTAGGATATTCTAATATTTTTGACAAGATAAGCAAGTTGACACTAATCAAGCTACATCAGTTTGTAAGGTGGGTCAAAAATACCCAGCCAACACTATTTTTCGGGCGAGCGATTGCTCGCCCGGGTGACTTCTACAAGACCCTTAATGTACTTGTAAAATATATTATATGTCCTCGGGACCAACACATTTAAGTAGAGGTTGGGAGAAAGCTTGATTGTACAGATTGTTCCTTATCAAGGTGAATCACGCTGCTCTTTTCTTGATCATCTTGGCTTGCTCTTGGTCTTCAAGAAAGAGGCCATTCTGAAGAAATGAAATCAATGGCGTCCTCCAGTCAGCCTATAATTTTATCTCAGCCTGCCTCTCAATGTGTACAATCAATAAACTATGTTCCATGGGCTTATCCAGAATCCATGGGGCTATGGTGGATACTAGTTTAACTAACTCATTTGCTGTTTAATTCTCTACACAAGGAATTTTTGTATAATCACCTCTTGAAATTCAACCTTCAACCTGCTAAATGCCTTTGCATATAACTTAAGACACTTGTTGTTGATATCAAAATTTCCCAACAATTATTGCGCGATTAACTAGGAATCAGAATAGAGTAAGACTCGAGAGGCACCTACGTGCTGGGTGGCCTTCAGTTTGGCTATTAATGCTTCATATTCAGCTTTGTTATTAGTAGCTCGGTAGTTTAACCACACGGATAACTACATCTTGTCCTCCCTCGATGATATCATAAGAATGCTTGCTGAGTGATATATCCTCCAAGTCTCTTCAGGTTCGCGATTCTGTATCTTGGTGATAAAGTCAGCTAAGGCATGGGCCTTGATGGCTGCTCGGAGTTGGTACTATATATCATACTCACTTAGCTCTATGATCCACTTAATCAACCTCCAAGAGGCTTCTGGGTTGACAAGTACTTGGCCCAAAGTACTATTAGTAAGTACCACAATTATGCAAGAAAGGAAAGTAGGACGTAACCTCTGAGTAGCTAAGACCAGTCCATATGCTAATTTCTTGAACGTAGTGTAACAACACTCAACTCATTTTAATAAATAACTTAGAAAGTTTAGCATTATTGATCTTTCCCCTTTTGCCTCACCAACACTAATCTGATCGTTTGCTCATTGGCTAACAAATACACCCATAAAAGTTTACCCACCACCTGCTTAGCAAGTATAGGCAGGGCGGTCAAGTAATTTTTTAACTCCTCAAAAGTTTTGTCGTAGTTAACATCCCACTAGAATTTGGTCGTTCAACGGAGGATCTTGAAAAAAGCTAAGTTTTGATCGACCGATTAGGAGATGAAACAAGACAGGGCTGTGATCTAGCTGGTCAGTCTGTGCACCTCCTTCAAATTTTGTAGGGGAGCCATGTCTTGGAGGGCTTTTACTTTACTAGGGTTGACTTCTATCCCCTGCTGGTCATAATGTATCCTAGGAATCGCCCGCTTTTTGCTCTGAATAAATATTTACTTGAGTTGAGCTTCAGTTCGTATTGCCTTAAAGTCTAACAGGTTTCTTCCATATCTGCACACAAGTCTTGTTAGTATTAGCCTTAGTACCAATTATGAGATGATTGTAAAGGGCACATTATTGTATCATATATCATTATTAATAAAAGGCAAAGTAGATTATTATATTTATTTCAGTTCAGTGCCAATTGAATAAGTATAATAATGTCCTTGGATAGTAGGTTTTTATCAACAGTATATCAATTGGTTGAATTGATAATGAGATATTGTAGAGAACACTACTCTTAACTATTCCTAGTCGAGCATTAATATACAAGGACAATATTAATGCGTTGAGACTAGAATGTAGGTCAACGGATGACTTGATCTCACAAGTCATGGATATGAGATATCAAGTTGACACATGGGTATATATTAGAGAATATATATTGAATGACCCGTCATGAGAATGTTTCATGGATCGTTATATGAGTGTCATAAACATTCTCATGTGACTATTGGTATGAATAGTCCTTTAACCTGAAGTCACTACGGTTCCCTACATAAGGAGTTGTGTACTTTGGTATCGGCAAACGTCATCTGTAATAAGGTGGACAATAAAGTTGATCACTGGGTATGCAATGAATTATACGGAGGGATGCGAGTGATGTAGATGGGATCTATCCCTTCCATATGATGGAAGCGATATCTATGGGACCCTTGATTAGTAGGACACAAGAAAGCATGGTCATGCACAAATGAATCAATATGAGATATTGAGCTTATTTGATTGAGTGTGTCTACTTAGAGATCAAGAAACACAAAGGTTGATAAGAGGATGACATGGTCTACGCCTCATTGATCAACCTAGATATCAAGGATAGAGGGACTAAGTCATACAAGATAATAGCCATGGACAGGTTAGGTTGGATCTTGACATTCTCGTCACTTGGGTAGCAATGATGCCTTGCTAGATGTCACTCATTACTTGTGTATCTAAATGTTGATTTGGATATATTGCCAACGTTACGAGAACCTATTGGGTCACACACAAAGAACAAGTAGATTTGGAGATATATTCATATGATGAATAATTGGATTAAGTCTAATCCGAATTGGACTTATTGAGTTAGACTCAATTGAATCTAATTATTGGATTAAGTCCAATTCAAACTAGACTAGAGAAAGTCAATTCAAATTAATGAAATAGTGATTCATTCAATTTGAATTGTATGAGGATTAATTGAGTAAGACTCAATTGAATTAGACTTGAGTTAGACTCAAGTGGATTAGACTTGAGTTAGACTCAAGTGAGACTTAATGGAGGCATTCATTGAATTTTGAATTCAATGAATCATTTCATTCAATTCAATTTTTGAAATTGATTTGAAAATGAGGAGTTTTCAAATGTGGTCCTTAATGGAGAGTGAATGAGCATTAAGGCTCATTAATGGAATTAATGATCATTAAGTATTTTCATTGGATGAAAATACTTAAGCCATTTTTCTTCTCATTTTTCATAACTTCTTCATCATCTCCTCCCTCTCTTCTCCTCTTGGCCGAATCCTCTTTCTAAGGTTGCTAGCACAACCTTAGGTGGTTGGCATCTCCACTTAGTGAGTTTGTGAGACAAACGAACCCTTGTTCGTGTGGATACCATAGAGGCGCGAGCGTGTGTTCGTTCTGAGATTTGAGCTGTCGGAAGTCTGTGAGCACGCAACAAAGGTATATTCCATCATGTTTTAGATCTAACTTAGTATAAGTTTTTGTTTCCCTTCGCATGGATATTTTGGAGGAACTAGTATTTTCCACTGCGCATTTGCGTGTTTAGCACATCTAGTTCCTTACAAGTTTATCGTCCGAAGGGATTTGATAAGGATGTCGTCCAATAGACTTCCATATTTAACCCAATTTTCTTTTGAAACACTTTGTTCATAAGCCATTAGTAAGTTTCTCTTGTATTCTTTAGTCTGAATGATATAACATTATAGCAATAAGTGTCCTGAATGGTTATAAAGCTAACCTTTTCCTGGTCATCCTGGGCGAGCGACACTTGATGATACCCATGATAGACATCCAACATACAAATTAATTCACATTCGGAAGTTGAATCTACTATCTGGTTAATTCTTGACAAGAGGTAGTACTCCTTGGGGCATGCTTTATTGAGGTCTCTAAAGTTGATGTAGACCCTCCATTTATTTCTTGACATGGACATCAGGACCACGTTAGCTAATCAACTTGGGAACTACACCTTTCAAATATAGCCAACCTCCAATAGCTTATCCGCCTCTACCCGAATGATCTTATTTTGATCAACCCTAAAATCTCTCTTTCTCTGCTTGACCAGACGGGTGTCAAGGAAGACATGGAGTACATGCTCCATGACTGCGGGTGAGACGCCTATTATCTATTTAGGCTCCCAAGAAAAAATATCATTGTTACATGTCAAACACACAACAAACTCTTCTTTAAGTTTCGGGGGCAGGTCAGTGACTACTTGAGTAGTAGCTTCCGTCCAGCCTAGTCAAATTTGGACCTCCTCCCATTCTGTAAAATATGGTACCCAGATAATAATTAAATAATAAGGTTATTTGAGAAATAGTCTTATTAGAATTTTTAGAAATTTTTAAAAATTTTCTGGGATTTAATTGGAGCTCGTATGATGTAGGTTAAGGGGATCACTTATTGGGCTACGGGAAAACCTATTTAGGCTACCCTATTTGAATGAGGAAATGTTTAAATATTTTATTTCTTTTCCTTTTTCTCTTATTCCCTTCCCCAATGCCCTAAACCTACGCCGACACCCTCGATTCCTCTTCACCCCACGACGTCGCCACCTCCCTTTGTCGAACCTTTCTCCCCAATTCACCTGTCGATCTCCTCTCTCCCCGAGCCCTCACCCAGCGCTGCCGATCCTCTCCTCACGCGAGCACCGCAACACCGTCGTCTTTGTGCCATAGCGCCGACTGACCCTTCTTTCCCACACCCTCTCATGAGTTCCCGAGCCACAGCTGTCGATCTCTCCTCCTCCTCACGCGAGAGCCAGAGCCGCCGACCTCTCCTCACGAGAGCACCAGAGACGTACACCACCGCACCCGATTGCACGGCATTGCTCAAGCCATCGCACACCGGAGGCTCCTAACCCTTCTACCCTGCACCTATAGCCCCATCCGTATTCCTCTCTTCCGATCCCTGCTCTGCACAGATCAATCTTCAGCGAAAGGAAAGAAAATCTGAGCCCTTCTCTGCCGACCCCAACAGCTACTTGCGGTGGTTCTTGGTTGGGAGAGAAGATGCCGACACGTTGGGGTAAGGCATTTATAGCTTTGGATGTTAGATCTTTAGATTGGGGTGTTGGTTTCAGTTGGATTACATGTTGATTTGAGGTGTTTATTTGGATGACAGCAAATTCCACCTCGCTCCGGTCAAATTTACTGGCATCAAGTTGTCTCCGGTTGTGGACCACCAGCTGAGGCTTCAAATTTGGGTAAGTTATGCTCAATATAAGGTTAAGTATGGATTAGTTACAATGGGTATTAGATTGGTTATGTTCCTAGAAGCCCTAATTGGAGAGTAAATGGTTAGGGTTGCTTAATCTATTTGGTTTTGGATTAGAGATTCAATTATGAGTGATTTCTCTAGTTGGATTAATTGATTCATGATGCCTAGTTGATTTAAGATTTAGATTAAAAGATATGCTAATTTGGGTGAATTTTGGAGATGAATCATGTATAAACCTAATCTAATTAGGTTGTAGTATGGTTAAGATTAATTGGTGATTTATCTATAACCATGTTTGGTTACAGTTATTCTAAATAGGTGGAGGAAGTTGTTTAGTTATTTACTTCCTATGTCATTAGCTAAATACATTATATGACACAGGACCTTGATCGGGGACGAGCCGCGTGACGTGGGTGGTTCTGTTATATACGAGATATTTTGAGGTGGGTACTTCTTACTTTGACTCTCTTTAGTTCTTTGGAACTTGATGCATGAGCTATTATTTTTTTGATAAGGACTGTTTTACCTTGACTCCACTCGTATTTTTCTTGTGCTTGATACTTTCACTCAAACCTTTGAGTTATTCGTTTCTATATCCATACAGTCTCTTGTTGTCATCTATGATATTTAGCAGATATTAGATACCAACCTTGTATGCTTTAATTGTTATTTATTTATGTACCGTATTGAGCATGCTAGCTTCATGTAGCATACCTGATTCTTGTTTACATTTATATGATGATTGTTGTATGTTGCGCATCATATCATTGCATACATGTTAACGACAAATTCTCCCTTGCGGCCGAGAGAGTCGTTAACCAGGGCCGCACGTTCGGTCACTCAAGAGAGTGGTAGCTGGAGCAGATGTCGCTTGTCTTGTCGTGCCGCACTCGACCACTCATAGGTAGTGGTAGCTGGAGTTGCGAGTAGCAGGGACCCCCTTCGATTTGTAGCTAGTTATCTACTCAACACCTGTCCACACGGTCGCTCAAAAGTAGTGGCGGCCTTTGAGTGGTACAGTTATCATCGATCCGACCTCTTGACCATACAGGGGTCGTGGTGCAGAGAGGTGGGTTGGGTGACCATCCGTGCATACGCTGTTATTATTATACCGGCTGATGTTGTCACCTACTTATGCTGTTGTTGCTTACTTATGCTGCTGTTGCTAGCTTATGCTACTGTTGCTAGCTTATGCTGTTGTTGCTTACTTATACTGATATGCTTACATAGCTTGAGATATATATCTATTGTGAGTGTTTAGACTGACTTACCTATTGGTAATATGTATATACCTCACGTGTTACCTTTGTAGTTATGAGTAGCTCTGCAGCAGAGTTGTTCTACTCCTAATTTTACTAGCCTAGGTTATGGTTTCAGGTATGACCATATATTACGATTTTATTTTAGTATCTGCTATTTTCCTTATGAGACTGTATATTGTTGGCACCCTCTATTTGTAAGTTATGTTCATGCACTATCTTTCTTTTACTCGTTGAGTTCCAATACTCACCACCCCACAAACTGATTTTTCTTTCGTCAGGTAGCAGGTAGATGAATCAAGGATGCTTGGAGAGTCCTAGCTACCAGTCCCACTGCACTCACGAGGACGAATTTCCTTTCAATCTTGTTTCTGTTCAGTGGTATATTGATTTTGCGCATTTTTCTTTCCAATAAGTCGATGTGAATTTTGGAGTCTAGTGTGGTGGTTGTAGGTATTGTAGTTAATGACTTTGTTGGTTTTATATTCATATTATTTTATGATTTTCTGCTGTGTTTGCTTCCAGCCGTGTGGGCTATTATAAACTACGTGGTTGTGTTTGTCTATTTTTGTTCCAACCGACTGGGCTGAATATATATAATTGCGTGGTTGTGAATATATTTCAGCTATATGTGGCTGATGTATTTTGTATGTATGTATGCTTCATATTATCACCGGTACAGGGAAGATGTTGCCAGATTTTCATCTGACAGAGACTCCACAGGGGCGTGACAATTTTAGTGGTATCAGAGCCTGGTTCGAGTCAAATATTAGGTTGTATGTTTTTGAGATTTCGATCTTGTTGTGATTTATGATTTGTCGAGTTAATCTGATACCAATTGAGTGGTATCAAAGCATGGCTCGAGTCAAATATTGGGTTGTGTGTTTTTGGGATTTCGATCTTGTTGTAATTTATGATTTGTCGAGTTAATCTGATACCAATTTATTTGGAATCAGAGTAGGTTTATGATGTCTGTTGTTTTTTGTGTTCTGGATTTTTGAGTTAATGTGATATAAATTTATTTAGTATCAGAGCGAAGTTTTACGATGCCTATTTTTGGTGTTTCAATTTTTTCGTAATTTGACTCCTCGATGTGACTTTCGAGTTTTGGGACCAGGCAGTGGCAGGAATCTCCAAGCTATAGGAGGTATGTGGTATATCGTTATCATACACTTCTGTTATTACTTGACTAGTTGATTATACCATATATGACATGTTGGGTCAGCCATTGCTTAGGTCCATTAAACCTTAGTAGAGATCACTAATTATAGACTTGTAGAATTTCCCTACCATACCACCAATATTATTAGTTTCTATTATCATTAGTCGGATTGTGGATAGTATCTGTTAAATGTCATGTTGCTTTGGTTACTAGAGGACCGATTTACCTTTGTTGACTTGGTCAGTGGAAGACTGATCCATCCTTGTTAGTGTAGTTAGTAGAGTACTAAGTTACTTTTATTAGTTCGGTCAGTAGGAGGCCGACTTACTTTATTTCATGAAAATTTCGATCTTTAGGTTATTTGTGTTTGGTTAAATAACCTAGAAGACACATTTGAGTATATGACTTGTACAGACGTAGAATGGATTGAATTAGCTTCATACCATTGCCGACTTGACTAGTCTGTAGTGGTTCGATGTATCCTATTCAATGGGGACCTTGACCATGGACTGTATGTACTTAGTATGAGGTTGAGTAACCCTTCAGACTTTGGATGGTGATTCTTGTATTGTGGAAACTTGAGTATTTGGAAGGGTAAGAATATGATTGATTTGTCTCACTAGAGATTTATGGTAATAAACTTCCCCACTAGATATTATCTTTGTAGTGGTACGACATGGACATGCAATGTTGAACCATGGTGGATGTATCTAGGTTTATTGACAGTGGGTGTTGAAGGTTGGATGCTTTCCTTTTACTCTATCATTGTTTAGGAGGCTAGCAGGTTTGATTGATGATGTCGATAGTTTGAGCACTTTATATAGATGTTGGAGGATCTACTGATAGTGGATTATGGATTTTTTTGAAGTAGCTGACTTAACCACGGTTGGAGATTGGTTATGATGCTAGGATGGAGTAGTCGTTGAGGATCTTTAAGTTGAGTAGTAAATTTGGGGACCAAATTTTTATTAGTGGGAGGAGAATGTAAAATACAGTGCCCAAATAATAATTAAATAATAAGATTATTTGAGAAATAGTCTTATTAAAATTTTTAAGAATTTTAAAAAAAATTTGGGATTTAATTGGAGCTCGTATGATGTAGGTTAAGGAGATCACTTATTGGGCTATGGGAAAGCCTGTTTAGGCTACCCTATTTGAACGAGGAAATGTATAAATATTTTATTTATTTTTCCTTTTTCTCTTATTCTCTTCCCCCGTGCCCTAAAACCTATGCCGACACCCTCGATTCGCGACGTCGCCACCTCACTTCGATGAACCTTTCTCCCCAATTCACCCGCCGATCTCCTCTCTTCTCGAGCCCTCACCCAGTGCCACCGATCCTCTCCTCACGCAAGCACTGCAGCGCCGTCGTCTTTGTGTCCTAGCGCCGACCGACCCTTCCTTCCCTCTCCCTCTCGCGAGTTCCCGAGCCACAGCTACTGGTCTCTCCTCCTCCTCACGCGAGAGCCAGAGCTGTTGACCTCTCCTCACGAGAGCACCAGAGACGCACGCCACCGCACCCGATCGCACGACGTTGCTCAATCCGCTGCACGTCGGAGGCTCCTAACCCTTCTACCCCGCACCTATAGCCCCATCCGTATTCCTCTCTTCCGATCCCTGCTCTGCATAGATCAATCTTCAGCGAAAGGAAAGAAAATCCGAGCCCTTCTCTGCCGACCCCAACAGCTACTTGCGGTGGTTCTTGGTTGGGAGAGAAGATGCCGACACATTGGGGTAAGGCATTTATAGCTTTGGATGTTAGATCTTTAGATTGGGGTGTTGGTTTCAGTTGGATTACATGTTGATTTGAGGTGTTTATTTGGATGACAGCAAATTCAACCTCGCTCCGGTCAAGTTTACTTGCATCAAGTTGTCTCCAGTTGTGGACCACCGGCTGAGGCTTCAAATTTGGGTAAGTTATGCTCAATATAAGGTTAAGTATAGATTGGTTACAATCAGTATTGGATTGGTTATGTTCCTAGTAAGCCCTAATTGGAGAGTAAATGGTTAGGGTTGCTTAATCTATTTGGTTTTGGATTAGAGATTCAATTATGAGTTGATTTCTCTAGTTGGATTAATTGATTCATGATGCCTAGTTGATTTAAGATTTAGATTAAAAGATATGTTGATTTGGGTGAATTTTGGAGATGAATCATGTATAAACCTAATCTAATTAGGTTGTAGTATGGTTAAGATTAATTGAGGATTTATCTATAACCATGTTTGGTTAGAGTTATTCTAATTAGGTGGAGGAAGTTGTTTAGTTATTTACTCCCTATGTCATTAGCTAAATACATTAGATGACACAGAACCTTGATCGGGGATGAGCCATGTGACGTGGGTGGTTCTGTTAAATACGAGACATTTCGAGGTGGGTACTACTTACTTTGACTCTCTTTAGTTCTTTGGAACTTCGTGCATGAGCTATTATTTTTTTGATAAAGACTATTTTACCTTGACTCCACTCGTATTTTTCTTGTGTTTGATACTTCCACTCAAACCTTTGAGTTATTCATTTCTATATCCATACAGTCTCTTGTTGTCATCTATGATATTTAGTAGATATTAGATATCAACATTGTATACCTTAATTGTTGTTTATTTATGTACCATATTGAGCATGCTGGCTTTATGTAGCATATCTGATTCCTGTTTACATTTATATGATGACTGTTGTATGTTGCACATCATATCATTGCATACATGTTAACAACAAATTCTCCCTTGCGGTCGAGAGAGTCATTAACCAGGGCCGCACGCTCGGCCACTTGAGAGAGTGGTAGCTGGAGCAGATGTCGCTTGTCTTGTTGTGTAGCACACGGCCACTCATGGGTAGTGGTAGCTGGAGTTGCGAGCAGCAGGGACCCCCTTCACTTTGTAGCTAGTTAGCTACTCAGCTCCTATCCACTCGGTCACTCAAAAGTAGTGGCGGCCTTTGAGTGATACAGTTGTCATCGATCCGACCTCTCGACCATGCAGGGGTCATGGTGCAGAGAGGTGGGCGGGGTGACCATCCGTGCATACGCTGTTATTATTATACCGGCTGATGTTGTCGCCTACTTATGGTATTGTTACTTACTTATGCTGTTGTTGCTTACTTATACTAATATGCTTACATAACTTGAGATATATTTCTGTTGTGTGTGACTTACCTATTGGTAATATGTATAGACCTCATGTGTTACCCTTGTAGTTATGAGTAGCTCTGTAGGAAAGTTGTTCTACTCCTGATTTTACTAGTGTAGGATATGGTTTCAGGTATGACCATATATTACAGTTTTATTTTAATATCTGCTATTTTCCTTATGAGACTGTATACTGTTGGCACCCTCTATTTGTAAGTTATATTCATGCACTATCTTTCTTTTACCCTCTGAGTTCCAATACTCACCACCCCACAAACTGATTTTTCTTTCGCCAAGTAATAGGTAGATGAATCAAGGATGCTTGGAGAGTCCTAGCTGCCAGTCCCACTGCACTCTCGAGGACGGATTTCCTTTCGATTTGTTTCTGTTCGGTGGTATATTGATTTTGCGCATTTTGCTTTCCAATAAGTCGATGTGGATTTTGAAATCTAGTGTGGTGGTTGCAGGTATTGTAGTTAATGACTTTGTTGGTTTTACATTCGTATTATTTTGTGATTTTCCGCTGTGTTTGCTTCCAGCCGTGTGGGCTGTTATAAACAGCGTGGTTGTGTTTACCTATTTTTGTTCCAGTCGAGTGGGCTGAATATATATAACTGCGTGGTTGTGAATATATTTCAGCCGTATGTGACTGATGTATTTTATATGTATGTATGCTTCATATTTTCACCGGTACAGGGGAGATGCTGCCAGATTTTCGTCTGGCAGGGTCTCCACAAGGGCATGACACATTCTTCATACACCAAGGTGTGTGGTGCTTCCTAGATGGTGTTGACTTCTATTCTCTGGATTTTTTGGATAGCATTGGCCTCTGACTTGATGATTTCTACATATCACTTGCGTGCTACCAGTTGATTTCCTTTGACTTCCCCAACCTGGTCATCCACGGGGAATTTTATTTTCTAGCAAAAGGTTGAGATGACTGCTTGAAATTCATTTATGGTCGATTGGCCCAAAATGACATTATAAGCTGAGGGTGCATCTATGACTATGAAAGTTGATCAACGTGTCCTTATTAGGGGCTCATCCCCTAAATATATGACCAACTTTATTTGACCGAGCGGCTGGATCTTGTTGCCCGTGAAGCCATACAGAGGTGTCACCATGGGTTAATGCTCGCTCGACTCTACATTTTCTTGAACGCTTGGTTAAAGGTGATGTTAACCGAACTGTCTGTGTTAATAAAAGTGCGGTAAATGTTATAATTGGCTAGAACAACCTTAATTATTAAAGCATCATCATGGGAGACTTCCACCCCCTCTAGGTCCTTGGGCCCAAAGCTAATTTTGGGCTCATGTACTTTCTCTTGGCTACAACTGACCTCATGAATCTCCAACCTACGGGCATATGACTTCTTTGCCCTATTGGAGTCTCCGTCAGTCGGTCCTCCAGCGATCATGCCAATATCACCCTGGGTGGCATTATTCTGATTTTCTTCTTGTCGTGTCCGGGATTGCTCCTGCTAAACTCAAGTGGGGGCCTGAGCTTAGTCTACTTGACATGGGGGAGTCCTTTGATGCCGATAGACACCTCGATAGTCTCTTTTCGGTGGATTGTTTGGTCACTGATATTGGCGATGATGAGGAGATGGCGAATGCCAGTGGTATTCCTCATTGGCGATCTGATGATTTGCCCAATTATAATGATAGCAGTCTTGAGTGCCATGAGTTGTAGAACAGTGGTATGTATAAAATTTGGTGGAGCCCATCTAAGGGGCTTTGGACACTCCACTCGCTTAACAACCACTATTGGACAGCTTGAAGTCGAGGCTCTAGATGACGAGGATGGGGACCCGTGTGAACTCCTCTAAGTTGTGGAGGAGGAGGAGGCGCTCAGTTCTCTGGAGCTAATGCTTGGACGGGTGCGGAGGCTTCCTATTTTTGGGTCGCCTGCGATTCCTCCACATCAATATACTCAGTCACCCGACTAAGTAACTGATCGAAGTCTCTGGGCAGGCGCTTGATGAGAGAGAGAAAGAAATCATTGTTGGTGAGTCCTTGCGAGAAGGTGCTCACTAGAATCTCCAAGGTGGCCAAGGGTGCATCCACAACCACCTGGTTTAACTTCTTAATGTAAGCTCGGAGCATTTCCTTGGGCCCTTGCTTGAGCGAGAAGAAGCTCAAGGGGGTCTTGTGGTAAGGTCAGCTTCTAGAGAAATGAGGAAGAAAGGACTTGCAGAAATCCTTGAAAATATGTATAGACTCGGCCGATAGTCGCTTGAACCACCTTTGGGCTGAGCCCGAGAGCATGGTGAGAAATACTCGATACTTTACGCCATCCGTATATTGATAGAGGAAGGCGGCGTTTTCTAACTTCAAAAGGTGGTCTTCAAGGTCAGTTGTTCCCGAGTACTCGCCTATTGCCAAAGTACGATAAAATTTTAGCAACTTGTATTCTAGCACCCCTTGAGAGAATGGGGTACTAATCCACTCGGGAGAGCTCCAAGTTATTGGGGCTTTTCCTTTGTGCCTCTCTTGAATAGGTGCTTCTCTGAAAGATTCTTGAGGTAGTTCTTCTTGGCCCATGTACTCAGGCAGCGTGCGGAAGGGTGGCCATTGACGTGTGATTAATGAGTGAGGCACAGGAGGCAGATGGTCGGGCCGAACATAAGGAGGGGGGGGGAGGGAGGGAGGTGAATGGGATGATGTTCCACCGAGCCTCCCTCTCCCTAGTGAAGGTCCTCCAACGCTTAAGTCAGTGTATGCCTAAGCGGGAAGTAGAACAGTAGTAATTAACAGTAGGATGCGCGCTTAGTGGAATAAAGTGTGCGCTCCTCTCCATTGGAGAGGACCTCGTGTTTATATATCACCTCTATAACCTTCGTAATCATGAGATGAAAGAGAATGTCAGGTATCATAAGTTGTTGAGCAATGGAGCATATGCATCCTGGAAGGTGTATAACCAGTTCGAGGAATCTTCCGCTACACGTGTGCACCTTTTTTTGTAACTGATGCCATTAAGGAAGTAGTTGAAAGAATATGCTGTCACAATGTGTCGGTTGAGGGAAAGCATAATCGCCTCTGAAGAAGGTTCCTTGGACATGCATCATCTTAGAAGAATAATCTTTGATAGATGGTTATTATTCTTTGACAAGTTGTTAGGATTCTCTGACAATATTGTTCCCTGAGTATATCTCGGCCGGGCATTGACTTGCCCGAGCGAATAATAGATGGAACCTTGAGTCTGATAAGGCTGACCTACACTCTACACTGCTCTGATATATATATGGCAGTGATGGAGATCTGAATGAAATACCTGTTGGTCCCTTTGGAGGCCGGCAAGAGGGGAGGGGTGAATTGCCCTATAAGAATAAATTATACCTTTCTCGGATTTTCAACTTAAAAACGGACACTTGTAATAAAAGAAACAGAGACTAATTAAAGAAATTAGATACAAGAGATTTACTTGGTTTGCAATCAGAAGATTACTAATCCAAGACGAATACGGTGCACTATTTGACAATCTCCTTCGGGCGGAGCAGCCTCTTTACGATGTTGAGAGTACAGACAGAAAAGTAAAGCACTAAGAAACTGATTACAAGTGAGTTGAAAAAAATCTGTGCTAATCAATGCTATATTTATAGCACTGGTCGGGGCGCCCTGAAGGATCCGGGCGCCCTTGGGGGGGGGGATAAAATTTTATCCCCCAACGTTCAGATCGAGTAAAAAATTGATCTGGTCAAAATTCACTTCCGGGCGCCCGGAATGGTTCCGGGTGCCTGGACCACTTAAGTCAACCCAGTTGACTTTTTGTGGTCCGATTCCACTGCTCCGGTTCAGCTCGTCTCGGTCCGGGTCTTCTGTTCCGGCTCCGCTAGCTTGGGTGATCTCGACCATCCGGAATAGGGCTCACCCGAACCCAAGTTCCGGCCTTCTCCTCCTCATCCACCGGTGTACTCTTCCGCGGTCACCTCGTCCCTCAGACGCACCGAGCCCGTCGGCTCTTTCTCGTGCCGTCCTTCTCGCTAGCAACGTCTTCCGCTCAACTTCCTGTATTCCTAAGCTCCTGTACACTTAGACACAAGGGTTAGACAAAACAGGACCTAACTTAACTTGTTTGATCACATGAAAATACCTTGGGGTTCCAACAATCTCACCCTTTTTGATGTGAGCAACCCAAGTTAAGATAGGGTAAACAAATGCAATAAAAACAAATAATTTTGCAAATGAGTCCAAAGATTATTCAATTCAAAAAATTATATACCTCCCCCTAGACTTAACATACTTCTCCCCCTTTGATCACATAAAAAATTGAGGTTCCTAAACAAGTCTAAGGTAAATTCTAACTTAAAAAAAATTTTAAGTGTTAAAAAAAAAAATTAAGTTAGAAAATTTCTAAGTTTAAAAGAAAATTTTCATAAGTGAAAAAAAAATTCTAAGTAAATTTCTAACATAATTGAATTTTTCTAAGTAAAACAAAAAACTAAGTTAGAAAATTTTCAGAAGAAAAAAAATTTTAAGTATCTGAAGAAAATTTCTAAACTTTTTTTTTAATTTGCAATAAATTAGAAATTGTTAAGTGTTGCAAAACCAAAAAAATATTTCCTAAGTTAAAAGAAAATGTGCAACGGAGTAATTTAAAAAAAAAATCTAAGTTTTTGAGAACATGAATATTTTTGAAAATTTTCTCTAGAACAAATTGAATAACCCTTTTAAAGTATTAAGTAATTTAAATTAATATTTTTTCAGTTAGTCAATTAAACTTTTCATTTCAATACTTGACTTCCAGGCAGTGGCGAGGCACTAGGCCTTCTTGGTTATTGGAGCGACAACCACTTTCTAGACAAAGCCGCATAAAGAAATTAGATGTTTAATTTCCTTGCTGAAAACGCTAAGTCTAATTTTAAATTCAAGTTAAACATATTTTCGGAACCCAATAGAGGTTCCTACCTACAGGGTTAGTCAAGTATTTCCTAGTTATATAGGCTTTTGATATTTTTCTAATTTGACTTTGGTGAAAACTATAGTACTAGTTTAATCCTCTATAATTTTTAAAAGCATAAATGTTTGAACAGGTAAACTTTTTCAAATTTTCTATTTCTTCTTTTAATTTATTATTTTCTAGTTTCAATTTATCAAAATCCTCTATTAGACATGATTTTGGCAAAATTCTTTTTGTTTCTAAAATTTCATTTTTTAATTTAGTATTTTCATTTTCTAATTTATACATGGATTTTGTCATAGATTTAATTCCAAAGTAAAGTTGATCAGGGGGTAAGAGTCATACCTCACTTACCATATCAGACTTGAAGCCTGAATCTCCCCCTGCTTTGCTGCTTTCATCTGAGGTCGCTCCCCTTTTATCGATGCTGGGTTCTGATGTACTTTGCCCTTCGTAGCATGCCATCAGCGCTAGCCCGACATATTCTTGAATCTCGGACTTAGATGATGAAGTGTCGTCCCAAGTAACTTTTAGGTTCTTGTGCTTTTTGGGTACCTTGATTTTGTCCTTCTTGAGTTCTGGGCAGTCCTCTCTTAGGTGTCCTTCCTTTTGGCACTGGTAGCAACGCATCCTTCTTCTATTTCTTGGATTCTTTTTATTCTGCATTTTTAAATTTATTAGATCTAAGAAACTTTTTAAAGTTTCTTACCATATATGCTTCCTAATCCTCTTCTGAATTTGATTCGGGTTCATCCTTCTTGGTTGCGTTTAGTGCAATCATCTGGCTTGCTTCCTTTGTTGTCCCGGCACACCTGGTTTCATGTAGTTCAAGTGTAGAGAATAATTCTTCTAAGGTACTTACCTCCATGTCCTTTGAAATGTAATAGGAGTCGATAATTGACGTCCATTCTGGAGTTCTAGGAAACGCATTGAGTGCGTAGAGTATGGTGTCCCGGTTTGTTACCGTTTCACCGAGGTTCTTGAGACCAGTAATCAATTCCTTTACCTTCGCATGTAGATCGGCTACATTCGCACTTTTTTCCAGACGAATGTTCGTCAGTTTGTTCCGGAGGATGTCTCTTCTAGCCAGTTTTGTTTCGGATGCCCCTTTGTGGAGTTCCAAGAACTTCTCCCAGAGTTCTTTGGCCGACGAGTAGCTTCCGATGTGGTTGACTTCTTGAGGCGGCAACACACTCAGCAGGTGATATTATGCACGGTTGTTCGCTGCAGAATCACTCTGCTCCTTCTTTGTCCACTGGCTCTCTTCTTTTTCTTCTCCATTCTGATTCGTCAGAGCTATAAAGCCATACTTTATAATTAACCGAATTTCGAAATCAGTTCTTAGGAATACCTCTATACGACGCTTCCAGTGTGTGAAGTCCCCCTCGAATTTTGGTGGAACGATGTTTGGTCCGACCATCTCGTTGATTCGATCGACGGTTAATCCTCCTGAAGCGTTCTTGCTCTGATACCACTTGTTGGTCCCTTTGGAGGTCGGCAAGAGGGGAGGGGTGAATTGCCCTACAAGAATAAATTATACCTTTCTCAGATTTTCAACTTTAAAATGGACACTTGTAATAAAATAAATAGAGACTAATTAAAGAAATCAGATACAAGAGATTTACTTGGTTTACAATCAGAAGATTGCTAATCCAAGACGAATATAGTGCACTATCTGACGATCTCCTTCGGGCGGAGTAGTCTCTTTACAGCATTGAGAGTATAGACAGAAAAGTAAAGCACTAAGAAACTAATTACAAGTGAGTTGAAAAAATCTGTGCTAATCAGTGCTATATTTATAGAACTGGTCGGGGCGCCCTGTAGGATCCGGGCGCCCTGGGGGGGATAAAATTTTATCCCCCAACGTTCAGATCGAGTCAAAACTCGATCTGGTCAAAATCCACTTCCAGGCACCCGGAATGGTTCCGGGCGCCTGGAATGGATCCGGGCGCCCGAACTACTTAAGTCAACCCAGTTGACTTTTTGTTGTCCAGTTCCACTGCTCAGGTTCAGCTCGTCTCGGTCTAGGTCTTCTGTTCCGGCTCCACTTATTTGGGTGATCTCGGCCATTTGAAATAGGGCTCACCCGAATCCAAGTTCCGGCCTTCTCCTCGAACAGCCTTCCTTCCCGGTTTCTCGTCCCTCGAATGTCGCATACGTTCTTCTCCTCCACCAGTGTACTCTTCCGCGCCCACCTCGTCCCTCAGACGCACCGAGCTCGTCGGCTCTCTCCCGTGCCATCCTTCTCGCTAGCTGGGTCTTCCACTCGACTTCCTGTGTTCCTAAGCTCCTGTACACTTAGACACAAGGATTAGACAAAACAGGACCTAACTTAACTTGTTTGATCACATCAAAACACCTTGGGGTTCCAACAATACTGTCCGATTCTTGGGGTCGCTCGAATACATGATGAGTGTCTAGAGATCCGAGTGAAATACTATATAGTTCTTAGGGTCGCTCGAATACATGTTGGGCATTTGAAGATATGAGTGAAATACCATCTGATTATTATGGTCGCTCAAATATATGTGGGCGTCTGGAGATCTATGTGAAATACTGTCCGATTTTTAGGGTCACTCGAATGCATGTCTGGCATCTGGAGATCTGAGTGAAATACAGTATGATTCTTAGGATCGGTCAAATATATGACGGGCATATGGAGATTTGAGTAAAATCATAGAATCACATCCCTTGAGCCTGAACAACCTTATGGTCATCCTGCTATATACAGGATTGCTCGTCTTCTAAAGAATGGACAGCTAAGTCCCTAGGGACCATACCAACTTTTTGGTTGGGTGTCCTCATAATTGGGGACTAGTCCCTAATAGCTGAAGTAATATTTTGAGACATTCAGATCTAGTCAAGTCATTGACCGTACCTAGGATTGGGATGCTCGTTCCTTAGATAGAACTGGTCATCCCTAAATTGGGGGCCTTAGTACTGGATGAGAGGCTAAGCTCTACCCAAGGGTGACCTGTTAACCACCATCTTTCCTTGATTTGGACCTCCACCTCATTTTAACTTCGCCTTCCACATCAGCATGAGGTTCTCATTTAATACCCTATATCAGCTACAATTCACATAACCTTACATTTATAAGTTATAAATTGTTTATCAAATCCTAGTTACTAAGAGTAGCTAAGGGGCAAGTTTTACTATGATAATGAGATATACCTACATTAGATAGGACGCAGATGAAAATATTCATACATATGTCAAAGTGAGCCATTCAATGTCAACCCTTGCATTAGCATATTTGAATGAGTTCTATACAACCAATATCTTGGAACTGTTATCTACATATTACTATTCTCTTAAAAAAACTGCACTGAACAATGAAACTAATGACAATAATGGATAACATTTTAAATTGCTTTCGATCAATAGAAGTTTGCCATATTTGGCATCATAATCAAGATCAACCAGAATCAATAGCAAAAGATAATAATTTTATATTTATTATATCTATTGCTAATATTATAATTATTATGATTATATGTCATATTTAATCTTTCTATTATTATTTAGATCATGTGTATAAATAAGTTCTTTGGCTTCAACAATAAGATTATTCAAAATATTATTCTTGTTCTATGTTTTATTTCTCTTTCCTTAGTGATGAGGTAGATAGAAAAGAGTCCTTCGGTCGGGCCCGGTAATCAACAGGCTAGTACAAGTGTCGGTCAAAGTCCAGAATATGTCAAAAAGTCGAGTAGATGGCTTAGCATGACCTCTTTTTCTCGATTAGCTCCCCTCGATTGGAAAGGCTCTCTCCGGGCCCTAGTCCCGGTTTTATCGGATCTGCACAGGGCTCTATGTTAGAGTCGATTTGTAGCTAGAGGGGAGGGGGTGAATAACTCGTCGCGCTCGTTGCCTTGCTTCGTGATGATGATATACAGCAGAATGAACTACAAAACACACTTGCAATGCTAACTCGAAGGATTTACTTGGTATCCACCTCAAGAAGAGGTGACTAATCCAAGGATCCACACATGACATACTCTCCACTATGAAAAACACTCATTCTCAGTAACTACCGGAGGTAGAGAAACCTCGTACAAGACTCACACAACAAGATACAACACACGCAAGAAGAAATACAAGAATGAAAATGAAAACCCTCTTCTTGCTTGACCTTGTTGATGGAGACACCTGTAGACCCTTTGGAAAGTGCAACAACACTTCTCTTCCAAGCTCTCAGTCCGACAGTGAGTAGTAGTGAAGGATTGTGTAAGTGCTACAGAGAAAAAAGCTAGCCACGACTTTATACTTGACGCTTCTAGGGCTCCCAATCGATTGAGCTTGCTCCCAATCGATTCCTAACCTTAGGTGTGGTAGTATTAGTATGATATGCTACATATTTATCCTTAACTCTATCATACCTCCTATTTTCATGATAAATAACATTAAAATGATATAAACTATTCCTAGCATGATTTTTATCATTACTTAAAGGAATAGGCTCAATAAATGATACCTTGGGTTTGCTCTTAAGAGCTCCCCCTTAATTTGAGCTTCCTCCTTTGACTTTGGCCAGTTTCTTTCCCTTTGGACATTGCCTCCGATAATGTCATTTTTGATGGCACAAGAAACGCACAATGTGTTCCTTGCTCTTCTTTGTCACAGGGTCGGTCTTCTTGGGCTTCTCTTTGACCTTAGGTGCCACTTGACCCTTTTTCTTGGCTAATTTAGGACACTTACTTTTATAGTGCTCTTTTTTCCTACACTCAAAGCATATAATGTGACTTTTATTATTTAATATTGAAATAGTTATATCTTCTTTGCTTGTAGGGGTGACACATGTTCCTCCATTTGATTTTTCTTGATTTGTGGAGGTGGCACCATCTTCTTCTCCTTCATTTGACCCGGAGGTGGAAACCTCTTCTTGCTCCGGTGTTAGTGAATGACACTCCCCCTCAATCCTAGAGGTGGAGGCCTCTTCATCTTCATCCTCTTTCACATGAAATAAAGAGTATGCTTCCTCTTTGCTCTTTTGGTTGCACTCCTTTGAGGATGAAGCTTCTTGGACATCTTCTTTGGAAGTTGAGCATCTCTCAACTTCAAAGTCCTCTTCCTCTTGATCTTGATCCAATGAGTCACCCTCTTTGAATTCTTCTTGGTTTGGTGTAGTGGAGAGGACCTCATGGAGTTTAGACAATTTGCTCTATAGCTCCTTGACATCTTCAAATTCTCCTATTTGTTTCAAAATGTTGCTTGACAATATGTTGACCAATACTGTGGTCACTTTGTCATTGGCCTCGCTTCTTTGAATTTGCTCTTGGCTCCATTTGCTTTTCTTGAGAATTTTGCCTTTTGAATCTCTTAGAGGTTCAAAGCCTTCCATTAGAGCAAACCATTGCTCTATCTCCATCATGAAGAATTTTTTGATTATTGATTTCTAAGAATCGAAGCTTGTCATTGTGAATGGTGGAGGTACCCTTGTGTCAAATCCGAGTCCATCTCAGAATCCCATCTTAAAGTTGAGCTTTTGATGAAGTCTTTAACTTGTTGAAATTTACTTCAACTTCTTCTCCCTCTAGCTTGTTTCCCTTTCCGGCGATGATTCCTATAAAGAGCGACCTTGCTCTGATACCACTTGTTAGGGTCGATTTATAGCTAGAGGAGGGAGGGGTGAATAACTCGTCGCCCTCATTGTCTTGCTTCATGATGATGATATGCAGCGGAATGAACCATGAAACACACTTACAATGCTAACACAAAGGATTTACTTGGTATCCACCTCAAGAAGAGGTGACTAATTCAAGGATCTACACACAACATGCTCTCCACTATGAAAAACACTCCTTCTCGATAACTACCAGAGGTGGAGAAACCTCATACAAGACTCACACAACAACATACAACATATGCAAGAAGAAAATACAAGAATGAAAAATGAAAAACCCTCTTCTTGCTTGACCTTGTTGATGGAGACGCCTCTGGACCCTTTGGAAAGTGCAACAATACTTCTCTTCCAAGCTCTCAGTCTGGCGATGAGTAGTAGTGAAGGATCGTATAAGCGCTACAGAGAAGAAAGCTAGCCACAGCTTTATACTCGACGCTTCTAGGGCTCCCAATCATTTGGGCTTGCTCCCAATTGATTGCTACGTGAGATCCGCGCCATCCCAGTCGTTCGTCGCTCACTACCTGCACAACGATCATATCCCAATCGATTGACCAATCAATTGGGGAGACTTGAATTGATCAACTAATTGATTCAGAGAGCCTTTGTGCTCCGCTAGAAATGGTCTGAATTGATCGATCGATCGATTCATGCTTCCTCACGTCCGTGCGAGAAAAGCAGCCTCCAATCGATCAATCGATCGATTGGCGATGCCCAATCGATTGGCCGATCGATAGGGGACTGTTCTGTACTCACAGCATCACTTCCCAATCAATCAACTGATCGATTGGGCTGCTGTTTGTAGCAGCACTGTGCCCAATCGATCAGCTGATCGATTGGGCTTGGTCCAATTTGATCACTTGATCAAATTGACCAACCCTAGCTCGCCCGAGTCAAGTGTAAGGCTCCGAAACCCAACACCCAGTCAACCTTGACCTGTTGGGACTTCTCGTGCCTAGCATCCGATCAACCTTGATCTGCTGGGACTTCTTCACTAAGTGTCCGGTCAATACTTTGACCCACTTGGACTTTTCTCCTCATGCAAAGTGTCCGGTCAACCTTGACCCACTTAGACTTACCTCCTTGTGCCAAGTGTCCGGTCAACCTTGACCCACTTGGACTTACCGTCTCATGCCAAGTGTCTGGTCCTTCATGACCCACTTGGACTTCCTTCCACTAGATGTCTGGTCACCCTTGACCCATCTAGATTTCTTTGTGCCAAGTATCCGGTCACTCCTTTGACCTACTTGGACTTCCCAACACCAAGTATCTGGTCAACCTTGATCCACCTGGATTTCCACGTGTCTGGCTTCACTCACCAGGTCTTTCCATCTATCTAGCTTCACTCACTAGGACTTTCCATATGTCTGGCTTCACTCACCAGGACTTTCACCAAGTTTCACTCACTTGGATTTTTCCACTGCCCGGCTTCACTCACTGAGAACTTTCCTACCTAGATTCACTCACTAGGTCTTTCACCTAGCTTCACTCACCAGGATTTCCCAACTGCCTAGCTTCACTCACTAGGTCTTTCACCTGGCTTCACTCACCAGGATTTCCAACTGTCTGACTTTACTCACTAGGACTTCCACTTGCTTAACCTCTAGTTAGGACTTTCCCAGTCAAGTATCCAGTCAACTTTGGCCTACTTAACTCTTCTTCATATCAAAATGATCAAACCTTGACTAGAGGGGAATGACACCAACAATCTCCCCAATCAGACGATTGCTCCTGCAATCTCCATATATTATCAAACATCTAAACCTAAACATCAAGACTCAAGCTTGAGCCAACTCAAGCTTAGTCAACTTAGTCAACCTTGACCCATGGATATTGCACAAACACTCTACTTCCTGATTCTCTCCCGATTGGCTTCCGTCGATCAGACACCCCTCTATGGGTCCCACTCTCGGCTTTGCTAGACCCGCATGGGGCTTTGCTCCCCGATTCTCTCCAGATTAGCTTCCTCTAGTCGAACAGGCTCTCTATGGGCCCCACTCCCAGATCTACTGGGCTTGCATGGGGCTTTGCTCCCCATTCTCTCTAGATCAACTTCTGCCAGTCGAACAGACTCTCTACGGGCTCCACTCAAGGCTCTGTCGGACCCGCACGGAGCTTTGCTCCATGATTCTCTCGTGATCGGCTTCCGACGGCCAGACAAGCCCTTTACGGGTTAGCCATACTCACATGGGACTCTACTTCTCGTTCTCTCCTAATCGATTTCATCAGTGGGCAAGCTCTCTACAGGCCCCAGTCCTGGTTCTACTAAACCCGCACCAGGCAATGCTCCCTAATTCTCTCCCAATCTGTTTCTGTCGGTCAGATAGGCCCTCTATAGGTCCCACTCCCATCTCTGCCAAACCCACATGGGGCTTTGCTCCCTCTTATCTCCCGATCTGCTTTTGCCGGTCGAGTAGACTCTCTATGGGCCTCACTCTCAACTCTGCTAGACATGCACGGGGCTTTGCTCCCTGATTCTCTTTCTATTGGCTTCAACTGATCGTACAGACTCTCCACGGTCCCCACTCCCAGATCTACCAGACCCACACAGGGCTCTGCTCCCTGATTCTATCCCTATCAACTTCTGCTGATCGAACATGCTCTCTATGGGCTCCACTCCCAGCTTTATCGGGCCCACACAAGGGTCTCTCCCAGTTCTTTCCCAATCAGCACACCGGTCTGTTAGATTGCCCATAGAGCTCTACTCCGTCTTAGGATATCACCACAACCTATTAGGATCCCATAAAAGAGTGGGCTCCCTAGGCGGGGCCCATGTTCCAACTAACAACCCAAATACTCAATAGGCATCCTAGCCCGTAAACCCGTTTTGCCATTAATACAACACGTGTGTTGTCAGAGAGCTGGAAGATTATATTTGTGTACAGATATGCAGTACACCTCCCCATACCCATGATGTGATTGCCAGATATGGTGTTAGCATAGTGATAGGACAAGTTGTATGACATTAAGACAATACTTTAGTTTCATAAACTCCTGAGAACCCAAGATGATATCCGGATTTTGGAGTGACTCATTATATTACACCTCATAGAGGCTTCGCCTTATTATGAACCTAATATGGTATAAATAGGTAATGACTCAGATTTTCAAATTATTACCCTTAGAAACATATTCTTTCACTCAGGTGGTCAAATTTTTCAATGCGCAACACTCTTCACATTCCTTCTATTACCAAAAATTTACTTTTTGTGCATCAATTTGCTCTTGATAATAATGTATTCTTTGAATTTTTTTCTTCATCATTGTCTTGTAAAGGATCCCACAATAGAAACTATTCTACTCTAAGGAAACATTAAAGATAACATCTATCGTCTTCAACCCACACTACAACAAAAACCCTCATAGACATCGGTTTTCCACCGATGTCTATTACATTTTCGACCGATGTCTATGAAGCCGATGTAAAAGGTCTTCCATTTTAGACATCGGGTTAAATCGGTGTAGTATCACTTAATGACACCGTTTCATCAACGGTGTAAAATCGATGTAATATTATATGTTAATAACACCAGTTTTGGCAGCGGTATACGACCGATGTAATATTTGTTAATAACACCGGTTTTGCAGCCGTGGAAAACCGATGTAATATCTGTATTTTTTAACAACACAAATTTGATTTCCGAAACAATGAAAAATCGACAGTAACAAAAAAAAACACAAATATTCACAAATTACACAAATATTCTTCATTCAACAGTATCCATAAAATACACAAATATTCACAAATTACATAAATAATATTCTTACAACAGTATCCATAAAATACACAAACATTCTTTTTACATCAAAAGCTAATAGATATCAGAATCAAGGTAGAACATTCTTTTAACAACACATCAAGGTAGAACCACATTTCAAATGTAATCTAGCATGCATTCAACCCACTCAAACCGCACTTCATCAATTTCAACTCTGGAGTACTTGAGATTTGTAAACTGTAAAAACACATAAATAATATATTAGTAAAGATGCAATTTTGAAAGCTGGAAATGGTAAAGATGTAATTTTGATTTATTTATTTTTTTCCAAATATCTGCTCTAGCTCTAACGAGGCTAGTCTAGTTTTTCTGATCTATATCCTTCTAACACTTCAAATCAAGCATTTTGAAAAGCTTTTCAGTCTGGTTTTGTAATGAGAACTACCAATAAACTAAATTTGGAATGCAAAATATCTAAACCAAAGAAAGTCCCTTTCTAATTGATACTTGCAACAAAGATAATCTACAATACTTTATACAAAGTTAATTCATATCAGGACCCAATAATCCACCATATGTCAAATAACTAAAACAAATGTGTACATGTATCAAATAAAATAGAATACTAAGTTTTTAAAGGCTGCTGTGGAAGACTATTGTTCATAATGCTTAATTCATTGAAGGATAATTGCGCGCATATATGACACTTAGTATATGCTTCTTAGAATATAACATAGATAATTTGCTCCTTCTAATTAAAGTGTAGAGATTGATAAGAACCAACAGCATCATACAACAAATTACTAGGCATGATAATGGTTGAATTCAAAAATCATGGAAGGACCAAGAGCATCATATAACAAATCAGCGACCCTGAATTCTATTGAACTATTAATCATAGACGAGCACATAGCTACCAAAATTGAAATAGAGAAGTTCAAAGACTACATAGAAACACATCAAGCACCAGGGGAAAAGCATAGCAGCAGCAAGATCTGATATAATGAGGGAAAAGCTAAGAGACGTTCATAATCAATCAAAATCAAATATGAGTTTGTATCAATTATGATACTGAAGCAATGTTGGAAAATGCAACAAATTATCTTTAGGGCTTATATGCAAAATGGAAGATATTGTATTATTACCATTGCTGGAAGTGAATCCTTGTGGTCAACTCCAAAATTTTCAATTATATCTTTCATATATCGCATGATATAAAAACCACATTGCTCCGCATCCGGTTGTTGAGGAGCCTATGTTAGAAAAGAAATATTGGAATAACTCCTTCGAGGATAGTGAAACAGTTGCTAATCAAAAGGATCAGACATACCTTGACAACTTCTCATGTTGGTTGTTTTTCCCTTTCCTTCCCACCTCCGCATTATACAATTTCAAGGCCCTTCATGCATATAACCCGTGGGAATTGTATTACCACATCAAAATACATCCATGTTTCAACAAAGGTAAGAAAAGAAGCCAAAAAACTTACATGTTGACAACATATTTCCAATCTTGATCATGAATGCGGTGACCAAGAGGATCTAACAAAAAATTAATCTCCATCTCAACATTGATGATAGTCAAAATCCAGTGAAAACTACACAAAGAAATATAATTAGTGTATGCATCCTGCATGTTCTCAAAATATGCAAGTGAGAGTGATATATAATGTTCTCCAGTGCCATCTATGTCAAACTCCAAATGGATGCAGGACCGGTCCGAAGCTGAAGTATGAAGCTCTCGTCTTACAGCCACATTAGCCCTTGAAGATACACAAGTTGTGTTAGATATGCTTTTCATGGACTGGAAAATCCTAACCAGTACTGTTTTTAAATTGTCTTTGTAAAGAGCATCTCTACCTGCATGGATGTTGTATGTCATGAATAGCATGGCCATTTGCAAAACTCAAACTTTTGTCCAGATATGGAACTTCTTCAGGCTTGACAAATACAACCCGATATTCAGGAATGGCAGCTGTATAAGGAGTAGATGCACCTGTCTCATTTTCATCCTGAAGTAACTTATCCAACTCCGGCCAAAGAAGCTCCCTCCTGAAAGTACAGTTGATATTTCATATTCCACAAAGGAGTAATGAGATAATGATGGGCAAAAGAGAAAAAAAAAAATAGAAAACTGAAAAATAGCAGTAGCCGACATTGAAATTTGGATGGCATGCATAAAAGTTTGCTGATACTACATACCATGCAGAGAAGTCATCCTCAATACCTGATCATCATCTCCCAACCCCACTTGGACAATGTGCTTGGCGTCTATGCAGAGTGAAAAAAAAGATAGAAGAATATCCAAGTAAGAATGATGCTTAAATTCATTAAACACATCTACAAACTTGCACATGACTACTACATTACAGTTGTATGTATGAAACTCACAGATAACATGACTACTCAACTGTTTCTTAGTAACTTCTCATACCATGTTGACTTTACAAGTTTTTAGAGTAACAATTAGTTTACAAAACAAGTTAAATTCTCTAGAAAAATGAAATGCATGAACTTTGAGCTTGCAACTGAAGATAGGATTTAAAATCAGCTTTCGGAGCATATGTGACTTAGTCAAATCACAAACTAAATAAATCGACTATATACCTTGCTCATGAAGCAGTTCATCGACCACCACAGCAACCTTTGCAAGGACACAATACACAAATATATCAGCCAAGCAATTCCCACAAAAAGAATACTGACAATTTCATCATGCCAAACCTTATTAAAATGTTCATATTGCTGATTGCCCAAACTAAACACACCAAATTGAAGATTTTCCAACCAGGTTCCTCTCTCTTTCCCCTATAAAAACTAATAATCAGCAATCGATCAAGGCAAAAGGATTATTGGTAGAATAGATTAACTAAATGTGCATGCTTCCAGAACCTCTGTAAACCATTTGTAGAACTGGGCAGCATTATAAGTAGGCTCGCCATCTCCATACCTAAAGAAAACAAAGGGATCAGCTCGAACTTTGAGGAAACTGATCATTTATAAAAACAAAAAATTCCTGGCTTTCAACTTACGTAGCCAAGAAGAACAAAGCCAAGCTCTCCTTTTTCAGGTTCTCCTCGTACTCATCATTCTTAGTAGCATATTCGTCCTATAATTGAGGAAACTAACTACAGATCAGTCAATTCATCAGTAGTATTTCTAATTATTTGAAACAGAAGGAAGATGATCTTACGATATCCATGACTTTAAATATGCCATTAGGGTACCGTGCTTTTGCCTCCTCAACCAGCACCTAGAAGGGGGGAAAATCTAAGATCATGGGAGAAAAATTCAAAAAATGAACTACTCGGATAAAAACCCTAACCTTCGCGAACCCCTCAGCCGTCCTGGTCTGCGTCCCGAAGAAGACGGTGACCTTCTTCTTCCCTTGGTCCTCCTCTATATCCATCTGGGTCTTCACCATTAGCGGCTTCGGCGGCTCGACGGGCTTCCTTCCGCTCGATCTCCAAACAAAGAATATTGCCATGCAACCGACGAGCACGGCGATGATGATGCTCACGACGTCGATCAGCAGTCGGTTCTCCACGAACACATCCCCGGTGCCGGAATCAAGCCCATATCCGTCGGAGAGGGAGGCGACGACGACCGACAAGAGATCGAGCGATGACGCCTTCTCAGAACCTATCTGCATCTTGGCGGATCAAGCGATGAATCGGAAGCACAGATCTCCGATCTCTATTTCTATCTGCTTCGATTTGGGAGAACGAAGGAGGTCGAGATTGGGTCGGCGATGGGAGGGGAGGAGAAGATAGAGGCGGAGAAGGTGAGTCGCCCGAAGACGGCTCTCTCTCTCTGCCTCCCGTGGACGGCGTCATATAGGTTTAGGTTAGAGGGAAGAGTTGAAGTGTTGAAAATTTTAGCTAAGTATTGATGGAAAAATTAAATTATTTTATTTTGGTTCATTAACACCACTTTTAACAACAGTTTTTTACTATCCGATTTCATAGATAGAACAAGAAAATTATCATAGACACCGGTTTTAAAAATCGCTGTTAAAACCGGTGTCTATTAACGAAAAATGGGTGCTCATAGACATCGGCTAAAAAAACAGATGTCTATTAGCGAAAATCTGCGCTCATAGACACCGGTTTTTGAAAAAACCGGTGTAAAATACTCAAAGACATCGGTTTTTGCTTAAAACCATTGTTGTTCCACTGATGTCTATGAGGGTTTTTGTTGTAGTGCCACCTTTACCATTTGTTAGAGAATGCATTGACAAATTCTCTTAGCACACACGTCTTAGTCATCCGTCTCTACATCTTCTTCAAAATATTATTAATCAATATGTTTACCAATTTCTTTAGCCTCTTCATCTCATTTATGTGAAGCTTGCATGAAAGCAAAATCTTCTAAGCTACCTTTTGTGTCTTCTACTAGCACCTCTACTTTCTACTTTGAAAATTATTCACTCTGATGTGTGGAGTCCTGCTCCTATTCTATCTAATTAGGATTTTCTTTATTATGCTATTTTTATTGATAATTTTAGCAAGTTCACTTGGATTTTTCCTATGAAAAGAAATTTTGATCTCTTCGATATTTTTTGTTATCATTTTTAAAAGAATATTAAGCGCTACTTTGATTGTAAAATACTTTCCCTTCATTCTGATTGGGGAGGAGAGTATCAAGCCATTCATTGTTATCTTACCTCCTCTGGCATCCTTTATTGAATCTCTTATCCCCACACTCTTGAACAAAATGGATCTGCCAAGGGGAAACATCGTCATATAATTAAAATTGCCTTTGTTCTTCTTAATCATACCTCAATTGTACTTAAACTTTAGGATAATACTATCCAAACCTCAGTCTATCTTATCAATAACTTGCCTACTCCACTACTTCAAAATAAAAGTCCATTAGAAAGACTATATAATCACTCTCCAGATTACTCATTATTCCATATCTTTGGTTACGACCTTACTCAAAACACAAGTTAAACCGTTGGTTTCAATAGTGTGTTTTCCTTAGTTATAGTAATTTGCATCATGGATATCTAATGGTCTCTTTTTTTGCTCGCTCGAGCTCCTCCTCTCTAGAACGTGGGATTGACTTTCCACGTCGTGAGATCCAAGCACCTTGAGATTGTAATACGAATTAGAGCTTAGGCCGGCTTGCCTGTATGACTCCTCAGACTCTCAAGTCAGTCATCAATCAGAGGAAGAAGAAAAAGAAGACAAAGAAGAAGAGCTTGGAGGAGAAGAGTTGTCTCCACTTATGAGAAAGAAAACCAACTTACCTAAAACTTATCATTCGTGGTGTTTGTATAATTATCAAAAAGCATCTACACATTAGATGTCACACATCCCTCTACTTTTTTTCGTGAGTTGGTGAAGACAAGCCTTCTGATAGTTTGATATGCTCTCTTCCATTCATTAATTGCCACATATTATGAGGAAGGAATCATGGAAACCACCTATGGCACCCATTGTTCGCTTCTCCACTCTCAGATTGCCATATATTATTAACTAGAAACTTTGGAGTCTCTGATACTCGGTAGAACTTGATAATATTTCTCAGCGAAACATGATAATATTGCTCATCTGAACTTGATAAGATTACTCAGCTGAACTTAGTTATATTTCTCGACATAATAGATTGATTTCCATAGCATTGTAACTTTATTTTACTATAGTAGTGTGATACTGTAACAATTCCTGTAGCAATGCAGTACTATAGCAACGTAATACTGTAACATCTGAGAATATGATTGCTCAGAGGAACAAGTTAATTTCTTTAGCACTATAGTAGAATTATTGTAGCAATATGGAATTGTAGCAACATGATACTATTGTTTGTGCAAGCTGCACCAGAATCAAACCTGAGTTTTGATGTTGTCAAAGGTTCAAGTTAAGTCTTGTTATGATCTAACAAGTTGACTGAGTGTGCAGGATGTTTATGTTGGAACCCCAAGGTTGTTTTGGTGTGATCAACATGTTAAGTTAGGTCCTGTGTGTTTCTAACCTTGTGTCTAAGTGTGCAGGAGCTTAGGAACACAGGTAGTCGAGCGGAAGATGCAGCTAGCGAGAAGGACGGCAGTCCGAGGGACAAGGTGCTGCGGAAGAGTACACCGGCGGACGAGAAGGAAGCGCGCGGTGGTTCCGAGGGACGAAAGCCGGAGCGGAAGATTGCTCGGGGAGCAAGAGACGCAGCTAGCGAGAAGTTCGACGACCGAGGGACGAAGACTGCAGATGAGTACACTGGCGGACGAGAAGGAAACACGCGGCAATTTCGAGGGACGAGAAGCCGGAGGGAAGCTCGCTCGAGAAGATCAGAAGTTGGGTTCGGGTGAGCCCTTTTTCGGATGGCAGAGATCACCCAAGTGAGCGGATCCGGAGGAGAAGAACCGGACCGAGGCAGGACTGAACCAGAGAAGGGGTCCCGGACGAAAAAGTCAACGGCTGTTGACTTTGGGCTCCAGGGCGCCCGGAACAGTCTGGGGCGCCCGTAGCAGCCCGGAGCAGCCCGGGGTGCCCGGAACCCTTCCGGGCGCCCGGACCAAGTATTTTCACCAGATCGAGTCAAAACTCGATCTGAACGTTGGGGGATAAATTTTATCCCCCCCAGGGCGCCCGGAACCCTTCCAGGCGCCCGGAACCCTTCCAGGCGCCCCGACCAAGGCTATAAATATAGTCTTGATCCAGAAGCTTTTCATCAATTCAGAACTCACGCATTTCTTTCAAAACACTTGTACGCTTTCTGTAATTAGCTTCTGTTGTGCGCTTCAACTTTGTAAGAGGCTTCTCCGCCTGAAGGAGAAATTCTAGTGCGATCATCTTTCTTGGATTAACAACCTCCCCGGTTGTAACCAAGTCAAAACCTGGTGCCTCGTTTTCTGTTCTGATCTTAGTTTATTGCTTTGATTATTTTACAAGTGTCAGTTTAACAGTTCGAGAATGGTTGGTTTGTGTTTTGATTTCTGCAGGGCTATTCAACCCCCCTTCTAGCCGGCCCAATGGTCCTACAAGTGGTATCAGAGCCGAGACGCTTCAGGAGGACTAACCGCCGAACGAAGCAACGCGATGGCCGGACCAAGCATTCACCCACCGAAATATGAAGGGGACTTCGCTACCTGGAAAAAACTGATGCAGGTATTTCTTACAACAGATATTGAATTATTTTTAACAATAAAATTTGGCTTTGAAGCTCCAGAGGACAAGGAAATAGATAAATGGACAAAAAAGGAGCAGGCCGACTTCGTGGCGAACGGCAGTACCATCCGCTAAGCGTTCTTCCGCCTCAAGAAGTCAACAGGATCGTAAATACACTCCGCGAAGGAACTTTGCGAGAAGTTCCTTGAGCTGCACGAAGGGACGTCGGCCAAGCTCGCTAGAAGAGATCCGTCAAATCGGTTCACCACTGCGACTTGGGAAGACGAGACAATGCACATCCGCACTCAAGAATAAAAGAAATCATCAGGACTCACGAATCTCGGAGAAAAGGTAAGTAACCGAGATTCGCTCAGTCTGTTAAATTCATTTCCGAGAAATTCAAAATGGGCATCACTAGTAGATGCTTTTTACATTTCTAAGGACTTAGAAAAAATTTCATTAGAAGAATTTTTTTCAACATTTGAAGTCCATGAGTCAAGATGTGCAGGAATGAAGGAGCCCAAGAACAACGTCGCCCTCAAAGCTTCAAGAGACGAACCTGAGTCGGAATCATCTCTCGACAACGAGGAAATGGTAATGATGGTAAGAAGATTCAAGAAACTTTGTAAATCTAGATCTACTAACCATCCGCAGGGGAAGAAGAAAAGGACGATCCGCTGCTACCACTGCGACGAAGAAGGGCACGTCAAGGACAACTGCCCCAAGATGAAGAGCAAGAACAAGGAAAAGGGTAAGAAGCCTATCCAAAAGAGAAAAGCCCTAAAGGCGACATGGGATGATACGTCGTCGGAGTCGGAAGTCGAGGCATTCTCCGGACTTGCTCTAATGGCAAGTCATCAAGACGACGACTGCGAGTCAAGCTCTTCCGAAATGAGCATCGAGAGCATCGATGAAGGGGGAGCTTCGTCAGAAGAAAGCAGCAGTTCAGGGGGAGACACGGAAAACGAACTCGATAAGGTAAGTCAGGTACGTTCTCTTCCTCCCGATAAACTTTATAAATTTGTTAAGTTATTAACTAAAGACTGCTGTAAATTAGAAAAAGAAATAAAAAATTTAAAAATAATTTTAGCTAAGTCTTGCCCTCTAGAAGAATTAGATAAATCAAAATTGGAAAATGAAAAATTGAAACTTGAAAATAATGATTTGAAAATTCAAGTAGATAATTTGAAAAATCATGCATGTTCATCTAAAACCAATGTTAGAAGATTTAATAATTTAAATTGGTACTTTAAACAGCACCCTGGACAAATTAGAAACATTTCAAGAAAATATGTTCCTAAAAACTTTTTAGTTAATCCAGTAGGCTGGAACCTATATTGGGTTCCGAAGTCATGCTTAAATTAATTTTAAAATTAAAATTAGCGCCTTAAGTGAGAAAATTAAACAAAGAATTTCTTTATGAGGCTTTGTCTAAGGAAGTGGTTGTTGCTCCAATAACCAAGAAGGCCTAGTGCCTCGCCACGACCTGGAAGCCAAAATATTGAAATAAATATTTAATTAACTTACTAATGAAGCATTAATATAAGATTTAATTAGTGCTTTAAAAAGGGTTATTCAAAACATTTTTCAATTTTTCAATTTACTTACTTAGAAATTTTTAATTGACTAAATCATTTATGTGCTTAAAAATTCTCAAAAATCATTCTTTCTTAAGTTAAAAGATTTTCTGAAATTAGAAATTTATGCTCAAATTACTTAAAAATTTTTTCTAAATATTTCTTCTAAATATTTTTTCAAATTTACTAAAACTTTAACCCTTAGATTGTTTCTCTTGGAACCCCATTTTTTTGTAATCAAAGGGGGAGAAGGGAAAGTATAAGTTTAGGGGGAGGTAGATAGAATTATTTTTTTTCTATCTTTTGTACTTAAATTGCAAATTAAGTTAAGTTACTTAATCTTATTTAAAGTCTATTTTACCCTAGCTTAACCTGGGTTGATCAAACCAAAAAGGGGGAGATTGTTGGAACCCCAAGGTTGTTTTGGTGTGATCAACATGTTAAGTTAGGTCCTGTGTGTTTCTAACCTTGTGTCTAAGTGTGCAGGAGCTTAGGAACACAGGTAGTCGAGAGGAAGACGCAGCTAGCGAGAAGGACGGCAGTCCGAGGGACGAGGTGCTGCGGAAGAGTACATCGGCGGACGAGAAGGAAGCGCGCGGTGGTTCCGAGGGACGAAAGCCGGAGCGGAAGATTGCTCGGGGAGCAAGAGACGCAGCTAGCGAGAAGGTCGACGACCGAGGGACGAAGACTGTGGATGAGTACGTTGGCGGACGAGAAGGAAACACGTGGCAATTCCGAGGGACGAGAAGCCGGAGGGAAGCCCGCTCGAGAAGACCGGAAGTTGGGTTCGGGTGAGCCCTTTTCCGGATGGCAGAGATCACCCAAGTGAGCGGATCCGGAGGAGAAGAACTGGACCGAGGCGGGACTGAACCAGAGAAGAGGTCCCGGACGAAAAAGTCAATGGCTGTTGACTTTGGGCTCCAGGGCGCCCGGAACAGTCCGGGGCGCCCGGAGCAGCCCGGGGCGCCCGGAACCCTTCCGGGCGCCCGGACCAAGTATTTTTACCAGATCGAGTCAAAACTCGATCTGAACGTTGGGGAATAAATTTTATCCCCCCTAGGGCGCCCAGAACCCTTCCAGGCGCCCCGACCAAGGCTATAAATATAGCCTTGGTCCAGAAGCTTTTCATCAATTCAGAACTCACGCATTTCTTTCAAAACACTTGTACGCTTTCTGTAGTTAGCTTATGTTGTGCGCTTCAACTTTGTAAGAGGCTTCTCCGCCTGAAGGAGAAATTCTAGTGCGATCATCTTTCTTGGATTAACAACCTCCCCGGTTGTAACCAAGTCAAAACCTGGTGTCTCGTTTTCTGTTCTGATCTTAGTTTATTGCTTTGATTATTTTACAAGTGTCAGTTTAAGAGTTCGAGAACGGTTGGTTTGTGTTTTGATTTCTGCAGGGCTATTCAACCCCCCCCTTCTAGCCGGCCCAACGGTCCTACAGTTTACTCAACCGGGAAAGTCCTAGCTGGAGTCTAGGCGGAGAAATCTTAGCAGATCATGGAACCCAGGTGCAAATCCAAGTGGGTCGAGGGGACCCGAAGCTTGGCAGAGTGATCGAGAGGTCTAGAGGACCGAAGATCGAAGAAAAATCTTGGGGAGCCGATCAAGGCTGAGTGAAAAGTCCAAACTAGATCTGGAGGATCAAAGTTTGGCAGGTAGGTTGAGGTAAACAAACTGGAGAAGCGACAGTGAGGTCGGGTTCCCGAAGGGAACAACCTTAGGTCGCTGATCCAACTGAAGAAACCGGGAAGGTTTCCAAGTTGAGATCAAGAACAGTTCTACTGTTCTTTTATTTCTCATTATTATATTATTGTGCTAATATCTGTGTTGCAAGCCAAACATCTGTGTTGCGGTCTAACACTGTCTTGCAGGTTAAGTTTGATCGATCGACCGAACCAGAGGATCGGTTGACCGAACCAAGTAAGATCAGCACATAAGTCAGTTCAGATCAGAACTGAGCCAGAATTGGATCAAAGCCTGATCGGTCAACCGAACCGTAAGACCGGTCGACCGAACCATGATGACTCAGCCTAGCCAGTTCATCAGCACCGATCAGCAGCAAAGTAAAGATGGGTTGATCGGTCGACCGAACCCAGGGATCGGTCGACCGATCCAATCAACATTAAAGCTGCATTAAATCAAGATCATGGCAGATTCTGACGAACAAGGAAAAAGCTTGTTCGGTCGATCGGAAAAGGGGTTCGGTCGACCGAACCATTAAAGATCAGTAAATGCAAAAGATTGAGCCAGCTTCAAACTTCAGCCAGGAAGGAAGGGAGCGGGTTCGGTCAACCGAACAGTGGGATCGGTCGACCGAACATCCAGTATATTTATAAAATCAGGCTCGAAGATAGAGGCAAGGGTAACAATTTTCTGATAAAAAATTCCTGCTCTGCAAGCAACTCATCCTCATCTGTGCAGCAAGCTACACCATCCGGAAGTGCCAACCTAAGCTATATCTTCATTTTAAGTTGTCGGTAAAATTTATTTTAAGCTTGCATTTGTAATTCATTTAAGCAAGATAGTAGGGTGTTACTATCTTGCTCCATTGTACGATCTTCTTCTTTCCGAAGAATTTAGGAAAGAAGAGTTATAGTGGTTTGCTCACCGGTGCGGTCAAGGACTGCGAGCCTTCGAGTAGGAGTCGAGCTAGGCTCCGAACGAAGTAAACAAACTGTCTCTATTTACTTTCCGCTGTGCACAACTTTGATTTGAAAGAAAAGATTAGTTTTCAAAAGCGCGATTTTCCCCCCCCCCCCCCCCCCCCCCCTCTATCGCTTCAAACGATCTATCAATTGGTATCAGAGCCGATTAGCTCTGAAATTTTTTAACCGATTTTCAAAGCATTTTTAAAACTTTTCTTTTCTGTTAGAAATATTTTTTTATTCTATTTTCTTCTCAAGCACTACTAATCCCAAGACGAGAGTCTTGGAAATATTTTTCTTAATTTTTTCTTGCAAGGATGTTGAACTCATATCAAGAAGGCTATAGTACGGTCCGACCTCCACTATTCAAAGGAGAGAATTTCAGTTACTGGAAGAATAGAATGGAGTGCTACTTAAAGTCCGACATTGAGCTCTGGTTCACAGTTCTGAAAGGCTATACTCCCCCAATGAAGGACGGAACAACTCTAGAACCAAAAGAATGGACTCCTCAGATCATCAAGAAGGCACAACTGAACTACAAAGCAATCAATATCATTCAGTGCGGGCTCACGATGGAGGAGTTGAATAGAATTGGTCCCTACTACAACGCCAAAGAATTGTGGGACTCGCTAGTCAAACTACACGAAGGAACGGACGACTCAAAGGTAAACAAACGAGATCTACTTTTAAACAATTTGGTAAATATAAAAAATTTTCCTAGAGAGACGGTAAACTACACGCTCGACTGAAGGATATCCTCAACGGTCTTCACCTGATCGGACATAATCTCAAAAATCGTGACACAATAAGGTACGCTATGAACGCCTTTCCGAGGAATACTTTGTGGGCATCAATTGTAGATGCTTACAAAGTTTCTAAGGATCTTTCAATTCTTAAGTTAGACGAGTTATTCTGTGAATTAGAACTACACGAGCAATCTAACATGAGCCATGGCGAGAAAGGTGTTGCTTTGTATGCAGGGCCGAGCAAGGAGACAAAATCAAAAACGAAGATCGAGTTAGAAAGCGAGTCAGACTCTGACTCAACTAATGAAGAAGAATTAGTCAACATGGTCCGAAGACTGTTGACTAAGAAGAAGTTTAGAAGAAGCACTAAAAAGACTCCACCGAACCAGATCCAAAACAAATCAGAAATGATTTGTTATGGATGCAACAAGAAGGGGCATTTCAAAAATGAATGCCCAAATCGGAAAGAAGAAAGACCCAAATCGACAAGACGGAAGAAGGCTCTTCAAGCGACATGGGACGAAACCTCTTCCGACGAATCCGATGCTGAACAAATGAAGCACTCGAGCCATCTTGCATTTATGGGAAGAAACGAAGATTCCGACTCCGAGTCCGAAGAAGAATACGAGTCCGAGATGGACCTCGATTCTGAGAGAAGCCCCGGATCAGAAGATCCAAATATGGTAACGATTTATTCGAAGTCTAACTTGCTTAAGGTAGTTAAATGTTTGTTTAAAAAATTGTCTAAATCTAGAAAACAAAATAACTTGTTACTTAAGGAAATAGACCACCTTAAGCAACAAGTTAACTTGAGTGACTCGACTAACCAAGTTCAACTCGGAACTTCAACTCAAGTTGAAAAACTTGAGGAAGAAAATTCCGATTTGAAAGGTCAAGTCGAGCGACTCAAGAAAACGTTGGAAAGGTTCGAAATGGGATCCAAGTGTCTAAATATGGTACTTGGATCGCAACGAGCCGTGTACAACAAATCTGGACTTGGTTACAAACTCAAACAAACAAACAAACCATACTTATCCTTAATCAGTCAAAATACTAGAAGTCAAGTCCAAGCATGGGTTCAAACAAAATTATTAACCAAACAAATTGAACCAAACCACTACTTGGTTCCCAAGAGTCAAATCTATTACTTAGATAGACCTTATCTAAGCTATGACTCAGGGGGAGCAAATAGAAAAACAATCCAACCAACTTAATTAAACCAAACTCAATACTTAGGCTTAGGATTATTTTTCTGCTTAGAACGGTTAGATGAAAAAGGTTTACCAAACTCTACAACATAGCACCAAAATGGATTGAGATGATAGTACGTCAAGGAAACTTTGTCGAAGGCATGTCTAGGCTGAATATGGAATTCTACCTGGTGCACTAGACTTAGTGGATCTGACCGAAGCTACCCCAGTCAAACATGGGCTAGTTAGACCAAAATTTAGTATTAAGTTTTTTAAGTGGGAACAGTTTGGAAAGCCTTCAGCAAGTGGTCTAATGATATTCAAGTAGACAGTATACCTCGCCACTGAACTGAAAGTTTATCCTTAAGATGTCTGCTTGATTAACCCAAAGCTAAGTATGAATCTAACATGGGTTCAATAACCTCTTTCAATAAATTCAAAATTAATTGAAATCTAATTCAAATCTAATTCGAAATTAATTAAACTTATTTTAAAACATAATTAAAATTATTTTAAAACTTAATTAAAATTATTTTAAACTTACTTAAACTTATTTTAAACTTAATTAAAATTATTTTAAAACTTAATTAAAATTATTTTAAACTTAATTAAACTTATTTTAAACTTAATTAAAATTATTTTAAACTTAATTAAAATTATTTTAAAACTTAATTAAACTTATTTTAAACTTAATTAAAATTATTTAAAACTTAACTAAAATTATTTTAAAACTTAATTAAACTTATTTTAGAAATTAATTAAAATTATTTTAAAATTTAATTAAAATTATTTTAAACTTAATTAAACTTATTTTAAAACTTAATTAAACTTATTTTAAACTTAATTAAAATTATTTTAAAACTTAATTAAAATTCTTTTAAAACTTAATTAAAATTATTTTAAACTTAATTAAACTTATTTTAAAACTTAATTAAAATTATTTTAAAACTTAATTAAAATTATTTTAAAACTAAATTAAAATTATTTTAAAACTTAATTAAAATTATTTTAAAACTTAAATAAACTTATTTTAATCTTAATTAAAATTATTATAAAACTTAATTAAAATTATTAATTAAAATTATTTTAAATTTATTAAACTTATTTTAAAACTTAATTAAACGCATATTAAAACTTAATTAAAATTATTTTAAAACTTAATTAAAATTATTTTAAAACTTAATTAAAATTATTTTAAAACTTAAATAAAATTATTTTAAAACTTAATTAAAATTATTTTAAACTTAATTAAACATATTTTAAAACTTAATTAAAATTATTAAAATTATTTTAAAACTTAATTACACTTATTTTAAAACTTAATTAAAATTATTTTAAACTTAATTAAAATTATTTTGAAACTTCATTAAAATTATTTTAAAACTTAATTAAAATTATTTAAAAACTTAATTAAAATTATTTTAAAACTTAATTAAAATTATTTTAAAAATTCATTAAAATTATTTTAAAACTTAATTAAAATTATTTTAAAACTTATCTAAATTATTTTAAACTTAATTAAACTTATTTTAAAACTTAATTAAAATTATTTTAAAACTTAACTAAATTATTTTAAAACTTAATTAAAATTATTTTAAAACTTAACTGAATTATTTTTAAACTTAATTAAAATTATTTTTAAACTTAATTAAAATTATTTTAAAACTTAATTAAAATTATAACATTATTTTAAACTTAATTAAACATATTTTAAAACTTAATTAAAATTATTAAAATTATTTTAAAACTTAATTAAAATTATTTTAAACTTAATTAAAATTATTTTAAAACTTAATTAAAATTATTTTAAAACTTAATTAAAATTATTTTAAAACTTAATTAAAATTATTTTAAAAATTAATTAAAATTATTTTAAAACTTAACTAAATTATTTTAAACTTAATTAAACTTATTTTAAACTTAATTAAACTTATTGTAAAACTTAATTAAAATTATTTTAAAACTAAACTAAATTATTTTAAAACTTAATTAAAATTATTTTAAAACTTAATTAAAATTATTTTAAAACTTAACTAAATTATTTTAACACTTAATTAAAATTATTTTAAAACTTAATTAAAATTATTTTAAAACTTAATTAAAATTATTTTAAAAATTAATTAAAGTTATTTTAAAACTGAATTAAAATTATTTTAAAACTTAAATAAAATTATTTTAAAACTTAATTAAAATTATTTTAAAAATTAATTAAAATTATTTTAAAACTTAATTAAAATTATTTTAAAACTTAACTAAATTATTTTAAAACCTAATTAAAATTATTTTATAACTTAATTAAAATTATTTTAAAAATTAATTAAAATTATTTTAAAACTTAATTAAAATTATTTTTAAACTTAACTAAGTAACTAAATTATTTTAAAACTTAATTAAAATTATTTTAAAACTTAATTAAAATTATTTTAAAAATTAATTAAAATTATTTTTAAACTTAATTGAAATTATTTAATCTAAAATCATAAATACACTTCAACCAACTTTATAAACAACTAACCCACTCAATTTCATCCTTTAACCAAACTTTGGTTTAATCCTACATTGTGTAGGCATCCAAAGTTCTGGATAAATGGATTTTGGACAGCGACTGCTCCAGACACATGACTGGGGATCAGCACAAATTTACCAACATTGAATTCAAAAGCTTAGGGTCAGGTGCATTTGGAAACAATGGCAAGCTAAAGGTAATCGGTACAGGTGAAATTCAATTGCAGTCAAATATTTCGATTAAAAAAGTTTTACTTGTTGAACATTTTAATTATAATTTGCTTAGTATAAGTCAACTCTGTGATTCAGGATTTAAGGTTAAATTTTTATCTTCTGAATGCTTAATAAGTTATAATGACTCAACTAATATATTACTAAAAGGCTTTAGAGATAAAAATATATACTCTATTCATCTACCTAAAACAATATCCAAATGTTTTCTAACTAGTAATGATGAAACTTGGTTATGGCATAGGAGATTAGCTCATACTCACCTTAGAAATTTATTAAAATTAAGCAAAAATGGTTTAGTTAAAGGGTTGCCAAAATTAGGAAATCCTTTAAATAAATTTTGTAATTCTTGTCAACAGGATAAACAAATTAAATCAACTCATAAACTTACAAATCAAAATATAACGAATAAAATACTTGAACTAATACATTTGGATTTATTTGATTCTCATGGAATAACATCTTTGAATGGAAATCTATATCGCTTAGTAATCATTGATGACTACTCTAGATATACTTGGGTAAAAATTTTATCTAATAAAAATGAAACCTTTGAAATATTTAAGCATTTCTGTAAACAAGTAGAAAATGACAGAGATATTAAAATCAAAAAAATAAGAAGTGATAATGGAGGCGAATTCAAAAATCAAAATTTTAATAATTTTTGTTTAGAAAATGGTTATCACCTGTAACGACCCGGCCCTCTTGGCCCATTTAGCGACCCTCGGGTCGTCGACCGTCGACCCTTATGTCGTCGGCCCATTTGGCGACCTCCCATGTCGTCGACCGACGACCCTTGGCCGTGCCGTTACTCACTAGGACTTTCCACCCCTGGCAGTGGATTTTTGCCTCCCCCAGGATTTGAACTCTAAACCTCCAGGCTTGAGTATTAGAGTTTATGAATCTCACTTGGTTACCAGGATTCATAAACTCTAATACTTAAGCTTGGAGGTTTAGAGTTCGAATCTGTAACGACCACCCTTCTTACTGCTACTACACTCTAAGGATGATCGTTACTTAACTACTAACTCTACTTAACCGGTACGCTACTTAACTACGAGGAATCCCTACCGAAAAATTTCGACAGAGTCTCCCCTGTACCGGTGACAATAATCATAAGTACATACATATACAAAGCAATAACATCACCACGCAGTTTATATATAACTAAAAATAAACTATCCTAGCAATAGTAAACAAAAGAACTCCAACAATAGGAAATAACTCAACTACAATGCGGAATAAACTTAACATAGACAAAGGCAAACTACTAAAACAATCTCTATCAATTTAATAACTGAAAGAAAACTCCAAAGAAGGAGTCTTGACAGTTTCCTTAGCAAACTCATGATCTCTCCATAGTCCAGCCATCACACACCTTCATCACCACCACCTTGTCGCCTTCCTTGCTAAATCTTTTCCTTTCCTTTATCTGCAGTAGGAGGAAGTGCAGTCTATAAGCATAAAGCTTAGTGAGCGCTATCTACTCACAAAAACTCGATATGCATGTATATAAATAAAAACATGCTAAAACTGAATGCTAACATGTAAAGCTACTCATGCTCGTAAATAGTAAAGGAATTATACTATCTGAAATACTAAACATGTATAGCTAATCATGCTCATAATCCAATGAAGGAATCATACTAACTGAAATACTAACATGTATAGCTAATCATGCTCATAATCCAATAAAGGAATCATATTAACTGAAATACTAACATGTATAGCTAATCATGCTCATAAACCAATAAAACTATAACTGCATACTGAGAGCAAATAAAGTTAAACATGCTGAATAATCTAACAACAAGAAACAAATAAAACTACTACTGCATGCTTCAAATAACAAGAAACTAAACTTTCTAATTCTAAACATATTTGAAGCTTGTTTCATTTGTTTCAAAACTTATACTTTAATACTTCAAAATAGTAATCAACTTCTTCTTGGGCCCGGCATTGTACCACTTTGCGCGCATTCTTAATAAGAATTGAGGTAGCTAATCCCGAAACTACTAAGATACTTCTAGGCCTTGTGCCTAGGGGCAACTTGGAGCCCATCCCTTGGACCTTGTGTCCGGTACATGCCCTTTAAAAGTAAAATACTTATAATCTTAATTACTTCTTCTTTAAATGCCTTGGCATTTTAATAGACACCTTGTGTGCAAAAATCCCTAAAGTCTGGACTTTGGAATTTACTTAAGGCCTTGGCCTTTCTCTTTCTTTTCTTTTTCTTTCTTTTACTTGTTAATACTTCTAAAGTATTTAATAGGATTCTTATTTTTCCACTAGAATACATGGCTGTTCATGCTTATTAAAATAGCAAATGAAAACAACTTTGAACTTACTAAACATGCTATAAAATAGAGCAAAAGAAAGCAACTTTGAACTTACTAATCATGCTATAAAATAGAGCAAAAGAAAGCAACTTGAACTTACTAATCATGCTATAAAATAGAGCAAAAGAAAGCAACTTGGACTTTCTAAACATGCTGTAAAATAGAGCAAAAGAAAGCTAACTTGGACTTACTAAACATGCTGTAAGATAGAGCAAAAGAAAGCTAACTTAGACTTACTAAACATGCTGTAAAATAGGGCAAAAGAATGCAACTTTGAGCTTTCTGTACATGCTGTAAAATAGGGCAAAAGAAAGCAACTTTGATCTTTCTAAACATGCTGTGATAAGAGCAAAAGAAAGCTAATTTGATCTTTCTAAACATGCTGTGATAACAGCCAAAAGAAAGCTAATTTGATCTTTCTAAACATGCTGTGATAAGAGTAAAAGAAAGTAACTTTAAGCTTTCTAAACATGCTGTGACAAAAGCCAAAAGAAAGCTAATCTAACCAAGATTACCTAACTTGAAACGCTAAAGATCAAGGGCTGTTTATGCCCATCTGCATGGCCCAAAAAGAAAACAACTTGCTGGAATTTATGGGCAGTAGGTAGATGCATAAGGAGACAACACTGAAATGCTACAGAACTGAAAACGGAAGCAGAAATTGCTACTGAAATGCTGGAAATTCAGTAAGCACAGAACCTAGAGAAGGAAAACAATCCTACATGCTTAACTTAAATCATTCATCTTCTTCCTATAAGACTCACGGTAGAAAACTAAAGAACCCAAAAAAAAACCTTTACAACGTGCTTTGAATTAAAAATGAACAAAGAACACAATTTCTTGAGCTTAACATGCTATGCTCATGAAAAGGAAAGGGCAACTTGCTGTGCAGCCCAAATACTAAGTCCAGGGTTCATGCTAGGCCTCGGAAGCAAGGAAAAATCAAAACGGAAAACCCGAAACAACTCCTACTGCAGGTGAGAAGCAACTCACATCGTTGTTCTTGGACTTACAACCGGAGAAGGAGGGATCTAGGGTTCGGGTAACTCAAATTCCAGCGGCTCCTTGCATCCTCCGTGTTCCCTTCGACGAGGGTTCGTGAAGACGGGAAGAACCTCTTGGATCAAACCCTTGACCGGCCACCGAGACGAAACCCTAGCTTCTTCGTGTTTCCGCCCGAGAGAAGAACGACGTCGCCGCGTGAGAAGAGAAGGAGATTTTTGAGAGAAAATTTTAGGTTTTCGAAATAAGATTTAAATCTTATACCTTAGGTTATTTTCATTTCTAACTTTACCTTATATACTTGTCGCTGCATATCTGATCAGCAAAGACCGCTGGCGCAGTTGGTCCGTTGAGTTTTGCTCGAAGCCACAGGTCTGGGCTTCGATTCTCAGCCGCGCCCCTTTTATTTCCAATTTATTTTAAACGTTCCAACTATAGCTTAAATATATTCCGCTACATACTTGGTTAATATATCACGCGCAGCCCAGTTGGTCAGCCGGCTTTTAACCGAAGCCACAGATCGTAGCTTCGATCCCTCGGCCGCGCACTTTTTCCCCATTTATTCCCTAATCATTAACTATGCTATAAATTTAATTCTCACCATATAAGGTTAACAAAACCGTGTAGCTCAGCTGGTTGGGCCGATTTTGCTTGGGTCAGTCCGACCCGAGGTCGTGGGTTCCAATCTCACTTTCAACGTTTTTTTTTTAAAACTTCTTTCTTTTTGTAACCCTACTAAACGACCTCCAAAAATTACGTAAAAATACTCTAAAAATCTCTAGAATATTTTAAAAGTATTTCCAAATATTTTTATGGACTTTTAGAACTTGAATAGGAAAAATTGGGTCGTTACAATCCCCCATACCTTATAAAAAGTTCGTCCTCGAACTTAGAATAGTTCTGGATATTTCTGTCTCATACTGTCCTCCCGCTCCCAAGTGACTTCCTCGTGCTTCTGGTTCTGCCAGACGACCTTCACTAGTGGTACTTCTTTGCTTCTTAGTCTTTTGACTGCTCTGTCCACTATCTGTGTAGGTCTGCTCTCATAACTAAGATCCTCTTGGATCTGCACTAACTGAGGCTGAATCACTTGGCTAGGGTCGTGGAGACACTTCTTTAGCAGAGAAACATGAAATACATTATGTATTGCTGACATGTCTTGTGGTAAGTCCAGCCTGTAAGCTACTTTCCCAATCCTTTCTGTGATCAGGTAAGGTCCTACATAACGAGGACTTAATTTGCCCTTCTTGCCAAATCTCATCACTCCCTTCATAGGAGCGACCTTGAGAAAAACTGAATCCCCTACTTGGAATTCAAGTGGCATACGGCGTGTGTCAGCATAACTCTTCTGTCTACTCTGGGCAGTCTCAATTCTCCGCCTGAGTAGTTTCATCTATCAGCTCTGTCTGAATGCCCAGTTCTACTTCTATCTCTCTTCTTTCACCTGCTTCTTGCCAGCAAATGGGTGATCTGCATTTTCTGCCATACAACGCCTCGTAAGGAGCCATCTTGATGGTGGCCTGATAGCTGTTGTTGTAGGCAAATTCAGCTAAGCACAGGTACTTGCACCAACTTCCCTTGAAATCTAGTGCACAAGCTCTGTGCATATCTTCTAGAATCTGATTTACTCGCTCTGTCTGTCCATCAGTCTGAGGATGGAAGGTTGTGCTGAACTTGAGTTTGGTGTCTAGTGCAGTCTGAACACACTCCCAAAAGTGAGAGGTGAAGCACCCATCTCTATCAGACACAATAGATTTGGGAACTCCATGAAGTCTGATCACCTCCTTAACATATAACTGTGTCAACTGCTCTATAGAGTGGGACACCTTGATGGCTAGAAAATGGGCAGACTTGGCCAATCTATCCACTATTACCCATATTGCATCATATCCATTCGTAGTTCTTGGGAGACCTGTTATAAAGTCCATGGATATGTCTTCCCACTTCCACTCCGGTATTGAGAGAGGTTGTAACATCCCTCCTGGTCACTGATGTTCTGCTTTGACCCTCTGACATGTCAGGCAGGTATTGACATATTTTGCAACATCTCTTTTGAGTCCAGACCACCAGAATCTCTGTTTCACGTCTTGGTACATCTTGGTAGAACCAGGATGCATGGAGTATGGTGTACTATGAGCTTCTTCTAAAATCTTCTTTCTCAGCTCTTCGTCATTGGGAACACAAAGGCGACTCCCCTGATAAAGAATTCCATAGTCTGATACTCGAAACTCAGAATTTTCTTCTTCTTGTATCCCTTGCTTGATCTTTTGGATATCTAGATCTTCACTTTGCTTCTTCTATATATCCTCAAGTAGGGTTGACTCTAGAGTCAATGCAGGGAGTTGCCCATAAATAATTTCGACTCCAAAGTCTAACAACTCTTTCTACAGTGGCAGGGCTAATGATGACAGAGACATCAGGGATGCACTGGACTTTCTGCTTAGTGTATCTGCCACTTTGTTAGCTTTACCTGGGTGTATTACTTCCTTTCGCTTTCAACTGATGGTTCCCAAAACGCAGGTATATTTTAGGGAACACTGTTGCCCTCTTTAGCTGATCAAATAGATCATCTATTCTGGAAAGAGGGTACTAGTCCTTAACTGTTACTTTGCTCAGCGCTCTAAAATCTATGCACATCCGCATAGATCCGTCTTTCTCTTTAATGAACAACACAGGAGCTCCCCAAGGTGAGTGACTAGGGCGGATGAAACCCTTGTCAAGTAGCTCCTGAAATTATTCTTGTAACTCTTTTAGCTCTGCTAGAGAAATTTGATACAGGGCTTTTGAAATTGGGCTGGCGTCAGGAACCAATTCAATTTCAAATTCCGCTTCTCTGTTGTGAGATAGTCCATGTAGCTCTTCTAGAAATACCTTTGGATACTCACAGACTACCCGAACATCTTCCTACTTGGGTCTTTCTTATGATCATTGTCTTTCTAGTTCTAACTACTTAACTGGGGTCTCTGTTTCCCCACTGTCTTGTCTTCTATCTTGACTGGCTTGTGTTGTGTTTGTTGTTCCTTGTTGTTGTTCAGATAGTGCTCACTAATGCCCTGCTGACTAGCTCTTCACCAATCTATGGTCGGTGAGTTTCACTACATCACATTAGGTGTTATTTCTGGTCACAGCATTAGGAGCATCAGTCTGACTCATTCTTTCACTGTACTTACTAACTCTAGGCAAAGGTGAGCTAGCCTGTTAAATCTTTTAACCGCTTCTTCTACTGGTAGGTCACCTTGTCTGAATTCCATAAGCTCCTCATACTGTTTATTGGTGATCCGTTGACGGAAGACTTCTTCGTAAAACTCTATCTCGAAGTCAACCCAGCTCATCTGGTTGACTGCTCTCTTACTCTTAACTCGCTCCCACCACATACGAGCATCTCCAGATAGGCAGAAAGAGACACACTTAACCTTCTCGACTTCTGGTCAGTCAAGAAGCTTCATTGTGCTCTCAAGTGTCTTGAACCAAACCTGTGCATCTCAGGGCTCAGTCGTGCCTGAGAAGTTTTCTGGCTTCAGCTTTAGCCACTGTATCAGGTATGCTTCTTGTCTTCTAGGTGTTGTGGTGACTTCCAGGGCAACTAATGGGACTTCAATCACCACTGGGGTCTCCACGTTAATGGTTGGGGGGAATGGGAGGAGCTGACTTCTGATTGGTCATCAGATTGGCAATCACTTGTCGCTGCTCTACTACTTGTCTCTGGAGTTGGGTAACAACTTCAAAGAGATTGGGCTCAGTTGATCTAAGCTCTTCGTTCTCCTGATCTTGGTTCTCAGTACGAACGGTACGGGGATATCCTATTCATGACATGTAGTTATGCAAAGAAAAAGACTTGATATCTCCTCTATCCTTTCTAAACATACATATTTGTATATGAAGAAAGAAAAATAGCAAAAACTCTTATCTACTTAAGCACTTATAAGCAATCACTCTATACTGCAAATAATAAAAAAGGAAAGCAATAAAGAAAGAACTTAAATACTTTCTTACTTGAAGACGGCAAGGATGATGCTGATGTGTGTGTGATGCTGGAGAATGGAAACTGCTCTGATACCAACTGTAACGACCCACCTTTCTACACTACTACTACTCTCTAAAGATGGACCACTACTTGACTACTATATTTTTTTTTCCCTCTTAACTGTAAAGGTCGATTTCTCTAGCGATTAAAAGAAAGACTTCTAATAAACTCTTAACAACCTTACTATCCTTCCAAATTCCTGAAACCCAGCAGGAATCGTGATTCCCTTCTAAAACAGATCTGATGTCCAGCAACAGAAAACAAGCTAAAAATGACTACAATTCTTATACTTTTATAGAGCAACATGATCCTAATTTTTTCTACAACAGATCTTAAGAGGAAAAGCCCAAGAACGCATGCTATGCTTAAACTCCCGGACTAACCCAATTTTGTACTCTATAATCTGAAACACCTTCTTAGCTTAACCCTTATTGTAAAGCGACCTAAAATTTCCAATTATACTTAATCAGATTGGTAAGGAACAATTCAAGGTTTAATTGCTTCATGAAAACCACAGTAGACAGCCAAAAAGGATACCAATGTGCTGCTAATAGGATAAATTGCTACTAGAAACCTAAATTTTGTAACTGTTCATCATGCCTAACCTAAACTAATCCTTCTCTTCTTCCTTTTGGTTTCACGGCAGCAAACCCAAAATAGCAGGAACCAAAAGAAAACTAGCCGAACAACAGGAAGGCGCAGAAATACCAAATCAGAGCTCATTCGCAAATCAAAACTCGCGGAACAACTCCTACTGCAGGTGAGAAGCAACTCACCTTGTTGTTCTTGGACTTACAACCGAAAGGAAGAAGAAAAGCTCTAGGGTTTCGGTCAACTTAAGTCTCCCGGCTCCTCTTCATCCGCCTACGTGTGCTCCTCGTCGAGGGGAGCTCGGCGGTGTGAAGACCGGCCGGAAAAAAGTCCTTTGCCAGCGCCGAAGATCAAGCCCTAGGTCCTCCTTTGTTTCCGCCCGTGAGTCGGCGCCGTCACGCACCAGAGAAGAGAAGGAGAAGATTTTGAGAGAAAATTCTGATTTTCCCAAAATAAAACCTAAATCTCCTTTCTTATACTAGGGTTTAATCGAAACTATGCTATAAACTAAATTCTCTCCATATAAGGTTAACAAAACCGTGTAGCTCAGCTGGTTGGGCCGGTTTTGCTTGGGTCAGTCCGAGGTTGTGGGTTCGAAACCCAACTTCTACAAATTTATATTTTTTGTCAAACTTTCTTTCTTTTTTGTAAACATACCAAACGGACTCCAAAAATTACATAAAAATACTCTAAAAATTCCTAAAAATCTCTAGAATATTTTAAAAGCATTTCCAAATATTTTTAAGAATATTTAGAACTCAAAATAGGGAAAATTGGGTCGTTACAGAATCCTGGGAGAGGCAAAAATCCACTGTCAGGGGTGGAAAGTCCTTGTGAGTAACGGCACGGCCAAGGGTCGTCGGTCGACGATATGAGAGGTCGCCAAATGGGCCGACGACATAAGGGCCGACGGTCGACGACCCGAGGGTCGCCAAATGGGTCGCCAAATGGACCAAGAGGGCCAGGTCGTTACATCACCATGACTTTTCATGCCCTAAAACTCCACAACAAAATGACTTAGTAGAATGTAAAAATAGAACCTTACAAGAAGCTGCCCGAACAATGTTAAATGAATACAATACACCGAAATACTTTTGGGCTGAAGCTGTTAACACAACTTGTTATGTTCAAAATCGAATTATAATTAATAAAGATCAAAATAAAACATCTTATGAAATTTATTTCAACAAAATTCCTAACATTAAATATTTTAAAGTTTTTGGTTGTAATGTTCATATTTTAAATCTTAAAGATCACTTAGGCAAATTCACTTCAAAAACTAACCTCGGAATTTTTCTAGGATATTCATCTACAAGTAGGGCCTATAGAGTTTATAATAAATCTACTTTGAAAATTGAGGAAACAACAAATGTAACATTTAATGAAATTGATAAAGTTTCTATTATTCAACCTCATTCAAATGCTAATCAAGAAGAAGATGAAGAATTAACCAACCTTAAAGAATCTGAAAATTCAAAAATATTAAAATCTAACCCTCACCATCCAGTCAACCAAATCATAGGAAATCCTGAATTAAGGGTTCAAACAAGATCTGCTTTTAGAAATCTAAGTCAAATAGCATTAATATCTAAAATTGAACCTAAAAATATAAATGATGCATTAATAGAACCTGACTGGGTAATTGCAATGCAAGAAGAGTTAAATCAATTTGAACGAAATCAGGTTTGGGACTTAGTACCTCCACCAATAAATAAGACGGTCATTGATACTAAATGGGTGTTTAGAAACAAATTAGATGATCAAGGTAATATTTTAAGAAATAAAGCTCGTTTAGTAGCAAAAGGGTTTAGTTAAGTCGAAGGACTAGATTACGACGAGACTTATGCCCCGGTAGCTAAACTTGAATCAATTAGAATGTTGCTAGCCTATGCTGCATTTAAAGGGTTCAAGTTGTACCAAATGGATGTTAAATCCTCTTTTCTAAATGGCCTTATTAAGGAGGAAGTCTACGTTAGTCAACCACCCGGTTTTGAAAATCTAGAAAATCCAACCTATGTCTTTAAACTAAAAAAAGCTTTATATGGATTAAAACAAGCACCTAGGGCTTGGTATGAACGTCTGTCTAGTTTTCTAAAATCAAAGGGTTTTAAAGAAGGCCAAATTGATCCTACACTTTTTATTAAAACCTTTAATTCAGACATTTTTATAGCCCAAGTTTATGTAGACGATATTGTATTTGATTCAACCAATTCAAAATTTTTAAAAGAATTTGTGACCTTAATGGAAAATGAATTTGAAATGAGTTTGGTTGGTGAATTAAATTATTTCTTAGGTCTCCAAATTAAACAAACTAAGGATGGTAATTATGTATATCAAACAAAGTACACAAAAGAACTTCTTAAAAAATTTGGTATGGAAAACTGTAAAGGGCTTAAAACACCAATGGCAAGTAACCTAACCCTTGATAATGATGAAAATGGTATACCTGTTGACTTAAAGTATTACAGAAGCATGATAGGGAGTTTACTTTATCTAACTGCAAGCCGACCTGACATTTTATTTGTAGTTAGTATGTGTGCCTGATATCAGACTTGTGCAAAAGAGACCCATCTTTCACTGGTTAAAAGAATTATTAAATATTTAAAAGGCACTATTAATGTAGGAATTTGGTACCCAAGAACCTCACATTTTGACTTAGTCGGATACTCGGATTCGGATTATGCTGGGTGTAAGTTAGATAGGAAAAGTACAAGTGGAGGTTGTCAACTATTAGGCTCATCTTTAGTTAGTTGGTTTAGTCGTAAGCAACAATGTGTTGCCTTATCTACCACTGAAGCCAAATACATAGCAAAGGGTGAATGTGTAGCCCAATTGTTATGGATGTCTCATACATTAAAAGATTTTAATCTAGATTATAAAAATGTAAAAACCTACATTGATAATATAAGTTCTATAAATCTTACTAAAAATCCAGTACATCACTCTAGAACTAAACATATAGAGGTTAAGCATCACTTCATTAGAGATCATGTGTCTAAAGGGAATATCGAACTTAATTATATTGAATCCAAATCTAACTTGGCAGACATTTTTACTAAACCTTTACCTGAAACAGAATTTAGTAATCTAAGAAGACAATTAGGGTTATGTTTTGTAGAATAGGTTCTTTGATTTTGAAAATTACTACTTAGATTATTTTTCAAATTTATTTTTATAAAAATCCCCATTTCAAAATTTTTGTTTCAAAATTCTTTGAAATTATTTTTCATTTTCTGGAATAGCCTAGGTCTTGCTGTAGAATTGCATGATCCTATAGTTATGGAGCCAGCATCTCACAAGCACAGTAGGATCCCTTGTTTGTAAACTTAGAATGGGTGAGATGCTTAGGTCTTAGCCCTAGATTCCAGATGCTTATGTCTGTGCATCGTTATAAATCTGGGCTTTAAACAACAAATATGAATCAACTTGGGTTAACTAACTAGTAAACACCTAGTTAGTACTAAATACTCAAATTGACCAACCTAAGTCATTTGCTACTATCTTGTGGTAGTTAGCCTTTGAACAAAGGTTGGACATTTCATCATAAGGACAATTTTTCCTTAGTTTTTCTATACCCATGCTTGGACTTATAGGAATTTGTCAATTTTAGGGGGAGCTTCAAAACAAGATTTTTTAAGCTTATATTATTTTTACTTAGTGTAACGCCCGAAAATTCTCAAAACTATTTTAGAAATATTCTATGATTTTTCTGGAATTTTAGAATATTTTTATGGAATTTTTAGAGTAGTGGAAGTAGCAAAAATAAATAGAACCGTAAAATAGCCTACACGGGAATTGAACCCGAGACCTAATTGGTCCTACGACTTATGGTGAACCATGGTAACCAAGTGAACCCAGCAGGGTCGTGCTAAAAGGAAAGGGAAACAATTTTATTTAAGTTGGAGTTGGGCCGGAATTATCACTTAATATAAATAGGAAATAATTAGGTGAAGAGTTATTTTTCTTGGATCGTAGCTTTCTCCACCCCAACCTAATTCCGCCGCCCACTTCTCCACTCTCTCTCTCGGCGCCAACCACAAGGAAGGTTGAAGTTCGGCCCAAGGACACTTTTCGGCGACGACTTTGACACGAGGACGCTCCCCTCCGCGAGAGGAACGCATAGACGCGAGAAGATCGTCGAAAGGATCGTCTCCTCCGGATAGCCTCCCCACTGACAGCTCTTACCAGAAAGAACAGAAAATTTCAGTGGACAGAGGACTGTGAGAACAGTTTCAGTGAGCTGAAAAGGAGATTGACCAGTGCACCTATTCTGACTCTACCAGAGAACGCAGATAGCTTTGACATATATAGTGATGCCTCGAAGTTGGGACTAGGAGCAGTGCTGATGCAAGATGGCAAGGTGATCGCCTATGCCTCCAGACAACTTAAGGATTATGAGAAGAACTATCCTACTCATGACCTTGAGCTTGCAGCAGTGGTGTTCGCTCTCAAGATTTAGAGACATTACTTGTATGGAGCTCAGTGCAGAGTGAGATCATCAGAGTCAAGTACTTCTTCACTCGAAGGATCGAATATGTGACAGATGGCTAGAACGGTCAAAGACTACGACATAAATATCCTCTACCACTCGGAAAAGCGAATAGGGTAGCAGGCGCCCTCAGCTGCTACCCTATTATCTCTAGCAACCATGTCACCCCTACAGAAGGAGATCTTAGATTTCGGTCTCGAGCTCATAGTCGACAGCTCTCTACTATGACATTAGAGTCTACCTTGCTCGGTAACATCCAGACAGCTCAGATTCAGAGAATCAAGCAAGGTTTAGCAGAATCAGAAGGTGGAGAGTTCAGAATATCAGATAGTGGGGTGTTGTATTTTGGTGACAGGCTATGTGTTCCGGATCAGGAGGAACTACAGAGGAAAATCCTAGACGAGGCTCACAAGACTCCCTATGCGATGCATCCTGGCTCCACCAAAATGTACCAGGACATGAAGAAACGTTTTTGGTGGCCTGGGTTGAAGAGAGACATCGCTCGATATGTCAGCACCTGCCTAACCTGTCAGAGGGTTAAGGCAGAACATCAGAGACCAGGGGGAGTTTTGCAGCCCATACAGATACCAGAATGGAAGTGGGAAGACATTTCTATGGATTTTATAGTGGGATTACCCAGAACCACGAATGGTTTTGATACCATATGGGTAATAGTCGACAGATTGACTAAATCAGCCCACTTCTTAGCTATCAAGATATCCTACTCCATGGAACAGCTAGCTCAGTTGTATCTCAAGGAGATCGTTAGATTACATGGAGTCCCACGAACCATTATTTCAGACAGAGACAGCAGGTTCACGTCACACTTCTGGGAGTGTGTACAGACAGCTTTGGGCACGAAGTTAAAGTTTAGCACAGCCTTCCATCCGCAGACAGATGGACAGACGGAGCGAGTAAATCAGGTACTCGAGGATATGCTCCGAGCATGTGCCCTAGATTTCAAGGGAAGTTGGTGCAAATATCTGAGTTTAGCAGAATTTGCATACAACAACAGCTATCAGGCCACTATCGGTATGGCACCTTATGAGGCTCTCTATGGGCGGAGGTGTAGATCTCCAATCTGCTGGTATGAGAGTGGTGAACAGAAAGAACTAGAACTTCAGACAGATCTAGTGGCAGATACCACAGCAGCTATACAACAGATCCGCCAGAGGATAGAGACAGCTCAAAAGCTATGTTGATATACGGCGCAGACCTTTGGAGTTTTCAGTTGGGGATTCAGTGTTCCTTAGAGTAGCTCCCATGAAGGGAGTAATGCGTTTTGGGAAGAAGGGCAAGCTAAGTCCCAGATATGTGGGACCATACCTTATCAGCAGAAGAGTGGGCAAGGTAGCATATGAGCTAGAGCTACCCCAGGAAATGTCAGCTGTCCACAACGTATTTCATGTCTCTATGCTGAAGAAGCATACCCCAGATGCCACCCAGGTGATTGAGCCCCAGTCGGTACAGATCCGCGAAGACCTCAGCTATGACAGTCGGCCTATTCAGATAATAGACCGAGCAGTTAAGAAATTGCGGAACAAGGAAGTACCATTAGTCAAAATTATTTGGCACAGTCACACAGCAGAAGAGGCAACTTGGGAGACAGAGGTCAGCATGAGACAGAAGTACCCAAAGTTATTCTAAGTTCGAGGACGAACTTTTTATAAGGTATGGGGGATTGTAACGCCCGAAAATTCTCAAAACTATTTTAGAAATATTCTATGATTTTTCTGGAATTTTAGAATATTTTTATGGAATTTTTAGAGTAGTGGAAGTAGCAAAAATAAATAGTACCGTAAAATAGCCTACACGGGAATTGAACCCGAGACCTAATTGGTCCTACGACTTATGGTGAACCATGGTAACCAAGTGAACCCAGCAGGGCCGTGCTGAAAGGAAAGGGAAACAATTTTATTTAAGTTGGAGTTGGGCCGGAATTATCACTTAATATAAATAGGAAATAATTAGGTGAAGAGTTATTTTTCTTGGATCGTAGCTTTCTGCACCCCAACCTAATTCCGCCGCCCACTTCTCCTCTCCCTCTCTCGGCGCCAACCACAAGGAAGGCTGAGGTTCAGCCCAAGGACACTTTCCGACAACGACTTCGACACGAGGACGCTCCCCTCAGCGAGAGGAACGCATAGACGCGAGAAGATCGTCGAAAGGATCGTCTCCTCCGGAAATCCAGCGATTAGAATCGTAAGAAAATCTAAACAGGAGGTAAGAAACCCCTCACCTGCAGTATAAGTAGCTTCCGTGTGAATTCCATGTTTTAGTTTAGTAATATGTAGACTTTCGGCACAAGGATACGAATTAGTGCATACTAAGTGTTCGATTAAATTATTTAGCACAGAAAAATGCAACTTAGGCATTTTAATAGCTCAGTAAATGCAATAAAAGCATTTAAATAGTTTAGTTAGCCTTGCCACAGCATATATGGGACTACGGTCCAATGGGTGGGCACCCACAGTCGCCTCTAGGTTCAGATAACCTAGTAGAAGCAAGGTAAATTAATTAGCTATGATTCAGTATTTTATTTTCAGTAGTGGCACTGTACAGGATTAGATATCCATTGGGCTGGGCTCCCATAGTCGGTCCCTAGGTTTAGATAACCTAGTAAACCTTGCTAAATTCGGGATTTGTAACCCCGGGTTTAGTTGAGGATGCGCGCATAGCATGTACAGTTGCCGGACCCATTAGGAGTATGATTATGTATTTTAATCTATTATATTATAGTTTTTTTTCAAAACTCACAAAGATCAGTTATGTTAGTTGAGTTTGAATTCAGTTCCAGACTAGTTTAATTCATGTTCAGCTCAGTTTTCCTTGTTGTTACACATGATAGTTATGGTTAGCTTTGTATGCCATGCTTTGGTGTTCATGTTCAGCTTTTATTACACATATTGAGATGATAGTATGCCATGACTAGCTTTGATTTCTATGTATGATAACATGCCATGTTTCAGTCTAATCAGTGCACTTTCAAACAGCATGTTTTAAAAGCATATTGCATCGAATGCATGTTTTAGTGAGGTAGATGGTTTCTTACTAAGCGAAAGCTTATAGATACTTTCTTTTCCTTATACTGCAGATAAAGGTAAAGGAAAGATGGACTAGCAGAGGCTGGAGGGCAATGCTACGAAGATGTGTGTGGGCAGGAACTTGGAAAGAAGATCTTAGGGAACTCTAGCAAGCTTTGTTTAAACATTAGTACTTTTTAGTGTTTTAGCAATTTGCACTTTAGTATGTTGATCGCTATGAATTAGTTAACCATGCACTCTATTATGCTTAGAACATTGTTCTTTATGATGTTAAAATGTTAGTTGTGGTTGTTAGAGTGTTTCCTAGCCATCTTAGAACATGTAATGTGATTGAGGCACGAGATAGTGCTGAAATCAGGGGTTCTGGTTCAAAATCAGAAACCCAGATTGATCTATAAATCGATCAGAATTGGGTTGTGCCACTGGATCGGTCAGCTGACCGATCCAGTCGCGAACAGAGAGTTAGCATCTGTTATGGATCGGTCAGCTGACCGATCCAGATGCGAACAGGGAGTACAGAAGCTCACTGATCGGTCAGCCGACCGATCAGTGAGCCACTGGATCGGTCTACCGACCGATCAGTGTACTCCTGGATCGGTCGGTAGACCGATCCAGCCGCATACAGAAGCGATGAAGCTTGTGGATCGGTCAGCCGACCGATCCAGGGTTTCTCTCCGTGCCAGTATCAAGCTGGATCGATCACTGGATCGATCCGACAGCCCAATCGATTCATGGATCGATTGAAATGCCTGATTACAGCTAGCAGGACATCCGAGAGGCATAGATTATCTTCCCTAGCATGTGTACAACTCCTAGGTACACCTAGAATATTAAGTTCAGATTTTACAATAATCAGTTTAGTAAAATTTTAATCAATCCAGATTTTCGCAATAGTAATTTAGCACAGCATAATGTAGCGATCGGCCTCACAGCCTAGTCAGTAGAAGGCGGGTCGTTACACTTAGTGATCAAATTATTTTCAAAATATTTTAAAATTCATTCTTTTCAAAATATTTTAGAATTCATTCTTTTCAAAATATTTTTTAAAATATTCATTTTAAAAAAAAAATCATTCTTTTCAAAATAGTATTTTTCAAAGATTCATTCTTTTAAAAATATTCTTTTTAAAAATAATTTCAATATTCAAAAGTTTTTAATGTTTTTCTAAATTCATTCTTTTTCAAAATATTTTTTTTCAAAATTCAAAATATAATTTTTCAAAATGTTGTTAAAAATTTATTCTTTTCAAAATATAAAATTTCAAATGTTTTAATTTTTAAAATATCTTTCAAATTTTATTCTTTTCAACATATAATTTTTAGATATTTTCAAAAAATTTCTTGACTTAGTAAATTTTTTAGTAATATTTTTCAAAATATTAATCAAACTTAGTATTATGTTTGAAATTTATTTGTTCTGCCCCTATTTTTGATGTATGTCAAAGGGGGAGAGATAGTGAATTTAGGGGGAGTTATTCAACTCAGGGGGAGAAAAATTGTTTGTTTATTTACTTATTGCATATTTTAACTTAACTTTGAACCTTGGTTGCCAAACATCAAAAAGGGGGAGATTGTTGGTGCAAGCTGCACCAGAATCAAACCTGAGTTTTGATGTTGTCAAAGGTTCAAGTTAAGTCTTGTTATGATATAACAAGTTGACTGAGTGTGCAGGATGTTTACTCAACCGGAAAAGTCCTAGCTGGAGGCTAGGCGGAGAAATCTTAGCAGATCGTGGAACCCAGGAGCAAGTCCAAGTGGGTCGAGGGGACCCGAAGCTTGACAGAGTGATCGAGAGGTCTGGAGGACCGAAGATCGAAGGAAAAGTCCTGGGGAGCCGATCAAGGCTGAGTGAAAAGTCCAAACTAGATCTGGAGGATCAAAGTTTGGCAGGTAGGTTGAGGTAAACAAACTGGAGGAGCGACAGTGAGGTCGGGTTCCCGAAGGAAACAACCTTAGGTCGCTGATCCAACTGAAGAAACCGGGAAGGTTTCCAAGTTGAGATCAAGAACAGTTCTATTGTTCTTTTATTTCTCATTATTATACTATTGTGCTAATATTTGTGTTGCAGGACAAATGTAAGATATCGCAAAATTTAATTATAAATGTTATTGGAGGAAAAATCTTATTGGATTTTTCAGGAATTTTTAGAAATTTTTTGAGATTTAAACAGAGTCTGTATGACCCGTTTGGAGGGGATGGACTCGGGGTACAGTGAAGGCCTGTTTGGAATACCCATTTAAATGGGAGTTGATTGAGGATTTAAGTTAGGGTTTAATTTAATTAAACCTAAGTTTTATTATTATTATTATTATTATTATTATTATTATTATTATTATTATTTTCTTTCTCTCCATATTTCTCCTGATACCGGTTTCTTCCCCCTTCTCGCGCGACTTTCATCTTCCTCGATCCCGAACCTCTACTCACGTCGATTCCCTCTCATCTTCCTGATTTCTCCCTTCTGCCTCGATCGACGCCGATGGTCATCTCATCACCGGCGCCGACCACCCGAGCTCTGATCCGGACGTTGCCCTCTCCTTTCTCTCTCGCACAGACGACCCGACGCCAACGGAGAGGCTTTTTCCATCGCGATCTCGTCTTCACACGTCGTCGGAGAGGAAGTGGCGTTAGATCTCGACGGTACCCGTTATCTCCGGCTGTGCGATTTTATCTTCAACAGTTTCTGGCTCACGATCAGCCGCTACTCCGCGGCTAGGGCACGGTGAGGGAGGCAAGATTCGAGCCCTAATTGTCTCTTGTGGGTATCCAGCGCCTCCTCATCGTCGGAGCTTGGATCAGGGAGATCCACTTCACTGGATTCCGGTTCCTCTTTCTAGTCGGTGTTGATTGGATGTTGATCCTAGTGTGGACGGTCTGTCAATGCAGAAATTGGAGTAAGGTAAGGTCCATAGTAGTTCTTCTAGTAATCTAATCTCCATTTCTGATTTGGGATGTAGAGATTTGATTCTTGGCTGTTCTTGTAGCTTCGGTCAGTTTGGCGAATCCACAATTTTGGTGATCCAATCTCGGCAGTGAACCTCTCTGATCGTGTTTCACCAACAGTTATCAGAGATTTGGGTAAGTTGTTAGCTAAAGGAATGTGGAGTATGATTTAGGGTTTAATTCTTGGTTTTGGATGTATGGAAGGTGAATGGAGGTGTTTGAATTGAAGGGGGAGATCCATTTCTACATAGCAGCTGCTGGTTCTTTTATTGAGGGATTTCACATTCGGTTTGGGTAAGTTGTGCTATGGATTTATTATATTAAGTTGGATTAAGTTGTATTGGGATTTGATGAATATCATGATTTCATGTTTGTTATTGGAATCCAACTTTGATATATTGATTTGGATTGAATCTTGGACTGATTAGTGGATTTAGAAGGATTTATGATGAGTTTGGATTAGTGTTGGATTGATGACGAATTAAGTGAGTTGGATTTAAGATATGTTGATTAGTGAGTTTTGGATGAATTAATAGATTATGGATCAAGGAATTAAGTAAACTATTTCGATTAGGGTTTTCCCTAATTAGATTGGGAAGTTTATTTAGCTATTTGCTACCTATGTAATTAGCTAAATATATTATGTGACCGCAGGACTATAATTCGAGGTGAGCGTATCGACGTTGGGATTTATTGTGGACACGATCTACGTATCAAGCCGAGTATTTCTTCCTTGGCCTCTTTATAGTTTCTTTGAAACTTAGTGCATGGTTATTATTGGATGAATTAGGCTGCTTTATCTTATATCATGATCGGTTGCTGTTTTTCCTGCATGATACTTATGCTTGACCCTTGTAATGATCTATTTAATTCATATACAGTCTCCACTCTTGATATCTACTCTGTTGTGATTACATGTGTAGAGTATGTCTTGTAGGGATTGTCGGGTTGTTGGTATTACCATGCTGATTGGGTATATGATGTGGACTGTACATAGGTGGGTATGTGTTATAGGAGTCATCTTGTTGACTGTGCATTTACATATGGTGTGTACATACGTATTTGTCATGTACTTTTGGAGGAGTTGTATTGATTGTATGTTTGGGGTATATACACATGTCTGTTGTGTTTTTACTGGAGGATACTGATAGGATCAAGTAGCGCGATAGAGGGGGGGGTGAATATCGCTTCTTTAAAAACTATTCTTTTCGTATTTAAATCAAAGTCGTGCACAGCGGAAAGTAAATAGAGACACAAATGTTTTACTTCGTTCGGAGCCTAGCTCGACTCCTACTCGAAGGCCCGCGGTCCTTGACCGCACCGATGAGCAAAGCACTAAAACCCTTCTCTCCGAACTCCTCGGAGAGAAGTAGATCGTACAAGTACAATAGAATAAGATAGTAATAGACCTACTATCTTATTAGCAATTAAGTATAAAACAAAAAACAAGTATACCGACAAATGAATCGAGGATGTAGCGTAGGTCGGTTCTTCCAAATGACGTAGCTTTGCACTGAAGATGAGTCGCTTGCAGAGTAGTAACTTGTGATCAGAAAGTTGTACTTTAGCCTCTGTCTTCGAGTCTGAATTTATAGGTGGACTGAGGTTCGGTCGACCGATCCCTCTGTTCGGTCGACCGAACCAGCTCCAATCACCCACAGTTGGAGTCTGACGCTGGCTCGTAAATTCTGCATTAAATGGCCATCAATTATTCGGTCGACTGAACAAGGTTTTTCCTTGTTCGCCGAGATCACCCTTTAATGCTGATTAAATGCTGATTGGATCGATCGACCGATCCCCAGGTTCGGTCGACCGATCAGCTTCTATTTCCTTTGCTGCTAATCGGTGCTGATGATCTGTCTTGTGCTGAGTCACTATGGTTCGGTCGACCGATCTTACTTTTCGGTCGACTGATCATGTAAGAGTTTATGAATCCTGGTAACTAAATTGTCACGCCCCGAGGGAGTCCCTGTCCGAAGAAATTTCGGAAGCACCTCCCCTGTACGGGTGACAATCTGAAGCAATTCTACATAAAAAATATACATCAGCCACAAGCGGCTGGAATATACACACAACCACGCAGTTTATATCATCAGCCCACTCGGCTGGAACAAAATAAACAACCACGCAGTTATATATATATATATTTAACAGCCTACACGGCTGTACTAAAACCGAAAACACAACGGAAAAAGACAACACATACAACCCAAAACGAAAACTGTTAGCCGGCTAGGCTTACACAATAAACAAAGCAACATTTCCAGAAACAAAACCGGAACACAGAACCAAAAACTCACATATCATATACCATGATAAAACAACAAAAAGACAGCGACATGTCTTCTGATGTGACGCGGGGACCAGCAAACAGGATGCTCCAAGCGACACCATAAATAACCTGGTACCTGAAAAAGATAGTGTCCACGGGGGTGAGTTCAACAACTCAGCGAATACCAATAGACATACCTAGTAAGATATATCTAACAGCAACAAACATGGAATACAGCTTCCGAATAATATATAGGAAATATACAAAACTGAAAAGTAACCAAGGAAGCTGTACTCACCAGGAACTCCTATCCTGAACTAAAGGGTCATCAAACTGATACGCAGTATGTCTCCTGTATGCATGTCAAACAAATGCATCCACCAAAATGCAGCATATAAGTGCAGCAAACACAAGCAAATAAATGCAATCAATGCATGTGATGACTGTGCACTCTAACATCACTACTCCTGAACAGTGACGAATGTTGTCGGAGTACTCCTGTCCTGACCCTAAATCATAAATGGGGAGCTCAATGCTCTCATCTCCTTAAGACAGCGAGGAGGTATCTCTGCCCTGCCGAGTCACCCGACCAGCGGAGCCAAACAAAGTCCACCGTCTGCGGCTACCACGCTACACTAAATGCCGGTGAGCAAGCAGAGCGGAACTGCTACCACGAGTCACGACCAACGGAACCAAAGCAATGAACCGCCACACACACGATATACCACTAATCTATGAGTGGTGGTGTATGTAGTATATGTAACTGGCGATGTGCTCTACCATAGTGGAGCCGACAATCGCGCAGCATGCAATCATGATGCATGACACTAAGCATAGCAAAACTGATCAACATAACCATATCCATATATATAAAATGAGTACTGTAAAATCGATGGTCACATACCAAGATCTAGAGTACACAGGTCAGATAGAATATCAAAAACCTATGTCCTGAACATAATAAGTATGGAATATCCTGATCAGCATAGAAAAATCCATATATACATAATATGGGTACCACAGTATCAGTAGGTCAAATCTACGGATCCAGGGTATACAGGTCCTCTATGATATAACAACCTAGATCCTAAACATATCCCCCTTCCATAGCATATGTACCAACGATATGCATAGATCAAAGCCACAAGGTCTAGGTACACGAATCATATATGATATACCAATAGAAATACACAATCCAGGCATGGCATAAAAACCTAAGTATCAGATAATTTGGATACACATGCCAGAAACAAAAATCCAGAGCCTAATCCTAACCTCAGTAAAGCATGGTATGTCACTCTAGAAACTAAGATACTCATGGCAATAAGATACTCATGGCAACAAATCACGAGATATAAGCACGGATACATCACAGGCGACAAACCTAACATGCTATGGATATCAAACAGTGACATACCAAAGGCAAACATGTTCATTGCTTGTAGTTATAAAATACTATGCATATCCAAATGACAATATCATAAAAGATAAGTCAAGAGGTGCCCGCCTCCAATGTAGATCGTGTTGTATGTCCTCTAATCAGAGCTCTTGTCTCAAATCAAAACCATGAAATAAATATACAATCAACACTTAGGTTTATCGTAGATCGGATAATGCAAGCCGAAACCTCAATAAATCCAATCTTATAACCTCACCCTTTTCTTCCAAAACTCATCCAACACCAAATAATCATTTTCTGTTAACATAATCCACCTTAACAATTCCTCAAATAAATGATTACTAATGAATCTAAATCTGTAACTAAACTCTAGTTTAATCCACAACTGAAAATGAAATCAAATCTCCAATCTCAACAGATTAATAAATTCAAAATCAATTAAAGATTATCAACTAGATGTCTAATAGGATTCAGTTCCTTACCCAAACAAACATCCAACTTCTTTCTTCCCAACCTTGCTAGTTGATCCACATCACACAACCCTGCAGAAAAGAACCTTACTGTTGGAATTAAACGAATCAAGAACAAGACCAAGCAATGGAGTTTACGGATCAAACATCAACCCAACTCACCTTGCCGTTACCTTACTTAAACCCCTTACTCTAAAGAGGAGATGGAGTCTAGGTCACAAGAGGGGTCGGTGGCACTTGGTAGAAGCGAAGAGAACGACTACCGGCACTAGTGCAGAGAGGAACAGCACCATCGCTCCAATTCAGAGGCACGAGGAGGAAGGAGGAAAAGGATGGAGTCGCGGTCGGCCGGCTAGGGCTCACAGACAGAGGCGCTCAGCCTCATCTTGTTACCGTAATCTCGGCTCGGGCAGAGAGAAGAGTGGCTGTGAAGACGGCTAGGGCACCGGTGCTAGGCAGAGGGACGAGCTCGGCCGGCAGTGGCTCGGGGAATCCGGTGGTCGGCGCTCGAAGAAGAGAAGGGAGGTCGGCCGATCGAAAGGAGTCGGTGTCGGTGCACAAGGGTTTCGGCCGGCCGTTGTCGCTAGGGCAGTGGAAAGGAAACTTTGCCCGGCGACCAGCGCTAAGGCTCACCACAGAGGAAGCAGCCGGCGGTTTGTGCGCGAGGAGAGAAGAAACGCCGTCTGTGCGGAGAAGGAAATCGCCGAGTGAGGCTAGGGTTCACAGCAGGGAGAGAATAAATAAAATAAAGAAAACAAAAATAAAAGGAAAAGAAAAACTAAACTTTTCCTCACGTAAACGGGGCAGCCTAAACAGGCTTTCCCCGGACCCCGTTTTCATCCCCGTTAACTCGTTCGTACGAGTTCCGAAAAATTCCCGAAAAATTTCCAAAAATTCCGGAAAATTCCCTTATTAATATTTCTCTATTTTTCCGGTATTTTACAGATCAAGCTTTGACCGGACTCTGGCTCAGTTCTGATCTGGACTGACTTCTGTGCTGATCTTACTTGGTTCGGTCAACCAGTCCTCTGGTTCGGTCGACCGATCCGCCTAGACCTGCAAAACAGTGTTAGAACAACAAAACACCCTGCAACACAAATGTTAGCATAAAAGTATAATAATGCATGAGTAATAAAAGAATAATAGAACTGTTCTTGATCTCAACTTGGAAACCTTCCCGGTTTCTTCAGTTGGATCAGCGACCTAAGGTTGTTCCCTTTAGGAACCCGACCTCACTGTCGCTCTTCCAGTTGCATACCTCAACTTACCTGCCAAACATGATCCTCCAGACATGTTTGGTCTTTTGTTTGCTCAGTGTCTGATCGCCTGATCCACTAAGACTCTTCATGCAATACCATATTAGCCAACAGCAATAATAGTAATACAGAAAACAATGGTAAACCTAAACCTAGATTTACCGAGATCCACTGGTCCGGTCGACCGCGCGCGGTCAACCGGAAACCATCCGATCAACCTCGCTTGGAATTCACTTCTCCAAGACTTCTCGTTACCTAAGGTTATCACCCCTTAGGATTTTCTCCACTTGGCTTCACTCACAAAGACTCAATATTCGGCTACCTAGGGATCAAGTCCTCCAGACCTATCCACCTGGCTTCCACGACATACCGAGATTTCCCTTACCTAGCCTACAACTAGGACTCAGTATTCGGCTACCCAGGGATCAAGTCCTCCAGACCTATTCACCTGGCTTCCACAATATACCAAGATTTCCCTCCTTGCCTAGCCTCCAACTAGGACTTCCCTTGCCTAGCCTACAACTAGGACTTGCCTAGATCAAGCTCCATACATACTTAAGCATACTTAAACATATTTGTCTGACATTAAAACCTTGGAGGTCGATTGCACCAACAATCTCCCCCTTTTTGATGTTTGACAAATATGTTTAAGTTAGGTCAATTCAAAAAGATTTAGATTTCTAACTTAAACCTCTTTTCTCCCCCTTTTGTCATACAACAAAAAGAACCCTTCATAAATGACTTTTAATTGCTAAGGATCCCTAAGTTTTTCACCAACAATGATGGAATACTTTTAAATATTGTCAGGATATGCCTAAGGTATTCCCTCACCCATTTGATGTATAATAGAGTTTTCAAAACTGAGTCATAGAGATTTTGAAAAAGTCTCATTCCATTAAAAACTTGAGTAAATTTACAGTATCTTTTTCAAAATAATTTTGAAGAATACACTAAGTAAAATCTCTCAAGAAAATGTTTCAAAAACTATTCCAAGACTTAAAGTATTTTGCAAAAACATGATATAGAAGTTTTAATGCTTGCAAAAATTTCTTAGAATTTCTTTCAAAAATGCTTTTCAAAAATATTCGGAAAGAGTTTTTATCAAGCATCCTTATTATAGCTGAATTCGAAAAATATTTTCAAGAATTTTACTAAGATATACCAAGGCTTGGATTTTTTTTCTTATTTGCAAAGAATATTTCAAAGTATGAAACATAAAGTTGTAGAGGAATTTTCAAAGTATTTTTCAAACTATGATTTTTTAAAAAGTATGAGTTTGAAAAATATGATTTTGAAAAGATTATGCTTGAAGAATAATTTTGTAAAAATAATAATTTCCATTTTTAAAAAATATTTGATTAAGAGATTTTAAGATATTTTTCAAAAAGATTTGTAAAAAAGTTTTATTAAGCAATTTTCAAAGAGTGTTTTGAAACATTTTTCAAAATATGTTTTCAGAAAATATGTCCTTCAATCAAGTCTCTCCCCCTTAACTAGACACTATTTTTAGATATCATTGTTACCCACAAGGAAGACTTTTCTATGTGTGTCTAAGGGTCACGATTGACTTAAGGTTCTAAAGACTTAGGCAGTGAATAATAATAATTTATATATATAATACACCTAATCTATCATCAATCAAAATTTGAAAATAATTCTTAAGAAAATAGATATATAAGTTTTCAAAACATGTTTAAAATAATTTAAAATTTTAATTTTCTTAGCATCTCACCCATTCTAAATTTTCAAGTATGGTAATCCTATAATTGTGTGAGATGACTTTATTGATTTTGAATTTTTCAAAGTTTATTTTAGTTAAACTTTGATTATTGTAAGTTAAATAGATGGTAACATTTACTTTGTCAATTAATTGAATTAATGTTTAGTTTAGAAATTGTAAAGTTATTAAGTGGATTTGATTAAGAATTGTTTTTAATAACTATGGTTATAGGTTGATTATTGATTGATTTAAACATTATTTAAAAATTAGTTTCAATTGAATTTAGTATTAGTATTAATTAGGTTAAGAATTAATTTTAATTGTTGATTAAATTTTTATAATTAATAGTTACGAATTAATTGATTATGAATTATTATTAATTTCTTAGCAATTAATTAGGTAAAGATTTTATGATTAGTCATAAAAATTTAATTTTGTTTAAGGTTAAAGTACTTTATTAGTTGACTAAAGATAAGATTTCAAGTTGAAATATAATAAGAATCAATTAAGTGTATTAAGTTAATTAAGTTAAACTAGTTAATGATTAGGGTTAAAATAATTTTAAAATAATATTTAAAAAGTTTTTAAAATAATTTTAAAATAATATTTTAAAAAAAAATTTTAAAATAAGTTTTAAAATAATTTTAATTAAGTTTTTAAATAATTTTAATTAAGTTTTAAAATAATTTTAATTAAGTTTAAAATAATTTTAATTAAAAATAATTTTAATTAAGTTTTAAAATAATTTTAATTAAAAATAATTTTAATTAAGTTTTAAAATAATTTTAATTAGTTTGAAATAATTTTAATTAAGTTTAAAATAATTTTAATTAAGTTTTAAAATAATTTTAATTAAAAATAATTTTAATTAAGTTTTAAAATAATTTTAATTAAGTTTAAAATAATTTTAATTAAGTTTTAAAATAATTTTAATTAGTTTGAAATAATTTTAATTAAGTTTTAAAATAATTTTAATTAAGTTTAAAATAATTTTAATTAAGTTTAAAATAATTTTAATTAAGTTTTAAAATAATTTTAATTTTAATTAGTTTGAATTAGATTTAAATTAAAATTAATTTAGTTCTAATTAGAATTAATTTTATTGAAAGAGGTTATTGAACTCATGTTAGATTCAAACTTAGCTTTGGGTTAATCAAGCAGGCGTCCTAAGGATAAGTTTCAGTTCAGTGGCGAGACATATGACCTACTTGAATATCATTAGACCACTTGCTGAAGACTTTCCAAACTGTTCCTGCCCAAAGAACTTAATACTAAATTTTGATCTAACTAGCCCATGTTTGACTGGGGTAGCTTCGGTCAAATCCACTAAGTCTAGTGCACCAGGTAGAATTCCATATTCAACCTAGACATGCCTTCGACAGGGTTTCCTTGACGTACTATCATCCCAATCCATTCCGGTGCTATGTTATAGGGTTTGGTAAACCTTTTTAATCTAACCATTCTGAGCATAAAGAGAAGATGCATGACATGGCAAATAACTATGTATGATCATGGCAAGTCAAACAATTCAAACAAGTTAAATTATTGTTGTTGTATTGTGTTTTATTGTTTTTGTTATTTTTGTTATTATTATAATTATTATTATTATTATTATTGTTATTATTATTATTATTGTTATTATTGTTTTATTATTATTATTATTATTATTATTATTATTGTTATTATTATTATTATTTTATTATTATTATTATTATTATTTAGTTTCATAATTAAAAGGTACATGATTATAATTAGGTTTGTGGAGATTTTGTTTTAGATTTGGTTTTAATTTATAACTTAAATCTAGATTTTGTGAGTTGATAAAATTATTAATAATGTTTTCTAATTTATTAATTTTATTTTTCAAAACATTATTTTGTTTTTCTAATTTTCTAAACTTTGATTTATAGTTTAGTTTCTTATTTTTTTGTTAAATTATGTTTATTGTTATTTAATTCTAGATAATTATTATTTTAATTTTAATTTAAATTATCTTGAATAAATAAACTTTGATTAACTGAATCGGGGTCTTGATTAAGTTTTTGGTTGATTTGGTCAATTTTAGTTATATTTGAATTAATTAAGTTTTTATTAATTAGATTATTTTTGTTAAGTAATTTTAATGTTGAATTTTCATGCATTTTTAATTTCATGTTATAATTCAAACAAGAAGACTCTAAAGCATGCAAATTTTCATATAATTTAAAATTATTTACCATACTAGCTCCCCTGAATCCTTAGGTCTTCTCTCCGAGCATTAAGATTTGTAGTGTCCCATCTTTTTGCACTTGAAGCATTCAATGTGGTCCTTCCTTCTCTGGACTCTAGGCTTCAGCTCCTCCTTTGCTTCGGTTGTGCAGATAGACTCATCGGGCATTTATTTTTGTAGTGCCCCTTTTCACTGCAATTAAAACACGTTATGTGTTCTTTAAATTTTGTATTTAAAATATTACCTTTTGATTCCTCATTAGGATTCTCCCCCTTGACCATTGTCGTTTCGAATTCAGGCTCAAGTGTTCGGTCAAACTCGGGTTCAGATCCATTAGCCTCCTCCTCAGCCACTAAAGCGATGAAGCTGATTTGGTTTTGTTCTTCTAGATCTGGTTCTGAGGATAGCTCTTCGGATTCGGATTTGGATTCGAACTCACTTTCGCCTTGATCTTCTAGCCTCGATGGGGTCTCGTGAAGCTTGATCAATTTGGTCCACATCTCGAATGCATTCTTGTAACCTTCTAGTTGACACAAAACTTCATTAGGCAAAATATCTATTAACATATTCATTACCTTTTTGTTCGATTCAGAGTTTCGAGAAGGTTGTCTTAGTGCGATCCAGTTGTCGAAATTGTTACTTCCAACAAAGCATTCCATCATTTGCCTCCAGGAACTGAAGTAGACTTGATCATACGGAGGAGGGTCATAGATACTTCGTCCTTCTTGATATGATATCAACATTCTTCCAAGAAAAGATTAAAAAATATTTCCAAGACTTTTGTCTTGGGATTAGTAGTGCTTGAAAGATAAATATACGAAGAAAAAAGAATATACTAAAAGAAAAGGAAAAAGTTTTAAAATGCTTTGAAAATCGGTTAAGAAATTTCAGAGCTAACCGGCTCTGATACCAATTGATAGGATCGAGTAGCGCGATAGAGGGGGGGTGAATATCACTTCTTTAAAAACTATTCTTTTTGTATTTAAATCAAAGTCGTGCACAGCGGAAAGTAAATAGAGACACAAATATTTTACTTCGTTCGGAGCCTGGCTCGACTCCTACTCGAAGGTCCGCGGTCCTTGACCGCACCGATGGGCAAAGCACTAAAACCCTTCTCTCCGAACTCCTCGGAGAGAAGTAGATCGTACAAGTACAATAGAATAAGATAGTAACAGACCTACTATCTTATTAGCAATTAAGTATAAAACAAAAAACAAGTATACCGACAAATGAATCGAGGATGTAGCGTAGGTCAGTTCTTCCAAATGACGTAGCTTTGCACTGAAGATGAGTCGCTTGCAGAGTAATAACTTGTGATCAGAAAGTTGTACTTTAGCCTTTGTCTTCGAGTCTGAATTTATAGGTGGACTGAGGTTCGGTCGACCGATCCCTCTATTCGGTCGACCGAACCAGCTCCGATCACCCACAGCTGGAGTCTGACGCTGGCTCGTAAATTCTGCATTAACTGGCCTTCAATTGTTCGGTCGACCGAACCCTTTTATCGGTCGACCGAACAAGGTTTTTCCTTGTTCGCCGAGATCACCCTTTAATGCTGATTAAATGCTGATTGGATCAGTCGACCGATCCCCAGGTTCGGTCGACCGATCAGCTTCTATTTCCTTTGCTGCTAATCGGTGCTGATGATCTGTCTTGTGCTGAGTCACTATGGTTCGGTCGACCGATCTTACTTTTCGGTCGACCGATCAAGCTTTGACCGGACTCTGGCTCAGTTCTGATCTGGACTGACTTCTGTGCTGATCTTACTTGGTTCGGTCGACCGGTCCTCTGGTTCGGTCGACCGATCTGCCTAGACCTGCAAAACAGTGTTAGAACAACAAAACACCCTGCAACACAGATGTTAGCATAACAGTATAATAATGCATGAGTAATAAAAGAACAGTAGAACTGTTCTTGATCTCAACTTGGAAACCTTCCCGGTTTCTTCAGTTGGATCAGCGACCTAAGGTTGTTCCCTTTAGGAACCCTACCTCACTGTCGCTCTTCCAGTTGCATACCTCAACTTACCTGCCAAACATGATCCTCCAGACATGTTTGGTCTTTTGTCTGCTCAGTGTCTGATCGCCTGATCCACTAAGACTCTTCCTGCAATACCATATTAGCCAACAGCAATCATAGTAATACAGAAAACAATGGTAAACCTAAACCTAGATTTACAGAGATCCACTGGTCCGGTCGACCACGCGCGGTCGACCGGAAACCATCCGATCAACCTCGCTTGGAATTCACTTCTCCAAGACTTCTCGTTACCTAAGGTTATCACTCCTTAGGATTTTCTCCACTTGGCTTCACTCACCAAGACTCAGTATTCGGCTACCCAGGGATCAAGTCCTCCAGACCTATTCACCTGGCTTCCACGACATACCGAGATTTCCCTTACCTAGCCTACAACTAGGACTCAGTATTCGGCTACCCAAGGATCAAGTCCTCCAGACCTATCCACCTGGCTTCCACGATATACCAAGATTTCCCTCCTTGCCTAGCCTCCAACTAGGACTTCCCTTGCCTAGCCTACAACTAGGACTTGCCTAGATCAAGCTCCATACATACTTAAGCATACTTAAACATATTTGTCTGACATTAAAACCTTGGAGGTCGATTGCACCAACAGATACATGTTGATTGTACTTATATTTTTGTGTATATGTGTCTGGTGGGATTATTGGAGATTTTTGGTTGATTATACATGTGTAGTGTGTACATATGTTAGGTGGGATATGTGGATGTATCATGACGATTATACTCTTGTTGGAGGTATTTATGAGGTTTGGGGTTGTTGCATGGATGATGATTATATATATATATATATATATATATATATATATATATATATATATATATATATATATATATATATATATATATATATATATATATATATATATATATATATATATCATGTTCATCATTCATTGCATCTGATGACCATTGTCTCCCTTGTGGTTGAGAGAGTCATCGGTTTGGTTTAGCACCGCACACTCGGCCACTCATGGGTAGTGGTAGCTGGAGCAGTTGCTGCTCGTCCTGTCGTGCCACCCGGTCACGAGGTTTAGTGAGATCCGGCGTTGTGAGCAGTCAGGGACCCTGATGCTTTGTAGTTAGATAACTACTTAGCATTCCGTCTGCTTCAGCTGCTTTATAGCAGTTTGGAGTATGAGGTTTGTACAGTTGTCACGGACCCAAGCCTCTCGGCCATACTGGGGTCGTGGTGTCTGGAGAAGTGTCGGGGGTGACCATGGAGCATGCATACGCAGTTATTATTCTTGCATTTGATGCGCGGTGCATCTGCATTTGCATACATGTCTAGTAGATACTAGTTGCATGCGATTGTCGTTGTTGCACTTGATTGAGATATGGTTGTTGCATTTGGTTGTCATGCTGCATACATGTTATTTATTTTACATGTATATGTAGTCGTATTTATATTGCACAAGTGTCACGGGTATATCTGTTGCAGATCCGGTGAGTTTACTGATCATTGTACCATGTGTCGATTCCAGATTGGGTATGTATCTATCATTATATTAGTTATGGTTTGTACAGTTTATATGTCAGATTATTATGTCAGATATGTGTAGGTGCATTGATTATGATAGTATGATCATGTTCTTTATTCCCTACTAAGACTGTATACTTGTGATCTCCATGTTTGTTTATGGACCATGCACTATCTTGTCTATTACCCGCTGAGTTACCTATACTCACCACCACATGTATACATTTATGTTTTCAGGTAGCTTGTAGATGGTTGGTGTCGCTCGGAGTATCCTGTCTGTCGGGTCCTACATCACATCCGAAGACCGTGCTTGTTTTCTTTTGTATATATTTTTATTATTTTTTTGGCATTGTATTTATGGGTAGCCATGTGGCTATCTTATGGTTTTGGTGTTGTATTTGTGTTTAAGCCGTGCCGGCATGCATTGTATTTATTTGGTTTGTGTGGGCTTTCCTTCGTTTTTTCGCTGTGTTTCTAGTGCAACCGTGTGGGCTGCTTTATATATAACTGCGTGGTTGTGATTGTTTCATTCCAGCCGAGTGGACTGTGATTATAACTGCGTGGTTGTATACATATATATTCCAGCCGCATGTGACTGATGTATTTTGTTTGTATTTATGCTTCAGATTGTCACCGGTACAGGGGAGATGCTGCCGGATTTTTGTCTGGCAGAGACTCCTTTGGGGGCGTGACACCAAACATCTGTGTTGCAGGTCTAACACTGTCTTGCAGGTTAAGTTTGATCGGTCGACCGAACCAAGTAAGATCAGCACATAAGTCAGTTCAGATCAGAACTGAGCCAGAATTGGATCAAAGCCTGATCGGTCGACCGAACCGTAAGACCGGTCGACCGAACCATGATGACTCAGCCTAGCCAGTTCATCAGCACCGATCAGCAGCAAAGGAAAGATGGGTTGATCGGTCGACCGAACCCAGGGATCGGTCGACCGATCCAATCAACATTAAAGCTGCATTAAATCAAGATCACGGCAGATTCTGACGAACAAGGAAAAAGTTTGTTCGGTCGACCGAAAAAGGGGTTCGGTCGACCGAACCATTAAACACCAGTAAATGCAAAAGACTGAGCCAGCTTCGAACTTCAGCCAGGAAGGAAGGGAGCGGGTTCGGTCAACCGAACAGTGGGATCGGTCGACCGAACATCCAGTATATCTATAAAATCAGGCTCGAAGACAGAGGCAAGGGTAATAATTTTCTGATAAAAAATTCCTGCTCTGCAAGCAACTCGTCCTCATCTGTGCAGCAAGCTACACCATCCGGAAGTGCCGACCTAAGCTATATCTTCATTTTAAGTTGTCGGTAAAATTTATTTTAAGCTTGCATTTGTAATTCATTTAAGCAAGATAATAGGGTGTTACTATCTTGCTTCATTGTACGATCTGCTTCTTTCTGAAGAATTTCGGAAAGAAGAGTTATAGTGGTTTGCTCACCGGTGCGGTCAAGGACTGCGAGCCTTCGAGTAGGAGTCGAGCTAGGCTCCGAATGAAGTAAACAAACTGTCTCTATTTACTTTCCGCTGTGCACAACTTTGATTTGAAAGACAAGATTAGTTTTCTAAAGCACAATATTCACCCCCCCCCCCCCCTCTATCGCTTCAAACGATCTATCAACTATAACAATTGACAATGTAATTTCTTGGAGGAACAAGTAGAATTTACTGTAGCAACACGACATCGTAGCAATTGAGAATATGATTGCTCGGAGGAAGACCCTAATGCCAGAATGTTGTAACTATGTTGTTCATCCTATAGCAATGATGTTACTGTGGTGCCCGAGAATGGATTTCTTAGGAGAACAATGGTTATTGTAGCGGGTATTGTAGCTCCCTGAGAATGGATTACTTTGAAGAACAATCTAGCTTGTGGAGCAAGGTACTATAGCATCCAAGAATGTGATTGATTGAGAGAAGACTCTAGCAACTCGAGTTGCTTGGGAATAAATCTGGATACCATCAGATGTACCTCCTTCAATTCAGACTAAGGAGCAAAGTTGAATGAAGTTTGATTAAAAACATTAGGCCGAAGATGAAAAGCTCGAGGATAAATCCAGATACCATCAGATATCCCTCCTTCAAGTCGAACTAAAAAGTGTATGTTGGATCGAGATGTGCTAGAGGGGGGTGAATAGTGCTCGTGGTTATTTCGTTCGATTCGTAAAACTCGAGTTAAAGCAGCGGAAAAGAGCAACACACAAAAACCTAAGTATTTTTACTTGGTTCGGAGCCTTGGGCGACTCCTACTCCAAAGCCCTCGCTCGTTGAGCGATTACTGTGGGCAATTCACTATTTCACGTAAATATATTACAAATATGGATTAAAAACTGAAATATTAAAGTTATATCGACAACAGAATTGGAGAAAGTAAAGTTCCGGGTCGTCAGCGTCAAGTCGTAGCTTTGTTGGAACTTTGCGTTAGCAGCTCGTAGCAGAAGGGTCGCTTCAAAGATGATTATTCTAGAAGCTACCCGAGACCTGCTTTTATAGCATGCTGGAGGCGCCTCCAGTACCATCCAAGGCGCCTCCAACGAGTCGATTCAGCCGCGTAGATCAGCACAGACTTCTTCTGCGCTTATCCTGCTCAAGGCGCCTTCATGACAGTCCAAGGCGCCTTTAATCCCAGCTCTAAGGCGCCTCCAGATCCAAGCAAGGCGCCTTCAGCTCCTCTTCGCGGACTCCATCTGGCTTGCACCCGAGGTGCCTCCAAGCTCCATGGAGGCGCCTCGGACACTGTTCATCCGAGGCCAAAGTTACTTCTTTGTTTCTGCAAAATGTGTTAGTCCCAAACACATGCCCTGCAAAATAAAGTTAGCACAGAATAGGTATACTAAATCAAAATATCGACAGTCAACGGACTGTCCGGGTCTGACTTCGGATTTCCCACCGGAAACCCTAGGTCGACCCGACGCCTACTGTTCCCTCTACGGGGAACGCGTCCTCACCTACTCCACTCAGGAGATTTACCTGTTGCAATGCGATACTCCAGATCGACTGGGTTTTTGCTCAGCGTTCGAAGCTTCCGGACTTTCTGTTGGACTTCCGCTTCCCGGCTGGTCCAGTCTTCCACCTGGTTCACGACACCAGGACTTTCCACCTAGGATTCCCCCCCCCCCCCCTCCTCCCTAGGACTTTTGTCTGAAGCTCTCGACCCGCCAAGACTTTCCGCATAGTGTTACCACCCCCTAGGGTTTTCCACCTGCCTAACCGCAGCTAGGACTTTTGCCTAAGAACCACTTAGGACATTCCTGCAAGCTCCATGAACTTGTTAGAAAACAAAACACCTTAACTTTGAACCCTTTGACATAATCAAAATATAGGTTCGATCGTCGGATGCTTCCCGCACCAACAGTGTAGTCGAATGAAGCCCGATTAATGTACAAATTCCAAGATAATTGCTCAGGGAGAAAACTTGGCTACCATCAGATGTCTCTCATTTGAGTCAGACTGAAGAGTGAAATTGAACGAAGTTTGATTAAAAATATCGGGTCGAATAGGATCAATCTGAAGAGAACACTAGATGTCATCATGCACTAAGACTAAAAACATAGATAAATATTCTAATAATAGTAAAAAAATCATAGAGAGAATGTTCCTCTCTATATAAGGAAGACTTCTTTAAATGAAGTAAATGCTATGTTTTGTATCCAACAAAAGAATGATATAAGCATGAAATAAGCATGATAGTAATATCAAACAGAAACACTATTATGGAACATTAAAAGGACCAAAAATAAAATCTGAAGTTTGATAGTCTTGATCGGGAATGATAAGAATTTCAAGAACAAAAGAAACCCAATCCTGGATAATAATAAGAAGACCAACCCCGCCTAGGGATAATAATGAGAATATCATGAAGAATGAAAGACTAATGTCCAGATTAGGGAGAGGAGTTCGATCCTTTGGTTACTAGGGCAAGTAGCAATATTTAGAAGAAAAAATCTGATCCAACCTGGGGTAATACTGAGAAGTTCTTATAAAAAAAGGAGCAAATTCTGCTTATGGATTAAATCAAGAGGTTCTAAGAATACCGAAATATCTAGTTCTGCTGGGGGATATTTACGAATTTAATAATGAGACCAGAAAATTGATCCCATTAGAAGATTTTGTTAAAGTAAATAATAAGACCAGAAATCCTACCCTTTCGGGGGATATTACTAAGCACATTGATAAGATAAGAAATTTGATTCCACATGAGATATGTCAATGATAGCAGAAAATTAAATACTACAAAGTCAAATAAGATAAGAATTCAAATCCCGCTTAGGGGATATTTCTAAGAAATCCAAGATCAGCAGAAATCTAATCTTGCTTGGGAATATTATTGAGTGATATTGATAGAAATAAGACTAACTCCCATCTAGGGAGGTAATTGAAGAAATCTGAGAAGACCATGAAATTAATCCCTATTCTGATACATGATTAAATAATGCAACTTGGACTATGATTTTAGAAGATAATATGAGATAAGGGATGTTATATTTGTGCTCGGAGGTTGTTAGTATACACTTGGCACATTGTCCATTATAATTGTGCCTGGAGGCTATTAAAATATTTAATATCTAGCACATTGACCGTTATTATGACGTAGAGGAGGCACGAGGTACCTAGCCTTTAAGTCATTATATTGATGCCAGAGGCTATAATTTAATACCTAGCACATTGGTCATTTTTATGGCACGGAGGCATTAACTATCTGTCCTTTAAATTGTTATATTGATGTATGAAGGCTGTAATTCAATACTTAGCACATTAGTCGTTAGTATGGCTCAGATGCACTTTTAAGTTGTTATATTGATGTTCGAAAGCTGTAATTTAATACCTGGTGCATTGGCCGTTATTATGGTCCAAAGGCACTAGCTACTTTGTCTTTAAGCCATTATATTGATGCTCGGAGGCTGTAATTTAATACTTGGCATACTGATCGTTGTTATGACATGGAGGCACTGACAACCTGGCCTTTAAGTCTTTATATTGATATCCGGAGGTTGTGATTTAATACCTGGCACATTGACCATTATTATGGTTTGGAGGCACCAAATACTTGGCCTTTAGGCCCTTACATTTGTGCTTGGAGGTTGTCATAGAGAGTAGCCTGGAGGCTGTTATAATAGTAATACCTAGTGTATTTTCCATTATTATGGCCAGGATGCTCTTGTTATATGGCCTTTAGGCCATTATATTTGTGCCCAAAGGCTATCACAAGAGTAGCCCATAGGCTTCACAAGAGTAGCCTAGAGGCTGTCATAGAGAGTGTACCTCGAAGGCTATTATAATAGTAATACCTAGTGCATTGACCGTTATTATTGGCTCCAAAGCACTAATTTACCTAGTACTTAGGTCATTAAGTAAGCTTTTATTCAAAATGGAATTAAATATGATGGAACATGGTGTGAAACTACTGGCTAGAACGTTAAGGGAGACAATCAATCCACGAATAAGTTATAGTTGAAAGAATAAAATATGTCATCCATATGGAGAGAGTAAATATCGAATTGATCTGAAGGCTCCTGAAAATAAAAAAATAAAAAAAAAAGTAGAGAGAATAATCACATAAATTTAAATTTGACAATTATACAAACTACAAAATTAGAAAAGAAGTCTAGAAGAAGTTTTCATGATTTGTAGTGGCTTAGATTCAACTAAGAGATTCTATTTCTGAGAGGAAATGATGTCATAAGTAAGTGTCTGCCTCAACAAAAGTCTATAATATCTTTCACCGCCTCTAATTAGATAAGAATGGTAAGAATAACTCCTAGTCTTTTATCATTTGCGGTAGGAAACCCAATACCTTGAGCGAGTCTCTTTGATTGTATCAAGAGAAATTATGCCTATAAGATCTGCCGACTCACTATAAAATCAATTGATGCACCCTTCGACCATACAAAACCCGAGCACAACACAACCAGCCTTTTGTTCATGATGGATGATAGTCAAAATCCAAAGATAAATAGTTTCAACGTCGACCAATAATATGATTCCAAGAATAATCCCAAAGATAATATCCATTAGCACATTAAATCACACAAAATGTGTTAAGGAGAATACCAGGAACTTAAAGAAATATGACTTGACACATCGTGGTGTTAATAAAAAATCCCTGATTATACAATTTTTGGTATCATTCATATGTATGTTGAACTAATATAAAAAATTCTCAACCACTGCACCTACTGTAGATTATTCGAGAAGAACTCCAAATTGTGCTATATAGCATTTTTATAAGATTTTCAAACCACACAACCTCTTTTAGCATAACCCAAAAGAATAGCTTGATAAGAAATAGTCATACTAAATATGTTCATATTAAACTTAAGCATAATCAGGAAAAAATAATTCATCCACTGAATGTATAAACTACTAGGTTGTAGTGAGAGATAGGTGACTTATCTTATTAGTGGAGTTTCCTGGAGACTAATAGTTGATCCTCATTATGTGAATCGAGTCATATTGAGCTGCTCCGAAGTTCTGGAGTAACAACGATGAAGTATAACGTTGGATGGCATCTCCTTGAGAAATGATAATGTTGATAATTTATTGTCGGAGATATACAGGGTATTAACTGAATTTAAATTACTCTGAATTGAATTCAACTTATAATCAGGATAACCTGAGTAGATAATTTCAGGTTGTCAGTAGGGGTTGATTTCTGCTACGAGTCGAAAAATTGCCGAGCAAGAAGATCGGCTGAGTCGCTAGTCTGTGCGGTCGAGTGGGCGAATCGACCAAGAGGGCAGGTCGGCCAAGCACAGGGAGGATCGACCGAGAAGGCACGCCGACCAAGCAGAGGGCAGATCGACCAAGAAGAAGGTGGATCGGAGGAGTGAAGGGCAGATCAACCGAGCGGATTGGCCGAGCTGACCGAGGCCTACGAGAGTCGCAGTTTCCTTGAAACAAATTCGTCCCCACCTCCGGATGTGCTTTGAGGCTTACTCGGGTCGTCTGTTTCCTAGGATACAAACCATGAACCCCACCAAGCACTGGTGGTCACAACGAACTGAGTGGAACCCAATCGCTATCACGGGCACTCTGCCGAGCAAGAGTTGCACGACAGAGGAGAGAAATGAGGTGGAAAGCTTCTGCTTATTTCGCCGATCCAATGCGTGCAAGTCATGCTCGCATACGAGTCAACATAGTTTAATGTAATCCAGACCCTAGATTTGCACCTCCTTTGCGCACTCACGCGTGAGAGAAAGTTTTTCCCCATACATTTGTTCACATCCTCAATATATGTGAATCAATATAAACTAACTAATAAACTTTGAAGCTCCCAATATGAAATTAAAATCTCATTCACAATAAAATTTCTTTTTTTTTCCACCTCTTCCCGATTCACATATTTAACAGACAATTCAACAAGTAGATAACATTCCGAAAAGCTCATGCAGTGTAGTGCAGCCAACATTCGAACCGACAGACAGTTGTGATGAATACTTCGAAGGAATAACCAATGCCAACATGGACAATGTTTGGTTCAATCATTGAATCAAGCACCTTCTCCAAGTCCTTGTATAAAGAACCTAAAGGTCGCCAGTGATAACTGTTTGTAGCAGCATGAGCGACTACCAGGTGAACATAACCGATGATGGTGACGAGGATTGGATCGCAAGGGGGAAGAGTGAAGGGGTCCGTTATGTGCTAGGTAGCTTTCTCCTCATAAAAAAAATGTGAAATTGTCATGTTAACGGCCCTAGAGTCGGTCCCATAGATATGAAGAAAGATAAATATAATTACACAGCCATGGCCGGGAGGTAGCTTTCTCCTCATGAGTGTTCCTATTGTTGAGAACCTGCTTCTTTTTAGGCAACATAAAAAACTAAAAACAGAACTGAAAACTGAGAGCAATGCCTGAGAATTCTTTCCTCAACCCCCATTCATACAAAAGAAAAGAAGGTGCCACTGTCACCACGTCCACAACAGGGGAGAAGGATTTGTTATCGCCGATCACTTAAGGATACCGATATGACAAAAACTTAAAAGATTTGCTCGGATAATACTCAATGGAGCGGTTGGAGAAGATCATCGGAGTCATTCCTTGCTGTGGTAGGTGATGGTCGAGTGTCTCCGCCGCCCTTCTTCTCAACCTCAAAGTAGGTGCTTGGCATCGATCAGGAAGTGGATGCTTGGGTGCACTTGCATGAGTAAATGGGTGCTCAACAACTATGCACCAAGAAGTGAATGTTCAGGATAATCTTTGTATTAGGACTGGGTTACCTCATTGGAAATCAGGGGTGGGTGGATGGAAGGAGTGGGTCCCACCATTTGTTAAGGGTGCTTGGGGAAGTTTTGGTAAATGCAAAGAATGGATGGGAGGAGTGGATCCACCTTTAATGAAGGATTTAATTAGCTTGATGAACATGAAAAAAAACAGAGAAGTCGTGAAGACAAGATTGGGTGTTCCCCTCTCTTTCTTGATTCATTCGTCGGTCTATCAACCAGTGTAAGATGAGAGGATTTGATTATGCTGCTTTTACTGTCCAAGCCCTACGTTATTCTTTCTCATTTCAAGGCTAAAATGTTTCAAAGGGAAGATGCATTTTGTGATACTACTAGATTTTGATGAAAGATGGGTTGAAACGAAGAAGCAGATGCGAAAGTGGCAATGGAGAGAGGGGCGAGGGTCTGGATCTCTGATGGGCTGTGGATCTCACGGAAGAATCGACTGCAGTGATTTGGAAGATGCCGCTGCAAAGGAGCATTTGTTGTTGTTGACCACTCAGATAGGTACTTGCAAAGAGAAACCAAATTGGATCGAGAAATATATTAATTAAAAATACAGAAGAAGAAATCGATTACCTCGAGGTGGCGACAGATCTCCATACCAATGGCGGGTTAAAGTTTTGAAATTTGACATGATGAAAAATTCCAAATCTACTAATGCTTTGGTTGGATGATTTGGAAGGACCTGTTGAATTTTGTTTTAAATTTAAAAGTATTTTTAGTCCTATATTATTAAGTGAAGAAGTTTGGAAGGGCTTATATAGGAAGTACTTCCATCCTTGCTTAGCAATGATAAGAGGACCTACACGTATGCGCGGGCCAAGCCCAAATCAAGTGGATTTGGGGGGTTCGAGCTGGAAATCCATAAACCGGGCGTCACGTGCGTGCGGGGGTGCAAATCCCCAACCCGTGGGCCTTGCGCTCACGGGCGGCCCGGTCTGTTTTTGCTGGTTTGGTTCAGTCTGAACCAAACCAGTTTGGTTTCCAGTTCTGGTCCAGAGTTTGGTTCCGCGTGTGAGGAAGGGATGTGCGTCCCTTCCTCTGCACTGCTTCAAGTGTATAAATACACTTCCTCACTTCCTTCTCAACTCACTCCAGAAAGCAAAGCATTCATTCTCCCTTGCTTTCTACTTCTTCTTCCTTCTTTCTGAGTTCTGAGGCTTGGTTCGCAATGGCGCTCGTTTTGGAGTGCACCTACGAGCGACGCGAGCGGTTGTCGGATCTTGGGAGGATTTTGCCGGAGAGCCTCTGCACCGTGGGCGGCAATCAATTCTCTAAAGACAGTCGGCACGTCCGACGCTTCGACCGGAGATACACAATTTCTTAACCCTTACTGTTATTAACGTTTATTGCATGCTCGTCATTTATTTGTGCAATTATAGATTACTGTATTAGTGTAATTAGTTCTATTACAATTACAACAGGACCATCAGAGAGGAAACAAAGTAGTTCCTCGCCTTTAACTTTCACATCTCCACCCCAACATCATCTTTTTCTCACTTTCGTTCTGCAAAAACTAGTTAGAGAAATCATCATGACTTTTTGTAGGATTTTTCCAAGATTAAGCATTCTGATGGTCTCTTTTTCCATTAGCTCGAGCTCCTCCTCTGTAGAATGTGAGATCGGCTTTCCACCTGACGAGATCCAAGTATCCTGAGATGTAACGGGGATTAGATCTTGGGCAAGTTTGCCAGCACGACTTCTTTGACACTTAAGTCAGTCAATGATTAGAGGAAGAAGAAAAATAAGACAAAGAAGAAGAGCTTGGAGGAGAAGCGTTGTCTTCGCTTGCGAGAATAAGAAGACCAACTTACCTAGAACTTATCATCCGTGATGTTTATATAATTATTAGAAAAACATTTCAATGTCAGATGTTGTGTGCCCCTCTACTTTTTCTTATGAGTTGGTGAAGATAACCCTTTTGACAGTCCGTTACATCCTCTTCCATTCATTAATTGCCACGTATTAGGAGGAAGGAATCAAGAAAACTACCTACGATACCCATTGTCCACTTCTCCACTCTCTGATCGCCACGTATTGTTAACCAGAAAGCTAACAGTGCTCAGTAGAACTTAGTTATATTGCTCAGTGGAACTTGATAATATTGCTCATCGGAACTTGATAATATTACTCCGCTAAACTTAGATATATTGCTTGGCAGAATGGATAGATTTTCATAGCATTGTAACTTTATTTTACTGTAGCAGTGTGATATTGTAAAAATGCGGTACTATAGCAATTGTTGGGATCTTATGCATAAAATAATACATAATGTAGCGGAAAAATGATCCCTCCAGAGATCCTTGCGAATACGGTATACTCATTCTTGCTACTCTATCAGATAGAATAGTTACCTTTGATGCATGATTGGTACTCTTAACAACTTTGATTCGGATGTAAATCTCAGTTCGGTTAGAATATTCGTGCTTCTATGGTATCTACACCAACACGTTTCCCGTTCATCACACGAATTCAAATTTGAAGAAGAACCACCTTCGTGGTGCTAGCCACTTTAGGAGGGTTGTCCAAGAAGAAGAGAAGGAGGAGGAGGAAGAAGAAGATGATCAATAATCTCTTATGAAAATTCTTACTCAAAAGGCTTTTATATTCTTCAAGGAATACCAAGAGTTTGCCTTTTGGTTTTCTTCCAATAATGATAACAATTAATCTCTATTAAAATACATTATCTTTTTAATGGGTTGGACTTTAGTATATGAGATTAACCATTAACACATTAAGTCAATGAGTTTAACTCATTAATCTAATGAGTCTAATTTGGATTAGACTCAATCCAATTTGAGTCTAACTCAATGAGTCTAATTCGGATTAGAATTAACTCTATGGTCTTAGGGTCCATCATATTTTAGTCAAACTAAAATATATCCATATCCAAATCAACATATTTTTTGTGTGTGACCCAATGAGCTCTTGTAACATTGACAATGTATCTAAAACATTTTAGATACATAAGCAATGAGTGACATCTAGTAATGCATTATTGCTACCTAAGTGACGAGAATGTCGAGATCCGACCTTACCTTTTTGTATCTATTACCTAATATGACTTGGTCTTTCTATCCATGATATCTAGATTGATCGATGAGGCATAGACTGTGTCATCCTCTTATCAATATTTGTGTTTCTTGATCTCTAAGTATACTCACTTAACCAACTGAGTTCAATATCTCATATTGACTAATTTGAGTATGACCATGCATTTTAGCAATCCTACTTAATCAAGGAGCTCACATATATTGCTTCTATCATATGGAAGGGATAGATCTCATCTACATCACTCACATCCCTACACATAACTTATTGCATACCCAATGATCAATTTTATAGTCCATCTTGTTACAGGTGATGTTTGCATATACCAAAATACACAACTCCTTATATAGAGAACCGTAGTAACTTCAGGTCTAAGGACTATTCATATTAATAGCCACTATAAGAATGTTTATGACACTCATATAATGATCTATGAAACATTCTCATGATAATCCAATTCAGTATATATTCTCTAACATATACTCATGTATCAACTTGATATCTCATATCCATAACTTGTGAGATTAAGTCATCAATTGACTTACATGCTAGTCTTAACGTATTAATATTACCTTTGTATATTAATGCTTAATTAGGAATAGTTAATAGTAGCGTTCTATATATATCTACAGTCTCCCACTATCAATTCAACTAGTTGATATATTGTAGACTAGAACCTACTAGCCTAGGATATTATTATACTTATTCATCTGACACAGATCTGAAATAACTATAATAACCATAACCTTTGCCTTTTATTAATGAAATATGATACAAATAGTCCTAAGTCAATCAACTCTTGATTGGCTCTTAGAGCTTATACTAATAGCAATGTGGTATTGTAGCATCCGAGAATATGATTGCTTGGAAGAACAAGTTGATTTCTTTAGCACTGTAGTTACTGTAGAATTTATTATAGCAATGTGGCGTTGTAGCAATGTGGTATTGTAGCAATTGAGAATGTGATTGCTTGAAGGACAAGTATAATTTACTATAGCAATGCAACACTGTAGCAATTGAGAATATTGTTGCTCGGAGGAAGACTCTGATGCTAGAATGTTATAACTGTGTAGCTACTGTAGCGTATTGTAGCAATGATGTTACTATAGCACTACAAGAAAAAAGCCTAACAACAACGATTTTTCACCGTTGTTGTAGCCCATTTTGAACTGTTGTTAAAGGCTATGTTGTTAAAAGGGGTGCCCAAAGACAACAGTTTTTAACCGTTGTCTTCGAAGGCAAAGACAACATTTTTACAACGGTGAAAAACTGTTATCTTTTCCTTCAAAAACAACAGTTTTTCACTGTTGTCTTTGAGCGTCTACCTTTAACAACAGGATATTCAACAACAGTTTTAAACTATCTACGACAACGGTGAAAAACCGTTGTCTTTTTTAGATAAAAAATAAAAAAAATTAATACACAATTTTCTAATATTATAAATCATTCAAAATATTAAATTTCAAAATAAAATTTAATATACAATTTTCTAACATTCAAAAATAATATCTATAACATTTTGAAGAAATTTCATAAGTAACCAACAAAATGATAACACTATTAAAACAAAGGTAGAACAATATAACACGAGATTTTCTACTTAGATGTCGGTGAAGAGGAGGGACTGCAGCTCCTAGTGCTTCTTAATTTGTTAAAGTCTCTCCATTTTTTTGGCTTGTCGGCATTCTTCCCAGTACTCTTGAGGACACCTATTCGAATAAAGATATATATTACAAATTAGAAACTAAACTGTACGCGTGATTCTAATTGCACTGCATAAATGTTACATAACCATAAAACCATTTGATCTAGTCATCTAACAGAAGTGCAAAAAGCGTTATCTATGTAATATAAATGGTAACCTCTTGAAACAATATGGTGGCTCTTAAAGTCATGAACATGTGGGTTTCACCAACTATAGTAGGAATGGCTGCAGTAATTACCTGAAACAACATAAATCGTTAGTTTTGAAGGCCGAGTAGAGAGAGGTCATGCAACTTTTAGAAATCAATGAAACATAATCTTAAAGAATAACATTATAGCAGGATAAAGATGCCAAAAAGAGCAGTAGATTGAAACTAAAAAAACCACCAAAGAGTCTTTAATATGTACAAAACACCTTTTAGCTTCATGTTGAATACAAAGTGAACATAATCGAATGAATCGAGATGCAAATATTGCAAATGTAAGTTAGAAAAAAAAAACTAAGAAATGATAAAGTAATTGTAATTTAATGTTCACAGATTGTAAAAATAACTTCACCTTGCTTGGTGGCTGAGGAGGGAATGGAGTATATAGTTTCTTCTCCTTAGCCTTTACTTTCCTTTGAACATTCTTCCTTGATAGTGATCTGCAAAATTATATTAATTGTCAAGATGCATGCTATAAAATTGTTCAAACAATCACTTTTTACAGATAGTTTATCTGTAAAAAGAACTAAACTCCAATAATAAAGCTAACTTAACATAGCAATTGGTACTGAAAGAATTTCTTCTATAAAAGAGCTAAACTCCAACAATAAAACTGTTGGTGCAACATCCCTCAGGTCAAGGTTGACCTGGTTGACCAAGCTGAGTCTTGGTTTGAGTTTAGATGTTTGACAATAAGAAATTGATCGAAGATGAGTCAAGTAGGTCAAGGTTGACCGGATGCTTGACTGGGAAGTCCTAACTGGGATGTTAGGTAGAATGAAAGTCCTGGTGAGTGAAGCCAGGCAGAAGGAAAGTCCTAGTGAGTGAAGCTAGGCAGATGGAAAACCCTAGTGAGTGAAGCTAGGTGAAAGTCCTGGTGAGTGAAGCCAGGTGAAAGACCTAGTGAGTGAAGCTAGGCAGATGGAAAACCCTAGTGAGTGAAGCTAGGTGAAAGTCCTGGTGAGTGAAGCCATGTGAAAGACCTAGTGAGTGAAGCTAGGCAGATGGAAAACCCTAGTGAGTGAAGCTAGGTGAAAGTCCTGGTGAGTGAAGCCAGGCAAGGAAAAATCCAGATGGATCAAGGATGATCGGACATCTGGTGTTGGGAAGTCCAAGTAGGTCAAAGGATTGACTGGATACTTGGCACGAGGAAATACAGATAGGTCAAAGGGATTGACCAGACATCTGAATAGAAAAGTCCAAGTAGGTCAAGGGAGTGACCAGATACTTGGCATGACGAGAAAAGTCCAAGTGGGTCAAAGGAATTGACCGGACACTTGGTGGGAAGTCCTGGCAGGTCAAGGGAGTGACCAGATGCTAGGCATGATGTACCAACAGGTCAAGGATGACCGGATGTTGGTTTGGGAGTCTTGGAACTTGGTTTTGGGCAAAAACCAAGTGCTGGATCGATCAGGGGATCGATCCAGGAGCTGGATCGATCAGTGGATCGATCCAGGATTTTCCCAGCGAACAGAAAGCCTCTGGATCGATCCGTGGATCGATCCAGATGTCCCAATCGATCAGTGGATCGATTGGGACGCGGCTGCTTCGCGCGATAAGCGCTGGATCGATCCGTGGATCGATCCAGGCGTTTTTCCTAGAGCACAGAGGCGCTCTGGATCGATCCGTGGATCGATCCAAAGCCTCCCCGATCGATTGGGAACATTTGAATCGATCGGGTTCCGACCGTTGGCGTCGATTTAAGCTGCAGGCGTGCGATGGCTGCGGCAGCTCTTCTCCGATTCACTCCAGATCTCTCGCCAGCTCCTCCACAGCACTCACAAAGCTCAGATCGCCAGTTCTTGAAGGATCTTGGAAGTTCTCCAAGTCAAGAGGCGGATCAAAGCCAAGAAGGGAAGCTAGGGTTAGGGTTTATACTCATTGTAAGCTTGTAAGCTTGTATTTCTTGTATCCTTTCCCTCTCTTCTTGTATTGAGTCTTGTAGGGCTTCTCCGCCCTTGGTAGTTACCATAAAGGAGAGTTTTATTAGTGGAGGGTGTGTGTGTTGGTGTGGATCCTTGGATTAGTCACCTCTTGTGAGGTGGATACCAAGTAAACCAACCGTGTTAGCGTTGTGTGATTGTTTCTTTGTATTTCCACTGCACATCTTTGAAGAAACAAGCAACGCCGAGCAACGAGCGAACGCGACGAGCTATTCACCCCCCCCCCCTCTAGCTACTTTTGGTCCTAACAAGTGGTATCAGAGCGAGGTTGCTCTTCACCGGAATCATCGCCGGAAGGGTCAAGCAAATCAAGAAAAGCTAGAGGGTGAAGAAGTTGGAGCAAATTCTTCAAGTTCAAGACTTTATCAAGCTCAACTTCAAGATGCAATTCCAAGATGGGCTTGGATTTGACACAAGGGTGGCTCCACCATACACTTCTACGAGTTTCGATTCTTGGAAATCAAGAATCGAAAATTTTCTTATGATGGAGATAGAGCAATGGTTTGCTCTAATGGAAGGCTTCAAGGCTCCAAGAAATTCAAAGGGCAAAGTTCTAAAGAAAAGCAAATGGAGCCCGGAGCAAGTCCAAAGGTGCGAGGCCAATGACAAAGTGACCAAGCTTTTGGTAAATTTATTGCCAAGCACCATCCTTTGCAAAATTGGAGAGTTTGAAGATGCAAAGGAGCTATGGAGCAAATTGGCCAAGCTTCATGAAGAGATCCTCTCCACTGTACAAGATCATGAAGAATCCAGAGAGGGTGACTCTTTGGAGCAAGACCAAGAGGAGGACTCCGAGGTTGAGAGATGCTCAACCTCCGAAGAAGAGGAAATCCAAGAAGCTTCATCCTCAAGGGAATGCAACGAAGGGAACAAGGAGGGAGCATACTCCTTGTTTCATGTTCAAGATGATGAAGCCTCCACCTCTAGGATTGAGGGGGAGCAATCCTTGGTGACGCCGGATCAAGAAGAAGGAGAAGCTTCTACATCCGGGTCAAGAGATGAAGAGGAGGAAGAAGATTCTACCTCCACAAGTCAAGAAAAATCAAATGGAGGAGAATCAAGGTCCGATCAAGAGGAAGCTTCTACCTCCAGATCCAAAGGAAAAGATGCCACCCCTACAAGCAAAGGTATAAATATTTCAATTAATAATAAAAATCATATTATATGCTTTGAGTGTAGGGAACATGGGCACTACAAGAGCAAGTGCCCTAAATTGGCCAAGAAGAAGGGCCAAGTGGCACAAAAAGGTAAGGTGAAGCCCAAGGAGACCATCCCCGGAACAAAGAAGAGCAAGGAGCACATTGTGTGTTTCTCTTGCAATCAAAAGGGGCATTATCGGAGTCAATGCCCTAAGGGGAAGAAGATGGTCAAGGCTCAAGGAGGAAGCTCAAGTCAAGGGGGAGCCTCTAAGGTAAAAAGGAAGGTAACTTTTATTGAGCCTACTCCTTTACATTATGGTAAAAAGCATGATAGTTCTAAGTTTTATCATTTTAATGCAATTTACCATAAGAATAGGAAGCATGAGGGCTTTAAGGAAAAGCATGTGGCCCTACATGCCAAGACTACTACACCTAAGGTTAGGGATGTAGGTAAAAATCTAGGCAATAATTCTAAGGATTTTAGATACAAGCCTAGAAACAAAAATGCTCATGGATCAAGACCTAAGGACTTAATGATAGAAAATCAAGTCTTAAGGTCAAGACTTGATAAAATGGAAAAGACCCTAAAAAGGATGAAAAATATCCTATTAGGGCAAAATGAGCATAACTTAGGGTTAGGAAAATCAAAGCCATCCAATAGCAATAGAGTCTTGGGATACAAACCAAAGGCTAAGAAGGATGTGCCTAGTTATCATAGGGTTCCATATAGCTATGGAACAAACCCTAAGTCTAGAGGTCAAGTCCAAGATACAAGGGAAGATATCCCTAGAAGTATCTTTGCAACCAAAGTGACTAAGACTTCTAAGAAGTCTAAGAAAGTCACTAACAAGGACACAAGAGAGGCTATCCCTAGAGTTGACCTAGAAAATGTGACCAAGGCCTCTAAGAAGCTCAACAAGGTCACTAGGAAGGTATCTAGGGAAGTTATCCCTAGTGAGTACCTAGAGCATCCAAGGAGCACCAATAGGTGTTGGGTTCCTAGGAGCATCTTCTCTACCCCATAGATGGGTTAGAGAGTGTCAACTCCGATTAGAAGGGTAGTTAACCCAACTTTGAGGAAATTGACACTCAAGGAGCATTTTCAAGGTTTTTGTTAACCTTTGAAAATGAAATGGAATTATTATTTACTCCTTGAAAGAGTAAAATGTGCCTAATGGTGGAAAATTGATTTTATCTTAAAAAAAAAAAAGGGCATAAATTGGGAAAACCTAGAGAAATACCAAGTTGGGATTTTGGTATTCTCTTAGAAATTTTAAGGCACTCCGGGCCTTGATTTGAGTGCTACTCTTGTGGAAAAATGAAATATGCCAACATTTGAGGATATGCTTAATTTCGACTGGCATAAATTAATCAAGGGAATTAGAAATGCCAATTTAGGCTTTGGCATTTTCTTGAAGCACTTTAGGGCAATCTAGGTTTAAGTTGTAAGTTTAGCTAAGGTTTTAAGGATACTTAGATAGTTAATCTAGGTATATTTCATTTATGCTAAATCTTGCCATGATTGTTTGCCCATTATATGTCATGACATCATGTCTAGTTTTGCATTCATGTTTTGTTATGAAAAATCCAAAAATACCATGTCATGACATTCATACATCATGTAGTTATAGGAATCTTTCTTTTGAAAGTTATTTTATTTTGATGTATGCCATAACATTATCATGCATTAGTTTATTTCCTTGTAATTAAGGACAAATGACGTTTAACAACACTTATTAACAAGTGACATCCTAGGTGGATGTCTAATATCTTTAAAATGCCTAGATAGACATGCATGATCCCCAGATTAGGGCAAAACCAAAATCTACATCTCGCAAAGACTATAAGGTGACTTGTATGTGCTTTAGTGCACATTAGATACAAGTGAGATGTTAGGAAGATGAACAAAACTCAAGATGTTGATTTAGTGCATTCTTTTGAGTTTTAGATTCATCAAAATACATAGTTATGTGTTTTCCCATCATTGGGAAAGCTAATGTACAAGTCATGTGCATTATGCCCAAGGAACATGATGGGATATTGGTTTTGAAAATGTTTTTAAAATGTTTTTGGAAAACCTTGGTGAAGACTATCTTTTGATAGTAATCACCATTGAATAGTTAGACACAAACTTGAAGAAAACACTAAAGTTTTTGCAAGTTTTCAAGTTTGTGTCAATCTTTGAAAATATGAAGTATTTTCATAGAAAACTATTTTTCCATGATTAAGTATGCCCTAAATAATGTCTACACGAAATTTCATGATTTTTGGATTTTTGTAGAATTTTCTAGGGGTTTCTGAAGTTGACTGAATTTGAAATTCAGCAACTATCAGAGCTCCGATCGATCCATGAATCGATTAGAGTGCTCGAATCGATCAGTGGATCGATTCAGAAGGCAATTCTCCCGCGAGCAGAAGCTCGCTGGATCGATCAGCCGATCGATCCAGGTAGTCTGAATCGATCAGTGGATCGATTCAGAAAGGTTCAATCGATTGGATCCCAACTCCAATCGATCCAAGTTGCTGATTTTGGCTGGGAAGGCCTGATTTCAGCATATTTGAACCTCTTTGAGTCTAGGTAACCATTCCAAACTCCTAAAATACATTTGTATACATACAAAGGGTGTTTTCATGTGAAAACAAGGATGGATTGGTTAAGGAAGGCTTCATTGAAGTTTAGGTTGAGGTTTGTTTCAAATTTTGAGTATTTGAACCTCAAAACTTCTAAATTTGGGTTTCCTAAAGGTTTAGGGATTCCAAGTCATTGTTGGTGCAATGACAGAAGTTACCACCATGTCTTTAGGGGGAGGGACTCCTTAAAGACATGAAAAATTATTTTTCATGAACCTTGGAAGGTGGTTAACCTTCTTTAAAGAAAATGCTCATGTATGAGCTTTTGAACTTGAAATGGGGAGTGGATATCCTCATTATTTCAAGTGGGAACTCACGTGGTTAGAAAATGCTCAAGGTTGAGTATTTGTCTACAATGAGGGAGAAGTTACGGATAAATGAAGGGTATGGGACCTTCTTTATCGTGTTGATCACAACGAGTGATGTTGTGAACAACGATGAGCAACTCTTCAGGGGGAGAGTCGTCAACAAATGGATTTGTTGATGTGTATCCAAAATAGGGGCATGAGTTGATGTATGCCCAAAGATGGGTTGATGTGTGCCAATAGGGGGAGAATGAAAGGACCTGTGAATGGGTGTAAGTTAGGCTTTCATTACCTAGAGGAAGTGTGCCCTCTTAGGGGGAGAATGAAGAGCTTAATTTATGTGTTCATTACCTAGTGGCATGAAGATTGAGGCTATAGGATTAGCCTAACTTACATGTGGTATTGTAAGTGTTATTGTGGTATTGTCAAACATCAAAAAGGGGGAGATTGTTGGTGCAACATCCCTCAGGTCAAGGTTGACCTGGTTGACCAAGCTGAGTCTTGGTTTGAGTTTAGATGTTTGACAATAAGAAATTGATCGAAGATGAGTCAAGTAGGTCAAGGTTGACCGGATGCTTGACTGGGAAGTCCTAACTGGGATGTTAGGTAGAATGAAAGTCCTGGTGAGTGAAGCCAGGCAGAAGGAAAGTCCTAGTGAGTGAAGCTAGGCAGATGGAAAACCCTAGTGAGTGAAGCTAGGTGAAAGTCCTGGTGAGTGAAGCCAGGTGAAAGACCTAGTGAGTGAAGCTAGGCAGATGGAAAACCCTAGTGAGTGAAGCTAGGTGAAAGTCCTGGTGAGTGAAGCCAGGTGAAAGACCTAGTGAGTGAAGCTAGGCAGATGGAAAACCCTAGTGAGTGAAGCTAGGTGAAAGTCCTGGTGAGTGAAGCCAGGCAAGGGAAAATCCAGATGGATCAAGGATGATCGGACATCTGGTGTTGGGAAGTCCAAGTAGGTCAAAGGATTGACTGGATACTTGGCACGAGGAAATACAGATAGGTCAAAGGGATTGACCAGACATCTGAATAGAAAAGTCCAAGTAGGTCAAGGGAGTGACCAGATACTTGGCATGACGAGAAAAGTCCAAGTGGGTCAAAGGAATTGACCGGACACTTGGTGGGAAGTCCTGGCAGGTCAAGGGAGTGACCAGATGCTAGGCATGATGTACCAACAGGTCAAGGATGACCGGATGTTGGTTTGGGAGTCTTGGAACTTGGTTTTGGGCAAAAACCAAGTGCTGGATCGATCAGGGGATCGATCCAGGAGCTGGATCGATCAGTGGATCGATCCAGGCTTTTCCCAGCGAACAGAAAGCCTCTGGATCGATCCGTGGATCGATCCAGATGTCCCAATCGATCAGTGGATCGATTGGGACGCGGCTGCTTCGCGCGATAAGTGCTGGATCGATCCGTGGATCGATCCAAGCGTTTTTCCTAGAGCACAGAGGCGCTCTGGATCGATCCGTGGATCGATCCAAAGCCTCCCCGATCGATTGGGAACATTTGAATCAATCGGGTTTCGACCGTTGGCGTCGATTTAAGCTGCAGGCGTGCGATGGCTGCGGCAGCTCTTCTCCGATTCACTCCAGATCTCTCGCCAGCTCCTCCACAGCACTCACAAAGCTCAGATCGCCAGTTCTTGAAGGATCTTGGAAGTTCTCCAAGTCAAGAGGCAGATCAAAGCCAAGAAGGGAAGCTAGGGTTAGGGTTTATACTCATTGTAAGCTTGTAAGCTTGTATTTCTTGTATCCTTTCCCTCTCTTCTTGTATTGAGTCTTGTAGGGCTTCTCCGCCCTTGGTAGTTACCATAAAGGAGAGTTTTATTAGTGGAGGGTGTGTGTGTTGGTGTGGATCCTTGGATTAGTCACCTCTTGTGAGGTGGATACCAAGTAAACCAACCGTGTTAGCGTTGTGTGATTGTTTCTTTGCATTTCCGCTGCACATCTTTGAAGAAACAAGCAACGCCGAGCAACGAGCGAACGCGACGAGCTATTCCCCCCCCCCCCCCCCCCTCTAGCTACTTTTGGTCCTAACAAAAACTAGCATACATGGCAATTGGTATAGAAAGAATTATAGAAAAACTAAATCTCCAACATGTTGCATTAAATACTAAAGGAAGTTTTCTATTGGATCATAATTAACTTTAGAAGGAAGAACCACATAATTTTATATCTGCTACTAAAACAGCTAAAAGTGAGGTTGATGATTCTATCAATACCAACATTCTAATTGGTGCAAAGGAAAGATAAGTAAAACAACTAACAATTAACTCTCAATAGTAGAAAGAACAAACATTCTTCCTCCAAAAGCAAGCATACATTCACACTAACCACTTCTCATTAACACAAACCTTTAATGGCACTTTTGGATGTCAGTGTCATCCTTTCGCATTTATATCCTTATGAACAAATTTCTTTTACGACCTAAGCTAACAGTTAAAGGATAAGCATAAAGACAATGGAAAAGTTGTGAGAACGGCTCGCTTCTAGTCATTCTCCAAAAATCAAAAGCTTGAAACTGTAAAATCATGAGCTATAATGATCAAACTTTTCGCAGCCTAAAACAAAATGGGATAATTAATTGTCTATGTGCCCTAATCAACAAAAGATGGATGAAGAAGGAAGACATTTGAGCGAGTACCTCGAACACCTAGGACTCTCAGTTTCCTTAATTCAGACCCAACTGTGACAAGGGAAGTAGAAACCTGCAGGTGAAGATCTCCATACTGTGCGATTTAGACAGTGAGAACATCACCGACATACTTGAGACGGTCCACCAAGCTTTGGAGCTGAGCGAGATCAGAGACCTGAACCAAAGTCTACAAGAACAAGCATAGCAGCTAAGCTACTACACAACCATTCAATTAAAGCCCAAGAAAATACTACAGAACATCATCCCAGTATATCACTTCAATCCAATTGAATCAATTTACAGGACGCAATTATCACCAAAAGATCTATTTGCAAAGTACATGTAGCATAATTTGGATTAAAAGATTGGAATTTGACTGATACCTGAGGCAGATCTTGAGAAGCATCCAAAGCCGACTGGATCTGAAGCACGTCGGACTGGGAAAGGGGCTTGGAGATGGGCACGTCCTGCACAATGGCGGAAACCCTCCCTTTGGTCTCAAAGGTGAGAAAGGGGGCAGGGTTGCGGGAGCCGGTGGGGAGCTTCTTGACGAGCTTGATCTGGATGGCGGCGGTCTCATCGCGGGCCTGTTCCTGGATGGTGAGGGCGCTGCGGAGGGCGCGGTGGAGGAGGGAGGCGTCCACTGCGAAGGCGATCCGGCCGGCGTTCTGGCTGGAGATGCGATAGTGGCGGAAGAGGACGTCCTTGTCGAACTGGGCGACGGACTGGACTCCACCGCCGCCGAGGAGGTTGTGGAGGAACATGGCGTGGTCGGGTGTGAGGTAGACATGGCAGATCCGGCCGAGCTTGTCGAGAGCGGGGAGGAAACCTGCAAACGTCGTGCAAATGCAGTGTTTACGGAAATGCAAGAGAGAGATCTCTACGGAGAAGACTTACTCAAATGAAGAGGAGATTGCGGTGACGGTGAGATCGGCAGGAGAAGAGGAGGAATGGGGGAAAAAACATGAGATTGTTTAGATTTATAAGTGTAGGTTATTAAATAAATAAACTCCCACCTTTATGATTCAACAACATTCAATAGACAACAGTTTAATCAAACTATTGTATATTATCACATAAGCAACACTAAAAGACAATAGTTTTTTTAAAACCGTTGTCTTTGACACACATTAGACAACAGTTTTTTGAAAAATTATTGTTATTTAAAAAACATTATGGTGAACAACAACAGTTTTCAATAAAACTGTTGTTAAATGGAAAAAAGACAACAATTTCTTGAAAAACTGTTGTCTATTAGGTGTGGTTAAATCCAAAATTTCTTGTAGTGTAGCATTTACTGTACCATGGTTATTGTAACGCTCGAGAATGGATTGCTTGGGAGAACAATGGTTATTGTAGCACGTACTATAGCGCCTCGAGAATGGATTGCTTGGGAGAATAATTTATCTTGTGGAGCAAGGTACTGTAGCATCCGAGAATATCATTGCTTGGGAGAAGACTCTAGCAACTATATAGATGCTCGGGAATAAATCCATATACCATCAGTATCATTGCCTATATATATCAACTAAAAGAATATATATTTCTTGATATGTTACTTTTGATGAGTCTTTCTTTCTTTTACAGTTGTTTCCTCGGACATTCTTTCAGATAATCAAGGCACCTTTCTGATTTCTTCTAATAAATATACTAGAATTCTCATATATTGCAATAAGACATACTTAAAGTCCAAGTGAGGGAGGAATTTTGGGCTCATCTCCATCTCTACCAATTCTTGCAGACTCTGTTAGAGTGTATACTAAAAGCCTAGCTTTTGGTATAAACATTTATCTAGAAATAAGAATCACATTGGTCAAATATCTACATTTATGATAAATGTAGTTGTTCAATTAATTTATATTGTAGATAACATGGTGTGTTGTGTCACACACAAAAGATCATATTATCAGTTCTTTATAAATTATAAACAGTTGCTCACGACTAAGATGGAAAGGAACAAACCATTGGAATAGTCGTAGTGTAATTAGGTATTAGTTTATCTTGACTAATAAATTACACTAATACACTCTAAGTGTATTGAGTAGGATCATTTTAGGTAAGTTCTTTTTATACTGACTTGATAAAAGAACTAGACCTTAGTTATTATGGAAGTGTGTGCTCTTGATCCTAATATAATAACAAGCACATATATTCGATATTTATTTATATAATTTATCAATGGGTGAGATTTAGTTCGATAAATCAATAAGCCCGATAAGTTGGGAAATTATATCACTTATAGTGTGTGTTGTTGATTATAGAAGGAATTTGTGTCCTAGTAATCTAGGTTGAGAATGACCCCAAGAGGAGCTCATAAGGATTGTCATGTTAAACCCTGCAGATGGACTTAGTCCGACATGACAATAAGGTTGAGTGATACTACTCTTGGACTAAGATATTAATTAAGTGAGTTGTCAGTAACTCATTTAATTAGTGGACATTCATTATCTTAAACACAGGGAGACTAACACACTCATAATAAGAAGGAGCCCAAAATGTAATTTGGGATTGGTGCGGTAGTTCAATAATAGTTCTTTAGTGGAATGCATTATTATTGATGAAATTAAGTTATGTGTTCGGGGCGAACATGGGATGCTTAATTTCATCGGGAGACCAAAACCAATTTCTCCTCTCTATCCCTATTGTAGCCTCTTATTAATAAAGTATTATACCCACCTATACTCACCTTTATACCCATCCTAAGGTGGTCGACCAAGCAAGCTTGGAACCCAAATTTGGGTCGCCCAAGCAAATAGGATAAGCCAAGTTGTGTGGTCGGCCCTAGCTTGAATCCAAGCTTGGTGTGACCGGCCACATTAAATTAAAAAGGATTTTATTTTTTAAATCTTTCTTATGTGGATACTATGGTTTTAAAAGAGAGTTTAAAATTTAAATCTTTCCTTTTATAACTTTCTACAAAAGATTAAGTGAAAGGTTTGATATCTTTCCTTATTTGTAGTTAAAAGGAAGATTTTAATTTTTGATAAAACTTTCCTTTTATGAAACTATCCTCATAATTTTAAAAGAGAGTTTTAAAATTAAATCTTTCCTTTTATAGTTTCTACAAAAGATTAAGAAAAGATTTGATATCTTTCCTTATTTGTAGATTGAAAGGAAGATTTTAATTTTTGATAAATTTTTGATAAAACTTTCCTATGAAACCATGTTCATGATTTTAAAAGAGAGTTTTAAAATTAAATTTTTCTTATTATAGTTTCTACAAAAATTAAGAAAAGATTTGATATCTTTCCTTATTTGTAGATTGAGAGGAAGATTTTAATTTTAAAAATAACTTTCCTTTTTGAAAATCATCCACATGTTTTAATAGAGATATTTTAATTTATAAAATTTCTTTTTATAACTAATGAAGGTAAAAATTAATAGAGAAATTTTTATTTTAAAAATTTCCGGAAATAAATTAGGAAGTTTTAATTCTTGTGATTAAAATTTTCCTTGCTTGGAGAATTAGAGGTGGCCGGCCACTTTAATAAAAGAAAAGGAAATTGTTTTTTATCAATTAAATTTTCCTTTTTATGGCAAAGAAAATAAGGAAGTTTTTATTAAAACTTTCCTTATTTGCCAAGACCAAGAATTATAAAAGAAATGGAGGGGGTGCCTTCACAAAGGGAACTCTCTTCTATTCCTCTCCTCTCTTCCTTGGTGTGGCCGGCCCTCTTATTCTCCCTTTTCCTTTTTCTTTCTTCTCCTTGGCCGAACCTCATCATCTCTTGGAGCTTGGAAGGTGGCCGGATCTTGCTAGGAGAAGAAGGAGGAAAAGGAGGTTTTATTTCCAGCATCCCTTGGAGCTTGGTGGTGGTGGCCAAGACTTGCTATCTCTTGGAGAAATTTGCTTGGCCAAAACTTGGAAGAAGGAAGAAGAAGGGCTTGGGTGGTTCTTGTCTTGGAAGATCGTCGTCCACATGACGTCCGAGATAAGAAGAGGAATACGGTAGAAGATCAAGAGGTTGTTGCATACAAAGAAAGGTATAACTAGTAATTATTTTCCACATCATATTAGTTTTTCTTTGTATGAATTCCAAACACAAGAGGCTAGAGATTCTAGATGTTCGGATTTGTTTCGAATTTGTGTTTTTTTTATTTTTCGATCTTGTGATTTGATTGTTCTTTTTGGTTAAACCTAGAGCTATATAAGGAAATTAAATATTGAATTTCGTTAAGAGGCTTTGTCGAGGCAGTGGTGGATGTTCCCATACCCAAGAAGGCCAAGTGTCTCACCATGTTTAACCTGGGAGTCGATTTTCAAAATAAATATTTAATTGAATTTGTAACATAGGTGGATTTGGATCTATAATGTTAAATATCATTTGCGATCCAAGTCTAAACCTCTAAGAACAGATAAGTTAAATTTGGAATCAATAATGGTAAGTTCCGTTTACAATTCCGAATTTAATTTCTAAAGAATACAATAGGTTGTTAGGAAAGGTTTAAGACTTGTACAAAATTTTTGTACAAGAGAACCGGTACAATATTCCTAGGACCAACCAACAGGTTGACTAGCCTCACAACCCACCAGGTCTTTATGCCAGTTGCCAGGTTCGCAAACCTAACTGGACTTCTGTCGGTTATCTACCAGACTTCCTGTCAGATATTAGGTCGACTCGTTGATCTATCTAGACTTCGCACCAACTATCCAGTCTCGTAGACCTAGCTGGATTTCAGCCCGGTGTCTGGTCTTCTAGACTCATCAATTCCTACACACTTGGTAAAGTACTTAAATCACAAATACACATAACTTAATTCATTTGTCATTTATCAAAACATGAGTTAGATCATTAGTGCAAATCACACCAATAATTTACAGACACGATTAGAAGAGTTGTGGAGATACCTTTTATGGGTAGACTCTCAATCTAGAGATTAAGTGACCATTTAAATTTTGGATTGTCATTTTTTTATTGTGGATATTTGAGTATCTAAAATGATGAGAATTGATCACTAGAAATTAGATTGAACATATGACTAGTATATCTGATTAAATATATTTACTGTAACAAATTTACCTATAGGGTATAATTTTTTTAGTTGGTACAATATAGACATGTAATGTTGAACTATGATGGATATATTTAATTCGTTGAAAGTGGGTATTAAAAGTTGAATGTTTTTTTTTTATTTTATCATTAATGAAAATTATAAAGGAGGAAGAGGATTTAAAATTAGTGAATATTCTGAGATGGGATATTGTGATATTACGAGAACATACAAAAGGAGTTGTGTCAAGAAGTTAAAAAAAAAAAATCTGACCGAGGGGCTGAGGGAAACAAAGTTGGAAGAGGTGTTAGGGATTTTATCTATATTTATGGTAAATTTAAGTATTTAATTTCCTAAACTTCTGAGGTTGAAAATAAAAAAAGTCCGAATTATATTCGCCGAATAAACCATCGCGAATCGGATAAATTGAAGGTTCTCACTTGGTCTTCTTCCCCATTTTTCCTCTCTCCTCCTCCTCCTCCTCCTCCTCGATCTCCCCTTTCCAAGTTTCCCTTGTTCCCTTCTCCCTCTCTCCCTCTTCCCGCACCTCCCCGATCCTCTCCAGTCCCCATGGAGGACCATCACCTGATCTCTCTCGCATCGCGCTCGGCCGAGGAGGTAACGCCAGATCCGACTCTCCCCTAATCCCTTTCTCCCATTTCTTTTGCTTCTTTCTTTGGTGATTTGTTCGATTTACCCTGGGATTTGTTTCTTTTTTTTATTGTGCCGTGTAGGTCATGGTTGCGAAGGGAAAGGGGATCGGTGATTCGGTCGGATCGGGGGAGGATTGCGGTGTCTGCGCTATTTGCTTGGAAAAGATTGCTCTGCAGGAGAGGGCGCTTGTAAAAGGTTGCGAACACGCTTACTGGTTTGTCTGCAACTTTGTAGCGTTCATAAATGTTGTTGGATCCAGCCTTTTTTATCTGTGTCCTTGGACTTGATTTATAGAAGATTATTCATATAGAAGTTGCATGTTCTAGGTTTTAGGAGAGCCAGTGGTTTTGGCTGCTTGCTTCCGTGTTTGCTTCTTCAGTATAACAATTACAAGATCCTGAAATAATTCATGTGAATCTTGAATCTTATCTTTCCATTGAGCTCAACCATGTTATTTATCTGTTCCTAACTCCTTATTTTTGCAAAGGTAGATTTTGGGAAATTATTACTGAAAGTTGCATATCATTTGGAACCTTGTAATTCTCTATTGTTGGTCTTAATTTCATTTTCGTTCCTGTAAAGATTAGAAATTTTTTATTGATCGGCTGTGGCTTTCTTGAGCCAGCATAAAGGTCATTCAATATGTAAAATTTAACTATGATTTTGATAATTAATATTATGTCCTAAAATCCTTCATGGTTGCACCAACTTCAGTACGGTAAGAAAGTTGCATAGCTATTGCTGGTGGAAAGAGTACTAAGAAGAGAATTGTAGTGATTGGGGAGAAATCATTGGTATATGATTGGAAAACAAACAAAATAAATAGGAACCCAAGTATAGGCCTTAGCACTTTGGTCCCTTTTTTAGTATGGTAAAATCTGACAATAGAATATTTATCCTCTCTCTCTCTCTCTCTCTCCTGCTTAGTAGTAATAATTTCCATCACAGCAAATGGCTACTCAAAGTTGTTAGTGCTGTAGGCTATCATCAATCAAGAACTAGTTTTTCCTTTTATAGTCAGATCAACAAGTAAGGAGATCTATTTGATTTTCAGGAGTTTTTGAAGATAAAATATGGAAAATTTTCTATCAGGAAGGAATAGTAGTGGATGAATGTTTGTGAGATGTGACAGTCCTAGTCTTAATCTTGTATCGTGGAGCTTATTAAGAATACTAGGCTTTTAGATATTTTTCTTTTCTGTTATGATTCTCATGATTGACTTCTGATTTAGCTGAGAAGCTGAGCTGAGAGACCGGACACAATGATTTATTCATATTGTATTTGTGATATGAAACTGCTAGCAGCCCCCTCCTATCTCTTTATCAAAGGAAATTCAGGTTAAATTGGAAGCACTGGTGGTTTCTATCTGATATTGGTATTCAAACATTCAATAGATGGAGTGGCTACATAGCCATACTTGCTCGCACAACTTGCAGAGTTACTTCATAAATAGATTAAGAAATCATTCACACTGTTCTCATCACCTAAATATCCATCTCTGATTATGAATGCCCATTTTATACATTTTATATCAGAGTTACTAGAAAGGAAAAAAAAATCCTGACATTTCAACTGCATCTTGTACATGTCATGCTATATTTGTTACCATCGTTTTATGAATGAGAATCCAATGCGCAATAATCACATTATTTTTTTGACCCCTGTTTCTGATTATGCAGCCGTTAACTGAATGGAATGAAATAAACTATCTATGTGAAATTCTGATTATGCATCTGTTGCTAATAGAATGATAGCATCAATATTTGCTCTGGGCAGTGTGACTTGCATTTTGAGATGGGCAACATACAATGAAAGGCACACTTGTCCTCAGTGTAAGAACCCGTTTGAGTTTCTGAATGTTCATCGCTCACTCGATGGCTGGTTAGTTGTCATATTTTCATCTGTGGTTTTATCTTAAATTATAAAATTGCATATTATTGAATATATAGCCTTGTTTTTGTTTTAATTTGATTTGGTTGTGCAGCATTCAGGATTACATGTTTGAGGAGAGTGTTTGTCTCCTACTAAGGGCCCATTGGTTTGTACCTTCAATTGTAAATACTCCAGAAGTAGAGCCTCAGGAAGAGGGTTACGATTTGTTGGAAGAATTTCTTCAAAATGAAGTCAACCAAGAACTGGATGATATTGAACTAGATGAAAGCTATTACATTAGTAGGGCGAGTATTCGTATTGGGAATAGGAGATGGGGAGGCAATGGCTATGTGAGCACCGGAAGGAAAGAAGCACGTCCAGTCGTTCGACAATGTCATGATGATGCAGCAGATGCTGGTCCATCTCATGGCCTGAAGAAGGAAGTCGTCTCTAAAGACCCCACAGGTAGACGGGCAAAACGAGCAATGAAACGAGAGGCTGCTGATAAGGCAGCCGCAGCTAAGCACCAGCTGCATCTACAAAGGTTTGGCCGTGCGAGCACTTCCTCTTGAAATGTCAAGTAGTTACTTTTTCATGGCTGTGTTGAAATAATCCAGCAGCACTTGTATAGTACTCTTAACTTCCTTATCAGGAAGTTGGATCAGCTGTGATCCAGTAGGATTGTTTTTTTTAAATCTAGATATTCAGCTCTTTATGACTAATCCTGGCCTAGTAAATAATTTAATTAAACTTTCTCATGTCAATTAAATAACCATCAATAGCACTGGTTGAATGCTAATGATTCAAGATCTGGAGGTTCTTGCTGGATCCATGTAGGAAATTTAGACGAGAAAAAAACATTTTATAGTTTCTTAAGCTGTAATTTCATTTAGATTTTATTGTTAACAACTGGTGTTTAATCTCCTCAAGTTCTTTCCCCATTTTTTTTTTTAACTTTTACATCCTTTCAAAAAAAAAAAAAATACTCAGTTCATTACCCTTTTTGTGTTGCTCAGTCTTTCGTTTTGTAAATTATTTATAATATAAAAACTTCTTTTTTGGATAAAGTAATAGTAATTTACTATCCTGGTGCGAGTCCATTCCATCTCATAAACATAGTCTTTAGGGTGTTTTGATTCAAGTTATCATGTATAACTTTGATTATGTTATCAGGTGTTTTGATTCAAGTTATCATGTATAACTTTGATTATGTTATCAGGTAATATTTGAAGGTTTTAATTATTAATCTAATTTAATATTTTATTATATTACCTTCAATTATAAAGCCAATTATACTTAACTCTGTTTGGTTCAATCTAGATAATGCAACAAAAATTTATTTATTTGAAAATTTTAATGAATAACCTAATTTAATATTTTACTATAATATTCTCAGTTACAAAATCAATTATACTTAACTCTACGTTTTTTTACTTTTTCTTTTTCACATTTTTCTTTATTTATATATATATTTTTTATTTTTTATTTTATTTTGTTTGTTTTTTTTATGTTTTATTTTTTCCATTTTTTTTAAAGTTTTTTTACTTTTTTTTATTTTTTATTTTTACGTTTTTTTATTTTTTAACGTTTTTTGTTTTTTTTTATTTTTTATTTTTTACGTTTTGTTGTTTTTTTTAATTTTTTATGTTTTTTTAATTTTTTTTCTTTTTTATTTTTTATGTTTTTAACGTTTTTTTTAATTATTTTCTTACTTTTTAATTATTTTTAAATTTTTTACGTTTTTTATTTTTTAAAATTTTTTATTTTTATTTTTCTATTTTTATATTTTTTATTTTTTCCTATTTTTTAAGTTTTTTTTACAATTTTTATTATTTTTTATGGGTTTTTATTTTTTTTTAAAAAAAATAAATTTTATTTTTAAAATTTTCTTTTTTTTTAATACTTTTCTTTTTTGTCACATTTTTCTCTTATCTAAAAGGTTTTTCGATTTCTGGTTGCATGTCCCTTTTGCTGACGTGTCAGACATGAAACATTACTCGGAAATCATCAATTATCTAAATTAAACAAGATTTTTATTAATAAACTTAAATGAATAATCAAGGATATCCAAGATAATCCCTAATCAAACGCACCTCTATTATTGGGTGAGATTCCGCCTTTGGAATTTATCCAATGGACGAATTTGTTGGTCGGTACAAGTATTCAGTTAAAATTGTATTAAACTGAATTAACTAAATCGGACTGAATTAATCCGATGGGCGAATCTGTCCGTGGATGTAAGTATTTTATTAAAATTGAATTACTTAAATTGAATTGATTTAATTTTTTTAATAAATTAAATCGAATTGATTTTTTATAAAAATTAAATTAATCAAATTGAATTTAAAAAAATCGAAACAAATAGATTTTTTTTCTAAAAATTTAGTTTACCTGAATAATTCAGTTCGATTTAAACTTTAGGGTCACAAAATTCCATTCGATTCAAAATTTTGATTTATTCAATTTAATTGCATAAAATAATTTTAAAATCGAATTTGAAGTGAATTAACTGATTTTTTTAAATAAATAAATAAACAAACTTTTAAATCAATCAAATTAAAATTTTAAATTCAGATAATCAGTTTGTCACAGTGTAATATGTAAATCGCTAGGTTGTGATATCTGATTTGACTTTCTTAACTTGCTGACCAAGATTAGACTGTTTTTTTATGGATGCTCATATTCCCATCCAATTATCTAGTTAGCCTCGACCATTCAAATTGGGTTATAGGATTTTGATGACCTTGAGTATATAATACAAGTTTATTACTATAACAACTTATATATTCATGATATATATTTGAAATGCGTGTTCAATTAGCTTAACTATCCAATATTGATTGAATCAATAGAAGATCAGTCATAACTTAAAACACCATTTTCATTTCATCAGATATATAGTTATATACAAAAATAAATACACAAATCACATAAAAAATAAATAGCGTTCATTATCCACGTTAAATATTCAAAACTAAACTCGTCTCAAAGAGGGAACGATCAAGAGTCGAAATGATATAAATCAATTTCAGCATCACAAAAAACCACTTGCAAAATTACTCTGCCAAGGGATTATCCATCTCTAGAAGGATCGTACTAATCTACTAAAAATCTAAAACATAATAAAAAACCTTCCGAAAGGGTCGCCGTGATCTTACTCCTCTGGTCGTGAGTTAGAGAATTGGGAAACAAAATCTCAAGGGTATGTTTGGTTCAAGTTATCATGTATAATCTTGGTTATGTGATTACCTGGTAATCACATAACTAAGGTTATGAGGAATAAAATATAACTAAATATTATTTGATTCAATTTAGGTAATGCAACCAAAACTTATTTATTTGAATGTTTTAATGAATAACCTAATTTAATATTTTACTATATTACTTTTAGTTACAAAACCAACTATACGTAATAATAATAATAATAATAATAATAATAATAATAATATTATTATTATTATTATTATTTAAACTTTATGTTTTTTTACTTTTTTTCTCACGTTTTTCTTAATTTTTATATTTTTTTATTTTGTTTGTTTTTTTATGTTTTTTATTTATTTTTTGTTTTTTTAGTTTATTTATTTTTTAATTTTTTAAGTTTTTTTATTTTTTATTATTATTTTTTTATTTTTTATTTTAATTATTTTTACGTTTTTTATATCTTTTTATGTTTTTTTTACATTTTTTAAAGTTTTTTTTTCTCATTTTTTTAAAAAATATGATTTTTCTATTTTTTTAAAGCCTTTTACAATTTTTAATTTTTTAAAAAAAATTATGTTTTTTTTTTAATTTTTTCCTTTATGTTTTTTTTGCCACATTTTTCTCTAATCCGAGGATATTTTGGGCAAAAAAAATTCGTTAACCCCGGAATCAAGAAAAACCTCAGTTTTCCGAGATTTTCCGATTTTTGGTTGCATGTCCCTTTTGTTGACGTGTCGAGCATGAAACATTACTCGGGAATCATCGATTATCTAAACCAAACAGGATTTTTGTTGATAACCTTCGATGAATAATCAAGGTTATCATGAATAACCCTTAACCAAACGCATCCCAAAAGTTACGTATAAATCTCCTTTCTTTGTGCTCAAATTCAGTGACATCCCTTCTTCGCCTTCAAACTTCCACACCTCTCTAGGTTTCGTGATACCCTGAGAAAACAAACCAGCAAATTGATAAAAGTACTTGAAAAAGGGCAGGAAGATTTGATGCCGACTGATTTGATCACCTTGGTGCCTATTTCGATGTGTAGCTCAGCTCATCGGGATGCTTAATAGTTTTTTCTCAAAACCTACAAGCGCTTGAAGCTGAGACAGGAAGACAACGTATTTACTAACTTATTACTGAACTTGAGCGACAGGGCCGGTCAACTCTTGCAGCATTAAAGCTTAAGCCTTGAGTAGGAAAAATCAAAACAAGTGTAGCGGAAACTAATAACCAGTGAAATGGTGACGGTTGCATGTAAGTCATTCCCTTCCCGTTGGAACTGATGGTAAGGTGCTGATCGAATCCTGAATTGCTCATTGCAGTATAGGTTCAGAGAATAACCTAATGTGCATGTTCTAAGGGCAAATGCAATGAAATACCTTCATATCTCCAGCTTCTCATCTACGGGCCGGGGAGCGGGGGTGTATTTGAGCACCCCCTTGCTCCCGAAAAATTCCATAATTTTGCTGCAGTCCGAGGGGCAACGAGAAAGAAGGAAAACTCCAGCTCCCTTCTTTAAGCACTATCTTCCTTTTTTGTCTTGATCTACCATTGTCTCCATCAATGTATGGTTCACCATCCTCGTAGAAAAGCACCTCCTAAGATCAGTTCAAGAAAATTTATAACGACGTATCAAGTATACAGATAATTAGGCAAGCCCAACTTCGGCCACTCCAAGTGTATTGATACAACTTTAAAAATATTTTTTTAAAAAAAAAAATAGTCAGGATTTCAATTTAGGAATTCAAAATGGATCTAAATTAGACCAACGCCTAAAGTCCAAACTTGGACTCGTTCTCACTGGAACTCTCTCCTCTAGTGACTTATCTTTACTTACCAACTTATAGTATATTGACTAGTTTCTCGACCTACCAGGTCTTCTCACTAGTTGTCAGGTTCATAGACCCAACTGAACTTCGGCCAACTGTCAAGCTCCGCCGACCCAGTTGGACTTCCCGCTAGATATCAGATCTGCCCTTTGACCTATATGGGCTTCGCACCAACTATTGGGTCCTCAGACCTAGTTGGGTTTCATCCTGGTATTAGATCCTCTAGACCCATCAATCCCTGCATGCTCTGTAAATCTATTAGTGTAAGATGCAACAAATAAATAGTAAGTGTTATTGGATAAATAATCTTATTAGATTTTTTAAAAATTAAAAAAAATCGGGATTTAAATGGAATCCGTATGATACATTTTAAGAGGATGGATATATTGGGCTAGGAGAAAACCTATTTGGATTATCCATTTAAATTGGTAATTGATTGATGAAATTAATATAAGGTTAAAATCAATTAACCTAACGTTATAAGTACTAAAACCTAAGTCCTATCTCCTCTCCCTATCCTCATTTGTCGTCTCCTCTCCTCTCCCTCTCGCATCTCTACTCGAAATCATCGGTCGACGCCAGTGCCACGCGGCCGGCGACACCACAACCGTTGTCGTCACAAGGGGGCGATGGTGCCAACCCTCCCATCGCGATGCCCTATCTCACCTTCTCTTCTCCCGATCCACCGCTTACCTCTCCTCATTTACGCCAATCCCACTCTCCCTCCTCCCCTCTTCATAGTCGGTGCACACCACCATCAACTCCTCACGAGGATCAAACACAACCATAACAAGAGCGAAGGACAACCCCTCTCCCGATCTCCTCGCGCCAAGCAACACCAACGCCGCGCCCTTGCTCTTGATCCATTGTTGGCCTATCGCTAGGTGTTGTCGGGTGATGGAAAGGGGAAATGACGTGAGGAAGGCTAGAGCCACCCTTCCTCTGGCTTAGGACCGAATCAAAGTCGTAGCTAGTGCCACTCGAGGGCTTGTCAGCAACGGATCCCTAGCATTTTGTCCATCATTGCACCATCTTCCTTTGCTATAGTTGAATCGCAATCACTGGCGCCAGATTTCAGCTGTAGCTGGCATTTCAGGTGGCCATCAATAGCCATTGCACTCCCTCATCCTACTGGGGGGGGGGGGGGGGGGGTCTTAGAGGTAACTAGTTAACCCTAGTATAAGATTTAGGTATTAGATATTTGCATGATGCTTATTTGGGGCATCTGTTTGAGGATAGCAACTTTCCTTGGTTTCTGCCACAATTGTCGACAGTGGAGTTTCATTGAGCATGGGTCAACAGCTGTGCGATTGGACTTATGTGAGTATTGTGTTGATTTGTGTATGAATGTAAATCCAAATTGAGTATGGAATGCTTAAATAATAGCTAACCAATTTAATTGTGAGGTGATTAGGGATAATTGAGGATTAAACCTAATCTAATGAAGAAAAATAGGATTAGAGAGATCTAAATATCTATTTGGAGTGTAGGCGTGGATCATGATACGATTAGGGCTACCCTAATGGTTTAGGGAATCTGATTTAGCTATTTGATTCATTTAAAGATAGCTAATTGTATACGTTGATAAGACTTTAATTGAAACGGGCAGCACAACGTAGGAGTCATTTGTCACGAACTACATATAGAGGTGGGTACTTCTTACCTTGATTCTTTAGTACTTTGATTTTAGTGCATGAGCTAGATGTTTGGATAAATGTTGTATTTACCTTGACTCCAGTCATATTATTCCTAAGCTTGATACTTACCTGCTTGATCTTTGAGATAATTGGATTCATGTCTATACAGTCTCTCATTGTCATCCATGATATTTAACATATACTAGATACCATGTTAACTTGCTTTGATTGATGCTTATTCATATACCTTATTGAGCATGTTGGTTTTATTCTAGCATAGATGATTGCTATTTATATATGTGTTGATTTTTGCATCTTGCTCATCATGTCATTGCATGCATGCCAACGACAAATTCTCCCTTGTGGTCGAGAGAGCCGTTGACCAGAGCTGCACACTCGGCCACTCATGGGTAGTGGTAGCTGGAGTACGTGCCCCTTGTCCTGTCGTGCCCCCACTCGACTGCTCATGGGTAGTGGTAGCTGGAGTTGCGAGCAACATGGACCCTATTGCTACGTAGCTAGTCAGTTATTATGCAAACTATCCACTCGGTCACTCGAGAGTAGTGGCAGCTGGAGTGTTGTATAGTTATCACTGTCCTGGTCTCTTGACTATACAGGGGTCGTGGTGCAGAGGAGTGGGCGGGAGTGTCCATCCGTGCATACGCTTATGTTCCTATGTTTGCTTATGTTGTTGTTTTTGTTGTATCCATATGACTTGATATACTTCCATATGTTGAGTTATATATCTGTTGCATGTGTTAGACATTGGCTTACTTATTGATAGTATGTATATATATACTTCACATGTTACCCTTGTAGTTATAAGCAGCACTATTGCAGATCCTCACTATTCCTGACTTGTTATTACTAGCTTAGTATATGGGTTCAGTTATAGACATCTATTATGATATTTCTGTAGTTTATGATGTTTTTCCTTATGAGATTGTATACCTTTGGGTCTTAAATTATATATTACGTTCATGCATTATCTGTTTATTACCTGCTGAGTCATTAGCACTCACCACCCCTTGAATTGGTTTTTCTTTCGCTGGAGAACAGGTAGATGATACAAGAACATTTGGAGGATCCTAACTATCGGTCCCACGTCATATCCGAGAATGGTTTTCTGATTTTGTTTCCTGCTTTATTTGTAGTTTGAGTTTGTGAACTTGGTATTATAATAACTCGACGTGGACTTAGAGTTTAGCCTTGTGGTTTCTTGTGTTTGATTTGATGTTGTTGTGTCAAGCCAAACCAGCTCACAGTTAATTGTTTTATAGTTTTGTGTTCGTTATTTTGTAACTTCTGCTATGTTTTATTTCAGTTGTATGAGTTGTTTATCAACTGTGTGATTGTGTTTAATTCCAACCATGTGGACTGCTTATAAACTACGTGGTTATGCTTATATCTAGCCGTGTGAGCTGTTGATAGCTTGTGAGTAGTCTTGTGACATTATATACATATTTTATTTGTCACTACTACAAGAGAGATACTGTTTAATTTTTATTAGACAATCTTACCCTCGGAACATAATAATTAAATTATAAAATTACTTAATTTAATTTACTTGTAATTTATTAAAATTTAAATTAGACTCTTAGTGTAAATTGTACCTACATCAACTGCATCACGTTAACTGCATGTATATTACGGTGGAATGATAATAATTCAACTTGGAGAGGAAGGGGAGGGAGCGAATATACAAAAATTTTGTGATTCCTCGTATAATCACAAATGTTAAATTTAAGGTCCCCTCGGATGGATCTAGTGACTAGCACATAAGGTTTGCCACTATGAGGTCTGATGTTCGAATCTCGGTAAAGTCGAGATAAATGTCTTCCTTATGTGCTAGTCACTATTCCAAAAGCTAATAGTCGTCCGTGATTTACTTTCTCTATATTGACCCTGGGACGGATTGACGGGGACGCTGGGACGAACGTATTCACCTTTTACCACTACAAAGATTAAATTTAAATGTTTATATGCGAGGATCATCATTTTTTTTTTCATTCTTTTACCTCCCCTCCAACAATCTAACACTGAGACGAATGGTGGATTCTGATAATATCACGATTCAATACTCAGTTGGAGTATCTATAATGGAACTATTAATTAATAGAGCAATTAGGGGGTGTAGGGCCTAGGGAGAGGGAGGTGAGAACTTTTAGTCCATAATAAATAGATTAGGAGATAGATCATTTATAATTACGATTATATTATAACTACGATCGGTTATAATTAATTATGATTCCTTTCTAGATTCGTCCTTCCTCCCAATCTTATAGTTTGGGTCGAGCCACTTGATGGTCGTCCTCATTTGATGCGAGACTATCTGGCCACTTACTCACAATTGGTAGCTTTCAAATGATCTTTGATCATTCATCTCGATCTAAATTATAATATAAACATGGACGATAAATTTTAAAAAAAATCCTAATTAATTATGATTAAATCATCATCATAATTTAACTATAATTACAAATAGCTCATCCCGTTATGACCAAAGGATCTATCCTGAGAAGAGGTTGTGCAACTCTACAAGTCAGTAGGTGATTCATAAAAGTCAGGTGGTAATAAATTATAGTTTTCCATAATTAGCCGAGCGGCTATTTTTATAGTTTTTATATGATAGTATATCCCAATTTCTACCATGGATTTTGAATAAAATTTACTGAAGTTTTAATTTCAGTAAACTATTCTGGACTGCATGAACGAATTCAAATTCTTATGGAACAACAAAATATTGTCAACTTGCTCATTAAAAAGTCCATATCTAGATGAACTGCACAAAACAGTCTCTATTTTTGTTATCATATATGGTATTGATCTATTATTAAAAAATAAAAAATAGTACGTTAAGATATTTCACATCTTGAGATTATATTTGTTTTCTAATACCGGATCTTTTTTTAGTCCGGTATCTCCGATTGTTAGTTTTTTTTTAAAGGGGTGTTTGATTGATGAGTTTGAGAATAAATGAATGGAATGATAGTAAAAGATAGTGTTTTGATTATAGATTTAGGAATGACATTTTAGGAATGATTACTAGATTTATGAGAATCAACCAAACTCATATAATTTAATGGATTTCATTTTCATTTTTATTCCCATTCCACCCCATCCTACAATTAAACTCATACTCATAATCATTTCCATTATTTAATCAAATACCCCCTTATTATTCTAGAATATGTGTTTATTTAATATTTTTTTTGTGAGGGAATATAATTAAATATGATAAAATGCAAAGCATATAAAGATGAGGAAAATTAATAAATTAGCGGCGGTGAAGCTGGTGAAACGGTTGAATTGGAGTCCTCAATAGTCCTAAATAAATAAAATAATTGTAATTTGATATTTTAAGAAAGTCTCATATTTTTATATCTCTGTCAAATTGGATAAAAGTAAAATTTCAAGATCAAATTGAAATTATTTAAAGTTTCTAGATATTTTAAATGGCAAATTACTGAATCTGGTAGCTAAAATTATTGAGGGGACGTTTGGTTTAGAGGAATAGGAGTAGGGAATGGGAATGAGAATTATTGATTGTCATTGTTAATGTTTGGATTATAGGAATATGAATACAAATAAGGGAATGAATCCTTGAAATTGGGTAATGACTCATTCCTATGTACCTCTCATTCAATGAGTCATTACCTTATTTTCATCAATCAAAATATTTCCTTATTCCAAAAATACCCTTGACCTAAAACTAAAATTTTCTCTCTTAATATCAAATATCAAAATATATTTTTTTTTTTTCTTTCATATCACTTCTCTCTCCTTGTTCTCTCTCATCATATTTTCTCTCTCATCATTTTATCACACACTTTCTCTCTCCTTAATCTCTCCTATCACACTCTCTTTCCTCTTTTTTTCTCATTACACTTTCTCTTTCATCATACTTTCTCTCTCCTCAATCTCTTCCATTACACTCTCTTCCTTCTTTTTTTTTCATCATACTTTCTCTCTCCTTAATCTCTCCCATCACACTTTTTTTTTCTTCTTTTTTTCTCATCACACTTTCGCTCTCATCACACTTTCTCTCTCCTCAATCTCTCTTGTCACACTCCCTCCTTTTTTTTCCTCAACACACTTTCTCTCTCCTCAATCTCTCTCATTACACTTATTCTTTTTTTTCTCATCATACTTTCTCTCTTACCATACTTTCTCTCTCCTCATTCTCTCTCATCACACACTCTCTCCTCTTTTTTTCTCATTACATTTTCTCTCTCTTCATCCTCTCCCATCATACTTTCTCTCGTATTATATTTTCTCTCTCATCTTCTCTCATCATGCTCTCTCCTATCACACTCTCTTTTCTCATTTTCTCTCATCACACTTTCTCTCTCTTCATTCTTTCTCATCACACTTTCTCTTTCATCGTACTTTCTCTCTCATCATTCTCTTTCATCATATTTTTCTCTCACATTCTTCTTTCTTTCACATCTAATTTTTTCTCTTATTTTCCTTTAAGGGTAAAAAAGAAAATTTTGATTTATTCCGATAGAAAATATGCAAGTAACCAAACATTACTTTTAAGAGTGATATCCATGCTCATACCCATTTCCATTCCACAATACAATTATTCTCATTCCGATTCCTATTCCTATGAAAGAACCAAACGCCCCCTGAATGTCTAAATGTTTTCTTTTGTCCCTCCGCATTTACTCGTGCTTATCTCAATCGAGTGCGTCGATTCAGATAGTATTTATCAGCATAGTAATATTTCGAATCAATTGTTATATTATAATAATAAATTAAAAATATTATTTGGGTTTAAATAATTATTATAAAAATATATTTGAGAGCGTGAATATAATCAGGAGTATTAAACGAATACATAAGAGATGGTTCCATATCATTTTAAGTTTTTTAAGTCCATCAATCAATTTTAATTTGATTTCGATTAAAATCAATTGATGGATCTATAAAACTTAAAATGATATAAAACTAAATACTATATATGCTAGTTCTCATAATTATATTTATATCCTCAAATATTATTTTTGATATACTATATTGTGAGTAGTAATTTTTTGAATATAAATTTATCATTTTTTAAATAAATTTATGTTTAAAAAATTATTATTCTCAATATGACGTAGGTAAATAATGTCTTAGAGCATGTATATAATTATAAGAATTAGATAAATACATACTACCTTATTCTATATCATTCCGAACTTTTTATATTATATAAGTTATTTTGACTAAAATTGAATTAAAATTAGTTAATGAATATATAGGTTCTGAATAATATGAAACTATACTTAGTACTCTCAAATATTATTTTTATACTCAATCACATTGAGACAAATAATCTTTTAACATGAATCAAAATTTTTAATTCATTGCTTACCAGTATAATAATATCTCGAATTGATTATTAACTGTAGCAATTGATTGGGAGGGGGAAAATTAAATTGGATATAATTTTAAAATATACCTGATTTTGATAGTAAAGAACTTCGCCTAATTTGTCGTTTAAAAAGATATGTAACTTATTAGGCTTGAAAATATCCTTCAAACCAAACCCAACCCAACCCGGTTCACGCCTACCGTATAAAAGCCTTTGTTCTTAATCCCTAATCGCCAAAACGACACAAAAAAATGCGAACTTTGGACGAGAAGGAGACGGCGGCCGTCTTCGAGAAGCTTTTCAAGTTCACCGGTCCAAACCTCAAGCTCATCGTCGAGCGCCCTGCCGTCGAGGGTCCTGCGGGCGACGATCCTGGCCGCTACTGCTTCCGCCTCCACAAAAACCGCGTCTTCTACGCCTCCGAATCGCTCGTCCGCCGTGCAGTCAGCGTCTCCCGCGAGCGCCTCGTATCCCTCGGCACCTGCATCGGCAAGTTCACCAAGACCGGCTCCTTCCGCCTCACCGTCCAATCCCTTGACCTCCTAGCCTCCCACGCCCGCCGCAAGGTCTGGCTTAAGCCCACCTCCGAGATGTCTTTCCTCTACGGGAACCCCGTCCTTAAGTCCGGTCTTGCCCGCATCACCGAGGGCGTAAACCCCGGCGACGGCGTTGTTGTTTTCTCCATGTCCGACCTGCCCCTTGGCTTCGGCGTCGCGGCTCGTTCCACCCAGGATTGCCGCAAGGCTCATGCCGATGCTATTATAGTCAACCGCCAGGCAGACGCCGGGGAGTACCTCCGGAATGAGGATGACCTCTGATCAACGATAAAGGTGACTTATTTTCCTTTCCAACATCTTCCTTTGGATTGACTACATGATTTCTATGTGAATTAATTCTTCATTTCATATCCTATTGGTTATTATCATTCAATGTTTTTTTTGTTGATTGGCTAAGATTTTGGAAATATCCTAGCTTAATTGAATGCTTTACAATAACTTGCTCATCTATAGTTCTATACTATCCTTGGTCTAATTTGGCACTTAGAATAGACAAATCCTATTACCCTGCAAACCGACCTTTTAGATGAAGCGACAATTTCAAAGTTAAAATCAATAAGTCTCAACTATAGGATGTACCTGAATAATTTGTGCTTTATTCCTGTTCTTAGAAGAGAGAATTTTCAACTCCTAGGCATACAATGCCCCTTTAGTTGGTTTTTAATATGCAAAAGGTTGTTTTTGAGGCAAGCTCTCTGTGTTGAAGACATAAGAATCTCTGTCTTCTGGTCGGAGGTAATGCCTTTAATTATCCCTATATGTTTGAAATGTGGACTTCAGTTCTCAGTTCTATGGCATATTAACCACTTCAACTTCACTTAAAATGATTCCTGTTGGTTGACTACTTGTCTTTCAACATGTTCATACAAATCTTAATTGATTTTAATTTATTATAACCTCTCTCACACCCATATAAGTTACAAGTAATAGCTTTGCTCTCCTAGTAACTCTAGTAATCAGCTAGAAGTATCTTCATACCTTCTCTCTGAATTTCTCTTCATGTATACAGTAGGGCATTTGTGGTGGGTAATCGAAAGAACAAGCGCCTATTCTGACTGTTGTATTCTCTTTTCAATCCATCTTTTTCTGAGGAAATTTTTTTTGGGTGTTTTTCTTCTTAAGAGAACTATTTTATGTTATTGAATACTAGGACTGATGTCCTAATATCCTAAGAAGCTATGTGCTTTTGAGAAAATAAAAACGGGAGATTGTTAACGAGAATGATTATTCACACTATGATACCATATTTTTTGTAAGCTTTTCTGATAGACCCACCTAAAAGTAACAAAATGTTTCTAGTTTCTACTAATATACACACTATAATATTTATTCTTTGGAAGTTTGTTTTTTCTTCTAATTTTCACCACACAATTTGTTGACGCAATTTATTTAGTATGCAATCTTTTGTGAAATTGGAGGCTCTTTGGTTTTCTTTTGGCTATTGAACATGTGAAATATCTGCATATAGTTATACTAGTGGTTGGCATCTGGAACTGCTGCACAATTGATTGTCTCCATTGAATGGTTATAACTTATACAGTTCATTGCTAGCACTCATACATAATTGAGCAGTACGATTGCCAGATAACTTATCTGGTTAAGAACAAATGGGTATAATCTCTCTAAATCCACACCATATCGAACAGCCGCATCTCTGTTCTCCATATTCTGTTTCTTTTTTTTTTTTTAGAATTTTGCTCAACTCTTGTTCCTTTATCTTGAAACTAAGTTGTCAGCTTGGATCTTGAGAATGCATTGTAGTTGTTTAAAGTATTCTTTTCGAGGTAACATCTGATTTGTTGTCCTGTGCTCTACTCTTGTTTTTTTTGTTTGCTATCTTTGGCAATCTTTTTCGCATAGACCGTAAAGGTAACAATGTAACACAATGGTACTTGATTTGAACTCTTGCAGGTAGTTAAGCGGTATGCCGATGAACTATATTCTGTCTCTTGTGCCGACCAACTTAGTTTACTTAGCTATGGTCAACAAATTAAGAACTTTTTTTCCTTCAAACTTTTACAAATTGTTCTTGTATTTTTCCAGTGAACTTTGATTGCCAAACAGTTAGCCATTGTATTAATAGGTTGAGGTATTAAGTTTTGTTAATGCTCATTATGTTCATGTTTTGCCAGCTTAATTGCATTTGCTCACGATTTAATTTTCTAAATTATTATTGCATCGGAAGTGGATAAATTGGATTAATATAAAAGCCTTTTTTTCTCTTTTAAAAAAAGATATAAAGAAAACGTTCGTACACGAACAAAACTAAACTGCCAAACACTTTTGAGTTCCAAATCATGGGATATATAGCTTTAATAGAATCCATTTACCTTTAATTTATATATATATATATATATAGAGAGAGAGAGAGAGAGAGAGAGAGAGAGAGAGAGGTGCTTATTATTCTTTTAGGGTATGTTTTTTTAAAAGAGTTAAAATAACACTATTTTTTTTGTAAATAATTTTATTTCTTGTAATAATTATAGTTTTTATATTAAAATAATCACTATTTAAATTTACTTAAAATTGTTTTAATTTTATCCAAATTTAGTAGTTATACATTGGGTAAAACTTAGGAAAACATTCTGTTTTCTAAACCATTCTACTTTGTAGTCTCACTCTTATTTGGCTATGTATAATGATTGAATTGTCCTTTAATCTTGCTTAATTCTATTATTTTCCATCTAATTTTTAAACATGAATATATTACAGTAGGTTATAATTTTATAATTGCTACAAACATGAATTCCTACAACATTAAATAGATTAAGTATATATTATAAAAGGTATAAAATCATAATTACTACAATACATTCAATCAGCCTAAGATTTAGGCGACTTAAGGTTTAGGCGAGAGATAATAATATTAAAGGATAGTTAGATAATTCTAAACGATTGAAAAATACTATGGACATTATTTTCATAAAAAATTAAAGTGAGATGATTTGAAAAAACATTCCTCTTTTTTTATGTTTACTTTATAAGAACAGATTGCGGGGATGTTTAGGATAAGTATTAGTAAATATGATTATACTCATATCAAGCGTCTTTCATAATTTATCCGATAAATTATAGAATTAATTTATAATTGACATAGAAGTTTAAATTTTTTTTTTTTTTATAAGAACATGTGTCTGGCGAGAATTGTTGTATAGCTATTGCATACCTATTACGTGGTATTAGCTATATACTCTCATAACTTTTAAAATGATTTGAATAAAATTAAATTGATTTTAATTAAAGCAACTATTTTAATTGTTATAAAAAAAATCATTGTCCGTCCTTTAGTGGAAATGATAATTGAAAGCTTCTTTTTATTTATTTATTTATTTATTTTTAAAGATAAAAAACTTTACTTTTATGAATGGCCCTTGGTGTAATATTTTCAAATTTGAGTGGCGAAGACTGAATAGTTAGAGCCCTCGACCCTCGTGTATCAGCGAGCAAATTCTTCAATTATTAATCAAGGAAGGGCTTCTTTGTCACTTCTCCAATTAAAGTTGTACCATTTTGCTCTCCTTTGCCTTTTGGCCCCAACCCATCACGATTTCATCGCCTTCGCCTGGTCCCAGCGGAGTCATGGAGGCGCCGGCGCCGGAACGTGGGCGGCGGAGGAGCACGCGGTGGATTCCCATCGCCACTACGCCGGCTGTTGCTGGGGGAAAGCCCATCGGCGGGCGAGACGCCGGTCGTGACCTCCGGCTCCTGCGCTACGACGAGCTGCCGGATTTTCTCAAGGACAACGAGTTCATCCTCGACCACTACCGGTCGGAGTGGCCGATCCGGGACGCTCTCCTCAGCGCCTTCGCCTGGCACAACGAGACGCTCAACGTTTGGACGTACCCCCTCGATTCATAGCTTTGATCCACTCCGGTTATGGATCGGATGATTCGTTTTTCTTCTCGCTCTTCTACAGGCATTTGGGAGGGTTCTTCCTTTTCTTGCTACTGGCGTTGGCGGAGTTGGTGGTGATGGTCGACAAGGTCACTCATGCGGTCCTTCCGGAGCTCTCAGGGTTGGCATTTCCTTGTCTCCTTCATATTTCTGGTACCTTTTCCCCCCTAAAGATCTCTCTTTCATTGCAGTTTGATGATTAGATTCTTCGGCTCCTCCAAGAACAATGTACCAGAAAACATCTTTTCGGTAGGTAATATACAATAATATCAGTGAAATTGTTACTTGTGCGTGTAATTTCATATGCTTCATGCTTGCTATCTTGCTCCATCATTCACAACTGTTCTATAGTGCTTCAATTACCTCACAGAAAAGGGGGAAAAGAAACAATTTGCCATCAGTTTTCCATGATCTAATTCTAGTACGTTTAGTTGTAGCTGTAAACTAACTCCACATTATTGTTCCTTTGCTCAGATAGGATTAAACATATTGAAATGCTTAAGCAAGAAAGTTTTTCTGTTGTCTTCTTCAGCGGGGTTTGTACTTATACCATGTGGTTGAAAAATCTAAGAAGAATATCTCGGTGGCTTACAATTCTAAATGACCTTAACCCTATCTAGTTACATTGTGTAAAAGCTAAATTTAGTTTTCTATCTCGGTCCTCAATGTTAAATCTCTAGCCTCGAAGTCAATAGTAATATGAATCTGGATTCTTTTACGATTTTCATTAATTCATGCTAAACTGAAATCCAACACCCTGATTGTATTAGTATAGTCTAAAGTCTTAGTAGGCTTCATCTTGTTGCAATACTAAAATGATTACTGTCTTCTTCTCAGAATTCTTCAGCATTACAATTGTCATGGTCGAGAACTAGCTTCCCCAGTGAGCGTTCGATACCAAGATGGCCAATGCTCGTATTCTTGGTTGGATGTATGGGCTGCCTCATCATCAGTGCCATCTCCCATCTCCTTGCGTGCCATTCTCGTCACTTCAGTCTCTTCTTTTGGAGGCTTGATTACGCCGGCATCTCCCTCATGATCGTCTCTTCCTTTGTTCCACCTATCTACTATATCTTTCTCTGCCAACCAATAGCCCAGCTTACTTACCTTTCAACCATTTCCACTGTAGGCCTTCTTGCAATTTTCACTCTCCTATATCCTGCCTTCTCTACCCCACACTTTCGCCCCTTTCGAGCCACCCTTTTCCTTGCCATGGGCTTCTTCGGAGTTGTGCCGGCTGTCCATGCTATATGGTTGAACTGGGAGCATCACGAAGCCCATATGGTGTTGGGGCTAGAGGTGTTCATGGGCGTAGCTTATGCTGTCGGTGCGTTGGTGTATGCGAGCAGAATTCCTGAGAAGTGGCGTCCAGGAGAATTTGATCTTGTTGGACATAGCCATCAGATATTCCATGTCCTTGTGCTCCTTGGAGCACTCATACACTATGTTGCCACCATTGTGCTTCTCAAGTGGCTGGAGAGATCGATGACATTTTGCGGTGCGTCTTGAAGATATCATCTCATGAACTTACTATTCATCGAGAGTTTATGAAAGAACTCAGCAAGATCCAATCTCAAGATCTATCTGCGGCTCTGTTTTTAGGATATCACAATTTCACTTCTATTGTATGTTGTTGCAGCTCTAGGTGATGCGATATAAATAGTATATCTTGAGGCAGCAACAAAATTCCTTGTAGTCTAAACTTTCGAAATGCTCTACAGAGTCTTTTGTCTGCTATGTTTGATTCTCTAATGATCATGAATAGTGGTTCAGTTACATTGCAGACTAATATAGAGTATGCTTAGTGTACAATGAGCATAGAAGGAGAACACATGATGCTGTACTCGACTGAAGTTCAAGATAATAGTACTATCAAAATTCAGCGAATATGTTAGGCGATACTTGGAATGGAGCAAGCACTCCCCGCATTATTTTGCATAGCACGGTGCTAAAAGGATACATACTCCAGTTAATATTTTGGCAATACTTCGATAATACACATGACCAATATACATATTCGCACTGGTTTATTAGTTACAGCAGCTGAAAGTACACGACCAGACGGCCAAAGGGAGAGAAATGCTGAGGACATGCTTCGTCGAATTAGATGTATCGATTAACAGCAAGCATCCATGCTCCACTCAACCAGATTTGAATAGCAGTACCGCCTTTGAGTCAACATAAAAATAAAGGAAATGATTGGTCTCGTGAGTTACATAAGATCCTGCAATGCAAATGCCACATTAGAAAGAACACTCGAGTTCATGATTTCAAGGAGATAATTAGTTTAGGGGCCAGGAAACAAACTTTGACAAGTAAATAATCTTATAACAAAAAAAACATCTTATATATATATATATCTTTAGACCAGCTATTGCAGTCCATTCAAGGTAGCTGAATTGGCCTTTATTTAGTGATTTGGCATTTAACATGTTGGTAGCATGATACCCCTGAGTTGCGCATTTTGAGCAGGGAAACCTTATCAACATTGATAAAAGCAGCATAAACATAATGTTTGTGAACAAAATTGATACTATTGTAGCAAATAATATAAATTTTGTTCACAAAATTTATGTTTATGTTGCTTTTATCCTAGACTTGATAAGAGCTGGGTTATATTTGTTCGATATAAACAAAATATGCACTTGAACATTAGTAAACTCAACTCAATTACATTCACAAAGAAAGTTCACGAAGAGCTCATGAACAAAGAAATTCACAAACTTACTTTAGGTTCGATTACGTTTTGACTTCTGTGATCTTTAATTCAAATCTATAAACAATATATACTATTTGTATCTCCTATTTTTGTTATTCTATACATTTTGGACTTTCAACATATCTAAGGGCAACCATGTTGCTAATTCAGCTAGGCAAAAGTATAAGCTCTGCTTGTGCTATAGATAAGCTTGAACAAGGTCATAAAAAAATAAACAAGCTCGAACAATATCACCCTTGGCTTGGCTCGTTTACAACTTTAGATACCATCACTCATATGTCTAAATAAACACAACAAATTCTATGATCTACAGTAAACACCATTTCCAGCTGTCAAACCTCGAAATTGGCTATCAACCCTAGATCTTGCTCAGTGCCTTAATACTTATTTGGAACCATCATTTACATCTATTGTCCCTCTAAAAACTAAAAATTAAGCCATGCCTCTCGATCTCGTGCTGTTAAAATCATTTAGTCCAACTATTTGATATTGGTTCACTATATGGATATTGTTCCTCCATCCAACTCTATGCCAAGTTATGTTAATCAGAGTTCTCTTGAGTTTGCTCTTTATATTTTTGGACTTTAACAGATTCAATCTTACCACAAATCAATTGATTGTCTTCAATATGTCCAATTTAGCATCACAATAATAACTCCAAATTGTTTAGTCAATACAGTCTAACTGAACACCCACTGTAACCTAATCAGTAACTTCGAGCTGTCAGAACATAGCAACAGGCCATGATTGAGTAGAATCAGAAACAAAATTCAACAAAAACCCACTTATGAGCATGAACAATGAGTTTGTTTCGTTTCCTGTCTACATGAGGAAGGAGAAAAAAAGAGTACATAGTTGAGCTATTTAGTCCGGAAACCTAGCAATCTACGGATGTATAAACCAAATCCCCAAACGAAATCACTGTTGGACCACAAAAACAGGATAACTCCTCGAGAACTTCAATTTTGTTGTTTTTTTTAATCAAGCATGAAATCGATTGTTGAAATCGAATCGGAGAAGTGCAGAGATGAAAACAAAAAAGTGGGTTACCGAAGTTGCGACCCACAATGCAGTGCCAAGTCTGTCCGTACTTGCTATCGAACTCCTTCTTGATATACTCCGCAATGTCCTTCTCCAGCCTGTGCTTCTCGAACGCCTGATTTCACACACCACCACAAAACCGACGACGAGATCAGCGCCGGAGGCGAAGTCCGGCCCGAATCAAGGAAATAGAACCGAAGTTACAGATGTTGCAGGGAGAGGAGGGGGCGTACGGCGCGGGCGCAGTCGATCGCGTCGTTGCGCATCTTCTCGCTCATGTCGATGCTCTTCAAGACGATCTTGGGCGAAGCCTGCGTTTCCGCAGCGGCCGACGCCGGCGGAGGCGGCGATTTCGCTCCGCCGCCGGACTTGCCTCCTTCATCCGCCATGTTTGTGCAAATGGAGACAGGAGGAGACGGGAAAAGGGCTGAGGAATTGCGGTCTCGCAGCCACGTGATGGCCAGATGTGCCGGTACGTGATAACAAGAATTAGGAGGGTGAATTAGTAAATTTGTCTTTTTTTTTTTTTTTTTTGTATGATTTTGAATTTAACATACGATTAAATCAAATAATCATGATTAATCAAAATTTTCTTATCGGCCATCCAAATAAATTTGATACTCACAAATTGGACAAATATCCTATGCATAGGCTTAAGGCATCTCCAATACCAGATTTATAAAATCTAAAAAATTGAATAAATTTTTTTTAACAATGGTAGAAGTGAAGTTTGAGATTTATAGTTTAAAAATAGTAGTGAAAGTACAAACCTATTCTTTTGCCTTGAATTTGATGTAATATGTATGAAGTCATACAACTCATACTATGAATTGACTCATAAAAAAATTTATTTAAAATATTTTAATGAACTTTCATATTATTGATGTGACATATTAGGATAAATTAAAGCTCTAATTAAAGATACCCTTATATTTTAATGTTGGAACTTGGCATCTAGGTTTAACTTAACGATAGCAATTAATGATTATAATCAATTACTTACATTTTAAATCTATTCTTAATGGTAAAAAAAAACATTATTTTCTATATAAAAAAAAGTTTGCTTAAGGACGACTTGGACAATTGATAAAGATGAAAATTGAGTTTCAAGTGGATTTAGCTGGAAGAACCTGGTCCCCACCTTCTCTTCAAGTTCATTTTAGCAAGCCATTTAGATGAATTCACAAGTTAAACTTTAGGGGCTAAATAAATATCGAATGTATTATATGAGATTTAAATGAATAAATATTTATTGTAATAACTTAAAATCCTACTCATGTGCTTATAACTTTTCCTCTGCAAAACATTAAAATTTAATGAAATGGTAGGGGATCCCCTCTATCACAAATTATGTATATCTCATTTAAATTAAAAATTATTTGAATTAATTAAATAAATTTTAAATTGAAAACCTAACCACCTAACGCTGCCCCTCATCGCTCCCCAATCTCCCCTCACCTACATGAATGCATTGCCCATCCTCCTCTCACCTACGCGAATGCATTGTCGCCGTCGTTGCTAGCCACCGGCCGATGCAAGCCATCCGTAAATTGTCGACGATGCCTCCTCACGCGTCCCTCCGCTGTCGCTGCCGGTCGCCGTTGTCGCCGTTGTCGCCGAGGTCATTGGTCGTTACTGCTCCCTTCCCTGTGATGTCGTCGTAGCTACCAGTTGTCGCCTGAAGCAAGTCTTTCGCAAGCCACCTGCGTTGCCTCGCACACTCTGGCCCGCCCCCTCTACTATTGTTGCCCACCCACCGCCGACTACAATGTTGTCCGTGAAATTCTAAATTGTATGTAAAATCGTTTCTAATGTATAATCATATCGATTTCATCTATTCTGACCGAATCTCAATAATCATTGATCATGTCCGGAATCTAAGTCAAATAAAGACCGGGTGAGCTGTTGCCAGCGTTGACGGAGGGACGATTGGGACACCTTTTTTTAATGCGCTTCCGAAATTGGACTCCCACGTGGTACTGACAGGTGATGATGCTTGATGATCCTGTCCGGAATTTGAGTCAGATGAAGGTCGGGTGAGCTGTTGCTAGCGTTAATGGAGGGGTGACTGGGACACCTTTTTCGAATGCGCTTCCGAAAATGGACTCCCACGTGATATTGACGGACGATGTGCTTGAGCCGGTGGTACCCGGGCTCTGCGCACACTCAGACAGGCACACGGGCGTTAGAGGCTAGAAACCAGGGAAAAAGTCCTCGGAGCAGACCCTCCGACGCTCAAGTCAGGTACTTTTTTCCCAGAAGAGCAGTGTACGAAGGAAGCAGAAAGAAAGTAGAAGACAAGTGGGAATGTGCGAGAGAGCGTACCTGCGAAAGAGAGAGGACCTCCCCTTTTATATGACAATACGTACCTTTTGGAGCTTGACTAATATCAGAGAATGTCGGGTGTCAAGACTTGTCGAGTGCTGGAGGACACATGGCATCCTCCTATTGGCTGAAGGAATGTTTCATTTGCAGGTGATTGCGGACCGTTGGAATATTCCCTGACACGCAGCAGTTATTCTTCTGACAGGCGGTTAGGATTCCCTTACCCTGTTATCCTGTAGTGCCTCCTGTCTTGATCGGGTATGAATAGAGCAGCTCAGGATGATCAGTCAGGTATACCATCTGGCCAAAACTGTGGAGGTCGGGAGATGTGGAGAGATTATCTAAGAGCCGACCAGGAGTTAACTGCCCAGGAGTTGACTGCCCAGGAGTTAGCTCGCTAAGTGCACCTGGCTCTAGTACAATCATGTCGTGAAAGCCCGACAAATCAGATCCCGGCCAAGTATTCCCTGGACTACCTACCCTGGTGTCCCGGACCTAGGGTTTCGATCTGTGAGAACCCGACCGAGAATCAGGTAGTTGATGTCGTCACCGGGTCTTACTTCCTCTTTCCATACCTATTGACTGCCACGTCCCCTTGACTTCTGACTGCCACGCCCCCTTGACTCCAGACTGTCACGCCACCTTGACTTCTGACTGTCATGCCCCCTTGACTTCTGACTGTCATGCCCCTTTGACTTCTGACTGCCACGTCCCCTTGACTTCTGACTGCCACGCCCCCTTGACTCCAGACTGCCACGCCACCTTGACTTCTGACTATCACGTCCCCTTGACTTCTGACTGTCATGCCCCCTTGACTTCTGACTGTCACGCCCCCTTGACTCCAGACTGCCAAACCTTATCGGACCCCACCATCACGCACCGTATCACTTGAGCTGATAGTACCTAGGCTCTGCGCACACTCAGACAAGCACACGGGCATTAGAGGCTAGAAACTAGGAAAAAAGTTCCCGAAGCAGGTCCTCCGACGCTCAAGTCAAGTACTTTTTCCCCAAAAGAACAGTGTACGAAGCAAAAAAGAAAGTAGAAGATAAGTGTCATTGTGCGAGAGAGCGTACCTGCGAAAGGGAGAGGACCTCCCCTTTTATATGACAGTGCGTACCTTTAGGAGCCTGACTGATGATGTCAGAGAATGTCGAGTTTCAAGACTTGTCGGGTGCTGGAGGACACATGACATCCTCCTATAGGCTGAAGGAAGGTTCCATTTGTAGGTGGTTGTGGACCGTTGGAATATTTCCTAATATGCAGCAGTTATTCTTCTGACAGGCGGTTACAATTCCCTAACCTTGTTGTCCTGTAGAGTATGTTGTCCTGACCGAGTATGAATAGAGTAGCTCGGGATAATCAGTCGGATATACCATCTGGCCAAAACTGTGGGGGTCGAGAGCTATGGAGAGATCATTCAAGAGCCGACCGAGAATTGATTGCCCAAGAATTAGCTCACTGAGTGCACCTGGCTTCGGTATAATCATGTCGCAAAAGCCCGACCAATCAGATCCCGACCAATTATTCCCCTGACTACCTACCCCGGTGTCCCTGACTTGAGGTTTCGATCTGTGAGAACTCGACCGGGAATCAGGTAGCTGACGTCGTCACTGGGTCTTACTTCCTCTTTCCATACCTGTTGACTGTCACGTCCCCTTGACTTCTGACTGCCACGTCCCCTTTGTTAGGACCAAAAGTAGCTAGAGGGGGGGGGGGGGGTGAATAGCTCGTCGCGTGCTCGTTGCTCGGCGATGCTTGTTTCTTCTAAGATGTGCAGCGGAAAATACAAAGAAACAAATCACACAACGCTAACAAGGTTGGTTTACTTGGTATCCACCTCACAAGAGGTGACTAGTCCAAGGATCCACACCACGCACGCACCCTCCACTATGAAAACACTCCTTTTCGGTAACTACCGAGGGCGGAGAAGCCCTACAAGACTCTCAGTACAAGAAGAAAGGAAAGGGAAACAAAATACAAGTGCAAAGCTTACAATGAGTACAGAAAACCCTAACCCTAGCTTCTCTTCTTGCCTTTGATCCGCCTCTTGACTTGGAAAGCTTCCAAGATCCTTCAAGAACTGGCGATCTGATCTTTGAGAGCGCTGTGGAGGAGTTGGCGAAAGATCTGGAGTGAATCGGTGAAGAGATACTGCAGCCATCGCACGCCTGCAGCTTAAATCGACGCCAACGGTCGGAACCCGATCGATTCAAATGTTCCCAATCGATCGGGGAGGCTTTGGATCGATCCACGGATCGATCGGCGCCTTGTTCAGGAAAAACACCGGATCGATCCACGGATCGATCCGGCGCTTATCGCGAAGCGGCCGCATCCCAATCGATCCACGATCGATTGGGACATCTGAATCGATCCACGGATCGATCCGAGCTTCTGATTTCGAAAGCACGATCGATCAGCGGATCGATCCAGCCTCTGAATCGATCATCGACTTGGGTTTTGCCCAAACCAAGTTCCAAGACTCCAAACCAACATCCGGTCATCCTTGACTGTTGGTACATCATGCCTAGCATCTGGTCACTCCCTTGACCTGCCAGGACTTCCCACCAAGTGTCCGGTCAATTCCTTTGACCCACTTGGACTTTTCTCGTCATGCCAAGTATCTGGTCACTCCCTTGACCTACTTGGACTTTCCTATTCAGATGTCTGGTCAATCCCTTTGACCTATCTGTATTTTCTCGTGCCAAGTATCCAGTCAATCCTTTGACCTACTTGGACTTCCCAACACCAGATGTCCGATCATCCTTGATCCATCTGGATTTTCCCTTGCCTGGCTTCACTCACCAGGACTTTCACCTAGCTTCACTCACTAGGGTTTTCCATCTGCCTAGCTTCATTCACTAGGTCTTTCACCTGGCTTCACTTACCAGGAGTTTCACCTAGCTTCACTCACTAGGGTTTTCCATCTGCCTAGCTTCACTCACTAGGTCTTTCACCTGGCTTCACTCACCAGGATTTTCCTTCTGCCTAACATCCCAGTTAGGACTTCCCAGTCAAGTATTCGGTCAACCTTGACCTACTTGACTCTTCTTCAATTAACATCTTATTGTCAAACATCTAAACTCAAACCAAGACTCAGCTTGGTCAACCAGGTCAACCTTGACCTGAGGGATGTTGCACCAACAATCTCCCCCTTTTTGATGTTTGACAATACCACAATAACACTTACAATACCACATATAAGTTAGGCTAATCCCATAGTCTCATTCTTCATGCCACTAGGTAATGAAAGCATAAGTTAAGCTCTTCATTCTCCCCCTAAGAGGGCAAACTCCCTCTTAGATAATGAAAGCCTAACTGACTCCCTTTCACTAGTATTTTCATTCTCCCCCTATTGGCACACATCAAACTCCCCTGTAGGGCACACTCAACCCATCTTTAGGCACACATCAACCCATGCCTCAATTTCGGGTATACTTCAACAAATCCATTGGTAAAAGACTCTCCCCCCGAAGAGTTGCTCATCGTTGTTCACAACATCACTCGTTGTGATCAACATGCTAAAGAAGGTCCCATACCCTTCATTCATCCTTAACTTCTCCCTCATTGTAGACAAATACTCAACCCTGAGCATTTTCTAACCACGTGAGTTCCCACTTGAACTAATGAGGATATCCACTCCCCATTTCAAGTTCAAAAGCTCATACATGAGCATTTTCCTTAAAAGAAGGTTAACCACCTTCCAAGGTTCATGAAAAGATAATTTTTCATGTCTTTAAAGAGTCCCTCCCCCTAAAGACATGGTGGTAACTTCTGTCATTGCACCAACAATGACTTGGAATCCCTAAACCTTTAGGAACCCCAAATTTAGAAGTTTTGAGGTTCAAATATTCAAAATTTGAAACAAACCTCAACCTAAACTTCAACTTAGCCTTCCTTAACCAATCCATCCTTGTTTTCCACACGAAAACACCCGTTTTATATATACAAATGTATTTTTAGGGGTTTGGAATGGTTACCTAGACTCAATTAGGTTTAGAGTGCTGAAATCAGACCTTCCCAGCCAAAATCAGCATCCTGGATCGATTGGAGTTGGGTTCCAATCGATTCAACCTATTTGAATCGATCCACTGATCGATTCAGACTACCTGGATCGATCGGCTGATCGATCCAACGAGCTTCTGCGCGCGGGAGAATTGCCTTCTGAATCGATCCACGGATTGATTCGGGCACTCCAATCGATCCATGGATCGATCGGAGCTCTGATAGTTGCTGAAATTCCATTTCAGTCAACTTCAGAAACCCCTAGAGAATTCTACAAAAATCCAGAAATCATGAAATTTCGTGTAGACATTATTTAGGGCATACTTAATCATGGAAAAATAGTTTTCTATGAAAATACATCATATTTTCAAAGATTGACACAAACTTGAAAACTTGCAAAAACTTTAGTGTTTTCTTCAAGTTTGTGTCTAACTATTCAATGGTGATTACTATCAAACGACAGCCTTCACCAAGGTTTTCCAAAAACATTTAAAAACATTTTCAAAACCAATATCCCATCATGTTCCTTGGGCATAATGCACATGACTTGTACATTAGCTTTCCCAATGATGGGAAAACACATAACTATGTGTTTTGATGAACCTAAAACTCAAAAGAATGCACTAAATCAACATCTTGAGTTTTGTTCATCTTCCTAACATCTCACTTATATCTAATGTACACTAAAACACGTATAAGTCACCTTATAGTCCTTGTGAGATGTGAGATTTTGGTTTTGCCCAAATCTAGGGATCATGCATATCTATCTAGGCATTCTAGAGATATTAGACATCCACCTAGGATGTCACTTGTCAATAATTGTTGTTAAATGCCATTTGTCCTTAATTACAAGGAAATAAACTAATGCATGATAATGTTATGGCATACATCAAAATAAAATAACTTTCAAAAGAAAGATTCCTATAACTACATGATGTATGAATGTCATGACATGGTATTTTTGGATTTTGCATAATAAAACATGAATGCAAAAATAGACATGATGTCATGACATATGATGGGCAAACAATCATGGCAAGATTTAGCATAAATAAAGTATTCCTAGATTAACTATCTAAGTATCCTTAAAATCTTAGCTAAACTTACAACTTAAACCTAGATTGCCCTAAAGTGCTTCAAGAAACTGCCAAAGCCTAAATTGGCATTTCTAATTCCCTTGATTAATGTATGCCAATTGAAAGTAAGCATATCCTCAAATGTTGGCATATTTCATTTTTCCACAAGAGTAGCACTTTTAAATTAAGGCCCGGATTGCCTTAAATTTCCTAAGAACATACCAAAATCCCAACTTGGTAGTTCTTATGAATTTCCCAATATGTGCCATTTAAGATTAAAATCAATTTTTCCACCATTAGGCACATTTTACTCTTTCAAGGAGTAAATAATAATTCCATTTCATTTTCAAAGGTTAACAAAAACCTTGAAAATGCTCCTTGAGTGTCAATTTCCTCAAAGTTGGGTTAACTACCCTTCTAATCGGAGTTGACACTCTCTAACCCATCTATGGGGTAGAGAAGATGCTCCTAGGAACCCAACACCTATTGGTGCTCCTTGGATGCTCTAGGTATTCACTAGGGATAACTTCCCTAGATACCTTCCTAGTGACCTTGTTTGGCTTCTTGGAGGCCTTGGTCACACTTTCTAGGTCAACTCTAGGGATAGCCTCCCTTGTGACCTTGTTTGTGACTTTCTTAGACTTCTTAGAAGCCTTAGTCACATTTATTGCAAAAATACTCTTAGGGATGACTTCCCTAGTATTTTTGGCTTGACCACTAGACCTAGGGTTTGTTCCATAACTATATGGAACTCTATGGTAAGAGGGCACATCCTTCTTAGCCTTTGGTTTGTATCCCAAACCTCTATGGCCATTGGATGGCTTTTGTACCCCTAAACCTAGGTTATGCTCATTTTACCCTAATAGGATATTTTCCATCCTTTTTAGGGTCTTTTCCATTTTATCAAGTCTTGACCTCAAGACTTGATTTTCCATCACTAAGTCCTTAGTTTTTGGTTTTCCATTAAGTCTATGAGCATTTTTGTTTCTAGGCTTGTAGCTACAATCCTTAGAGTTCTTGCCTATACTTTTACCTACATTCCTAGCCTTAGGTGTAGTAGTTTTGGCATGTAGGGCCACATGCTTTTCCTTAAAGCCCTCATGCTTCCTATTCTTATGGTAAATCGCATTAAAATGATAAAAATTAGAACTATCATGCTTTTTACCATAATGTAAAGGGGTAGGCTCAATAAAAGATACCTTCTTCTTTACCTTGGAGGCTCCCCCTTGACTAGTGCCTCCTTGAGCCTTGACCACCTTCTTCCCCTTGGGGCATTGACTTCGGTAATGCCCCTTTTGATTGCAAGAGAAGCATATAATATGCTCCTTGCTCTTCTTTGTTCCGGGAGTGGTCTCCTTTGACTTAACCTTGCCCTTTTGTGCCACTTGGCCCTTCTTCTTGGCCAATTTAGGGCATTTACTTTTGTAATGCCCATGTTCCCTACATTCAAAGCATATGATATGATTTTTATTATTAATTGAAATTTTTATACCTTCTTGTGTAGGGATGGCACTTGCTCCTCCATTTGATATTTCTTGAATTTCGGAGGTGGCACCATCTTCTTCTTCTTCTTCACTTGGCCCGGATGTAGAAGCTTCTCCTTCTTCTTGATCTGGCGTCACCAAGGATTGCTCCCCCTCAATCCTAGAGGTGGAGGCTTCATCATCTTGAACATGAAACAAGGAGTATGCTTCCTCCTCGTTCCCTTCGTTGCATTCCCTTGAGGATGAAGCTTCTTGGATTTCCTCTTCTTCGGAGGTTGAGCATCTCTCAACCTCGGAGTCCTCCTCTTGGTCTTGCTCCAAAGAGTCACCCTCTCTGGATTCTTCATAATCTTGTACAGTGGAGGGGATCTCTTCATGAAGCTTGGCCAATTTGCTCCATAGCTCTTTTGCATCTTCAAACTCTCCAATTTTGCAAAGGATGGTGCTTGGCAATAAATTGACCAAAAGCTTGGTCACTTTGTCATTTGCCTCGCACCTTTGGACTTGCTCCGGGCTCCATTTGCTTTTCTTTAGAACTTTGCCCTTTGAATTTCTTGGAGCCTTGAAGCCTTCCATTAGAGCAAACCATTGCTCTATCTCCATCATAAGAAAATTTTCGATTCTTGATTTCCAAGAATCGAAACTCGTAGAAGTGTATGGTGGAGCCACCCTTGTGTCAAATCCAAGCCCATCTTGGAATTGCATCTTGAAGTTGAGCTTGATAAAGTCTTGAACTTGAAAAATTTGCTCCAACTTCTTCACCCTCTAGCTTTTCTTATTTATGCTTGACCCTTCCGGCGATGATTCCGGTGAAGAGCGGCCTCGCTCTAATACCACTTGTTAGGACCAAAAGTAGCTAGAGGGGGGGTGAATAGCTCGTCGCGTGCTCGTTGCTCGGCGTTGCTTGTTTCTTCTAAGATGTGCAGCGGAAAATACAAAGAAACAAATCACACAACGCTAACAAGGTTGGTTTACTTGGTATCCACCTCACAAGAGGTGACTAGTCCAAGGATCCACACCACGCACGCACCCTCCACTATGAAAACACTCCTTTTCGGTAACTACCGAGGGCGGAGAAGCCCTACAAGACTCTCAGTACAAGAAGAAAGGAAAGGGAAACAAAATACAAGTGCAAAGCTTACAATGAGTACAGAAAACCCTAACCCTAGCTTCTCTTCTTGTCTTTGATCCGCCTCTTGACTTGGAAAGCTTCCAAGATCCTTCAAGAACTGGCGATCTGATCTTTGAGAGCGCTGTGGAGGAGTTGGCGAGAGATCTGGAGTGAATCGGTGAAGAGATACTGCAACCATCGCACGCCTGCAGCTTAAATCGACGCCAACGGTCGGAACCCGATCGATTCAAATGTTCCCAATCGATCGGGGAGGCTTTGGATCGATCCATGGATCGATCCAGAGCGCCTCTGTGCTCTAGGAAAAACGCCTGGATCGATCCACGGATCGATCCAGCGCTTATCGCGCGAAGCAGCCGCGTCCCAATCGATCGCGCGACAGTCGCGACCAATCGATCCACTGATCGATTGGGACATCTGGATCGATCCACGGATCGATCCGAGGCTTGATCGATCCAGCACTTGGTTTTTGCCCAAAACCAAGTTCCAAGACTCCCAAACCAACATCCGGTCATCCTTGACCTGTTGGTACATCATGCCTAGCATCTGGTCACTCCCTTGACCTGCCAGGACTTCCCACCAAGTGTCCGGTCAATTCCTTTGACCCACTTGGACTTTTCTCGTCATGCCAAGTATCTGGTCACTCCCTTGACCTACTTGGACTTTTCTATTCAGATGTCTGGTCAATCCCTTTGACCTATCTGTATTTCCTCGTGCCAAGTATCCAGTCAATCCTTTGACCTACTTGGACTTCCCAACACCAGATGTCCGATCATCCTTGATCCATCTGGATTTTCCCTTGCCTGGCTTCACTCACCAGGACTTTCACCTAGCTTCACTCACTAGGGTTTTCCATCTGCCTAGCTTCACTCACTAGGTCTTTCACCTGGCTTCACTTACCAGGACTTTCACCTAGCTTCACTCACTAGGGTTTTCCATCTGCCTAGCTTCACTCACTAGGTCTTTCACCTGGCTTCACTCACCAGGATTTTCCTTCTGCCTAACATCCCAGTTAGGACTTCCCAGTCAAGTATTCGGTCAACCTTGACCTACTTGACTCTTCTTCAATTAACATCTTATTGTCAAACATCTAAACTCAAACCAAGACTCAGCTTGGTCAACCAGGTCAACCTTGACCTGAGGGATGTTGCACCAACACCCTTGACTCTGGACTGCCATGTCCCCTTGACTTCTGACTACCACGCCCCCTTGACTTTGGACTGCCACGCCTTACCAGATCCCACCATTACGCATCGTATCACAAGCCTCCCCCCAAGTCTAGTCGAAGGAGACTCAAGTCCGACTGACTAGACTCAAGTTTCAGTTTACTTGTTCTACCATTCCGTTCTTAAATGCTGCATCTTTTCACAGTTCCTCGAATATGCAACTTGATTAATTACCCCATCAATCTTGAGAGAAGAGCCCCATAAATGCCTTAAAGCCGCCTCTTCCCACCTCCCTCTTTAAAACGGCTGAGCCCCCCCCCCATATCATTGTAGTTTTCTTGCTGATTTCTTCTGACCATGGAATCCACCTCTAATTCTGATGAGGTATTATCTTTATGCCAACAACTAGCCCATATGACTCAGCTACTTGCCTACAATGATACAACTTTAGTCGAGATGACGCAAAATAGAGATCTTCAGTTTTCTCTCCGCCAAGATATTAAGGAACTCTAGTTAGCTGCCAAGTCTCGGACCCGAGTTGAAGTAGCGTTGAAGCAGAAAGCTTATGCGGATCTGGAGAGCCAGGCTCAATTCCTGATCTACCTAAAAGAGAAACATGCTGCCTCCATAGCCCTTCTTCAATAGAGAACCGGCTCAAAGATGAAATTATTGCTCAACAGCGTCGCATTGTTTAATTCACCAAGGCTGAGCTGGTTCAGGCGCGATCTAATTTGGGGCAAGCAGATCATGTAGAATACCTTTGCTCAAGGTGCCGACCGGCTACTGACGTTGGCGCGTACTTCTAATTACTTAGATATCCCAGTTGTGAAATGAGATTTTGAGAGGTGTTCCATGCACTTCATTAAATAAATGCAAATCTGGTTGGGCTTCAGTCTCTATTTCTTTTCCTTTTTTCCTAGCATTTCTTTGTTGGCTGATAGCTCGCCCATCACTTAAGAGTGCAAAAGGCTGACTCGCGAGTTATGAAGCGCGGTAGTGTGATGTGAGGGCGAGAGTTCGAAGACTTACCCGAGGGATCATTGGTCGTGAAAGCAAGCTCACTTTAAAACTCGCGCCGGAGCAAGAGTCTGGAGGCGTGAGAGCATGCTCACTTATAACTCGTGATGGGGCGAGAGTCTAGAGATATGAGAGCATGCTCACTTATAACTTATACTAGGGCGAGAGTCTGGAATCCCCACCGAGAGGTTGTTGGTCGTGAGAGAAAGCTCACTTATAACTCGCACTAGGGCGAGAGTTTAGAAGCGTGAGAGCAAGCTCACTTATAACTCGCGTTAGGGTGAGAGTCTGGAGGCGTGAGAGCAAGCTCACTTATAACTCACACTGGGGCGAGAGTCTAGAATCTCGACCGAGAAGTCGTTGGTCATGAGAGCAAGCTTACTTATAACTCGCACTGGGGCGAGAGTCTGGAATCCCGACCGAGAGGTCATTGGTCATGAGAGCAAGCTTACTTATAACTCGCACTATAACTCACACTGGGGCGAGAGTCTAGAGGTGTGAGAGCAAGCTCACTTATAACTCGCGCTAGAGCGAGAGTCTGGAGGCGTGAGAGCAACCTCACTTATAACTCGCATTGGGGCGAGAGTCTAGAATCCCGATCGAGAGGTCGTTGGTCATGAGAGAAAGCTCACTTATAACTCACACTGGGGCGAGAGTCTGGAGACGTGAGAGCATGCTCACTTATAACTCGCACTGGAGCGAGAGTTTGGAATCCTGATCGAGAAGTCGTTGAGAAGTGATCAGGGGGCCTGCCTAGGACTTGATCTAGAGTTCTGATCAGGAATGGATCGGGAGGTCTATCTAGGACTTGATCTGGAAACCTGATCAGGAATGGATCAGGAGGTCTATCCGGGACTCGATCTGGGGATTTGATCAGGAATGGATCGGGAGGTTTGTCTAGGACTCGATCTGGGAATCTGATCAGGAATGGGTCGGGAGGTCTGTCTAGGACTTGAATCTGAAGACCTGACCAGACGTGGATCTAGAGGTTTGACGACAATGACTTGATCGGGAGACCTGACCAGACGTGGATCTGGAGGTCTATCCAGGCAGTGATTCAGACGAGCAACCTCTGTGACTTGCAGGGATCACGCTCGAGAACTTAGCTTAATACTCCTGTAATCACAAGATGCAATTCATAAGGCATTAGTCAAATTCAAACCATACTCTGATTTCGAGGAGGCGTAAAGGAGCCGAATTTGCAGCGACACTTCCCGCCGCCTTCTTCTTCGTTTCCCGACGCAACCGCATGGATTTTTCAGTCTCTGAGTCATGACCTTCACAAGGTAAGGCATTCCTGTTCACATATCCCTCTCCATGATTTTCCTATCACTTCCATCATAAATACCCTTTCCTCGGAAGATGACATGTGTCCCACTAACTTACCTCGCCATAATGTATGGCACACACTTTTTGCACGTGACCCCAAATAGTTTTCGCTTCTCGATCTGATGGCTGACGTGTGATATGACATTTCAGTTGTCCAACTCGCTTTTCGATGCTTCCTAGGGGTTTTGGTTCAAAACCCCTAAAGGTTGTCCGTCGTTGTTCCTTATCGCTTCAACTCCCTTCAGGTTTCCTTCTTCTCCTTACTTTCGCTTGCTTGCCTCCCGCTTTGTGCATTTCCTTTGTCCTGAGCAAGTATTCTTTCTTCTTCCCTCCCTACTCCTTTCGATCTTGCAATGGCTGGTGAGAGGAAGGTGCCCTGGTATGCATATTTCCACTCCGATATGGATAATAGAGATCTTAGGGTAATTCGGTTGAGTCTGAAACTTTCTGAGGCCTACAAGCTTCGCCCTCCAAGGTCGGATGACCATCCTTCCTATCCTCCCTCCAATTTTGTAACCTTTTTTAAGGACTAGCTCCTTGACAGTCTCCGTTTTCCCATCCATCCGTTCTTCTATTCTTTGAGCAGGTACTTTGGTGTTTCATTGTCCCAATTTACCCCCAACACCTTCCGCGCCATGTGTGGAATGGTGATCCTGTGTCGCCTATATCGAATAACTCTGACCCCGCAACTTTTTCACCATTTTTATACCCTCAAACGCTCGGAGCCGGGTGTTTTCATGGTGCAGTCTAGGGTCGGGTACAAATATTTTGACGGGATGTCTTCTTCCAACAAAGATTGGAAGTCTAGATTTTTCTATGTTCAATTGCCCGAGCCAGCATCCTGGCCAGCTGAGTGACGCTATAATCTTCCCACCCCCTTTGAGTTACGCGACCACCAATATCAACCCCCTGCCATTCAGCATCCGGAAAGCTGGAGGGTGTGCAACTGCAACTCCCTTTTCTATTGCGAGAGAGCATGTTATATACTTTTCAGCTCAGCCCCATTTAGATGCCTTTGGGCGCTCCTTTTGGTAAGATCCAATATCCCCACATCTAGGTCTTCACTAACTGAGGTATTCTCCTTTGATTTTGCAGAAGCCGCCATGTTTCCCGCCTTCGCCATTGACTCTTCTAAACTGCCCAGTAAAGTATGAAGAAACGGGGCGGGGAGATTTTGGGGCAACATGAGGTTCCTTATGCCTCGCAAACCAGCGCCTCGGCAGAGGCTTCCTTTCAGCTGTCCGGGGACACCGAGGCCCTTGGAACCGAAGAGACCCAAGTGACCATGGAGGAGAGAGCCCCCTCTCCTCCTCTAGAGAAGTGCATGCGCCTCTAGCAAACAAGGAAGCGAGTCATCCCATCAGTTCAGTCTTTGCCTTCGAGGCTTCCTCTTTCCTGCAAGGCCAAGGCGAAGACTCCTGCCCGGGTAACACCCTCTCCCATAACAGAGGTTACGGGTTCCCCCGTCCCAGTTTTTATCCCGGAGCAGACCGTTTCCCGATGGCTAGACTAGCCTGAAGATGTTGTGACCCATTCTCTTCCACCCTCTGCTCCTTCATTAGCACAGACCTCCTCTTCGCGCCCCAAGAAGCGTACCAAGCGCAAGTATGCCTTCACCTCGTCCCTTCAGCTGCCTTCCTTGTAAGTACAGGGTCCTATTCCATCGGTCAACGCTTCTCCTCACTGTGGCCAGGTGAAGTTTCATGGGGCCCTGACCGAGTCGTGGAAGGCCATTTCCAACCTGATCTTGGAAGGCCCCCATTTGGAGCTAGCTGATCTATTCTCCAATTGGCTAGTGTCGGTGAGTTTCCTGTCTCTTTCCTGATCCCTAGGTTAAGCCTAATCTTTCCCTACGCTTAATAGGCCTGCGCCATGGGTCTAAGTATATCACATTACGTGGTCGACCTCCAAAGAGAGAACAAGTCCCTGAGGGCTTGCCTCCATGAGTGGGAAACTACTGCTACCACCGACCCCACTTTTGACTTGCTCGCCTCTGATGACCCGATACAATCCCGCCTTTAAGCAGTCAGGGAGAAAACCCAGACTGCCCGGGACATGGCTCAGGTAGAATCAGAGAAAGTGCAAACCTTGCAGTCAGCCCTGAAGACCAGTGAGTCCAAACTCAAGTATAAAGGTTGAGGCACACCCAAATTCTGGCTGATTTAGAGAAGGAGACTGAGGTGGTGAGCCTCTCTTCGAAGTTGGAGGAACTGCAGGAAGCGCACGCTGCTCTGGCAAAAGATTTAGAGGCAAAGAAGGCAGATCTGATAGCTAGTACTGACCGGGAAGCTGCTCCTCAAAAGCAATGGGAGGTAGGCTCAACTACTCTGAAGTCCCTCCAAGCAGACCTGTCTAAGGCCAAGGAAGAAGCCGCCACCACACACCAAGAGCTGGCCTTGGTCCGAGTTAACGCGGATAAGGCCAAGGATGAGCTGATAGGTTACCAAGCCAGTGAGGTTGCTCGTCTAGAAGCTTATAAGGCCGCTTACCTAGTCGGTGGGGTATTTAGAGCAAAGATAGGTAGCCTCATCGATCGGATTGTCTGCCCTGCGACAGCTTCATGAGAAAAGCTACCTCCGGTTAGCTCCTTCTTTGAATTTCCTAGACAGAGGTCGCCTTATACGAGAGCTTCCCGACTTTTGATGATTAGTGTGTGTTTCCGATCTTTCACTTTTGATCTAAGCCTTGTCCCAGACCAGTGTGTTGACAGACTATTTTTGTAATGCCTAATTGTATAGTTAGTTAAGCGCTTTTTCCAATGATTTATACTATTTCCCACTAGATATATTCACATGATTTGCTAAGTGCTTATCCCCTCTGCAGTGGTTTTGCTGACTTAGCTTCTATGTAGGCGTCGAGCCTACAATCGGTCGAGTTTTTGTTGCTCGATCGGGCGTCCAACCCGACTAGTCTATTTAATGTCCCGATCGAATTCGACCATTGGGTGACCCGACCAATGACTTTGGCGGGCCGGTCTACTTTAGAACGCATGACCTAGTTCTGCGCAATCGAGCTACTCGCCTGGTCGCGAACGAAGGTACTGGAGAGTTCTGAGAGTATGTCACTGTAGCGTTGCCTATTCCCGAAGCCATAGCCACCTCTCATATTCCCTTTATGTCTTTCGCCTGCACATTCTCCCACACACCCCCTCGACATGATTTTCTAGAAGGATCCTACGACGATGGCTGCTCTTAGGTTTACTGCTGACATCATCTACTTTGCATATAAATCATCTGATGGGCGCTTAGGACGAGGCCCTCTATGCCCTCCTTGGCGGCTATAAATATCCCTTTCCCTCAGATTTACTAAACTTTTTGTCTCAAGAGTAAGCCTTCTCTTTTATTCCCAGTGCCTGTTGTGCTCTGCCCCTTGTGTTTTACGTTTGCATCATCCTATGGATTCTCCTACACCTAGCTACGCTCCAGGAGTTTCGACCTTTACGGGTATGGATCTGGACGATCTTCGCTTTACCTATGAAATCCCGAGGGTCATGCACATTATCATTCCCTCTGAGATCCACCGGGTTTCTTCACCTCCAGCGAGGCACACGACCTTCTTCAAGGAGCAAGTTGTTGCCGACCTCCGCTTCCCCATTCACCCTTTCTTTTCCCAAGTGAGTCGCTACTTCAGCATCCCTATTGACCAACTTACTCCTAACTCCATGAGGATCTTATCTAGATTCATCCTCCTCTATAAAGGATGTAATATACCCTGGACTCCCAGCCTATTCCACGAGTTCTTTATGTTAATGCGGTTAGTACTAACGGTCTAACTCAGGTTTTGATTAATGATAAATCGGGTTAAGTTAGGTTTGTCGTGATCTAACACTCTGACCGAGTGTGAAGACGAAGTCCAGACAGGTCGACGGGCTGACCGGATGTCTGGCACGAAGTCTAAGCGGGTCGACGGGCTGACCGGACGCTTGGCGAGAAGTCCAGACGAGTTGAAGGGCTGACCGGATGTCTGGCAGGTGAGTAAAGGTAAGTCACTGGAAGGGAGTGACTGTGAGGACGCGTTCCCGAGAAGGGAACATTAGGCGTCGATTCGGCTTAGATCCATTTCGGATATCTAAGTCGAGATCGTGACTAGATTCCGATCTCGGAAAGACGGAATCTAAGTCATACTCTTTTTTCTAAACTATAAACTGAACTAACACTCTGTTTTGCAGGTTATAAGTTATAAATTTGCCTCGGACTAACCTTATTTTGCAGGAAAGATGCTCCCTGGAAAAAGGTCGTCCGGGCGCCCGAGAGGCAAAATTTATCCAAACGCGTCGTCGCCACGTGGAGCTCACTGGTTGGACCTGCCACGTATCACCAGGGCGCCCGGAAGGGATCCAGGGCACCCCGAGCTTCATATAAGAGAAGGGGCAGAGGCAGAGCTTCAACAACAACTTAGAATCTACTCTCCTACGCTCCTGCAACGCTGCGAAGTTCCGACAACGCTGTTCTTTTAATTTCTTCTTCTGTCGGTATAGCTTTACTTTGTTTTTCATTAGCATTCCGGTATTAGTTTGTAATAGTTATCGAGTTGCTAGTGAATTGCCCATCGAAAGCATCCTCGTGTGCGGGCCTTGGAGTAGGAGTCGACACAGGCTCTGAATCAAGTAAAATTAGTTCTGTGTTAGCATTGATTCCCTTTTCCGCTGCGCATACCCTTACCGAAATTATTTAAAAAATTGTTTTAAAAATCATTTTAAAAATTCTTTCAAAAATTATTTTGAAAATTATTTCAAAAATTATTTTGAAAATTATTTTAAAAACTATTTTAAAAATCATTTTCAAAATTATTTTCAAAATTATTTTAAAAACTATTTTTAAAAATTCATTAAAATTCTTTAAAAACCATTTTAAAAATTCTTTAAAAAAAACTATTTAAAAAAAAAATTCTTTAAAAATTCTTTTAAAACTATTTTAAAAATACTTTTAACAATTATTTTAAAATCTTTTTAAAAACTATTTTAAAAATTCTTTTAAAAAACTATTTTAAAAATTCTTTAAAAAACTATTTTAAAAATTATTTTAAAAAACTATTTTAAAAATTCTTTTAAAAACCATTTTAAAAATCCTTTTAAAAACTATTTTAAAAAATTCTTTTTAAAATCCTTTTAAAAAATTCTTTTTAAAATCCTTTTAAAAACTATTTAAAAATCCTTTTAAAATCTATTGTAAAAATTATTTAAAAAAAAATCCTTTGTAATAACTATTTAAAAAATTCTTTAAAAATTCTTTTAAAAATTCTTTTAAAAAAATAATATTTTAAAAAATTCCAAAAAAAAATTATTTTAAATTCCTTAAAAAAAATTATTTTAAAAATTCTTTAAAAAATATTGTAAAAATTCTTTAAAAACTATTTTAAAAATTCTTTAAAAATTATTGTATGAATTCTTTAAATATATATATATATATATTTTTTTTAAAATTCTTTAAAAAAATATTTTAAAAATTCCTTAAAAAACTATTTTAAAAATTCTTTAAAAAAAATTTTAAAAATTCTTTAAAAAATTATTTAAAAAAAAACTGTTTTAAAAATTCTTTAAAAATTATTTTATGAATTCTTTAAATATATATATATATATATATATATATATATATATTAAAAATTCTTTAAAAAACTATTTTAAAAATGCTTTAAAAAATATTTTAAAAACTATATTAAAAATTCTTTAAAATTATTTTAAAAACTCTTTAAAAATTATTTTAAAATTTCTTTAAAAAAAATATTTTAAAAAGTCTTTAAAAAAACTATTTAAAAATTCTTTAAAAACTTTTTTAAAAATTCTTTAAAGACTATTTTAAAAATTATTTAAAAAAACTATTCTAAAAATTATTAAAAAATTATTATAAATTCTTTAAAAAGTATTTTAAAAACATTTAAAAATTCATTTTTTTTAAAAAAAATTATGTTAAATAAAAAAATCCTTTGAAAAAATTCTGTTAATCATTAAAAATCATTTTAAAGTCATTTTAAAATTATGACACTTAAGCTAATTAAAACTTTAAAACCTAAACTAAAAACTTTAAAATTACCGTTAAAACTTAATTTTAAATTAAATTAAAACTTAACATTAAAGTTAAACATAATTTAAATTTAAAACTTAAAATTTAAACTTGATTTAAAATTTAAAATTTAAAATTAAAATTAAAAAAAATTATATTAAAAATCCTAATTACTTAAAAAAGAGAAAAAAAATTTATTATTATTTTTAACTTAAATCTTTTAACTTAAAATTAAGTTTTTCTTAAAAATTAGTTTAAAAAGTCATTGTAATTCAAAAAATAAACTTAAAGTCAAAATAAAATAAAATTATATAATAATAAACTCTAAACCCTAAATTCTAATTACATCAAAATATTTGAACTAAATCTAAACCCTAATGACATTATTAAAATTTGATTAACTTAAGATCATAAATTTAATAATGGAAGTATGGACTTCAAAAAAAAATTAATTTAACTGTGATCTAAATTAGATGTGACCTTATATTAAACGGTTAATTAATACTTAACTTTAATTTAACTCAATAAATCTTAATTTCATTGTTAATAAAAATATAATTAAATCATAATTTATCATTATTAAGGATTGGTTCAAATTGAACCTTAACTATGTTTAATAACTTTAATAAATTGAACGTCGAATTAATGCTAACTTTAAACTAAGGAAGTAAATGAATAGTTAATGTTGGTGCAATATCCCTCAGGTCAAGGTTGACCTGGTTGACCAAGCTTGAGTCTTGGTTTGGGTTTCGATGTTTGACAATACAAGACTTTGATGATATTGACAAGTGTAGGTGCAGTTGTTCATTTGGGGAGATTGTTTGGTGCAATTCTCCTCTGATCAGGGTCTGATCAGTTTGGTTGTAGAAGAGTCAAGTAGGTCAAGGTTGACCGGATACTTGACTGGGAAAGTCCTAACTGGGATGTTAGGCAGAAGGAAATCATGGTGAGTGAAGCCAGGTGAAAGTCCTGGTGAGTGAAGCCAGGCAGAGGAAAATCCTGGTGAGTGAAGCCAGGTGAAAGTCCTGGTGAGTGAAGACAGGTGAAAATCCTAGTGAGTGAAGCTAGGTGAAAGACCTGGTGAGTGAAGCCAAGTGAAAGTCCTGGTGAGTGAAGCCAGGCAGAGGAAAATCCTGGTGAGTGAAGCAAGGTGAAAGTCCTGGTGAGTGAAGCCAGGCAGAGGAAAATCCTGGTGAGTGAAGCTAGGTGAAAATCCTAGTGAGTGAAGCTAGGTGAAAGACCTGGTGAGTGAAACCAGACAGAAGAGAAGTCCTAGTGAGTGAAGCTAGGCAGAAGGGAAGTCCTGGTGAGTGAAGCCAGGCACGGGAAAATCCAGATGGGTCAAGGTTGACCAGACATCTGGTGAAAGTCCAAGTAGGTCAAAGGGATTGACTGGATACTTGGCACGAGGAAGAAAAGTCCAAGTGGGTCAAAGGGATTGACTGGACACTTGGTGAGGGAGTCCTAGCAGGTTAAGGGTGGCCGGATGCTAGGCATGATGAACCAACAAGTCATGGATTGACCGGATGTTGGTTTGGGGGCTTGGGACTTGGTTTTGGGCAAAAACCAATGTCTGGATCGATCAGCCGATCGATTGGCTGATGCCCAATCGATCGGTCGATCGATTGGGAAGGTCCCCGTGACAAGCCTCGAATGGGCAAGTCGCAGAGCGCACAGAACGCCTCTGGATCGATGAGTGGATCAATCCAGAGACCCCAATCGATCAGTGGATCGATTGGGGTGGCGCGTTTTTACGTGATAAAGGCTGGATCGATTAGCCAATCGATCCAGGCTATTCCAGAGAGCACAGAGGCGCTCTGGATCGATCCGTTGATTGATCCAAAGCCTCCCCGATCGATTGGGAGCAATCCAATCGATTGGGATCCGACCGTTGGCGTCGTATTTAGCTGTAGGCGTTCGATTCCTTCGACAGAACTCGCACTGTTCATCTCCGATCCTCTCCAGCGAGCACAGCAGCTCTCCACACTTCCTCTTCACTCTACCGCCAGTTCTTGAAGGGTTCTTGGAGCAAGGGTTGTTAGTGATCCAAGATCAAGAGGCGGGCTACAACAAGAAGTTAGGGTTAGGGTTTTCACTGCATAACTTGTAAGATTTTGCTTGTATTTTGTTTCCCTTTCCTTCTTCTTGTATTGAGAGTGTTGTAGGGCTTCTCCGCCTTTGGTAGTTACCATAAAGGAGTGTTATTCATAGTGGAGGGTGTGTGTGTGCGTGGATCCTTGGATTAGTCACCTCTTGTGAGGTGGATACTAAGTAAAATCCATTTGTTAACGTTGTATACATTTGTTTCTTTGTATTTTTGCTGCACATCTTTGAAGAAACAAGCAACGCCGACTACGAGCACGCGACGAGCTATTCACCCCTCCTCCCTCTAGCTACATTTCGGTCCCAACAGTTAAAACTATAACTAACACTTTCATTAAATCAACTCAATCAATTAATACGAAATTTAAATTATTTCACTAAGTACTAAATTATTGAATCAAGTAAAAGTTAACCAATTAGCGATAACGATTAATTAATAAAATATTGTCTTACTTAACCTTAAACTAAAGCTTAAACGCCTGAATCTAAAATTAATTATTAATCGAACTCAAATAAATAATTATACCAAGGATACAGAGATATTTATGTGTTACTAAATCCCCTAGAACACTTAGGTAGAAAAATGTGTTAGGGCTTTAAAATTTAACACACTCAAAACTTAGCATTATATTAAGGGGATAATAAAATTAGGAAGATTAATAAATTAAGGAAGAGTAATAAATTAAAGGAGTATCAAATTCAGGGGGAGATTTATTTTTTAATCTCCTTAAGTATTATTTTTTTCCTTTAAAATCTCTTTAGAAAATTCCACCTCAATTTATCTTTAAAAAAAATTACTTTGAAAATCTTATATTAAATATTCTTAGCAAATGTTTTCAAAAGCTTTATTTTAAATATCAGGTTTAAGGGGAGGATCAAATCAACCTATTTTCATACTTAGTACCAAAATTATTTTCTTCGCTTTAAAAGTAATGACTCCTCTTAAAAAGTTTTTAAATCTGATCCTTGGAAATCTAATTTGATAAATCTATTTTTGAAAATTAACTTTTATAAAACTAAATTCTTCAATTAGATTTTATAAACTAAGATTTTGAATCTATTACAAACTTAGTTTTAATCAGTTTTGAAAAGTAAATATCTTTTAAAACTCAGCTTTGAAATCTTTGATTTTTTAGGTTTGAAAAGTATTTCAAAATTAAAACTTATGTTTGGAAATTTTCTTGATAAATCTAGTTTTGAAAACTTAGCCTTAAGTTTTTTATTTTCAAAACTTATGTTTGAAAAATACTTCAAAATTGAAATGTATTTTGAAAATTTAAAACTTGATCCTAAAATTTGAAACTTATACACTTATATTGAAAAATTAGCTTTTCAAATTTCTGATTAGAAAATTCTCTTTTGAATTTGTAAAGACATTTTTGAAAATTAAATTAATTTTGCAAAAATGATCTTTAAAAATTAGCTACTCTTTCAAAACTTAGCTATTTTCTAAATGCTAAAGTTAATATTTTAAATAAGTCTTGAAAAAATTTAAACTCCCCCAAGTTAACTTGACATCATTTCTTACATTTTAACTTTGACTGTATTCTGTATTTTTTAGTGTTTAACTTATGTCCTTGTTTGATGAATGCCAAAGGGGGAGGAATAGATGTTAAGTTAGAGAAACAAAATGTCATATTCAAAAACTAACTTAAACCTTATAAATCATGCTCTTTTTTCCTAGCATATTTTTCACTAACTTAACCAGGTTGTCATTCCATCAAAAAGGGGAGATTGTTGGTGCAGTTAGTACTAACGGTCTAACTCAGGTTTTGATGAATGACAAATCGGGTTAAATTAGGTTTGTCGTGATCTAACACTCTGACCGAGTGTGCAGACGAAGTCCAGATAGGTCGACAGGCTGACCGGATGTCTGGCACGAAGTCCAAGCGGGTCGACGGGCTGATCGGACGCTTGGCAAGAAGTCCAGCTAGGTCGACGGGCTGACTGGATAGCTGGCGAGAAGTCCAAGCGGGTCGACGGGCTGACCGGACGCTTGGCGAGAAGTCCAGACGGGTCGAAGGGCTGACCGGACGTCTGGCAGGTGAGTAAAGGTAAGTCACTGGAAGGGAGTGACTGTGAGGACGCATTCCTGGCAAGGGAACATTAGGCGTCGATCTGACTTAGACCCATTTCGGATATTTAAGTCGAGATCGTGACTAGATTCCGGTCTCGGAAAGACGGAATCTAAGTCATACTCTTTTTGCTAAACTATAAACTGAACTAACACTCTGTTTTGCAGGTTATAAGTTATAAATTTGCCTAGGACTAACCTTGTTTTGCAGGAAAGATGCTCCCTGGAAAAAGGTGGTCCGGGCGCCCGAGAGGCAAAATTTATCCAAACGTGGCGTCGCCACATGGAGCTCATTGGTTGGACCTGCCACGTCTCACCAGGGCACCCGGAAGGGATCCAAGGCGCCCCGTGCTTCATATAAAAGAAGAGGCAGAGGCAGAGCTTCAACAACAACTTAGAATCTACTCTCCTACACTCCTGCAACGCTGCGAAGTTCCAACAACGCTGTTCTTTTAATTTCTTCTTCTGTCGGTATAGCTTTACTTTGTTTTTCATTAACATTCCTGTATTAGTTTGTAATAGTTATTGAGTTGCTAGTGAATTGCCCATCGAAAGCACCCTCGTCCCTCGTGTGCGGGCCTTGGAGTAGGAGTCGACACAGGCTCCGAACCAAATAAAATTGGTTCTGTGTTAGCATTGATTCTCTTTTCCGCTGCGCTTACCCTTATCGAAATTTTTGTAATCGATATTCACCCCCCCCCATCTATCGAAACTTCACGATCCAACACTTTATCCCTCGCCATCACAACTAGGGTCTTTTCCGTCTCCAAACCGTACCCAAATCGCCTTTTTTGTTCCTCTTCCCTCCTCAGACTCGGAATGGAAAGAAAAATATTTCTTCCTGAGTCTTCCCCTAGCCGTAGAATAACCTACACAGTGGCGCTTGACTTTACCTCCGGTACCGCCTCTAGGGGATTTTCAGACAAACCCCGACTTTATAGAGGCTTCCACGCAATTGGGATGCTGGCGCTTGGACCTGCTCAGACTGCTATCAGAGGATGCCCTATTTCTATTCAGGCTGAGCCGCACCCCTTCAAAGCTACCCCATTCCCTAGGTACGGCTTTGTATGCTTCGACTGACCTTTGCTTTTATATTCTGATTTTGGAGTTCTTCTTGCAGCGGACACCCTGGCCCAGACATCCTCGATCAGACCTCTCCTCCTGAGTGATATGGAGATACAGCGCCGAGGACGCATAATATTAGATAGGAGGGGTCTGTCACACCTTGCTCCACATCCCATAGGGGTTACTTCTTCAACCGCTCCTTAGTCAGCCGCCCGAGCAACTTCGAGCGTTCACTTTACTCCTGAGTCTTCCAGGCGTGTTCCCCCGTGCCTCCTGCTCGTCGGCCCGAACTTCCTCAGAGGACTCAAATTCGGACGAGCAGCCTCTCTCACGCCGCACCATACGTCAATCCATGGGATTAGGCCCGACTCCCGAGGCCTCGACTACTGCTCCGTCATCCCGACCGACTTCTACGCACGCCCTGGACCCCCCGCCCCTGAGTGAGGCTATCAGATCGCCTCGACCCAGGGCTGAAACTGACTGAGGGAAGGCTCCGGTTGTTAAAGAAGAAATTGACCTGGGACGGCAACCTAAACCCAGTGCCCCATCCAGACCTTCTCCTCTACCGACCGCTTCCTCTCAACCTGCTCCTTCCGCTCATCTTGAGTCGGCTCCCACTTGTCTTGAGTCGGCTCCCTCTTCATCTGGCCCTTCTGCTCCACCAGGATCTGTGCATACTCCGCCTGGTCCATCCTCTCAGCCAGAGTCCGCTTCCACCTAGCTTGGCCCGAGCGGGACAACTCCAGGTTCTTCTCGGCCTCGGTATTTCCACTACCGTGCCACTTTGCCTACAAAGTGGGGACTGCGCTGCGCTCTTCATGTTCCTTCTCGCAATGTTCTGTTACGAGGTCACTTAGCATCTCAGTGGGAGTACACCATGCAGGTGATGGACACCCACATCTTGCTTGGTCTGGTGGACTCGTCTACTAAAACTACTATTAGGGTAAGTTTCCGCTCTCTTTTGCGGTTATGCTCCTCCTACTTTGTCTTTTTACTCATACTTCTATGAGATTATGAGCAGATATTTGCTCAGTCGCTCCGCCTGAACCAGACAATCCTGTACATATATCGACATAATAAAATCTCAAAGGATTGAGTTGCAGACCTAGAGTCTCAAATCTCTGACCCTGAGGTAGTCGTGTCTGGACTTAGGGCAGAAGTGGCGGCATTAAAGAAAGCGAGCACCTCTCGGCAACAGACCTTGAAAGAGGCCCAGTTAGAAATCAACCATCTATGAGAGGATAAGAGAAAGCTTGAAGCTCTCCTGCAGACCTCCGAGACTAAGTATCAAGAAACTCAATCGACACTAACTTAGCGATCTACAATTCTGGAGGATGTCAAGCTTACACATAAGCAGGAGATGGATCACATGGCCCAAGAGCTGAGTTCCCGGGACCTACTTATTATGGACCAAAGGCGGGACCTGGAGTCCCAGGCGACAGAGCTGGGTTCTATACAAGCAGAGCTATCTCAAGCTCAATTTGCACTATCGAACTCCGTGATCGCCCTGGAGACCTACAAGGCTAGGGAGAGCGACCGTCAGCAAGCAAGCTTAGAAGAATATTTGCACTCTCCAAAGTTTGGCGCACAGGTAGCGGACCACTTCATCACATATGTGGCCTATGGTGTGGTAGGGGCACTTCAACAACTTAAGGAGCAAGGATATCTGCCTTCAGTCCCTCCTGCAGATTTTCTAGACCATCGTCGCATACTCAGAGAGATGCCCAACGACGTATTCATCGAATTTAAATGACTTATGTATGAATCGTATGAACACTTTGTTGCACTCTACTTAGTAAAGATATCATATATTCTCATCAATCTTGACTCTTGACTCAATGGGGCTAGAGCTACTTTATCTTGAGCACAGGGTCCTGTATTGATCTGGTCTTAAAAAAAATTCATGAGTGTCCTGAACCCAAGTATCCCGACCTGGCAGTTTGTGCCCGACCTATCATATTTCCCCAATCTAAAGTCTTACAAAATATTAATTTTAAGTGCAATAAGGCTGGAGGTAGTTAGCGCTCCAGGGACGGTCTAGCTTCCTACCTTGAGCGTCCTGTAAATAGTAGGCGCCCAAGGCTAACCGTTTAATAATTTTATAAGGACCATCTCATTGGGGTTCTAATTTGGTTACCTCCCCCACAGGCTTTGTCCTCTTCCATACTAAGTCCCCTTCTCCAAAGAATCGGGGCACTACCCTTCTGTCATAGTTTTGATGCATCCTTTGTCGATATACTGTTAGGCGAGCAACCATTCGTTTGTTAATTACGCTGATCAAATACAGTTCTGAGGGTCGTCGCTCGGCATTCCCTTAATCATATAGCATTCTTCAAATTGAGGGCACCCTAACCTCGATAAGCACCACAGCCTCACATCCATAGCCTAGGTGAAATGGTGTAAGCTCTGTGCTCTCTCGAGGGGTCATATGGTAGGCCCAGAGGATGCTAGGAAGCTCCTCCACCCAATCGCCTCTAACATGGTCCAACTTGACCTTCAATCCCCTAACTATCTCCCTGTTGGTAAACCTCAGTTTGTCCATTACTTTGAGGGTAAGCGACGGATGTGAAGGACTGAGTTATACCAAACCCTTGATACCAAGCCTGGATTTTACGTCCTTGGAATTGTCTTCCGTTATCTGAAACCAGCTTGTGCGGTATCCCAAATCAGCAAAGGATGCTCTTCCATAAAAATTGAATGGCAGCTCCTTCAGTAATCCTAGCCAGAACTTCTGCTTCCACCCATTTCGAAAAGTAATCTACTGCTACGAGCAAGAATCTCTTCTGCCCTAGTGCCATAGGGAACGATCTTACAATATCCATGTCTCATTAGTCAAAAGGGCATGAGACTATTGAGGTTTTCAGTGTGTCGGTTGGCCGATGGGTCAGATTTTGATGTTTTTGGTAGGATAAGCGAACGTTCACCAATCTCTAAGCATCTTTCTACAGAGTGGGCCAAAAATACCTAATCAGTAATACTTTTCGGGCCGGCATCTTTCCTCCCGCATGGTTGTCGCTGTTAGAGTGTATACTAAAATCCTAGGCTTTTGTAAACATTTATTTTGAAAAAAGAATCACATTTGGTCAAATTATCTACATTTGTAGTTGTTCCATTAATTTATATTGTAGATAACATAGTATGTGGTGTCACATACAGAAGATGATGTTATCAGTACCTTATAAATTATAAACAGTAGCTCACGACCAAAATGAAAAGGAACAAACCATTGGAAGGTCGTAGTGTAATTAGGAATTAGTTTATCTTAACTATAAAATTATACTAGTACACTTAGAGTGTATTGAGTAGGACCATTAGAGGTCGTTTCTTTTATACTGACTTTATAAAGGAACAAAGACCTCAGTTATTATGGAAGTGTGTGCTCTTAACCCTAATATAATAACAAGCACATATATTTGATATTTATTTCTTTAATTTATCAATGGGTGAGATTTAGTTTGATAAATCAATAAGCCCGATAAGTTGGGAAATGATATCACTTATAGTGTGTGTTGTTGATTATAAAAGGAAACTGTGTCCTAGTGATCTAGGTTGATAATGTCCCCAAGATGAGCTCATAAGGATTGTCATGTTAAACCCTGCAGGTGGACTTAGTCCGACATGATGATAAGGTTGAGTGGTACTATTCTTGGATTAAGATATTAATTAAATGAGTTGTCAGTAACTCACTTAATTAGTGGACATTCGACATCTTAAACACAGGGAGACTAACACACTCATAATAAGAAGGAGCCCAAAAAATATAATTTGGGATTGGTGCGATAGTTCAATAATATTTCTCTAGTGGAATGAATTATTATTGATAAAATTAAGTTGTGTGTTCAGGGCGAGCACGGGATGCTTAATTTTATCGGGAGACCAAAATCAATTCCTCCTCTCGGTCCCTATCGTAGCCTCTTATTTATAGAGTACTATACCCACCTATACCCACATTCATACCCATGATGTAGGGGCCAACCAAGCTAGCTTGTGGATCAAGCTAGGGTCGGCCAAGCCTTGGTTCATGGGTGGCCGGCCCTAGCTTGAACCTAAGCTTAGGTGGCCGACCCCCATTAAATTAAAAAGAATTTTAATTTTAAATTTTTTCTTATGTGAAAGATATAATTTATTGGAGAGATTTAAAATTAAAATATCTCTTTTAAAAGGATCTATAAAAGATTAAAGAAAGAGATTAGATCTCTTTCCTTATTTGTAGATTGGAAAGATATTTTATTTTTTTCTCTTTATAAATTATTCACATGTTGAAAAATTAAAATTATTGAAATTTCTTTTTATCCACCATGAAGGGATAAATTTTATTTTAAAATTTTTTCGGAAGCAAATAAGGAAAGTTTAATTTTTCAGAAAATTTTCTTATTTGTTTGATCCTTGTTGTGGCCGACCATAAGATGGTTAAGAGGGAAGTTTAATTAAATTTTCCTAAATAACCATTGACAAAAATAATTAAGGAAAATTTTATTGTAAATAAGTTTCCTTAATTACCAAGGCCAAGGATTATAAAAGAGGGGTTTAAGGTGCCTTCAAGGGACACAACCTCTATTCTTTTTCTCCCTCTATTCTTTGGTTTTGGTGGCCGACCCTATTTCTCTTCTCTCCTCTTGTTGGCCGAAATCTATCATCTTGGTGGAGCTCTTGTTTGTGGCCGGATCAAGGAAGGAGAAGAAGGAGAGAAAGCAAGCTTCATCTCTAGCATCCCTTGGAGCATTGGTGGTGGCCGAAATTCTTCATCCTTGGAGGAGTTTATTGTGGCCGAAATCTAGAAGGAAGAAGGAAGGTGGAAAGGTGGTTCTCATCTCAGAAGATCGTTGCCCACACAACGTCCGAGGTTAGAAGAGGAATACGGTAGAAGATTAAGAGGTCTTTGTCTTCAAAAGAAAGGTATAACTAGTAATGTTTTTCCGCATCATGCTAGTTTTATTTCTTTGTAAAAATACCAAATACAAGAGGCTTGCGATTCTAGTATTTCGAAATAGTTTTCGAATTTGTGTTCTTTTGTTTTTCTTTTCCTTGTGATTTGATTGTTCTTTTCAGTTGACCTAAAGTTATATAAGGAAATTAAATATTAACTTTCCTTAAAAGGCTTTGACTAGGCGGTGGTGGTTGTTCCCATATCCAAGAAGGTCATGTGCCTCGCCATGCAGTCCTGGAAGCCAATTTTGGAAACTAATATTTAATGAAATTAATAACCTAGGTGATTTGTATCGAACGTGTTAAGTTCCGCAGGAGATCCAAGTCTTAACCTAAAAGAACAAGTAGATTAAACTTTGGATCAAACGTGTTAAGTTCCGCAGGCGATCCAAGTTTAATTTAAAAGAACACATGGTAGCTAGGAAAAGGTTCAGACCTTTGTACAAAATTTTTGTACAGTGGAACCATTAGGTTTTCCGAGTAGCAACCAACAATTGGTATCAGAGCTAGGGTTTTGCCTCTGTGTATTTGGTATTAGTTTAATTATGCACATGTCATACATAATTTAGGCAGGTTAATAGTAGGATGAGCTAACTTTGTGGATGCAGGATCCAACTATTATGGCTTTTAGTTATTATGTGTGTGATTGGACCCTTGGACATGTCAAGGGCATTTATATGTGTGTGCATGATTGTACTATAAAATACAGCAGGAGCTGTATTTAGTTTTATTAGGATTTTATTTTTGATCTAGTTACATGTACATTCCTTCGAGGAATATAGGATCGAAAAATGTAAAATTCTATTTATGTCGCGGATCGAATCTTGCAAGGCGTGGAACTTTTTTGAGGACCAGAGACGCAGCGGAACAAGGAGCAAGATGGATGCGACATCTAGACCCGGTGGCGGTGGCCAAAGATGGCAGCAACTAGGGTTGGCGACACACGGAGGACAGCAATAGATAAAAGCCATAATAGTTGAAAATTAGTTTTTCTATTTATTGCTTTTTATGCTGTGACTGTGTGTGCTTGTTAGTATGCATGTTAAGTAGGCTAGCATAGTCAAAATTCCTCATTTTTAAATAACTAAGTGGGAGAGGGATTTTAAATAAATTCCACGGTCTCCATTACTAGTTTGTAAGTGATGCAAACAAGCTTGCGCGTTGGCTCTGTGTAACGACCCGACCCTTTGGCCTCCTGGGCGACCCTTGTGGCGGCCCAACTGGCGGCCCTTATGTCGTCGGCCCATTTGGCAACCTCTCATGTCGTCGACCGACGACCCTTGGCCGTGTCGTTACTCACTAGGACTTTCCACCCCTGGCCAGTGAATTTTTACCTCCCCCAGGATTCGAACTCTAGACCTCCAGGCTTAAGTACTAGAGTTTATGCCTGGAGGTTTAGAGTTCGAATCCTGGGGGAGGCAAAAATCCACTGGCCAGGGGTGGAAAGTCCTAGTGAGTAACGACACGGCCAAGGGTCGTCGGTCAACGACATTAGAGGTCGCCAAATGGGCCGACGACATAAGGTCCGACGGTCGACGACATGAGAGGTCGCCAAATGGGCCACCAAATGGGCCAAGAGGGCCGGGTCGTTACACTCTGAGTGCCTTCCTTCATATTGGATGAGCTTGTTTGTAGATCACTAGAACAAACTTCTATTTTGGATGACTATAGGAAGTTAATTAAGAGCGTGTGATCTTCCCCATCGGAAGGGGCACAATCTTATTAATGGACTTAGTGTCAAGTAATGGGATACACTTAGGCACGTCTAATAGTATCCTCCCCATCGGAGTCACTGCTATTATTCGTGTGACCAAAGGATACCAACTATTAATTTTATTTTGTCAAAAAGTAAGGTTGACAAGATAATAAAATTAATGGGTTAAACCCTCCTTTTTACAAATGTTGAATTTGTATACGTCCACACTATCGTGGCATACAAAATTCACGGTGTTTTGAGGTGCTGGTTAATTTAAAATAGTATTGTTTGAGGAATTAATATTATTCTAAATTTAGAGTTCTGACCAAAAGTTATTTGTGATTCTTAGGATGACTTTCAACCCACTAGCCATCATACTACAACAGAATAGACTTACTGGTCCTAATTACATAGATTGGAAAAGGAACCTGAACATTGTTCTTACTGCTGAAAGCTATAAGTTTGTACTGACTGAGCCTTACCCTGATGCACCCACTGGTGAATCTACCCAAGAGGAGATTGAATATCATAAGAAATGGGTAAAGGCAGATGAGATGGCGCGGTGTTACATTTTGGCTTCAATGTCAAATGTATTGCAACATCAGCATCAAGATTTACCAACAGCTTATGATATTATGAACAATCTCAAGGAACTCTTTGGTCATCAGGATCGGACTTCTAGACAAGAAGTCATGAGAAAGATAATGACAGCCACCATGCAAGAGGGTACTCCTGTGAGGGATCATATCCTAAAAATGATGGCTTATCTGAATGAAATACAGATCCTTGGAGGAGAAATTGATGGGGAAACCCAGATCGATATGATCCTCCAAACACTACCTAGAAGTTTTGAGCAATTCTGCCTGAATTACAATATGAATAGAAGGATATATTCATTGGCGGAACTACTGACAGAACTTCAGGCAGCAGAAGGTTTGTTTCGTCACAATTCTCATATTCACTATGCTGAAAATGGTTCTACTTCTAAACCGAAAGGAAAGAAGAAGAAGAAACAAGTTGGTTCAGCAAAGAAAGTGAATAAATCTCATAGTACAGGACCTAAAGCTGGAATGAAGAAGCCGAAGGGCAAGTGCTTCATCTGCAAGCAGTCAGGGCATTGGAAGGCGGACTGTCCTCGTAGGAATCATAACAACAAAGGTATATCTCATGCTCTAGTTGTTGAAACATGTTTAGCGGTGTTATCTACCAGCACCTGGTGTGTAGATACGGGAGCCACTGATCATGTCTGCAATTCTTTACAGGGGTTCCAGGAAACCCGACGACTATGTGAAGGAGAAATAACAGTCTACATGGGCAATGCTACTAAGGTGGCGGCTGTTGCAGTGGGAGACGTCTACTTATCTTTTAATAGGAATAAAAATTTGGTTTTAAGAAATTATCTTTATGTACCCAGTTTTAGAAAGAATTTAATTTCAGTTTCTAAACTATTTTTGGATGGATATTCAGTTTCTTTTAGTAATGATGTAGTTATTAAGAGAAATAAAGTGATTATCTGTTCTAGTGCATTAGTTGGCAATTTGTATACTTTAAATCCAATTTATCCCACAAAGCAAAACATGGAAATTTATAACTCATCTTCTAACTCAAATAAGAGAAAAGAACCTTCGGAAATGAACCAAGCATATCTTTGGCATCTAAGGCTTGGTCATATTAACTTAAGTAGGATTCAAAGACTTATAGCCGATGGACTTTTGGGTTCATTAGAGTTGGAAAAATTTTCAACTTGTGAATCTTGCTTGGAATGTAAAATGACCAAAAGGCCTTTTAAGGCCAAGGGGTATAGAGCCAAAGAAGTGTTAGAATTGGTTCATTCTGATTTATGTGGTCCTATGTCTGTCCAGGAAAGAGGTGGTTTTGAATATTTTATCTCTTTTATAGACGATTATTCAAGATACGGATACATTTACCTAATGCGCCGCAAGTCTGAATGCTTTGATAAGTTCAAAGAGTACAAGGTCGATGTGGAGAAACGAATAGGTAAAAGTATCAAGACACTACGGTCTGATCGTGGTGGCGAATACCTCTTAGGAGAGTTTAGGAATTACTTATCAGAGGTCGGGATTCAATCCCAACTGTCCGCACCTGGTACACCCCAACAGAATGGTGTGGCAGAACGAAGGAATAAGACTCTTATGGATGATGAGTTATTCAGAATTACCAAATTCGTTCTGGGGATACGCTCTGGAAACGGCAGTATACATTCTGAACTTAGTACCTTCTAAATCAGTTTCTTCTACTCCCACAGAATTGTGGAATGGGCGAAAGCCCAGTCTAAGACATATTCAGATTTGGGGTAGTCCAGCACATGTGCTGAAACCAGATACTGATAAGTTAGAATCTCGTACAGAAGTTCGCGTGTTTGTGGGGTATCCTAGAGGAACAAAAGGTGATTTATTTTATAGTCCTAAAGACCAAAAGGTCATTGTTAGCACCAATGCCCAATTTTTAGAAGAAGACTATATAATGGATCACAAGCCCAGTAGCAAAGTTGTTTTAGAAGAACTTAGAGAGGACACGTCTACCTTAGTACCAACAGTACAAGATGAAGTACCACAAGAGACTGCAACACGTGTCACACATGATACACAACCACAGACAGTGCCTCGTCGTAGTGGGAGGGTTGTAAGGCAGCATGATAGATTCATGTTTTTGGGAGAGTCTTCGGACTTGATCCCGGGTAAACATGAACCTGATCCCCGAACATATGACGAAGCACTCCAAGATATAAATGCAGCATCTTGGTAAAAAGTAATGAATTCTGAAATAGAGTCTATGTACTCTAATAAGGTCTGGGAGCTTGTAGAACCACCTGATGGTGTAAAAGCCGTTGGATGCAAGTGGGTCTACAAAAGGAAAAGAGGGACAGACGGGAAGGTAGAAACCTTCAAAGCTAGGCTTGTTGCGAAAGAGTACACTCAGAAAGAGGGAATCGATTATGAGGAGACCTTTTCACCGGTAGTCATACTTAAGTCTATCCGGATACTCTTATACATTGCTGCTCATATGGATTATGAGATTTGGCAAATAGATGTCAAGATAGCTTTCCTTAATGGAAGTCTTGAAGAGAACATCCATATGAAGCAACCAGAAGGGTTTATTGAAAAAGGCAAAGAGCATCTAGTATGCAAGCTCAATCGGTCCATTTATGGACTGAAGCAAGTTTCAAGATCTTGGAACATCCGGTTTAATGAAGTAATCCAGTCATATGGATTTATTCAGTGTCCGGATGAGTCTTGTGTATACAAGAAGTGTAACGGAAACGTGGTGGTATTTCTTGTACTATACGTAGATGATATTTTGTTAATTGACAACAATGTCAAGGTATTATCAGATGTAAGGGTATGGTTGTCCAAACAATTTGATATGAAGGACTTAGGAGATTGTGCACACATTCTTGGGATCAAAGTTATAAGGGATCGCAAGAAAAGAATGTTGTGTCTATCCCAAGATTCATATATAGATACAATCCTTGCTCGTTTTAGCATGCAGGATTCCAAGAAAGGTTTCTTACCTTTTAGGCATGGAGTAGCTCTATCTAAAGAGATGTCTCCGAAGACATCAAAGGAGATAGAGGACATGAAAGCAGTTCCTTATGCTTCGGCTGTAGGAAGCCTAATGTATGCAATGCTATGTACGAGACTTGATATATGTTTTGTCGTGGGCATGGTTAGCAGATATCAGAGTAACCCTGGACAAGGACATTGGACTGCAATAAAGCATATATTAAAGTACCTGAGAAGGACTAGAGATTATATGCTAGTTTACCAAGCAGACGATTTACTCCCTGTGGATTACACGGATTCAGATTTCCAATCAGATAGGGACAACAGTAAGTCTACATCATGCTATGTGTTTACTTTAGGAGGTGGAGCCATTGCATGGAGGAGTGTTAAGCAGAAATGCGTTTCGGACTCAACCATGGAAGCTGAGTATGTAACAGCCTCTGAGGCAGCTAAAGAAGCAGTATGGCTCAGGAACTTTCTAATGGACTTAGATGTGATTCTTGGTTTACCCAAAATCATCACAATTTATTGTGATAATAGCGGTGCAGTTGCAAACTCGAAGGAACCACGAGCCCATAAGGTAAGTAAACATATAGAGCGCAAGTACCACCTGATACGAGATATCGTGAAGCGAGGAGAAGTTGTCATCGCCAAGATTGCATCAGCAGATAACCTGGCAGATCCTTTCACTAAGGCCCTTCCGGCAAAATCTTTCGATCGGCATGTGGAGGGAATGAGAATCAGATGTATGGCAGAAGATATGGTAGCTTAGTCATTAGTATAAGTGGGAGATTGTTAGAGTGTATACTAAAAGCCTAAGCTTTTGTAAATATTTATTTTGAATAAAGAATCACATTTGGTCAAATTATCTACATTTGTAGTTGTTCAATTAATTTATATTGTAGATAACATAGTATGTGGTGTCACATACAGAAGATGATGTTATCAGTACCTTATAAATTATAAACAGTAGCTCATGACCAAAATGGAAAGGAACAAACCATTGGAAGGTCGTAGTGTAATTAGGAATTATTTTATCTTAACTATAAAATTACACTAGTACACTTAGAGTGTATTGAGTAGGACCATTAGAGGTCGTTTCTTTTATACTGACTTTATAAAGGAACAAAGACCTCAGTTATTATGGAAGTGTGTGCTCTTAACCCTAATATAATAACAAGCACATATCTTTGATATTTATTTCTTTAATTTATCAATGGGTGAGATTTGGTTCGATAAATCAATAAGCTCGATAAGTTGGGAAATGATATCACTTATAGTGTGTGTTGTTGATTATAAAAGGAAACTGTGTCCTAGTGATTGGTAATGTCCCCAAGATGAGCTCATAAGGATTGTCATGTTAAACCCTGCAGGTGGACTTAGTCCGACATGACGATAAAGTTGAGTGGTACTATTTTTGGATTAAGATATTAATTAAATGAGTTGTCAGTAACTCACTTAATTAGTGGACATTCGACATCTTAAACACAGGGAGACTAACACACTCATAATAAGAAGGAGCCCAAAAAATGTAATTTGGGATTGGTGCGGTAGTTCATTAATATTTCTCTAGTGGAATGAATTATTATTGATAAAATTAAGTTGTGTGTTCAGGGCGAGCACGGGATGCTTAATTTTATCGGGAGACCAAAACCAATTCCTCCTCTCGGTCCCTATCGTAGCCTCTTATTTATAGAGTACTATACCCACCTTCATACCCATGATGTAGGGGCCGGCCAAGCCTTGGTTCATGGGTGGCCAGCCCTAGCTTGAACCCAAACTTAGGTGGTCGGCCCCCATTAAATTAAAAAGAATTTTAATTTTAAATTTTTTCTTATGTGAAAGATATAATTTTTGGAGAGATTTAAAATTAAAATATCTCTTTTAAAAGGATCTATAAAGGATTAAAGAAAGAGATTAGATCTTTTTCCTTATTTGTAGATTGGAAAGATATTTTATTTTTTCTCTTTATAAATTATTCACATGTTGAAAAATTAAAATTATTGAAATTTCTTTTTATCCACCATGAAGGGATAAATTTTATTTTAAAATTTTTTCGGAAGCAAATAAGGAAAGTTTAATTTTTCAGAAAATTTTCTTATTTGTTTGATCCTTGTTGTGGCCGACCATAAGATGGTTAAGAGGGAAGTTTAATTAAATTTTCCTAAATAACCATTGACAAAAATAATTAAGGAAAATTTTATTGTAAATAAGTTTCCTTAATTACCAAGGCCAAGGATTATAAAAGAGGGGTTTAAGGTGCCTTCAAGGGACACAACCTCTATTCTTTTTCTCCCTCTATTCTTTGGTTTTGGTGGCCGACCCTATTTCTCTTCTCTCCTCTTGTTGGCCGAAATCTATCATCTTGGTGGAGCTCTTGTTTGTGGCCGGATCAAGGAAGGAGAAGAAGGAGAGAAAGCAAGCTTCATCTCTAGCATCCCTTGGAGCATTGGTGGTGGCCGAAATTCTTCATCCTTGGAGGAGTTTATTGTGGCCGAAATCTAGAAGGAAGAAGGAAGGTGGAAAGGTGGTTCTCATCTCAGAAGATCGTTGCCCACACAACGTCCGAGGTTAGAAGAGGAATACGGTAGAAGATCAAGAGGTCTTTGTCTTCAAAAGAAAGGTATAACTAGTAATGTTTTTCCGCATCATGCTAGTTTTATTTCTTTGTAAAAATACCAAATACAAGAGGCTTGCGATTCTAGTATTTCAAAATAGTTTTCGAATTTGTGTTCTTTTGTTTTTCTTTTCCTTGTGATTTGATTGTTCTTTTCGGTTGACCTAAAGTTATATAAGGAAATTAAATATTAACTTTCCTTAAAAGGCTTTGACTAGGCGGTGGTGGTTGTTCCCATATCCAAGAAGGTCATGTGCCTCGCCATGCAGTCCTGGAATCCAATTTTGGAAACTAATATTTAATGAAATTAATAACCTAGGTGATTTGGATCGAATGTGTTAAGTTCCACAGGAGATCCAAGTCATAACCTAAAAGAACAAGTAGATTAAACTTTGGATCAAACGTGTTAAGTTCCGCAGGTGATCCAAGTTTAATTTAAAAGAACACATGATAGCTAGGAAAAGGTTCAGACCTTTGTACAAAATTTTTGTACAGTGGAACCATTAGGTTTTCCGAGTAGCAACCAACAGCCGCAACATCCCTAATGTACTTCCTGCAAAGCATACTCTGCTTCTTCCATTCCTAAGCATTTGAGTAACGGTCTAGAGAATGCTCGCTCGTACAGTTGGTCCCCGATCAGAGTATATATAGGAGCTCTTTTCCGGATCAACCTGGCCTCTTCCGGATCAGCGGGCAAGACACCCTACTGAAGATAAATGATCATAGTGGTCCTCCAGTCTATCGGCTCCTCCATATTATTTTGCAGGTCTGTCTGAGCTATTAAGAAAGTCTGGGCTATCGACCTGTCCAGCACACTAGTGGTGAAAGAGCTGGCCATTTTAGCTAACTTATCAACTCTTTGATTATCTGCTCTGGGAATCTTAGTGATAGTGACCTTCTTAAAGTCCTCTTTCATCTTCTCATACGCTTCCCTGTATACCTGCAGCTTGTCACTGGTGACTTCGAAGTTGCCTGCTACTTGCTGAGCTATAAGCTAAGAGTCTGAGTAAACAACCACTCGAGCGATTTTGACATGCCGATATACTTGCAGCCCTGCCAACAGTGCTTCATATTCCGTCTCATTATTCGTAGCTCTGAAATTTAACCTGACCGCCAGTGGCAAGATGTCTTCTTGAGGGGATATCAGGAGGATCCCAACTCCACTTCCTTGTTGGATAGACGACCCATACACATAGATCTTCCAAGTTCCTTCGGAGTCTAGTTGGTGAACCTCCATCAAGAAATCAGCTAGAGCTTGTGCCTTAATTGCAGTGTGAGGTTGGTATTGTATGTCATAATCTCCTAGTTTCGTGGCCCATTTGATGAGGTGACCTGCTATTTCTACATTATTGAGGGCTTTACCCATAGTGATGTTGGTCAGGACTGTGATATGATGTGCCAGGAAATAGGGCCTCAAGCGTCGAGCCATGAGTACCAATCCGTAGACTAATTTTTTCATAGTCGTATATCGGGATTCGTCCCCTTTTAATAAGTGACTGAAGAAATACACTGACCATTGTACATCATCCTGCTCCTTCACCAACACTACCCCCACGACCTCAGGGGTGGATGATAGATAAACCCAAAGTGGCTCTCCTGTAGTAGGCTTGAACAGTGAGGGTAAAGTCTCCCAATGCTTCTTTAATTCTTCGAAGGCCCGGCTACATTCCTCGTCCCACTGGAACTTGGCGGCTCTCTTGAGTACTTTGAAGAAAGGCAGGACTTTATCCTCAGACCGAGATATGAACCGAGATAGTGTTGTTATTCGGCCCACTAACTTCTGAGCTTCCTTCAGATTCTGAGGCACCTTCATATTTTGAATTGCCCGGACCTTCTCTGGATTTGCTTCAATTCCTCGCTCAGTGAAGAGGTATCCCAAGAACTTTCCTCGTCGAGATCTAAACAAGCATTTCAAGGGATTCAACTTCAGCTCATACTGCCATAGTGTGTCGCGGGTTTCTTCTATGTCAGTGATCAAATTTATGGCCAGAGTAGATTTGATGAGTATGTCATCTACATAGACTTCAACATTTTACCCTATTTTCTCTCGGAAGATCTTATCAATCATCCTTTGATAGGTAGCTCCGACATTCCTCAATCCAAAGGACATAACAGTATAACAGAAGGTACCATCTGCCATAATGAAGCTAACATTCTCTTGATCTTCTTGCGCCAATGGGATCTGGTGGTATCCTTGATAAGCATTAAGCATACAAATCCTTTCACAGCCCGAGGTCGAGTTCACCATCTGATCGATCTTGGGCAGTGGGTAGCAGTCCTTAGGGCTAGCGCGGTTGAGGTCCCGGAAGTCAATGCAAACTCTCCATTTATTGTTGGGTTTAGCTACTAGGACTACATTAGAGAGCTAGGACGGGAATTGTACCTCTCTAATGTGACCTACTTTCCTGAGTTGATCCACATCAACTCGGATGATCTTATTTTGCTCGGTCGAGAAATTCCTCTTCTTCTACTTGATCGGTGAGGAATCAGGCAGAAGGTGTAATATGTGTTCAACCACCTCGGGCTTGACCCCAGGCAGCTTCTCAGGGGACCAAGTGAAAACATCCCTGTTACGAGTCAAACATTGGACTAGGTCCATCTTGACTTCAATAGGTAGGTCGCTGGATATGCGAGTGACACTCTCCGGACACTTAGGATAGAGTTGTACCTCCTCCCAAGGGATGGGTTCCTTTGCTATAGGCAAAGACTCCTCTTGAATGACGTGGATCCTGTCATCCTGGGTTTGCTGAGTCTTGCAGGCCTCCACCTTCACCATGTCAACGTAACACCCGCGGGAGACCAACTACCCACCTTTAACTTCCCCGACCTGGTCTCCCACAGGGAATTTGATCTTATGATGAAAAGTAGAGATTGCCGCTCGAAACTCGTGCAATGTCGGTCTCCCTAAGATGACGTTGTATGAAGACGATGAGTCCACCACTATGAAGGTGCTCTTCCGCGTCTCACTAGAGGCTCGCTACCCAAAGATATGGCTAGCTTGATCTGGCTCATGGGTCATACTTCATTACCGGTGAATCTATATAGTGAAGTAGCTACGGGCTGGAGTTCGCTAGCGTCGATTTGCATGCTCTCGAACGCTCCTTTGAACAGCACGTTGACAGAGCTTCCGATATTCACAAAAACTCTGGTCGCACGACTGTTGGCGATGACTGCCTTGATTATCAGAGTGTTGTCATGAGGTAGCTCCAGCCCTTCCAGGTCCTATGGCCCAAAGATGATGACGGGCCCTGCGGCTTGCTCCTGACTACACCCTACAGCATGTATCTCCATGTGCTGCTCATGAGACTTCCGAGCCCGGGGAGAATCTCCATCTGTAGGCCCTCCTGAGATCATGCCTATCTCGTGAATGACCGTGTTTCCCTGGTTCTCCTCTTCCCGGGCTACCCTAGGCTCCTGGTTGCGACCAAGCTATTGACTTCCTTGTCCCATATTTTTGGGCTGGGGTCTGCCAGGTTGACCTGCCCCAGCCTGTTGGCTGGCCTGCCCTAGCCTGTTGGCTGGCCTGCCCCAGCCTGTTGGCTGGCTAGCATCCTCTGCTGAGTCCTGGGCGTGATCTCAGGTGGAGGCAGGCCCAACTTAGCTGCGCGCCGAGAGTCTCGGGCGAACTGAAAGCAATCGCTTGTGGCATGGGTGTGGGACCGATGGTAAGTGCAGTACCGTGACCCCATGGTCTAAGCCTTGGGGCCTGGACAGTTGCCACACGTTGGGTCGGCCTAGGATCCTGACCGGGAGGGAAGGGTGGTCGAGCATCTCGGGCGTGCGGAAGAGGCTGGGCTAGTGGTTGAAGAGGCTTTTTCTCTGGCTTGTTGGCAGGAGTAAGCGCCTTGTCTGCTTTACGTCGAGCGACCTGAGCCTCTTCCACGTTGATATAGCTAGACACCTTCCCAAGCATCTCGTCGAAGTTCTTCATGGGGTCTCGAATGAGATCTCAGAAGAACTGTCCCTCTACTAGTCCATGAGAAAAGACGCTCGTCAGTATTTCTGAGGTGGCAGATGGGACATCCTGTGCCACCTGGTTGAAGCGCTTGATATAGCTTCGCAAGGGCTCGGTCGACCCCTGCTTAAGAGAGAAGAGACAGTGGTTTGTTTTCTGATACTTCCTGCTGCTGGCGAAGTGGCGTAGGAAAATAATTTTAAAATCATAGAATCAAGTGATGGACACGTTCGGTAATCCATCAAACCATTTTTGTGCCAAGCCAGAAAGAGTATTTAGAAACACTCGGCACTTAATAGTGTTGATGTATTGATGTAACAACGCCGCATTCTGAAACTTGCGGAGATGATCTTTCGGATCCTTACTGCCATCATACTCTCCAATGGTCGGGGGCTTGTATCCCTTCGGTAGTTTGTCCTCTAGTACCCTTAAAGAGAAGGGCACTTGCTCATCAAGTTCCCCTCGAGGCTCCTCCCAGAGAACTATAGTCTTCCCCTTCTTTAAATCCCTGGGCGAGGAGCTTTCCACCATAGAGGCCTATGGTTGCTCTTTCTTATTATAACAGTTCAAGCCCTTATGGTAGTAGTCCGGGACTGGTTCTCGGTAGAAAGCCGGGTGGAATTCCTCAGGTTGCTTCCTCTTAGACCCTTTGTCTGAAACATGAGTCGGGTCCTTGGAAACAGCATGCATTTTGTATAGCCGCGAGGCAGTGGTCTGTTTTTCAGAAGTCGCTCGTCTCTTAGCTTCCTTGAACAGATCGTACTCCCCTGCTGTCATGGTCACGTTGATTCGTCCGGTATCATCTATCTTCACGTTCTAGAACAGGTGAAGAAGATTCCCACAGATGGCGCCAAATTGATCCTGTCTAGAATCTAAGTCAGATGAAGGTCGGATGACCTGTTGCTGGCGTTGACGGAGGGGAGACTAGGACACCTTTTTCGAATGCGCTTCCAAAAATGGACTTTCACGTGGTACTGATGGATGATGATGCTTGAGCCGGCGGTACCTGGGTTCTACGCTCTCTCGCACATTCACACTTGCCTTATATTTTCTTTCTACTTCATACACTGTTCTTCTGGGGAAAAAGTACCTGACTTGAGCATCAGAGGGTCTACTCCGGGGAATTTTTCGTTGGTTTCTGGCCTCTAACGCACGTGTGCCTGTCTGACTGTGCGCAGAGCCTAGATACTACCGACTCAAGCGTCATCGCCCGTCAGTACCACGTGGGAGTTTATTTTCGAAAGCACATTCAAAAAAGGTGTCCCAGTCGCCCCTCCGTTAACACCAGCAACAGTTCATTCGACCTTCATCTGACTCAGATCCTGGACATGATCAATCATGTTTCGATTCCTTTGCAAAAAAGCAACTCCAGTCAATCTTAGATTGATTTGGTGCTTCCAGACAGTAGGATCGTCTAATCCTACTATATGAATCACAATTTTATAAACCATGCTCTCGTAATTCATCTGTCCCAACGGATTGCTATAGTTGATATATACATAGATGATTATTCCAATAGATCTTGGAGTCAATTTCTAGCTGATGTAAAATTCCTCCTTGGATATATTTCTAGTAGGTGTAAAATGCCTCCTTGGATATTTGACCTCCTTATAAAAAGGATCACTATGTTAAGACAAAATATCCTCTATAATTTATGTTGGCGCGGTTTGCACTAACGGTCTAACTCGGGTTTTAATGAATGACAAGTAAGTTAAGTTATATTCTGTTGTGATCTAACCACATGATTAAGTGTGCGGTATGAAGTCCAGATAGGTTAACGGGCCGATTAGATATCTGGTAGGAAACCCAGCTAGGTTAACGGGTTGATCGGATAACTAGTACGAAGTCAAGATAGGCCAACGGGCTGACTAGATATCCGGCAAGAAATTCAGCTAAGTCGATGGGCCGACTGGATAGCTGATACGAAGTCCAGATAAGTCGACGGGCTGACCGGATATCTGGCGAGAAGTCCAGCTAAATCAACGGGTCGATTGGATGGCTGGCATGAAGTCCAGACAGGTCGGCAGGATGACTGGATGTCTGGCATGATGGTAAGTTAAGGTAAGTCACTGGAGGAGAGTGACCAAGTGAGGACGTGCCCCGATTGAAAGGATAGTAGGTGTTGATCCAATTTAGGTCCATTTGGGATTGCTAAACTGAGACCTTGACTAGTTCATGATCTTGGGGGACATGAACTAATTATTACACCTTTTATTCATTATTATTGTCCTAATACTTATTTTGCAGGATATTTTGGACTAACATTATTTTGCAGGGCAAAAAGGAGAAAATTATCTTCGGATGAACAATGTCTGAAGGTGCCTTCAACAGAGATGGAAGGCATCTTCGTACTGTTCATCGAAGACACCTTCCATGGCTATGGAAAGCGCCTTTTGCAGGATGAATTTTTTACTTCACAGCGGATAAGTGCCGAACAATTCGGGATCAAACTTGCCTCATTGGAGGTGCCTTCCATGGCTATGAAAGGCGCCTTCCATGTCTTATATAAGGCAGTCTCGAGAAGACTTCAGAACAACACCGATATACGAGCTACTACGCGTTCATTTGAGCTTCTGACTACTCCAGGCTTTTGCTACGACTCTGCTACAAAGCTACTGTGCCCAATTATTCTTTCGAGGACTTTCGATCGATGTCGGTAGACCGACATCGACACACGAATGCTTCCACATTCAAACTCTAAGTGTTTGAAACAAATTTTACTATTGTACTTATAGTCTGCAAACGGAAAGTGTAGCCTGTTACACTTATCTAAATTATTCTCTGTATTCGATTTCCTCTTTCGGGGGTACTGGAAGAGGTCTTTAGTGAATAACCCATTAATAGGTCCGCAGGACCTGGGTCTTGGAGTAGGAGTCGCCGAAGGTTCTGAACCAAATAAACCGCTTGTGTTTTCTGGTGTTGACTTTTGTTTTTAACTTTCCGTTGCATACTTTACTCTGTTTTTAAAAATCGAAAAGAAAAGTCTTGAAAACCACGTGATTTTACCCCTCCCCCCCAATGTGTGATCGATCCAACAAGTGGTATTAGAGTAAGTTTTGTTCTAAATTTGTGCAACCACCAATCAAGCCGGGGAATCGCTTTTAGTTTTTCACATTCTATTTGAATTGGTAAAAAATTACCTATTCAGATAATTTTTTTCGTTCGGTTTTAATTTGAGATTGGTGCAACACCTCTCAAATTTTTCTATATTTTAATATTTATATCTTAAACTCTGCTAATCCAACACCAAGACTTGGTACCTTCTTGAGTTTATCTTTTCAGCACTCACATGACACAACTTAAAGGCTACAATACTGTTCGTCCACCCCTATTCAACGATGATGACTTCCCGTATTGGAAGAAGCGGATGTAGGTATACCTAAAGACCGACTTCGACTAGTGGTTCAGCATCACCAGAGGTTACAAAGCTCCCGTTGACAATGCCAGAATTCTAATGGACCCAGAACATTGGAATCCAGAAATGAAGAAAAAGGCTCAGATCAACATCAAGGCTCTCAATACAATTCAGTGCGGGCTAACAAAAGAAGAGTTGAACCGCGTCAGCCCACACAAAAATGCAAAGGAACTGTGGGATAAGCTCATAGAACTACATGAGAGAACCAATGATGCAAAGGTAACAAAAAGAAATTTATTTTTAAATAAATTATTTAATATCAAAATGTAGGAAGGTGAGACCGCTAGTCAGCTGCATGCGAGGATAAAGGATATCCTTAATGGACTTCACACCATCGGCCACCGGATAGAGAACTGTGATCTAATAAGGTATGCTCTAAACACGTTTCCTCGAAACACACTGTGGGCATCCATTGTGGATGCCTATAAGATTTCAAGAAACTTGTCAAAGTTAAAATTAGATGAATTATTTTGTGAATTAGAACTACACGAACAGACTAATGCCAAACTCGAGAAAGGTCGTGCTCTTATTGCAGGTGTTAGGACCGATTGGTGCTAGAGGGGCGGGAGGGGGGGTGAATAGCTCGTCGCGCTTCGATTGCTTGTTTCTTGGTGATGATATGCAACGGAATGAACAAGAAACAAGACTCACAATGCTAACACTATGATTTAGTTAGTATCCACCTCAAGAAGAGGTAATTAATCCAAGAATTCACATGTGACACACACTCCACTATGAAAAACACTCCTTTTCGGTAACTATCGAAGGTGGAGAAGCCTTATACAAACTCTCAATACAAGAAAAAAGAAAAGTGAAGCAAATACAGGTAAACTCTTATAAGATTTACAACATGAAGCCCTAACCCGAGCTTCTTCTTCTTGTGGAACACCTCTTGACCTTGGAAAATGCAACAACACTTGACTCCAAGATGCTTCAAGAACTAGCGGCGAAAACCTGTGAGAGTCGTGAGAAAATAGTGGAGAAGAGTTTTTCGGAGTCGCTGTGAGGAAGACAACTTTAAACTCGACGCTTCCTTCATAATGGTCACATCCCAATCGATTGATCAATCGATTGGGGAGGCTTGAATCGATCAGTCAATCGATTCAGAGCGCCTCTATACTCGTTGGAAAAGTCCTGAATCGATCGCCCGATAGATTCAGCCTCTATCACGACTTCACATGATTTCCAGCTCGCCAATAGATCGGTAGATCGATTGGTAGTGCCCAATCCATCGGTCGATCGATTGGGTAAGCTTCTGTGTGCACGATTTCGCTTCCCAATCGATCGGTCGATCAATTGGGCCATCCTTCGACCGCGCACACAGCCAATCGATCAACTGATCAATTGGACTACAGTCTAATCGATTGGCCTCCCTTGGACTTGCTTAACTCAAGTCCAAGGTTCCCAATTCCAACATCCAGTCAACCATGACATGTTGGAACTCCTCATGCCTAGCATCCGGTCAACCTTGACCTGCTGGGACTTCTTCAACAAGTGTCCGATCAATCCTTTGACCCACTTAGACTTTTCTCCTCGTGTCAAGTGTCCGGTCAACCTTGACCCACTTGGGCTTACCGTCTCGTGCCAAGTGTCCGGTCCTCCATGACCCACTTGAGCTTCCTTCCACCAGATGTTTGGTCATCCTTGACCCATCTAGATTTCCTTGTGCAAGTATCTGGTTAACCCTTTGACCTACTTGGACTTCCCAACACCAGGTGTCCGGTCAATCTTGACCCACCTGGATTTCCATGTGCCAAGTATCCGATCAACCCTTTGACCTACTTAGACTTTCCAACACTAGGTGTCTAGTCAACCTTGACTCATCTAGATTTCCACGTGCCTAGCTTCACTCATCAGGTCTTTCCACTGCCCGACTTCACTCACTGAGACTTCTACCTGCCTGGCTTCACTCACCAGAACTTTCACCTAGCTTCACACACCAGGATTTTCCAACTGCCTAGTTTCACTCACTAGATCTTTTACCTGACTTCACTCACCAGGATTTCCAACTGCCTAACTTCACTCACTAGGACTTTCCAACTACCTGGCTTCACTCATAAGGATTTCTAACTATCTAGCTTCATTCACTAGGTCTTTCAATCTGCCTGGCTTAACTCACCAGGACTTTCAATCTGTCTGGCTTCACTCACCAGGGCTTTCCAACTACCTAGCTTCACTCACTAGGTCTTTCAATTTGCCTGGCTTCACTCACCAAGGCTTTTCAGTCAACCTTCACCTACTTGACTCTTCTTCATATCAACCTAGTCAAACCTTAACTAGAAGGGAATTACTCCAACAATCTTCCCAATCGTCCGGACGATTGCACCTGCAATTTCCATGTATTGTCAAACATGGAAACCCAAACATCATGACTCAAGCTTGAGTCAACTCAAGCTTAGTCAAACTGGTCAACCTTGACCTAGGGGATGTTGCACCAACAACAGGGTCATCAAAAGACAAGTCCAAATCCAAACCAGAACCTAAAGTCAAGTCTGACCCAAACTCAGATGATGAAGAACACTTGGTGAACTTGGTAAAAAAAATGTTCATCAGGAGAAAGAAAAACTTCACTAACAAGGACTTATAGTAGATCAACTCCACCTCCAACTCTAACAATAAGAATGTGACTTGCTTTGGATGCAACAAGAAGGGGCACTACAAGACCGACTGTCCAAATCTGAAAAAGAAGAAGGTTCTTAAAGAGACGTGAGACGAATCATCAGGGGAAGATTCAGACAGCGAAGAACCGAAACACTCCAACTACCTCGCACTAATGGCGTACAGACCAGAATCAGAAAGCGAATCGGAAGATGGGTCCGAACCCAAGTCGAGCCACGAGTCCGCACTCGTTTCTGAAGGTTATGATGAGGTATATTTTAGTTTAATAAAAAATTCTTTAAAATCAATGCATGCTTAAATAGGAAATTAACTACTTATGAAAATCAAATAAACAATCTAAGTAAAGAAAATAAATCACTTAATGAACAACTAAACTCAACAACTGAACTAATTCAAACTGAAATCCCAACTCAAGTTGCAAAACTTGAGGAGGATAATTTCATACTGAAAAATAAAATAGTTAAACTAAAATAATTATTTGAAAAATTCACAACTAGATTCAAGTATCTTGACATGATACTTGGATCACAAAGAACTATGTACAACAAGTCCGGACTCAGATTCAAGTCTAGCTCAACCAACAAATTCTTTATATCTTTAGTTAACCAAAATCAAATTAAGGCTTGGGTTCCAAAAGTATGTCTAACCACGCAAATAGGAATCAACCAATACTATGTACCAAAAAATGAAATCCACTATCTAAAACCAAATTCAAACCAAAATTGATCCTCAAATCTAAATCCCAAAATTAAAAACAAAACAAAATCAAATAACCCAAACCAAAATATAAAACCTAAAATAAAATCAACTAAATCAAAAGGCTGCAGAACCAACTCAAATTCAAATTATCATCAAGTAAACTATAACTATAAAAATAATCGACATAAATCCAAAAATTAAAATATTCAATAATTTAGGGGGAGACTCCAAATTAGTTGGCACCTCCAAAATCAATGACTTACCCAGATGGGTAATTAGGAATAGCTAAAATAGAGACAATAGTTTAACTTGACAAAAGTACGAGTGAAGTTTTGGATGATAGTAGGTTAGGGAAACTTTGCCTATGCATGTCTAGAAAGATATGACTTTAACCTGGTGCATTTAGCTTAGTGGAACTAACTGAAGCTACCCCTTACGGATCCTAACTAGTTAGACCAAGGTTTTGTACTGAGTTCAGTGGATAGGACTATTTGAAAAATCTCGACGGTATAGTTACTCTAATGATGTCCAGGTGACTCACCATAGCCGAGAAGTTTATCTAAAGAATGTATGTTTGTTGAACCCAAAGCTAAACCTGAATCTAACACAAAGTTAAACCAAACCCTGAAATTAAACTTAACTCATCTCACAAAATTATAGGATTCCCTGATTAAAAATGTATATCAAGTGAGATGACTAAGGAATTAAAACTAAAATTTAAAATTAAACATTAAACCTAAAACTTAAACTTAAAATTAAGTTTAAAAAATTATTACTTAAATTAAAATCAAACTTAAATTCAAATTAAAATTCAACTTAGATTAAGCTTAATCTAAATTGATTTTAACTCCTACATGTTATAGGAAACCAAATGGATATTGGACAGTGACTGTTCCAAACACATGACTGAGGATCACACTAAGTTCACTTAATTAACATACAAAAGCTTAGGAACAATTGTCTTTGGAAACAATGACAAACTTAAGATAATTGAGATAGGCAATATTGAACTCAAAAGTGATTTTATTGTTAAAAAAGTATTACTTATTGAAAATCTCAAATACAACCTTCTTAGCATTAGTCAATTGTGTAATTCTGGATATAAGGTTAGGTTCGTATTCTCTGAATGCTTAATTAAGCACTTAGATAATCCTACGATAAGTCTAAAAGTGTTTAGAAAGGACAATATCTATGCAATTAACCTAACCACTTCATCACTTAAGTGTTACTTAACGCAAAAAGAAGAAACCTGGTTATGGCATAGAAGAATGTCCCACACAAACTTTAGAAATCTAAGTAAATTAAATGGCTTAGTTAGAGGCTTACCAAAATTACCTTAGACTTAACAATTTATAATGCTTGTCAATAAGGAAAACAAACAAAGTCTAATCACAAATCAACTAATCAACTTCAAACAAAATCAATACTAGAATAATTACACTTAGACCTATTTGGCTCCCATGGGATCAAATCAATAAATGGAAGCATATATTACCTAGTAATAATAGATGATGACTCTAGATTCACTTGGGTAAAATTTTTAAAAAGTAAAAAATGAAACATTTGAAGTATTCAGTAATTTTTGCAAAAAAATTGAAAATGAAAAAGACAAAAAAATAAAATAAAAGAATCAAAAGTGATAACGGAAGTGAATTTAAAAATTACAACTTTAATCAATTCTACCTTGAAAATGGATATCACCACGAATTTTCTTGCCCTAGGACACCCCAACAAAATGGAATAGTAGAAAGAAAGAATAGAACTCTACTTGAAGCCTCTAGGACAATGTTAAATAAATATAAATTACCAAAATATTTGTGGGCAGAAGCTGTTAGCACAACATGCTATGTACAAAACATAACCACAATAAATAGAACTTATAACAAAACCTCATTTGAACTCTATTATAATAAACAACCTAATATTAAATATTTTAAAGTATTTGGATGCCTCTAAACTCACTTGGGTAAAATTCTTAAAAAGTAAAAAAAATGAAACATTTGAAGTATTCAGTAATTTTTGCAAACAAATTGAAAATGAAAAAGATAAAAAAAATTAAAAGAATCAGAAGTGATAACGGAAGTGAATTTAAAATTTACAATTTTAATCAATTCTGCCTTGAAAATGGATATCACCACGAATTTTCTTGCCCTAGGACACCCCCAATAAAATGGAATAGTAGAAAGAAAGAATAGAACTCTACTTGAAGCCTCTAGGACAATGTTAAATAAATATAAATTACCAAAATATTTGTGGGTAGAAGCTGTTAGCACAACATGCTATGTACAAAACAGAACCACAATAAATAGAACTTATAATAAAACCTCATTTGAACTCTATTATAATAAACAACCTAATATTAAATACTTTAAAGTATTTGGATGTCTAACCTACATACTACGCACAAGAGAACACTTAGAAAAATTTACCTCAAAAGTAGAAAATGGAATCTTTGTAGGCTACTCATTAAATAGTAGAGATTATAGAGTATATAGCAAAGTTACACTAAGAATTGAAGAAACCTCAAATGTAAAATTTGAAGAGACCAACCACTTAGAACAAACCCAAATTCAAACAATTGATTTTGTTCAAGGTAGCAGTAGTCAAGAGGGAGCTAGTGAAAATCTAAATCACGAAGAAGAAGATCACCCTCAAGTAAATGAACCCACTAGAACTGTAAGAGTTAACCCAAACCATCCAATTGACCAAATAATTGGTGACCCAATCCTAAGAATTCAGACTAGATCGTCCTTTAGAAATTTAAGTCAAATATCTTTGATCTAAAAAATTAAACCTAAAACGATAGAAGAGTCCTTACTTGACCCAAACTGGATCGTAGTCATGCAGGAAGAACTAGCTCAATTTGAAAGAAATGAAGTCTTGGACTTTGTACCACCACCTAACAATAACAAAGTAATAGAAACAAAATGGGTATTTAGAAATAAACTAAGTGAAAGTGGAGAAATTATTAGAAACAAGGCTAGACTAGTGGCTAAGGGGTTTAGTCAAGTAGAAGGATTTGACTATGATGAAACATATGCCCCAATAGCTAGACTTGAGTCTATTAGAATGCTACTTAGCTATGCGGCCCATAAAGCATTTAAGCTTTATCAAATAGATGTAAAATATACCTTTTTAAATGGGCTAATAAAAGAAGTTTATGTAGGTTAACCACCTAGTTTGAGAGTCTAGACTATCCTGACCATGTCTTTAAACTTAAGAAAGCATTGTATGGTCTTAAACAAACACCTAGGGCCTGGTATGAAAGGTTGACCTCTTACCTAATTTCTCAAGGATTCGACCAAGGATAAATTGATCCAACTTTGTTTATAAAATCAATCAACCAAGATATCTTTATAGCTTAAATATATGTAGATAACATAATCTTTAGTTCAACTAATTTAGAATTTTTACAAGATTCACAACCTTAATGGAACAAGAATTTAAAATGAGCTAGTAGGTAAACTAAGTTATTTTTTAGCTCTACAAATTAAACAAACTAATGAAGAAAATTACATCTACCAACAAAAATATATTAAGAAATTTCTTTAAAAATTTGGAATGGAAAACATCAAAGAAATAAAAATTCCAATGGCAACTTACACAACCTTAGATAATGACCCAAATGGAAAATCAGTTGACCTAAAATAATATAGAAGTGTCATAGGTAGCCTTCTATACTTGACTACAAGCCAACCTGATATTTTATTTGCAGTTAATATGTGTGCTAGATACCAAACATGTACTAAAAAATTCCACTTAACTAACGTAAAAAGAATCTTCAGATATCTAAAAGGAACTTCAAATGTAGGAATTTGCTATCCTAGAACGCCCAATTATGAACTCATAGCTTACTCTAACTCAGACTACGCTGCTGTAAATTAGACCGTAAAAGTACAAGTGATGAATGTCAGTTACTTGGTCTATCACTTGTCAGCTGGTTTAGTATAAAGCAACACTGTATTACCTTATCTACTACTGAGGCAGAATATATTGCAATAGGAGAATGTGTTACACAATTGTTATGGATGATACACATTCAACAAGATTTTAACTTAAATTTAATAAATACAAAAGTAATGATTGACAATATTAGTTCAATTAATCTAACAAAAAATATAGTGCATCATTCAAGAACCAAACATATCGAGTTTAGACACCACTTTATCAGAGATCATGTAGCTAAGGGCAACATTGAACTCACTTATATTAAGTCCAAGTCAAACTTAGTTGATATATTTACCAAGCCTCTCCCTGAAAGTGAATTTAGTAATTTACGTTGACAACTAGGAATGTGTTTCATAGACTAGGACTATCATTTTCAAAAATTATCTTCAAAATTTATAAATTCTAGGGTAAAATTCTTTACTTACATCTTTCTCAAAATTTTCTTATTTTTAGAATCTTCAAAATCAATTTTAGCCTTAGTGTAGATCAAATCTATAGAAAGCATGTTCCTATAGATCTAGGACTTGAGCATCTCACCAATACATTAGGGTTACCTTGTTTGTGGATTGCCAAACTTAGAAATGGGTGAGATGCATAGGTAGCTTGCATGGACTAAAGATGCTTATATCAGTGCATCAACATAAATCTGGACATTAAATACCAAACGCAGAGTGATTAGGCTAAGTAATCCAGTTTAGTCAATAACTAACTGGATAAAATGGCTTAACCTGACTAACCAAGTGAACACTATTATCCTCTGATAGCTACTTAGTAACTAACAGTTAGACAATTAAAGATAATTTATAGTTGACTAGATTATTTTGAAATAATCTCAAGTTCAGGGGGAGGATAACTAAGTCAACAAAATTTTGAAAACATTCCTTTTATTTTTTTCAAAAATTCATTGTTGAAAAAGATTATCACATATTTTGAAAAATTATTTTGAAAACTGTTTCAATTTTTCCAAACTACTTTAAAATAATTTTAAATACTACAACACTTAATATTTTGACTGTTGATTTGGCAAACTTTAACTTTAAATCTTGTAAAGTTTTTTTTTTGGAGAATTTAACATTTCCAAAAAAATTTTTGAAAAACTTTAAAGTTTCTAAAGTTAGTAGATTTTTCAACTTTATTAGCCTTGTGAAAATGCTAATATACAGTGTTTTAAAATTTATTTTGAAAGATGTTTTTAAAATTTTTTGAAAGATGTCTTGAAAATACTTTGAAAAAGTTTTTGAAAAGGTTCTTTTGATTTTTTTTACCTTTAAGACTTTTAATAAGTTGTTTTCTTTATCATTTTGAAATGCTAAGTGGTTTCAAACCTATCTTTGAACATATTTTAACATATGTTATAATTTATTTTTTTTTACATTTTGAAAAGCTTTCATGGTTATAATATTTTTTTTCCTCCCTCAAGTAATCCTGGGAATTATTGTAAAAAAAAATCTGTTTACTTTCCCTAACACATTTTTGCTTGAATATTTATTCATGTTTTTTTTTATGAATGTCAAAGGGGGAGGGTTAAGGGGTTAAGTTGAAACCAATCGAAATCCAAATAACTTAAACCATATCATTTGTTTATTTATGTTTGTATTTTTTCCCTAACTTAACCCAGGTTGTCATTGCATCAAAAAAAAGGGAGATTGTTGGTACGATTTGCACTAACGGTCTAACTCGAGTTTTGATGAATGACAAGTTAAGTTAGGTTTGATCTAACCACATGATTAAGTGTGCAGTATGAAGTCTAGATAGGTCACGGGCCGATCGGATATCTGGCAGGAAACTCGGCTAGGTCAACAGACCGACCGGATAGCTGGTACGAAGTTCAGATAGGTCGACAGGCTCACCGGATATCTGGCAAGAAATATAGCTAAGTCGACGGGCCGACCAGATAGCTGATATGAAGTCCAGATAGGTCAACGGGCTGACAAGATATTTGGCGAGTAGTCCAGATAGGTCAACGGACCAATCGGATAGCCGGCATAAAATCTAGGCAGGTCGACGGGCTGACCGGATGTCTGGCAAGATGGTAAGTTAAGGTAAATCACTAGAGGATAATAACCAAGTGAGGATACGTCCCGATTGGAGGGGTAGTAGGTGTTGGTCCAGTTTAAGTCTATTTGGGATCCCTAAACTGAGACCTTAACTAGTTCCTGGTTCTGGGGGAACAGGAACTAATTACTACACCTTTTATTCGTTATTATTATCATAATACTTGTTTTGCAGGGTATTTTGGACTAATATTATTTTGCAAGGCAAAAAGGGAAAAATTATCCTCGGATGAATAGTATATGAAGGCGGCTTCAACAGAGATGGAAGACGCCTTCCATGCCATATATAAGGCAGGCTCGAGAAGCCTTCAGAACAACCCTGATATACGAGCTACTGCGCGTTCATTTGAGTTTTCAACTGCTCCAAGCTTCTGCTACGACTCTGCTGCAAAGCTACTGTGTCTGACGACTGTGCCGAGGACTTCCGATCGCGGTCGGTGGACCGACATCGACACACGAACGCTTTCACATTTAAAATCTAATTGTCGATAACAAACTTTACTGTTGTACTTATATTTTGCAAACAGAAAGTGTAGTCTGTTGCACTTATCTGAATTATTTTCTATTTTCGATTCCCTTTTCCGAGGGTACCGGAAGAGGTTTTAATAAAGAGCTATGATATTCTTAAGGAAAAATCTCAAAGAAAATTCTTAAGGATAGACACATAAATGATGGAACCCACCATTTCACTTTTTATGGATCCCATCATTTATGTGTCTATCCTTAAGATTTTTCCTTGAGATTTTTTCTTAAGAATATCATTTCTCTTTAATAAATTACCCATCGATAGGTCCGCGGGACTTAGGTTTTGGAGTAGGAGTCGTCGAAAGCTCCGAACCAAATAAACCACTTATATTTTTTTGATGTTAACTTTTGTTTTTAACTTTTCGCTACATATTTTACTCTGTTTTTAAAAATTGAAAAATAAAATTTTGAAAACACCATAATTCACCCTTCTCTCCCGTACGATCGATCCAACAATTTATTTGCATGTATCCAATAACGGGGCCAAAAAATGTATAGCCCCTGAGCTATTATCTTCCTTTTTCTCAATTTTCCCTGCCAGCTCTAAGTTGTCGGTGCCCCGTCTATAACCCGGGTAGATCATAAGTGGCTCCATTCTTGTCTCCTATAATCTCCCTACAAAATTCCATAAAAGCCCTCCTATAAAAAAATAGGAGAACAAAATAAAAGAACTGATATCATATAAAAAAAAATAGCAGATCAAATAATGGTTTACTTACGTTCAAGTATTTGTCATGCAATTAAGAATTTGGAAATAAAAAATAGATTTATTTTCAAACTTTATATTTAATTAATTAAAATAAAATTAAAATTTTAAAATAAAACTCACTTCTTTCTTAAGTTTTAATAAAAAATAAAAAAAAATTAAAAAAAAATATTTATTAATTTTTTTATATCACTTTTTTCATTTTTATTCTCTCTAATCATACTATTTGTTTTCTCCTTATTTACTATCTCACTTTAACGTCACCTAAGTTTAAAGATCATATTTATTTAATTCTCTAAGAATTTGATTTTCATTAATTAACAAAAAATGGACAAAATATGTAAACAAGAGTTAATACGCAAAGAATTGGAAAAAATAAATGAACACATACTATAGCCAATCAAATTTAAATAGATTTGCCAAAGCTGCGTAGTTTCACTTATATTGACGCAGTTACAAATATTTAATTCTTAAAAATTGCAGGGGCCGCGCAGGCGCGAATCCCCCTCTATCACAAATTATGACGTCCACTCTCCCACTTGGGGAGATGGTAAACCAACGCTCCTCCGGCGTGCAATGGAGGCCGTTGACTTAGGCCACGAACCTTAGTGATCGTCCGTCGACCCCGTCCAGGTAAGTATGGTTTAACGTCGGACCAGGGTGCTCTCTTAAGCACCTCGGCTCTCTTTCGCCATCGATAGCTTCCCGATGTGGGACTAAAATACAATGCTGCAACTAGCCCATCGTTATCATCCACCGTCCAACCGACGATCTCCCTCCGAAGCTCTACGCCCGCCGTGATCTCCTCCTTTCTCCGTCTCCCTCTCCTCAGTCCTCCCTCCGTTCTCGCTTCTTTCCCTCGATCGGAGAAATTCTGGCCCAGGAACATAGATCGTTCGTCTTCCTCTAGGGTTGCCTCCTCGATCTTGCGGAAGAAAGCGGCTCTGGGTTCTAGCTTCGCTTTCGATTTTTGAAGCTCGGCTTCAAGGTCGATCCGAGACTTGTTTTTTTTTTTTTGTTGTTGTTCGATTCCTTTCCGCGTGAAAATGGCGGCGCTGCCGGATCAGGTCGCAGATTTGCGGGTGTTCGATGCCTACTCTAACCAGAGCGGATGTGGATCGGGATGCGAGGATCAGCGGCAAGGAGGTGGTAACTTTCTTTCAGAAATCCAATTTCCCGAGACCAGTTCTCGCTCAGGTGGTGCTAGACTATACATTATTTCGTTCCAGCTCTGTTCGGCTAGTTTGCTTTGCACTCTGAAGCCTTCTGCTTTAAGTAGTCATTTATTCAATTCCTTCGTTTGCAAATGGAAATGACTTGTTCTCATTAAGGCAGCTCTGTTTGTAGCTGTTTTTTATTTGGAAAAATTAGATTTAAAATCCATTTCATCATTGGATATTGTCGACCCTATAAACTATGTTCATAAAAATTAAATTTTCTCTAGATATCAACCATTTATGCAACATCAACATGAGAAATCATTTTGATGCCATATCAGCTTAACTGGGTGATCAATGGACAAAAAAATGAGGTTTGTTGTCATTTAAGTGTCTTATATCCACATGAGAGTTCCAGAGTCCTAACATGTATGATGTCTTGGAGGGAGTATCTGATTATCTGGATCAATGACCTCAGTTGAATTGAGTTTCTTGAGGCTTGTTTCTTGCTGTGTTAACTTAGTTGGTTCCAAGCATCTATTCTATCCTTTTCTTATGAATACCCGTTCTTATCTTTGGTTGTATATGTTAGGTGTTGCTGTTTGATTGGAGTTGAACCTATTGTAGTTATTAAAAACTGCCAACTCAACTCACTATTTTGTGCTTCTATGGGATAGTTAGATTTATTAAGGAATCTCTTAGGCCAGTGGATTGAATAACGGGATAAATGAAAGCAGATATCTGCTGATATTCGATATTTAATGTCACTATCCAACTCATTTTTCTTTCTCCTATATGATTAGCCCTTGCTGATCTTTGATTTGGCAATCTATGTGCTCCATTTTAAACTTCTAATCCCCTTTGTTGGTGTTGCAACCATCAATATGTGTTAATTTGGTAAAAAGCTTTTGAGATAGGATGGCGTGCCTGCATTTCAAAGTTCTTTTCCCATTCACCAAGATGTGTAGTATATTCAAAGGTAAGACTTGCCAAGATGATTGAAGATTCACAATTGAAAAGCAAGGATATCTTTTTTTCCCTCTCGTTGATAAAATAGTTGTTAATCCTAGGTTAGTCTCTGAGTTATCACACAGTTTCAAAGCAAAAGGGTTGATTGAAATGGAAAAGAAAAAAATATATATGTAGGCTTGGCCAATGATGAGATCTGTAGCTTCCATGAAGAGTGAGACACATAAACATAGATATTTGACAATTTCTGTTATTAATTAAGTATATATTCAGTAAAATTCCAAAAATGGTTTCTCCAATGATTCAAATACTGGATAGAATGAGTTGTACCAAGAATTAGTTACCAATGTTACTTTGGAGTAGGAATTTAGACCGAGCTCAAGTCCTATTGAATGTGTTGCTTGCTGACAGCTATTTGTGATAAGTCTTGTAGCCTGCTATAGTGGTTTTAGGAGATAAGCTTGGTAGATGTTCACAACATATGATCTTTTAGCTATTTATGTCTGGTTCTTGTAATATGCTTAATTTCTTTTCTCACACATACCTTGTTCTCTATCTCAAACTATCGAAGAAGTTTTCTATCTAATTTCTTTGTTCCTTTTCTTCAGACCTGAAATAAAGGAAATACCTTCCAAGCTTATGCCTGAGTTTTATACTTTTATTTCCTGATTTCACTGTTGACCTTCTTTTGCAAAACATGCTTTGTTCTTGATTTGTGTTGAGGCTATAGTTTTGCTTGCACTGCATTAATACATATATCATCTTTCATCTTTAAATTGCTTCCCTTACTCATGCCAATGACCATAAGGGCATTTCTCAGTTTCAGAGCTCCTTGTCCCATAGCTAGTGCTAGAGCAGCCATCATTCTTCATCCTTGAGTTCAGAGGTGAGTTTGACCAAACAAAATCATGTATACCGGCCCTTCTTGCATTTCGAGCTGTTAGAGGTTGGTTAATTGGTAAATAATTGGCTGCAATAAGGATGTTGCGATCTTTGGTTGGAGAGAATGTTATGAGGTGACATATTACATGGCAATTGCACAAGGTTCTCTCTTTGGTATCCATCACAGGTATAGTACAGTAGATTTTATTATATAAGTGGATATGAATATGGATCGTAAAACATTCACAACTATTCTACCTATTTCTAGCCCTAAGTAAAAGTCTTATGAGATATTTTACACGGCTAATTCATGTGAAACTACAAACACTTGCAATAATCGATGTTGAACCTCATCTCAATGAAGTTCTTGCGAGTGGTTAAATGTTGAAGCAACTAAAACTGGGTCGATCACTTCAAACAATCAATTAGTCGAAACCTAAATGGTTAGGGTTGATTAATGAAGTTCTTAGTGTTTTGAGTTGCTCAGGCATGTATGGGTGTGGTTCCTCAAAGGAAAGAATGAGAAGAGAAGAAAAAAAATAGGTGTTCTCATCCTCTTATATGCACTTCTACACCAGGATATATATAAACAAAGAAGGTGAAATGGTAAGAACTAATAACTTGACGAGCATGTCATCCATAACCAGATTGATACATATATGGGAAAACTTAGATTTTCGATATCGAAACATTTTTTCATTAACTTTATTATATATATATACGGTACTTATCCATGATTTACTTACCATTGGCAACTAGTAGAACACCAACATGGCAATAACTACTATATCTCTCTGATCTCAGCTAATCATTAAACAAAGATGCTGAGTAGGAGCTGCCATAAAATTGGGCCCTGTGAAACCTGGATCGGCTCACATATAGAACTCCTCCAAATTCCCCTGCAACTTGGGTGCTATCAAGCGTCGTCTCTTTCTTTGGAGGAGTGTTGTAGCCATAATGCACATTAGTAGAAGGGGGTCTCGCTGTTGGCCTTCTACTCCTCCCAAAGTAATCTAACAGCTCAAAAGCATCCTTTCCCACCTTCCCAAGGTCACTATGTGATGATGCCATAAAATGATGGGATTTTAGAGAAGGAGGAGCTTAAGTTTACTACTAATTTGCTCTTGCTGAACAACTGTATGAAGTTCTCTTTTTATAAGCAAGGTTTGGATAAATGTTTTGAAACCCGAATCCAAACTCGCCTACTCAACCAACTAGACTAAATTGGTCTTATTCTGCCAGTGAAGGTAGGCCGAACTTTGAACTGATTCACTTGAGAAGACTCGGAACCTGCTTTTGTTGACTCGAAGTCAAGGTCTAGGTCTTGCTTTTCAGTGATCTTGGTATATATCTTTGATCACTTGTTGGCATTGATCTCTTCCCAAATTGGTTAAACAATTGTGTGAATGGAATATTTAAGATGATTTCTTGAATTGATCATGCTATGCATCATTTGATGATGGAAAAGGGTATTATGTGGATAAGTATTGTGGTAGAAAGCACTAATCACTTCTGTTTCATAATTGTGATGGTATTAAAGCTTTTTTGAGTTGGGAATTATGTGGATAAGTATTGTGGTAGAAGCATTAATCTCACTTTTTGTTTTTCATAACTGTGATGGTATAAAAGTTCATACAAGTTTGGAATAGATTCTCTAATGCATTATTATGTAACTTTAGATGTCTAAGTGTGACTTTATTGAATATTTTCATGCTCATATTTATCCCTGTATAGTCGTATTTCTATCCTTATGTTTGATTATTTCTTTTTATTTAATTAAAAGTTTATTTGAGTTTGGAATTGATTCTCTAATACATTATTAAGTTACTTTAGAGCTACAGCCTCCCTGAGACCTCGTATTTACGGGAGATTCGTGCACCAAACTGATATTTTTAGACATACACATGCTCATATTTATCCGTGCATAGACATATGTTTTATCCTTATGTTTGATTGTTTATCCCCGCATAGCTATACATACATAGTAGTAGTATAATGTGGTGGTCGTTGGGAGGGGATAGAATTTCCTTGTCATAATATCGGTAACTTCACATAAGAAGCAAAACACTGAAGAGTATCAACAAGTAGATGGGAACTGCAATCTTGTTAGCATGGCCATAGCCATAGCCATTGCCATAGCCATATGAGAAAGGATTCTCACCCAAATGTTCAGCAACATTAAAATCTCCTGCACCAACAATGGACCAAAAAATCATAAATTAACCTTTGAAGACACACTACGCAATGCGATTTGAATTCCTCCTACCTCTCTTACTCGTATGGCCACAACCTTCATCGAGGGTGTACTTGACAACTCCCACGGATGCACCGTTGTAGAATCTGAAATTATATAGTATGTGATCAACACACGAAAGCAATAGCTTTGTCTCGTAGAGGCATGGACCGCCACAGAAGTCATCGGTCGCCTCTAGAGGAACATTGAATGTCCCCGCGGCACTCAGTCTATATGATTCTTGGCAATTGCTATACACCTTTTAATACAAAAAGACAATTAGGCCAATGAACAAACACACAACTAACATTTGAACTATTGATCGTTAAACAACTCACCACATTATTGTCAAAACATGCCATTGCTTTCGCGACAATGCCTACGGTACTGTCATCTACAAACCAATAGAAAAATGTCATCTTGACTTGGAGATTCAATATGTATATATATACCTGACTTGACGAAGGTTATGGAGAAGAGAAGGAGAGCGAATGAGAAACACCGAGTCTTGAGAGTAGAAGTGGAAGCCATGTTAGTGCCTTGAAGCATTCGATTAGATGGGAGATAAGTTCAATTTATAGATAGAGAGATCAATAGATAGATATAGTTTGGTGGGAAAAAACATAGGAGATAGTTTTGACTTAGAGAATGAAACAATTGAGTGGAGTAGGAGAAGATGTTCAAAGTTACTTCAACCACCATGCATTAATTTCCTAGCTAGTCGATAGAAACAAAGGATAGATTAATTTTCTTTACAAAAATGTTAAATATGTTTTCATTATTTTTAAAATGTTGTGAAAAATTGGTGAAAAGTTTTGATATTTCCTCCCATGTTTAAATTTAAAATGTTAGTTTCCTCAAATCTAAGAGAGTCCAACTTCGATAGATAAACTAACGAATACATTTTTTAAATGGATAGTTAACTTAAGAATGTTAAATTAATAGGGCATTCGATATTATTTATCTTGATAGAAGATGTAAAATTTTCGTAAAACCGTATCCCAGAATTAATAGGCAAAAAAAAAAAATTAAATGCTCTTATTATACTGCAAGTGAATGATTGGATAGTAACTTATAAGAGTAAAATTAACATTTTAATCTTAAATGGGATAATTTTGATAATAAAATACGGTAGACATTTTTAAAAAAAAACGAAATCTCAAGGTAGTTTGGTAATTTCAAAAGGCGCATTACATTTTGGATCGGATCCAGCACGGCATGCGGGCCAGCAGAACTCGCCAAATTCGAACCCGAATCCAATTGGATTTCAGGCCCATTTGGAGCTGGCAGCCCAATTACCCCATTGCCATTAAATATAAAACCCTTCTGGCCTCTTTCCATTTCGTTTCTTTCCTTGGCTCCGTCCCCAGGCGAAAAGCCCAGAAACTTCTACGGCCACCGATCCGCCTCCGCCTCGACCCGCGCGTCTCGCCGCCGGCCGGCGCCACCAATCCGGCCTCCCTAACGCCGCTAGTGTCACATCTTCCTCTCTTGCTCGATCTCGCTTAATTTCTCTCTCTGGTATTTCTCTTTTTCCCTTTTATTTCCCCTTGCGGCACTCGCTACTGAGCCGACCGCAAAAGACGCGTTCGCTTCTCTGGTGACTTCCGATAAGCCGTGCGTCGGGAAGGACCTCCTTAGATCCTCTCATCCCGGAAAGGACCAACCCATTTGGGTCAGAATAGGGAAAAGGGTAGCTTCCCAGTGAGACTAAGCCCTTCCCTACACTGTGAACATAACAAATTGCTTCTCATGTCTGAGACGTCGAAGAAAAAGGTCCGCGATCGCTCCGTGGTAAGTTTCTACCTACTCGATGGATACAAAAAAAGTTTTTCTAACGAACAATAAATGGCGGAGTAGGTTTTGATGATGCAAACTATGATAGGAAGAAAAAAAATTCTAGAATTATTTATATGTGGTGAATGCTTTGTCTATTAGGAGTTCAAAGGATTTTTGAATGACCTGCAAGATTGGGATTACTTGCGTGATGGTAAAGATATTAATCAGAAAGGACGTGACCGTCAGAACAATAAGCTGGTAAATTCTCGTTTCCCTTCTCATTTCTTCAATAGTACAATATGACGGTGCGCATTTCGAGCTGATTTTCTTCAGTCTTGAGGATAAGTTACCGGCTAGTTTAAGAATAACTACTACTGTTATTTAAGGTTCTCCCATTTTTTATGTTTGTTTTTAAATTTGACTTGGCGATTAAGATAATTGCAAAGTAGCCAATTGTATTCACTTTTATATTGGTTCAATTACTGTGGCCGTATCAATTCTAGGAAGTTTTTTTGCAGGATCATATAAATTTCCTGATAATATAATAAGCAACGCATATATGAATGCATAAGAGGGTGTAGTTTCTTTACATGAGAAAGTAGCAGTGTTTTTTTCTTGGGCTTATAGGGACATCTCTGTCATATATAAGTCTCATAAAAACTGTGATTTGGTGCTGAAGGTGAAGGGTTGCGATCAAGATACAAAATCTCAGTGAGTTTCTAATTTTGGTGCCGACCACTTGTATACAACATTGGTGCATGGTTGTCCTAGTAGGTATATAAGAGGAGATGGAGGCAAAGGAAGAAGGGGAAGGAGAGGCTAAGAATGAAAAGAGGAGAAGAGGAGGTGATGGAAGGAGTTACTTGTTTCTGAACTGCTTATGTCCAATTAGTTTCAAATGCTTGGTTCTTCACAGACTCTTCATTCAATTGACTTGTTCACCATTCTATATCTAGATATCCGACTATTTGCGAAGAGCATTGCAGCCTTAATCACCATCATAATTCATAATCACATGTTGAAGAGGAGTCAAGTATCTCGTGCTGTGGACTTTTTCTATGCCTGTATTATAGAAAATAGTGTAAATTTTGTTTTTTGCTTAAATAGCAGTGAGGTAATATGGATGCCAGATGTTTAACTGTTTACCATCTCTTTGATCTCTTGTGGAACGGAAGGCACATTAGAATTTCTTATGTTTGTAGTATAGGAGATAGTATACATGTTATTTGTTTAAAGAAGACCATACTGATTGCAGATTGTTGATGGAAATAAAGCATCTAGTAGTGATCGGTCTGCACAGTTTGATTACTTGAAGTACGCTGATCCCATAGGCCAAATATCTGGCATTAACTATAATGATCAAGTTCCACCAGATGCCTCTTCAGAAAAGGAGTTGGTAAGAAATTTTTAACTATTTTCATTATGTGCAGTTTCTCTTTGTTTGTAAAGCTAGACTTTCTCATAGAGTTCTCATCTTTCTGTCCTGCTTGTAGGGTAATGAGTGTTTTAAGCAGAAAAAGTTTTCAGAAGCAATTGACTGCTACTCTAGGAGTATTGCACTATCACCCACTTCTGTTGCTTTTGCAAATAGAGCCATGGCATATCTTAAACTTAAAAGGTAAGTTTAATGAGATTAGGCTAGATAAATCTGTTTGGTGCAAATTATTAAGTTATAGTTGTCTCACTATCATGCATATTATGATTTTTCTTGAGGTTATATTTTATATTGTGAAACAATATAATGTTATCATCACAACGCTATTTGTTAAATTTCTCCTATTGTTTTCCTCATTTATGTTTCAAGATCTTCATTTCTTTGCAACTCGACATTTTTAGTTTACCCTTTCAATGCAGGATTTGATCAATTTTCAGTTGCTGGTGTTTCAATTTGTGGGCTCTCTGCAAAATTAGTAACTAGATCACTCATCAGTTTTTCTTGCAATTATCAATATAACATGGAAGTTTTTCTATCTCTTCATGTTCATTTTAAAGCCCTCGCACATGCTGCTCACTTAGGGTTGCTTGAAATATTGTGGTTAGTAGTTTTATGCTTATATTTCGGTCACTATTAGTTTATGTTATTTATTAATATTGTATCTGAAGCTTTTAGGGCATTCTCTTGATTTTCTGAGTCCAGATAGATTCTTAAAGAAGTATAAACAAGATGATTGGCCCCTTTTTAAATTTCTCTTTCTTTTATATTTGATTTTGTATCTAATCTTTCATTAGATATGAAGAGGCTGAGAGTGACTGTACTGAGGCCTTAAATTTGGATGATCGTTATGTCAAAGCGTACTCTCGACGTGCTACTGCCAGGAGAGAACTTGGGAAGCTTAAAGCAGCTCTGGAAGGTATCGAAAACTGTTGTATCTCAGTGTATCCCTTTATTACAGTTCATGCATATCCGAGTCTGTATCTTGTTTCTGAATTTACTGATGATTAAGTTCTTACTGCAGATGCTGATTTTGCTGTGAGACTTGAGCCCAATAATAATGAAGTCAGAAAACAATATTCTGAGACAAAAGCTTTGTATGAGAAGGTTCCATTTTTTTCCCTTTCCACAGTGTACTCTTAACAAAATAGCAGGATTTCTGATATTTTCTTCTGTCATAAACCAATCACTAAAGTACAATCTTTAATACCTTTTTAGATGTAGAATGCTGGTTGGATGCTACAGAATCAAATAGTTAAATAGTGCAAGTTAATATAAGCAATGCATATCTATCAATGTTCCGAAATTACACTTCTAGATCACTTAACTTTGAAGTACGAATTTCAAAACATAGTAAATGCAAGTAAAAAAGCATAAACTGGAAGTTCGGACTATTACCCGTATTTTTAGAATAATTAACATCATTTTGTTAAGATATTCATTCCTTAATCCCTTTCAATAGATTCATTATATATAATGACAGCAGTAATCCTATATGTCATGCAAGATCTCATTATGGTTTGAAATTTACAAGTATTTTAGAATTATCATTCCTCAATCCTTTGTGGGATAAGGCTTGGTCGTGGTTTTATTCCTTAATCTATACAGATGAAATGGAATTACTTCAGTAGCACTAGCAGTAGAATTGACGTATAGTGTCTCTATTCTGGATTGATTTGACATATTAAAACTGAAATACAGCAGTTTTTACCATTTCTAAACTTCTAAAAATAATAATAATAAATTAAAAAATAAAGAACACTTGTCTTTTGAAACAGTGAAATGTATCTTTGTAAGCTCTGTTTTTTTTTCCTCTTGTTATTAGCTATTAATCTTTACATTTCATGCCCAACAGTCTTTTGACAACTTACAAAGACTTATTGCCTGGTGTTGTAGGAAATTACTAAAAGGAATTCTGAATCCTTAAAATCCATCAGTAAAGGCAGTGAACCACCAGATAGAAAATCCAAAATTGTCAAGGATGATCATCTGGTATCAAGCAAAGCCCAAAAGGTGGCAACAAATGAGCAAAATTCTGGCTCAGTGGTATGTCCTTGTGGTGATTTATTTGTGATAATTGTTTGGATGGGCAATAATCACATGCAAATGTGATGGGAAAGAAAACAACAGATTCAAATATTGAGCTACTTGAGTTAACATGTGAAAACTGAGGCGTCTTTGTCCATTCATATTCACTATTCATCATGCTTTCATGATTTTGTTGCCTGAATTCCAGTGGTACACATTTTTAAGCTATTAAATTTGATGCTACAAAGACAATCCTAGAAATTTAAATGGGCTAGGAGTCCAAATTGAACAGCATTCTAAATTGTTTGGAATCAACTACAATTAGTTGTTGTTCTTAAGAAAATGTGATTGTAGGGCATTTGGACATATACATTATTGCAACTCTGGCAATTTAAGTTTCTTAGCAGACAAGTGACTCATGATAGTGTTTACCTCTCAAATGGTTATCATCACTTGACCATACTATATATGCTTAAAATCTACAGTCGATGCTAGTATAGTAATATGAAGGTTGAGGCTACCACCAGCTTCAAACTTGCAAGAGATGATTACTGATGAAAGACAAAAAAAACCTCCTATAAAGTTATCTGTTCTGTATTTTTAATTGTTGATAACTTATACTCTGATCCCTACTAGTTTTGAACCTGTTTCATCATTTTGCTTTAATTAGATTTAAAGTACGGTTCAAGTGAATTTGTTGTTTTGCTTATATTCTTGCAACAGCAAATGATCCAAAAGAGAAGTGAAGGTGCTCAAACAAAGTATGAGCTAAAAGAACCACTGCAAGACGTTGCAAGTCGTGCTGCTTCTCGAGCTTTGGAGTCTGCAGCTGTTAATCTTACTGCACCAAAATCGGCTTATGAATTTGAGGTTTCATGGAGGGCTCTTTCTGATGATAGTGCTCGCCAAATGCAATTGCTGAAGGTTTGCCCCGACATACACATGCATTTTTACTTTGCTTTCACAGGACTTGTAACACAATACTCATCTTTCTAATGTTTCTTCTTGTGAAACCAGATGATCCCACCAGCGACACTCCCTCATATATTTAAAAATGCCTTGTCCGCGCCTATTTTGGTTGACATCGTCAAATGCGTCACCACATTTTTCAAGTAATCTTTTGATTTTAAGAATCTCTAACGATTATAATACTTTGACTACATATTTGTATTGAGATCATGTGTTCCATTTTTAGGGAGGACAGTGAGTTAGCTATTGGTATTCTGGATAATATGACCAGAGTACCACGTTTTGACATGCTAATGATGTGTATTTCGGCTAGGGACCGATCAGGTGAGCTCAAATTTTTTAACTTGCAATTTATTTTAGCTAATGGAAAAGTATGTTAAACTTTTGGTGATTCTTACTAAAATTGCTAACCACAAATAATTAAACTTTGGCGGTCTACAGAAATTCATCGCATGTGGGGCAATATCTCCTCGTGCACCACTATTCCGGCATCTCATCGAGAAGCAGTAGCTCATCTTCGAACCAAGTACTGTAATGGCGAGGACCATATGTATGTATCAAATGGTTGGTCAAAGTGAGGCGATGTATGAGTTCATCTTCCCAGAAATTAACGTATGACATGAACATCAGTTGAAATCACCTGTTTGTGTTTGTTAGTGTAACAAAAACTGGATCGCGTTTTCGTCAATAATATGATCATTGTTCTACAGGTAAGGCACTTCAACAATGAGAGTCTATGTCAATGATCATAGTGGTAGAACTGGTAGAGTAGTCAAACAAACAAACAAAACAAATAATGGTACTTGCCTCTACTCTTCTCCATGACTTACGTCCGTGACCCAGCTGGAGATCCATGTGGATGAGACCAAGTCAGCAGCAAGTAAATGAATTGGTTTGAGTGGATACAAAAATTCTTCCCTCGCGATTTACAAGCTCTACTTCTCCACATCTCTCCTCCGCCTCTCTTTTCTTCATAAAATTAAGGCTGAGACGCAGAGCAATTGACGACCTCATCAGTCATTTGTTGTCGTGGCTTCTTCTTGGAATTTCTCCTCTTCCTTAGACTTTCGATTCCTTTGCTGTTGCGACTTCTTCTTGAAATTTCTCCTCTTCCTCAGACCTATGATTGCCAACCTCCATTCTCCGTTTCTGACTGACGTTTGAGTCTCCTTCTCCGCCTCTCTCTTCTTTACAAAATTAGGATTGAGACCTAGCTGGAGGGCTATTAATTTCCGAGTCCAAGAGCAACCGACGACCTCATCCTTCCTCCTCTACCGATTACCTCCGCCACTGACGTACCTCCCTCCGCGGCCCTCAGCCATAATTTCTCTTTCTCGTTCAAAGCCAAGCAACAACAAGGTGAGAGCAGTTTGTTCTCTATTGATTTTACAAAATCGTGCCTTTACATTTTTTGCAAAATCGTCCCTATTATGGAGACATTAATAGTTACATATATTGGCTTATGTTTAGAAAGAATCTTTGTAGTTAGACTATACATACATGTATCTGTAAGTGTTTAGATAGAATCTTGATAGGAGATCTTGTAAAAAAATATCTGGCATAACTCTTTCTGAAATGTGTGGAGGTTGTGCATACAGATACAAACAATTTCGTGCAGACATATTGTTCACTTTTCAGGGTCATGGAAGAAAGTGTAGGTGAAGACAAACTCTTTCTAGTTTATATTATTAACTTTTCTCTTAATAAATATAAGTGAAGAAAATGTCATGGAAGAAGAAAAAATTGATTCGAATGAGATGAAGGATAACACCGACTATGCGGATCAAGACTCATCTCCATCTATTGTCGAAGAAGTTAAGCTACTTAAGATTGGAATAATATTTTCCTCTGAAGAAGAAGTTCGTACTGTTTATAATTCCTATGCTACTAATGTTCGTTTTGGTATTTCAAAATTATGTGGTAGGAATGGAGATGATGGAAAATAAAAATATTTTTCTATTGGATGTGCAAAAAATCGTAAGAAAGTATCTCAAGTTAAAAATATTTTACACTCTCGACCTTCTAGTAAGACAAATTGCAAAGCTAAGATTAATGTAGCGGTTCGAAATGATGAGAACTTTGTGATAACTAGTATAGATGTTGAACATAATCATATATTGAGCCCTGGAAAGTTACAATATTTTAGATGTAATAAAGTATTGGATTCAGCTACGAAGAGAAAATTAGAATTAAATGATCAAGCTGGAATAACTTTAAGCAAAAGTTTTCACTCTTATATAGTTGAGGCCGAAGGTTATGAGAATTTATCATTTGATGAGAGAAAATGTAAAAATTATATTTCAGAAGCTAGAAGGTTGAGGTTAGGGGAAGGAAATGCTGAAACTTTGAGTAATTATTTTTGCTGCGTACAAAGTAGGAATCCAAACTTTTTTTATGTGCTGGATTTGGATGGTGAATTTTGAATAAAAAATCACTTTTGGGAAGATGCAAGATGTAGGGTTGCGTATGATTACTTTTGTGATGTCGTGACTTTTGATACAACTTATTTGACTAATAGTTATGACATGCCTTTTGCTCCATTTGTTGGGATGAATCATCATGGGCAATCTAACTCACAACATTCACATGGTTGTTCAACTCGTTGTTGACATGTATGCACGGATGTGCTCCAAATACCATAATCACGGACCAATGTCGCGCCATGGCAATTACAATTGAAGAAGTATTTCCGAATTCTCATCATCGTCTATGTCTTTGGTATATTATGAAAAAACTGCCAGTGAAGTTAGGTAGTCATGTTCAATACAAAATGATAAAGAAACAATTGATTACCATTGTTTATAACTCGCTTACAGTAGATGAGTGTGATGAGAACTAGTTAAAAATGATTGAGGAGTTTAAGTTGGAGAACAATGATTGGTTGAAATCTTTGTACGAGGAACAAAATAGATGGATACCTGTGTATGTTAAAGATCACTTCTGGGTTGGTATATCCACAACTCAAAGAAGTGAAAGTATGAATGTATTTTTTGATGACTATGTTCATTCTAAAACATCCTTGAAGCAATTTGTTGAGCAGTATGATAGTGCATTGAAGAAGAATATTGAGAATGAAAAAAAAATAGATTTTATTTTTTTTAATTCTATCATGCCAGTTATTCTTGGTCATTCTATTGAAAGACAATTCTAAAATGCTTACACTAATAATATATTTAAGTTGTTCCAAGATGAAATAAGAGGGTTGATGTTTTGCGATGCCTCTTTGTTGAGGGAAGAAGGGACGACTTTAATATTTGAAGCAGTAGAAAATATGTTGGGAAAGAATGGACAACCTGGAAGAGAAGTTTCCTTTAGGGTACATTATGCCAAGTTAGATTGTCAATTGAAGTGTGTGCCGTCTGTTTGAGTTCCAGGGAATTTTATGTAGACATGTGATCAAAGTGTTGATGAGAATGAAGGTTATTGAGGTTCCTATGAGTTATATTATGGACCGATGGCGCAAAGATATTAAGCGTGAGTATTAAAGCATCAGTAGCATATATGATGATTGTGATTGTGGTGGAAAAAGACTTTGGTATAATACTCTCACCCCATTAATGCAAGAGATTCAACAACTTGGAATCGAAATTGACGAGATTTGTTCTGTTTTGGTGGAAATCATGAAAGGCACTAAGGAAAAACTTATTATTGCTATGGAGAATGGGAAATCAAGGGTTGAACAACTTGAAGAAGCCTCTACATCTAGGGCAAAAGCGATACACTCTCCATTGAAAGTAAGAACCAAAGGTCGCCCACCCACAAAGAGGAAACAATCTAAGGTTGAACAAATTATGAATAAATCAATTGCAAAGGCTTGAAAGAAGGTATGTGATGCATATAATAGCTACCTAAAGTAATTGTGTGTTATTGTTTTGTACAAGTATATTCATGTGGTTTTAGCTAGTTTAAAGTTTATTTATAATCTATCTTGCAGCTATGACTACTATTTTTAGTTGAAGATAAAATGAATATTCAGGTTAGTTAATGAAAATGTTGGATATCATTGGCTTTGTTTTCCATTTCCATGCCATCGGGCAAAGATTGCAAGTAGAATTTTATAAGGCTTTGTTTTCCATTTTTAGGCAATTGGTGGTTTATTCTAGTACAACTTTATAGTATATATATTGAAGCTGTGTAAGTATGATGCGATCCAAGTTTCCTTTGTCTAAATCGTTCCTTTCATCGACATCTTTGTAAACTTTTCAAGCCCACGTTGGATCTAATATGAAAATTATCAGACCCTGCGTAAGTCTGATATGGAAATTATCAAGTCCACACTGGGCCTGATATGGAAAATATCAGGCCTAGCGTGGGCCTGATATAAAAAATATTAGGCCCTTTTGGTAAAAAGCAGTTTAGAATTGGTAGAAAACCGCTAAAAATGTCAGTATGATGAAGTAATCATCTCTCATGCTGGCAACATAGACTTTATTAGTGTCTTAAAAATTTATGCTGAGTTTGGTATAACTGGCTTCAAATGTATTTGTTGTTGATATTGCTCTATGTAAATAACACTATAATTGCATTTTTAATACAATTAATGCCATCATCTTTGTGAGAAAAGCTATACTGATCTATTGGCCATTGTGAATTGCATTCTAAATCTTTCTTGTGTTTGTGTTTGTGTTTGTGAGCAAGAGCCATTCAAAAGGAGAGAGTCGCAAAACTACTGACTGTACACCATTGTGGTTTCAAGCCTAGGCACACCAACAAACTCGACAACGAGTTTAGGCACACCAACAAACTCGACAACGAATTCCAACTCTTCGCAATATATTGGAGTTGGAGTTGATCTTGTTTTGCAGTTTCATGCTTTCTATGCCTTTGAATACATATTTTTTTGATGGAGGCATATTGGTTGTCAAAAATGCTGAGCATACTTGTCAGTTAGAGCTGAGGAGATTTACACCAATGTGATTGTAATTCTTTTGTACTTGTGATATTTATCTTGTAAAGAAATTGTTGATCCATTATGTTAATAAATTCCCAGCATTTTGCTTTTGTACCCACAATACACTTCGATGTACTCCTGGAAGAAAATCAATTGAAAGTCGCATGTGCATCTCTTTTTTCATGCTAAGTTTGGCTCACATTTGTATTGTGGGTTTATTTAATCAATAATAAAATACTCCACATCTTCGAATAATACTCGACACTAATTAACAAGATGAATTAACAAAATGACATAGGGCAAAAATAGTATTTGACACTAATTCCTTATCCTACCATAATTTCAACACAGACATTATTCAACAGTATCAAACGTAATTAACTAGATGAACTAAAATGAAGGGTGCGTCCAAATCCAAACTTACAACAGTTACATTACAACACCAACACTATTTAAAACAACTTATCCAGATAAACTAATACCAAAATCAGAATTATGGCTAAGAGAATCAAGTTCAAGCTCACTAATATCCAGATGAATTTCAGTACGTTGATTATCCTCAGATTTTGTCCATGAGCAACAATATATTCAATTTCACTTTTGTCGGTTGAACTATTATCGGTCGGCACCCACTGTTACTATCCATGTTGCACACATATGTAATACTATCTCCCAGGATTCTTGGTTGATCTAGAAATACACACCAATGTATTTCATCCGCAATCCCTACATGTTACAGGTTAAAATCCTGTATTGTCAATGCTGCTAAAACTTGATGATGCCATGAAAAAAATTAGAAAATAGACTCTGAAAAAAAAATAAATAACATAGCCTTTGAAATAAATAGAAAAAGAGACAAGACCTAAAACAAATATGAGCAAATACAAAATAGAAAATAAAAGTAAAAAAAATAGAAAACTGTGATAGAATCAAAACAGATAACAGGGCCGAAAAATAGATAGAAAACATAGACATGATAAGAAAACGTGAAAGAGACAAGATAGTAATCACTTAAACAAACAAGTAGCAACAAATCCAAAAGCAATTTAAATTATAGGAATCAACACTCTTACAGGGAGCTGGGAGCTAAATTATAGGAATCAACACTCTTATAACTAGGCAATTTGAATTATAAAGAAAAAGTAGGTACTAAGAAAAGGAAACACAAACTCCTCAATTTAATCACTTAAAGAGATCCTTCCACCAAGAAGCAACAGATCCAAAAACAGAGATAAGATAATAAATGTAAACAAGCATCGACCAAACGCTAATATGTTGTTTCATAACACAAACAAACAAGTAGGTCAAAGAAAAAAATTTCTCCACAACGTAATGTAGGCAGCAAGAGCAGTTCATAACATGAGTGAATCTAGAATTCAGCTCCCAAAATGATAGCTTTGTAAATTCCAAAGAAAAAATAACATAATCTGACATTTTTGTTATGAAACCATCATCTTGCAAAAAGTTTCCAATGCTAGCTAGCAAATTAAAATTAAAGCTTCAATATCCAGTATGTAATGAATTTTCCATGTCCATTCTTATATAATTTCACTCAACCCAAAGATCCTACATTCCTGCTTGCTCCAATATGCATCATATTCAGTCCAAAAAAAATTATCTCAAGAGACAACTCAAAAACAGGACACATTAAACATAAACACAGAAAATTCACTTCATGGGCTATAATGAGCAGAAAATTCAATTCAATACTATGACACGAACTGTTCTCACCTTGTCTGAAATGTCTTCGTTGCTGCTTGGTTGTGAACAGGAAAAAATGGGATGCCTATGCTTTTACGCGACCGTGGAGAAATTAGGGCTGACTGTGCGGATGCATTCTTCGATGCTCGACTTGGCCGAGATTAGGGCTGAGGGTCGCAATGAGTCCTTATGCTTGGGTTCAGAAATTAGCAGCCTGAAGAACTGTGTCCGATGCAATTAGGTTAGGGCAAAAACTCACTCATCTTTCACGGAGGGAGGTTGGTCATGGAGGAAGAAGGAGGTCGTCATCGCGGAGAAATAAGAGAGAGACTCATAGGTCGGTCAGAAATGGAGAATGGAGGTCGGAAATAGGTCTGAGGAAAAAGAGAAATTCCAAGAAAAAGCCGCGGCAGCGAGAGAATGATAAGGTCGTCGGTTGCTCTGGGTCTCATCCCTAATTTTGTGAAGAAGAGAGAGGCAGAGAAGGAGAGATGCGGATAAGGAGAGCTTGTAAATCGCGAGGGAAGAATTTTTGTATCCACTCAGACCAATTCATTTACCTTCTGCTGACTTGGTCTCATCCACGTGAGTCTCCAGCTGGGTCACGGACGCGAGTCGTGGGGAAGAGTAGAGGCAAGTATCATTCCTCATGAGAATATTAGTTTACATTTCAATAGGGATGAATATTTTAGAAGTTCTTGTTGAACAAGAATAAGTTAGTATTGCGAATTTAGAACTAGAAAAAAGTCCATCTCTAAGATTAAAGTACTTCTAGGATTAATCAAGCAAAATTCTCTGCCATCTAAATTAGTTTTCAAAAAAATACACAGAACAGCTAGTTCTTTTGTTTTCTGAGTAAATTTGGTTTGATTTTTCATCCGAAACAATACAATTGAAAGCCCACCAATGTACGCTTATAACTTCACATACAATTAGAAAGTTTGTTAACACAATTTCAAAAGTAGTTATTGAACAGTGTAAAAAGGAAACAATTTAAAATGACTAAAATCACGAAGACAAGCATTTTATTAGCTTCATTGGGTATTCCTTTCATTCAAATTAAGCTTCATGGCCTAGCAAAACATCTTACTAGGATTGAATCTCAACTTTAAAAATTAATAAATAAATTTCTCAATTAGCACTTTCCAGTTTGTCTAACTGAATAACAAATACCAACTAAAAATATAATAAATAATAATAAAAATAAGTTTTATGGATTATTTATTCTGATATTCTAATACTAAAATTAAGACATAAATCTTTGTGTCCTTTGGAATGTTTTAAACTTAAAAAGATCTAAATTTTAAATGGGATTTTTTTTATTTAATATTATGAAATGAAAATATTTTATTTATGAAATTTAGTCAAAAATACAAAACATTAGTTAGGAATTTACTAGTTTTACTATATTAATGCCTTATTCAAAATCAATCGACTAAGACCAGAAAAAGCGTCACTAGGGAACTCAACCAAAAACAAGATGCAATATAAACCAGGAAAACATTTATTTTTTTGCTTCAACATATTTTTTTTAAAAAAAAAAACGAGTGTTTTATAGGTTACCATAAACTCATTACTCAAGTTATTGAGTGCAAGTGACATTCAAAGCAACAAAATCTTTAATACATTATAGATAAGAAAAAAAACAGAATTTAACTATATCAGAACTTGGTACCTTCAATGAAGTTTGATGCAGACCATTTTGTTTCCGAATCCTCTGGTCATTCTTTTGTTGTAATAATAATATGCATTGAATTCTATATAACTTCGCAAAATAGGGTCCAAACGCTTTACCCGCTGAATGAAAGCACAGCTAGCTAGAAGCTCCCCATCGACGTTTTCTAGCAGGTCTTTGTTCCTTAACCTCTGTTGAAGCTGGAGTAGTATCAATCGGAAGATTTTTCTCCTCTACTTGTTTAGGAGCAATTGGTTCTTTGAACCTCTCCCTACGTTTTTCCATCTTTGTTAGTGCCTCGAGTATGCGATTGTTGCAGCATCCCCCAAAGTTGTTGGCATTCGTAGCCGTCTCTTTGGTTTGTACTTTTTTCACTTCTGACTGAGCCTGCAAGTAAGGCTTAACCACAGGGAAGTCCATGCGTTTCATTGGAATTAGATCACTCGGTAACAGGCCAGCTACATGATCATCATCACTTTCTTCAATCAGCTGGCCCTCTTCAATTTCATCATCTTCATGATCTTGGCCAGCTAGTGTTCCATTGCCTATGCTGATAACCGACTTGAATCCATCTAACCGTTGATGCTTTCTTTCAAGTTTTGACTGAGCAATCTCTTGATGACGGATGCCTATGGAGTTCTTTAACTTTCTTCTTCTTTGACGTTTTGCACCACTACGCCTCTTGGTTACCATTTTATCTGGATTGTCATTTCCATGGAACTGCAACCAGAAGAGATTAGTATCTCCATCAGAAGAAACATCCTATGAGCATATCTATTGTAAGATTTCTAATTTGAAAAAACCCAAATACCATAGAATGCAAAGATATAAACAATCGTTGAGGACTTGTAGAATGGAGAAAAAGAGATGGATAATGCACTTTCAGACGACAATCAGTGTTAAAAAAAAAATCTTTGTTGGTTCACAAGAATCAAAAATAGGGTGAACTCATTTAACATAAACTAGGATATCTCAATTAAAAAAAATCCCAAACTGGAACTTTTAAAAATAAGAAAATCAATTAGCAAACAACTTGAGTTAAGAATTTACATCTTTGTCTAAATAATTCATCAAGTTTTTATTCAGCATAGAAATTATGAAGTAAAATTAATGCTAGAAAGAAATATAATAAGTAATTGTTTCATTGCATTCCCCAGTAAGCAAAATTTTCTCTCAATTCAACTTATTAGTCCAGCCTCCACATTTAAATGCCAAATCTTTCTTCTAAGAAGATGCCATAATTTGACCATTGTCATAACAAAGAAGCTTGAAAACAACTAAACCTCGAAGTAGAGAGAAGTCACAGTTCAGACTGGATATGGTAGGCTATGCTAGATTCACTACACTAAGATGAACTATACTACAATAGATAGACCATGTATCCTGGGAATGAGTAGTCATGAAAACTAAAATAATGGAACCTTCCTTGTTTGCACAAACTACTGGGAGGATAAGGTCATGTAGTGGATGATAGTAAGCACACATTGACAGGAATTAATCTGGTGAGGTGAAAGCTTAGTACCAGAATCTATACAACAGTCATATTGACATTGTCAGGTTATGGTTCCCAAAGGCAGTTTACATAAATGGATTTTCCTTTTACATGACTGCTCAATGGTGGATAAATGTACATTTGAGCCCCCAAATAGTCAAGCCTCAAAGGTTTGAGTTTCCCTAGACTACAAAAGAAAGGATAATGCCAAGCAACACAGACAATTTACCTCCTTGCTAATGATGAATGATATAAATCTCTACTTAAAAGGTTATTTGGCAGAGGAAAACTGACTAAAACTCGTATAATATATCTACAAGGCACATTCACGTATTGTGAAACTGGAAGGTCACAGATCTTGCAGCAATTAGTTCTAATTGAATCAGATGGGTAGGTTTAGACTAGTGATTGGGCACCTTTGTTTAACAAAGTAAATTCCCACATCTATAACTCCATGAAAGTGAAGAATTAAATACTGAATAGGCTGGAGAACAAACACGATTTGTCAAGGATTTAGTATTATGATTTATTCAACTGAATTTTACAAGAGGAAATGAAATTTAGGCTAAGAAGTTTGGCAGTCTGACTAGTGATTGGGCACCTTTGTTTAACAAAGTAAATTCCCACATCTATAACTCCATGAAAGTGAAGAATTAAATACTGAATAGGCTAGAGAACAGACGCGATTTGTCAAGGATTTAGTATTATGATTTATTCAACTGAATTTTACAAGAGGAAATGAAATTTAGGCTAAGAAGTTTGGCAGTCTGAGGAATTTTATTCAAAGATTTAGCTATACGGCCCATATCAACTATGTTCAAGCAAGCATTCATAATCAAATGAATCTCTCTCCTATACCACAATCGCTATTAAATTGAGAGTACATATACACTTAAGCAAGACAAATCTCCAACATAAATATAAAAAAATTATGGCCCATCAAACCCCAAAAGGATAAATCCTATTATGCATGAATAATCCTACATCAATAACCTAGCCAACTAGCTCCGCGTGATGCAAGACAACACAATGAACTAGCATAACTAAGATAAAGGAAGACACTTCTCACCACATCATTTACTGCAGAAGCGCATATGAAAACATAATATGCACTATTAAGCAGAAATTGTAATAACCCATCGATTTCATGGAAAGGTATATGAAAGGTGATAGTTTGTTCAAGGATTGATGACAGATCATTGGATCAGCCATGAGAAAGAACTAATAATGTCGTTTTAAGCATATCAAAGGGAACTTAGGGAACATTTAAAAAGTGTTAAAACAGCAAAAAAAAATTTGTAAATTAGTAAAGAATATTTGTTTAGTAACACCTGTACTATCATACAGAAGACCCATATTCTTGCACAAGATGAAGCATCAACAACCACTCCCAACTATCCACGAGATGAACTAAAGACAGACAAGGTGATTAATTGAAGAGTCCATGATATTTAGGATTGATTGAAATCTCATAACATGTAGCTTTTATATGATGCATGGGATTTCAAAAGATCAATTATCATCTTCAACTTCTGCTAAATTATATTCTCCAAGTTGTACTTAATTAATGATAGACTGCAACATTTGTGGGAAAGGACAAAAGTGATGGTTTACAAAATAATACCAGCGTCCATTATTGTTCAGACTTCAGATAACATGAAAAAAAACACATTCTAGTATCAAGCAACGATGGAGGATCAGACTGGTAGGTTCCCTTAGCAAAATTTGAATGTAGGGTATCATGAGGACAAATTGTAAGAAGGATGTGTTTCTGTCAAAACCACAAATAGGTGTGTTGTACATCTGAAAAATAATGGTGCATTTTGGTATAATCTCCAACAAAATATGCATTTTCTTGTCAGAAATGACTAAGCATGGATTTCAGCACCTATCAGTCTTTCTTATGGCAATATTGTTAGACCTGAAATGCATTCATATCAGCAAAGAAAAAAAAAAAGCGAGCTCCTGCCAATGCGGAGTCCTTGGGGAAGAGTCAGCCCACATCGTGCCTATATTCATATTAATGAAAAAATACGAGATAAAATAAAACATATTTTTGTAAACAGTTAGATAAGTACTGATAGATCATAAATAATAATAAAAATAAGTTAAGATGATATGGATAGATCAAATCCCAGATTACCCAGCTTGAGTGACATACTTAAAAATGTAAATGGCATGCGTACTACTAACAATATGACCTTCATGAAGGCTCCTGATGGATAAAATTTATCCAATCACTCTCAAATAAATAGCGGAGACAAGTTCCTGTTTTCCCAGATGCATCCATTTAAATCACTTTTCAACAACTCAGATGGAATCTAAAATGCAAAAATTATCCTAACAAGTTGACAGGCAAAAACCAGCATGATTATCTATGAACATGAGCACTCTCAGGCTTAAATATTGTTGAATATAGGAGTAAAGTGAGAATGAGAGTATGCAACTCCACCTCTTTGTCCTACATTGTTAAGGGTTATCAAGCTTGCTTGGATACAAAAGGAACCTCATCTAAGTTTATTGGCATTTTGAGTTAGATTAGACTCCATCTTGAGTTCTAACATGATATCATAGTCAATCTCTTACCTCCATTGTTGTTGAAAAGTAGACATGTCAAAGGGACTAGGAAGCAAGGAGATGATTCCCACATTATTGAAGATTATTAAACATGATTAGATGTCCCTCATTTAATTGCATCAACATTTTAGTAGGGATTGGACTCCCTCTTGGGCTTTAAGTATCATTAAAGATTATAATTCTGAAGAGTGATGCAAGTCACTTAATACACCTTTCTTAAACTTCTCAGATAGATGAGATTGTGGATTCTTAATGGTCAAGAAAATATTGATGGAGAAAATCTACTAAAGAAAAGATTCATCAACAAGCTTCTAAAGATTATTATCTTGGGAGTAAGGACTAATTGATATGCACAGCATGTTAGAAGAGTTAAAAACCAAAATGGTTTCTAACAGATCAAGTGATTTACTGAAAACTGTTGCATAAAACACTCATGAAAGATGCTTTGTGCACGTCCCTATGGCGAAAAAATGACAAGACTAGAGAAAGAACCTAAAGTTCTTATTCTTAAGAAATTAATGAGCTGTCACACTGGTGCATTTTAAGTTAGCAATTGTTGTTTCAATTCAAAGCATAAACTGAAATTTCTTAGAGTGAATCTACTTATTGGTTCAAAGAGAGTAACAGAATGTCAGTAAAAGGTGTTTCTATGAACTAACTAGCAACAGACCAACTCTAATAATTCACACACTATTGAGAATGAGAAGGAACCAAGTTGGGTTTACCTTTTACTTCTGCTATTTGCAAGCAGATCAATGTCACATATGACTCACTTAGCACAATATCTGATAATAGCACTACTTGAGCAATAAAAAGACAGCAATGTAACTGAACCAGAGCAACTAAAAGAAATTGTTATTGTTTTGTTAGTCATCCATCCAACATATTTACTATCAACAAGCATGTCAAGCTGACAGGAAAAAGATGAGCAGTTCTAGGAATTGCGCAAACTAATATGCATTATGCAAAAACAATCGTAAATAATAAGTGATCATGTAGTTACAAAAATGTTCACAGACAATGAACAGACTTCGTGAAAAAAAATAATGTGATAATTCTGGAGTTCTAACCAAAATGCATAATGTTGAAATTGAAGTACCAAGTAGCAAGTCATAATACATAAATAAGAGGAAAAAATTGACAATTTGATTTTAGGAGTATTGGCAATTCTACCACAAGCATGCTGGCACTCGGTGGTTCCTGCCTATGCTAGTATTAGAAAGACATAATTTAGAACTTTGATATAACCAAATTGACCATAATAAAATTGACATTTTGAACTTTTAATTGATATACTTGTGGCACACAATAAGAGAAGATTCCTGTAGTGGTACTGATATTGGTCCTTGAACCTTGATCCTGATATTACATGAAAAAAAAAAAAGAATTGCTACTTAAGAAACAATGAGAAAGAAGTGTTCACTACCTACTTAAGAATAAATTGCCTTATCCTCTAAATTTAAATGTGGAGTGATCAATTGTTCATCCAAGGAGAAGCTCATGAATTCATTACGAGGTAATATAATTTGAGTAAAAATGAAGCCACCAACTACTGTAATGGCAGATATATTTAAACTGATACAAATACAGTGATACAAAATATTAGACTTGGTCAACCCAAGTTTTACCTTTCTTTTCACACCATTCACACGCAAATTAATAGGCTCCCTATGCTCTAAAGTGCCCAAGTCATGCCTCTCCTTATCAAAATTCTCCAACAAAGATCTACCACCTCTCGTAGACTCAGGTTTGGTGTATTCTTCAGTGATTACTTTCTTCCTACCACTAAAATGTACATGATCTTCAGAGTGATTGTAACCAACAACATGATGGTTTACTTGAATTTTATCCATCCTTGAATTCTTTACAAAGTTGGGGGATTCTTTCTCCATGGTCAAGCGGGCCTGCTTTTGATGCCTAAGATAAATTTCACCATCAACAAGGTGTTGTAGCCCTGACATTGCACTTGTACCAGAGAATTTTATATTCTCATTAGAAAATGAATCCCCATCATCTCTTCTAAGCATAGGGCAAAGAGCAACATTTCCTTCAACATATGAATAACCTTGACAATCGATACTTCTCGAACTGCTGTCATATTTATTTTTCCTAGATTTTTTGTTCCTGATGGGAAGAGATTGCTTATCATCAACACACTGTCCACTTGATTTCAAGGTTACAGAAAACTTATTTCTTTTGGTATTGGCACCATAAAGACCTCTTTTTTCTCTTGTCACATAATGCTCAGTATACCATTTCATTTCCATAGCATGACTTTCATTAATCTTTCTGCGCCTTTTTAAGTTGCTTAATCCTCCAGAATTTTGCAGTGCATGCCTAGAAGATTTGCCACTGAACAATTCTTCATCATCACTTGATGAAGCTATATGTTTTCTATATCTTGCATTTGCCTTGCATCCATCTTTGAACATAATTTGCCGATCTGATTTTCTCTTCTGATGCCCCAGATATGGCAATTTTTCCAAGATGAATGAATCAGATTCTGAAATTAATTCATCAGAATCCTCACAAGGATCATTTATTAACACTCTTCCATCATATCCCTCAGAAAAAAGGAAGTTTGTAGAATATGTTCTATTATCCTTTGGTGGAACTCTTTTTGGATGAGAACAATCCCTTTCTGACAAGTTTCTCTTGTTAGTTTCATCATAATTAGCCTTCCTGAGGGATACTTCAGTGGAAGCTTTTCTACTCTTGGTAGTTTCATCATAATTAGCCTTCCTGAGGGATACTTCACTGGAAGCTTTTCTACTCGAATTGTCAACAGAATGTTCTGGGTTTTTGTAATTTCTGGATCTTCTATGCCGAGGTTCAATATCTAAATGTTTGCCAGCATCAGTATTGTAACCTTGTTTCCCTTCACTTCTAAAACCCACTTCAAATTTGTCAATACTATTCTTGCTTGAGTTGTAGAACACGGTAGAAGCTTCTTCATGAACTGCAGGAGTAACCAACTCAACCGTGCTGTGAATTTTCTTTTGATTATGATCTCTGTAAATCTCAGGGGAGAGGCCAAGGTCAACTCTGTCAAGCTTCAAATCTTTGTTCCTTGACTTTGTGTGGTCGGTTTCATAACTATTGGAGTAATAACTGTCAGACATATTTGATTCTTGGAGTCTAGCAACTGAGTTCGTTGATTCCTGTTTCACAATATTAAGAATCTTCTTTGAACAGCCTGGATATTTAGAAGATTCAGAAAGACAGTCTGAAGAACTTATGTTACTATCTTGAGAACGAGATATTGCTCTCTGTATACACACATCTGAATTTGAAGGAATTCCGGCATCAATTGCCCCAGAGATGCCTTTAGAATTTGTTTTTGAAGTTTTCAAAGAGGGCATGATGGTGCTAGATGCTTGCACACCCATATTTTCACAATTCGCACTGCACAAAGAGGAAATTTTTCTCTGAAAAGATAATCAGAAAATTCTTTTAAAGATGAAAAAGTTTTCAATACATTCCTTTATTAACACCATATGAATCAAGAATCACTAGAATCAACTAAATAAGAAACATATCCAGATTTGCCAGTTAGCCTTTAAAATGAATGCATAAAAATGATAATTTCAATTTCTGCAAATTTGTAGACCTAGTGCACAGTCGAGTAAAACTTATGTCAAATAAATCATGATAATCAAAGGGTGTAAACGAGGCAAGCTGCTAAACTGAGCTTAGCCATATTCAATCTTGTTTATTTACTGCTTGTTGCTTGTTTATTAAAAATTTTATTGCATCGAGCTTAAAAACATTATTGTCCAAATTGAGTTAAACATTTATTTAATTAATGAAACTTATATTATTTTGTATTTTTAACATATTATAAATAATTTAAGATTATAAAATTTATAAATTAATACATTTTTATGTATGTGAATAAAAAAATAACAAAATAAATTTAAAAATAAATCTTAGCTGAGTTAATAAATAAATTTATTCATAAATTATTCATGAACGTTAACCAACCAAGCTTACTAGTGTTCAAACTTATTTATTTTATATATTCATTAATATTGAATGAATATAAACAATATTTATCGAACTAAATACCAAACTTTTCCACAAACACCCGGTTCATTTACAACCCTACTGAAAGTACAATGTTAGGAACTTCTTGCACACCAATTTGGTTATTCTGTTCCATTTCATTCAATCAAGCTCACTTCAGTTCTCATTCCTTTACTAATATGCTATCATTGATTTCAAACATAAAATCCAGCAAATTTCATTTGTGTGCATCCCTATTCTTATTCCAGGTAATTGTACAAGCCTGAAAACCTAAATTGCTTGACCAATAATGCCGGAATTCCTCCCAAACCTAATAAAAAAAATGCCAAAAAGATACATAGCAGATAAATTATTCTTACCAAAATATGACAAAGTCACAAATCAAAAACCCTAGATGAATATCATAAATAATTTTATGTAATCAGAGATCAATTAGAAATTTGTATGTTATTGCATGCCTCAAATTATTTTCATACATAAAAACCACTGCTTATATATCCTACGATAACTATATAAATTATATGAACACTAATATATGATGATATATCATTGACCAAACACAAAACAAGAAAGTTGAGTGATCACCTTTCATGTAGCCCATGCACATATCCTAAGAAACGTCTATCTCCCTTTTCAACATGTCCTGATTCTTCTGCTGGACAATCCTCAAAATCCTTCATAGCCACCTAAATCACCAAAAGAAAACCACAAAGTTGATACCAATATATTCAAATGTTCAAAAAAAATATCCTATTATGCAATCATAAAAAAAGCCACAAAGTTTGAATATAACATCTTCAACAACATATTTAGATACATACTTGTATAACTACATCGGAGTCCCTATGTCTTGGTTGCTTTATATCTGTCGAAGGTACACGCTCGCCAATACCATGTTCCACCTGTATTGCTCTACCCTTTTTCTGGGTTACATAAACATAATTAGAATATGCAACAGAACAAAAGTGTAACAACTACATACCAAATGAGACATTGAATGAAAGTGGATCAAAAGGAAGCAAAAGTTCACTTTTACATACCATGTCAAGCCATCTTAGTTTGTGATCAAGATTGCCATTGGAAACAGAAGCCTTTTCTCTGTTTATGTGATGAACATATTCACACTCGTAACTATCATTAGTTGGCATCTGCACAAACTGAAGTACCAGATTTGAGAACCATTGAATAGAACATCTGGACGATGACAAAACTAAAGAATGATTTCCCTGAACTGGAGTGGATATTATACCTGATTTGACCTCGATGATTCATTAACAGTAAATGGTTCAGACATTTCAGCTTGCTGCTGCCTAAACTGATCCTGAAAAAAAAAATCTCAGATTCATTCAAATGGTCAGGCAGCTTCAGAAAGAATATGAGCAGGGTATCAGCCAAAATTACCAATTCCCTGCAGTAGCTTCTCCAGCTTTCTTCATTTAGGTCAAAATTGAAGTAATCAGTTATATCTACCCTCGGCTGCCTCCAAGGCTTTTGCTCAAGTGCTTCAATATTGATGTCAAAAATTGTCCTAGAAATTGTCAACCAAGGACGATCACGTTTAAACTAGAAAATATATCCAAACAAAAATATCAAAATAAAACAACTGAGAGGCCTCTTAAAAAATTCAATCACGAGAAAAGCAAAAAACTGTAGCCATTATAGATACTACATTGATAGCAGACAACAATTCATAGTGGATAACGAAACAGGTAGTAGCAATACAAATAATAAAAGTAAACACCTGACTGATATTCAAATATACACAAAAGTTTCAGCTTCCATGTAACTAAAGAAGATGCCTTAAATTTTCTCAATTATGGAGCTACACAAACAGACCTTTTTCTAGGCCAGAAAAGATGTCTATTATGAGATGTTGACAAGATACATGAATTGCAGGATGCAGAAACACCAAGGGGTATGGTAAGCTGATCACAGGCACCATTCTGTGAGACTGAAGTTATTGATTTGGTTGGAAATCCTCCTATTTGTGATCTTACGCACTATGAAATGCAAACAAGATAAATGTTAGAAGTCAAAAATTGCTGCAAAATAGACAAACTTAGCAAAAACAGCATATAACAGAAAGTAACCAAGTTTAGTACTAGAAAGAATTCATAAAAAATAATAAAGCTTATAAGAGTGAATAAATAAATAAATAAATAAATAACAAAAAATAGGCACACTAAAGGAATTTGTAGCTTGTACCTAAAATGTCCTACACCCTTAGAAACAGTCTCTAACTATCAAAACAAGGTTTACTTATCTAATTCATATAAAGCATTGAAATACAAATGTTATGCAGCTCCAAACCTTAAACTGCATATTCTTCATGTTCACATTTCCAGTGCCTTTGTGGTTCACATGACTCTATTTCCCTATTTATGGCGTAGCGATAAAGTATACTAACACACAACAAAATTATGCCAAATCCCCATTTATGATCAACATTACTACATCTATAATATATTATACACAAGCCTGTGCAAAAGTGATGTCCTTCACAAGTAAAGAAGCAGTTTCCTCTTGAACATGCAAGTTTCTAAATACTGATCTTTAACCCTTTTTTTCAGCCCAACCTTTAAAATAAGTATTTCAGTCAGAAACAAGCTTGATTGCAGAAATCACACAAGTAAGTCTCACTAGTAATAAAAAATGACCCAACTTAACTTAGAAAGCATACAGCACTGCCCTTACTGAAAAATGGAACTCAATTAAGCCACCAATAAAGAAAAATACCCAATGTATAAGAGAAACATAAAGAGGAAAACACTGAGTCAAGACATCACTTCACCAAAACTATCGAGACAAAATAATCGTGCAAGCATTTAAAATTGTACCCAACCGACCTGACTCGCACTTCTAGTAGCACTTCCATGCGCCAGCCCATCCGTGATGGGCAACTTTTCAACTCGCGTAAGGTTATTTTTCCGATGTTGGCTGAACTCAGTAAGGATCACCAAATCCCCGTCCTCGTCCTCGTCCTCTTCTTCTCGGCACCACCCCGCTCCCAATCCACTGTTTCGTCTCTCCAAAGCCATCATACGTGAGCAGTTTTCTTCGTTAAGGACTATATGTAGGTCATCTTCGCTCTCGCTCTCGACTGCCACAACTAAATCCCCGGCATCATCGCAACTCGCTGGCCTCTCACCCGACCCCTCACTGATAGAATCAAACTCCTTTCCCGAGCACGATCCCTGGGCTAAGGCGATGCCGGCGTTCACTTGGTCATCAAGGTCAGCGTAAAGCTCTTCGAAATCATCCTCCACCGATCCCATAGCCTGAGGAAGCGAAAGAAGTGATACCCCTGGACTAAACATGGGACCGCATAACGATTAACGGGATTATCGAAGACTGCGAGCGTGGCTTCAGGAGGAAGAAGAGAAACCAAGTGATCGCCATGATTCTGAAGCCCTAATTCGCTACGGAGATACGATCGGCGAAAATCGGCGGAGACTGCCGCACAGGAGAGAGAGAGAGAGAGAGAGAGAGAGGAAAGAGACCAGTTATCAGGCTTTCACTGAGGATTTATTTTTTATTTTATAGCGTGCCATTTTTACATTTTCATCCTCCCCAAGCTCAGAAATATCTGAAACTGCTCCCTCGCAAAATAAAGAAAACTTTTGCCGTGTAATATAAATTTCAAGCCGCTCGTTTTAATTCTCGTGATTTAAAAAATACGTTTATAGCACAGCATTTTTTTTATTTTTTTTAATGATTGTGTGTGTTGCAGTAGTCTTTTAATGAAATTTGATGAATAAAATTTAGGGATTGAATATTAAATCTAAATAAATTAGAATGAATTATGTATTATTTTTCTCTTAGTTATATTAATATATAGTTTATTTTAATAAATTAAATTAGAAAGTCCAAATCTAACTCATTATGTCTTAACTAAAAATTAGTTCATTAACCTCTTAGTTTAGTTCACAACTAAATCAAATTGGTTCATGGCTAAACCAAATTGGTTCATGACTAAACCAAATAGGGTCCAACTTTTTCATAATAGATGCGGTTCATCCGCGCTTTCATTCCGATAAATATTTCTATATTTGTCTTATGTCTTGTGCAACTAAATATTTATCTCTTGATTTAAGAATCTTATTTTCTAACTTATTTTATGACTTTTAGAGACTCAGTGTGTGTGACTCAATAGGTTCTCGGTTTATCTTGGTCATTCATAATTAACTACTTAATTATGGAACATTCATGAGTAACACCTAGTAATACATCATGATCCCCAATTAACCGAAAAATCACAGTTGATCTAAGAAGTAATTCTGAACATATAGTGAGTCATATCTCATTCCTTTTACTCGTCTTATATCCAATTGATTCAGGACATGGTCTATGTGTCTACCCCCACTAGGCTGAATATGTCACACCTAGCCCAAGTAATGCTTCCACATTCTACGGATGCAAATTACTCATACATGTGTACAAGAGTCTCATACTTCTAACATGTGATACTTTAACCAAAGACTTTGAGTAATAATCCTAACGAGTGACCATAAGGTATATGTCTCCTCGTAAGGAGTGATGAATCCTCTGTGCGTTATCCAAACACCTTCGGACACTTTGACTTATACTCAATCATCTTGGGTCCACACCTTCAAGAGAGGTTTCATTAAGATGTCAAAGTATAAGTCTTCATAATCAAGATGACTTGTATATCTTAAGTTGAAGGAAACTTACACTCGAGCTGCAGTAAGAACTTCATAGACACACAAATCACAAATTCTCTCATGCTATAAATTGTATTGCGGACATTTAGTAAATGAGTTTAAGACTATTCAAATATATAATATACACTCAAATAGTGAATCTATATTTATCAAATAAATAGTAAAACCATAAAGCAATTTCCTTAGGATATTCCTCAAAATCTAACAGAAACTTACCCAGGCGCCTGGAACAATTCCGGGCACCCGGAGGAGTCTGGGTGCTCGGATCCCTTCCAGCGCCCCAACCACTTTTTTCTACCTTTATCTTTCCTACAAAAAAGAGTTAGTCCATGCAACAGTATATATAAAGAATTACGTTTTGACAACCTCTAGACTGGTCGGTCCTGACTTTGAGTTTCATCGAAACTCTAAGTCGGACCAACGCCTATTATTACCTTTTCAAGGAATGCGTCCTCGCCTATTTCTCTCAAGAGAGATTACCTTTTGTTAGACCAATCCTCCAGACCGTCTAGACTTTTATTCAACATTCAAGGCCTCAGGACTTTCTGCTAGACGTCCGAACCCCGACCGGTTCAATCTTCCGCCTAGTGTCCGTAACCCCCAGGACTTCCACCTAGTGTCCCTGACCCTAGGATTTCGCCCGACATCCTCAACTTGCCAAGACTTTGCCTAGTCCCCCGGACCAGGATTTTATTGCCTAACCGTAGCTAGGACTTTCCACCTGCCTCGTATCCACTAGGACTTTCTTTGCCTAGCCTCAACTAGAACTTTTACCTTGCCTAAGACCACTTAGGACTTTCCTTCACACTGAGACAAACATGTTAGAACAACAAAAAACATTAATTTTGAACCCTTTACCATAATTAAAACTTAGGTTCGATCATCTAGTGCTTCCTGCACCAACAATCTCTCCATTTTTTATTATGGAAATACAATTTAAAGTTAAGTAAAGCATAACAAAAAATAATGTAATATGATCCTGTCCGAAAATCGATGAGATGGAAAGCTAGGGATGTGGATGTCCCACTAATTGCTAGTAGACTCCACTCCATCCTGCAAGACAGATGACGTCAGTGCCGAGCCAAGGAAGGGGTCCCCAGCGTTGGTCCTCCGACGCTCAAGTGAGTCACCGATGATGATGTAGAAGGCGGAGCAACAAGAATGAAACTGTAGCACAAATAGTGCATATTGCATACCTCCGCCGATATTTGGACCCCCATTTATATAGAGTTCCTGTAGCGTGCACACACACTTCCTCATACAAGCACGCTTCTCAAAGTTTTCCCTGAAAAGACTTGTAAGTAAAGTGTCCCTGACGTAATACCTTAACAAGCTGAGCCGCTCGGCTGGAACTTCACTGCCCCTATGCCGCATTCGCTCGGCCGGAGTTCCGCTAAGCTTGTGCCAAGTCCTGTTGCCTGGCTGAGTCCTGTTGCCTGGCCGAGTGGGGTAGCTGATCTGCCAAGATTCTGTATATCATCTCCTCCTCCTAGCATCTGATAACACTCCATTGAGTGTCGGTCGTTTGACACCTCCCTAAGTCAAAGGTGGGGTCAGACCGGAGCCTTCTCCTCCCAGTCGGGGTCCCGATCGCCTGACCATCCAATGCGATTATCCTCCATTTGGCCATATGATACCTGAACGTTGACCGCCTTGACTCTGACCTCTGTCGTGGCAACCGACCCCTGTCGGGTGGGCCCCTCCTTATCGTTGCATCACATGTCTTCCCCTCAAGTCTAGTCGAATGAGGCTGCAAGTCTGACTGACTAGACAAATTGTCAAAGACGCTTTTCACCCGATCGGCTTATGACACTCCTTAGCTTCTGATTGGACCGACGTAACCCGACGGTTAGCTATGTGACCGTTCCCTATGAAAATTTATCAAGATACCGAGGCTGACCGGTTTGAGACTATAAAGAAAAACTACCTCCGCTCGGATGCCTTCAATGATCAGCTTTCCGATCGGCCGCTCCACCTCTTCAACTTGGCCATCGACGGGACGATCGACCAGCTCAGAGAGGGAGGCTATCTGTCGGCTGCTCTGACCAGCAACGTCATTAGTTGGGATAAACTCACCAAGTTGCTTCCTGACGATGTGCTTGATTATGTGGAGTGATTTTGTATTCACCCTTGTTCGTAATCCTCATGCAAGTCTTAATGAATGATCGTCCGTCCGACGATCTTTTCTTATTCGTTTGTTCCCTTGCACCATTCGGCATCTTTCGATTTGACTCGCATTTTTATTGCTCATGTTACCGTGTAAAACCCTGAGTGAGATTGCGAGTTACTTATTGTGGCTTTGTGACCTTCCGATCTGCGATAAGAAGTCATAGCAGAATACTCCCAAATGGTCACCGTATTTTGAAGACTTGTAGATTTTGAGTAGTGTGTATTCACGGTCGGTCGTTCATCGTTCTTGAGTTATAAGATTAGCGCTTGACCACTTATCAAGACAAGGGTTTAGGTCGCCGCTCAACCGCTCATGACGACAAGGGTTTAAGGTTGTCGCTCAACCATTAGTAAAAATTAGGGTTTAACGTCACCGCTCGACCGTTGGTTAAGACTAGGGTTTAAGGTCGCCGCTCAACTATTGGTGAAGATGAGGGTTTAAGGTCGCCGCTCGACCTTTGGTGAAGACTAGAGTTTAAGGTCGCCGCTTGACCATTGGTGAAGACTAGGGTTTAAAGTCGCCGCTCAACAGCTGATGATGACAGGGGTTTAAGGTCATCGCTCGACCGTTGGTGAATATGAGGGTTTAAGGTCGCCGCTCGACCGTTGGTGAAGACTAGGGTTTAAGGTCGCCGCTCGACCGTTGGTGAAGACAAGAGTTTAAGGTCGTCGCTCGACCGTTGGTGAAAACTAGGGTTTAAGGTCATCATTCGACCGTTGGCTCAGCTCAAAAGTGGCGTACTTCGCTTTTATTCATATTTGTCCTGCATCCATGAAGCAATATACAAATACATCCGTGTTCACTTGTGCACCTCTCACCCGACCCTGTAGGGTTGGAGATGATTCACGCTCCACAGCTGCTCAAGCTACCTTCCGCTCTCATCCTCCAAGAAGTAGGCGCCTGAGCAGGACCTTTGCACGATCTTAAAAGGTCCCACCCATGGGGCTTTGAGCTTGGCGACGTCGCCGACCGGCTTTACTTTCTTCCAACGAGATCGTCGACCTGGAAAGTGTTAGAGTGTATACTGAAAGCCTAAGCTTTTGTAAACATTTATTTTGAATAAAGAATCACATTTGGTCAAATTGTCTACATCTAGTTGTAGTTGTTCAATTAATTTATATTGTAGATAACATAGTATGTGGTGCCACATACAGAAAATGATGTTATCAGTACCTTATAAATTATAAACAGTAGCTCACGACCAAAATGGAAAGGAACAAACCATTGGTAGGTCGTAGTGTAATTAGGAATTAGTTTATCTTAACTATATAATTACACTAGTACACTTAGAGTGTATTGAGTAGGACTATTTGAGGTTGTTTCTTTTATACTGATTTTATAAAAAAACAAATACCTCAGTTATTATGAAAGTGTGTGCTCTTAATCCTAATATAATAACAAGCACATATATTTGATATTTATTTCTTTAATTTATCAATGGGTGAGATTTAGTTCGATAAATCAATAAGCCCGATAAGTTGGGAAATGATATCACTTATAGTGTGTGTTGTTGATTATAGAAGGAAACTGTGTCCTAGTAATCTAGGTTGATAATGTCCCCAAGATGAGCTCATAAGGATTGTCATGTTAAACCCTGCAGGTGGACTTAGTCCGACATGACGATAAGGTTGAGTGGTACTATTCTTGGACTAAGATATTAATTAAATGAGTTGTCAGTAACTCACTTAATTAGTGGACATTTGACATCTTAAACACAGGGAGACTAACACACTCATAATAAGAAGGAGCCCAAAAATGTAATTTGGGATTGGTGCGGTAGTTCAATAATAGTTCTCTAGTGGAATGAATTATTATTGATAAAATTAAGTTGTGTGTTCGGGGCGAACACGGGATGCTTAATTTTATCGGGAGACCAAAACCAATTCCTCCTCTCGGTCTCTATCATAGCCTCTTATTTATAGAGTACTATACTCACCTATACCCACCTTCGTACCCATGATGTAGGGGCCGGTCAAGCTAGCTTGTGGTTCTAGCTAGGGCCGGCCAAGCCTTGGTTCATGGGTGGCCAGCCCTAGCTTGAACCCAAGCTTAGGTGGCCGGCCCCCATTAAATTAAAAGGAATTTTAATTTTAAATATTTCTTATGTGAAAGATATAATTTGTTGGAAAGATTAAAAATTAAAATATCTCTTTTAAAAGGATCTACAAAAAATTAAAGAAAGAGATTAGATCTCTTTCCTTATTTGTAGATTGGAAAGATATTTTATTTTTATTCTTTATAAATTATTCACATGTAGAAAAATTTAAATTATAGAAATTTCTTTTTATCAACCATGAAGGGATTTTAAAGGGAAATTTTATTTTTTAAAAATTTCCGAAGACAAATAAGGAATTTTAATTGTTGATTGAAATTGTCTTGTTTGCTCCTATTGAGGTGGTCGGGCATGATGAATTGATTAGGAAATTTTATTTAATTTTTCTTAATTAATTGTTGTCAAGAAAAGTTAAGTAAATTTTATTGTAATTAAATTTCCTTATTTGCCAAAGATAAGAAATATAAAAGAGAGGGTTGGGGTGCCTTCATGAGACACAACTTCTATTATTCTCTCTCTCTTTTCCTTGGTGTTGTGGCCGGCCATCCTCTCTCCCTCTCTTCCTCTTTGTGGTGGCTGAAACTCTTCCATTGCTTGGAGCTTTTGTGGTGGCCGGATACTACTTGGAGAAGAAGAAGAAGAAGGAGAGAAAGCTTGCATCCCTTGGAGCTTGGTTGGTGGAAAAGGTTCTTTATCCTTGGATTTTTGGTGCTTGGCCGAAACTTAAAGGAAGAAGAAGAAGGTGCTAGGTGGTTCTCATCTTGGAAGATCGTTGCCCACACAACGTCCGAGGTTAGAAGAGGAATACGGTAGAAGATCAAGAGGTCTTTCTAAAAGGTATAACTAGTATTTTTCCTTTTCGCATCATACTAGTTATTTTTGGAAATAATACCAAATACAAGAGGCTTGCGATTCTAGTATTTCGAAATAGTTTTCGAATTTGTGTTTTTTTTTGTTTTTCTTATCCTTGTGATTTGATTGTTCTTTTCGGTTGACCTAGAGTTATTTAAGAAAATTAAATATTAGCTTTCCTTAAAAGGCTTTGTCTAGTCGGTGGTGGTTGTTCTCATATCCAAGAAGGTCATGTGACTCGCCACGTCAGTATTGGAAGCCAATTTTGGAAATTAATATTTAATAGAATTAATAACCTAGGTGATTTGGATCGAAAGTGTTAAGTTCCGCAGGAGATCCAAGTCTAAACCTAAAAGAACAAATAGATTAAATTTTGGATCAAACGTGTTAAGTTCCGCAGGCGATCCAAGTTTAATTTAAAAGAACACATGGTAGCTAGGAAAAGGTTCAGACCTTTGTACAAAATTTTTGTACAGTGGAACCATTAGGTTTTCCGAGTAGCAACCAACAGAAAGACCTCAGGATCACCCTCTGGTTGTAGTTCTGCTTCATCCGCTGCCGGTACGTCATTAGTCGAATGGTTACTTTAGCTCGCGTCTCGTCTACCAAGTCGAGCTCCATGAATCTCCATCCGACATTTCCTTTATTGTAGAACCACACTCGATCGAATTCCATTCCAACCTCTACAGGGACGACTACTTCACCGTCATATACTAAATGAAAAGGAGTTATGTCAGTCCCCTCCTTTGGGGTCGTACAGAGGGCCCATAACACACTGGGGAGCTCGTCAACCCAGCTGCCGCTGGTGTGGTCGATCCGAGCCTATAGCCCTCTAAGGATTTCTCTATTAGTGACTTCTGCTTGCCTGTTGCTCCGGGGGTAGACCATAGAAGTGAAGGTCTACTGGATGTCATAGCCCTCGCACCACTCTCTAAGCTTCTAACCGGCGAATTGTCTCCCATTATCTGATACGAGCCGGTGCGGGATGCTAAACCGGCATATGATGTTTTGACAAACAAACTTAATGATCATATGCTCAGTTATTCTCGCGAGTGGCTCAGTTTCCACCCACTTCGAGAAGTAGTCCACTGCGATAATCAGGAATTTCCGCTGACCTGCTGCCATGGAGAATGACCCAACAATGTTCATGGCCCATTAGTCGAACGGTCAAGACATCGTGGACGTCTTTATCTCCTCGGTCGAACGATGTGGAATATTTTGATATTTTTGGCAGGATAGGCAAGTGCCTACTGTCCAAACAGAATCTTCTTGAAGTGTGGGCCAAAAATATCCGACCAGGAGTATCTTCCGGGCAAGCGAGCGACCGCTCAGATGACCTCCACAAGAGCCTTTATGTACTTCCGGTTGGAACCCCAAGGTTGTTTTGATGTGATCAACCAAGTTAGATAGGCCCTATGGTATTTTAACTTTGTGTCTAAGTGTACAGGAGTTTAGGAACACAAGAAGTCGAGAAAAAGACACAACTAGCGAGAAGTGTTGGTGCAATATCCCTAGGTCAAGGATGACCTGGTTGACTAAGCTTGAGTTGGCTCAAGCTTAAGTCTTTATGTTTGGGTTTCGATGTTTGACAATATAGATAATACATGGAGATTACAGGTGTAATCATCCGATTGGGGAGATTGCTGGAGCAATTCCCCTCTAGTTAGGGTTTGACCAGTCTGAGTATGAAGAAGAGTCAAGTAGGTCAAGATTGACCGAATACTTGACTGGGAAGTCCTAGTGAGTGAAGCTAGGCAGAAAGAAAAATCCTGGTGAGTGAAGCCAGGTGAAAGACCTAGTGAGTGAAGCTAGGCAGTTGGAAAATCCTAGTGAGTGAAACTAGGTGAAAGTCCTGGTGAGTGAAGCCAGGCAGGTGAAAATCCTGGTGAGTGAAGCCGGGCAGTGGAAAAATCTTGGTGAGTGAAGCCAGGTGAAAATTCTAGTGGTTGAAGCTATGTGAAAGTCCTGGTGAGTGAAGTCAGGCAGATGAGAAGTCCTAGTGAGTGAAGCTAGGCAGATAGAAAGACCTGGTGAGTGAAGTCAGACATGTGGAAATCTAGGCGGGTCAAGGTTGACCGGACATCTAGTGGAAGGAAGTTCAAGTGAGTCTTGGAGGACCGGACACTTGGCACGAGATGATAAGTCAAAGTGGGTCAAGGTTGACCGAACACTTTGCACGAGGAGAAAGTCTAGATGAGTCAAAAGTTGACCGAACTCTTAGCGGTCGTAAGTCCAATAGGGAGTTGGCATGGAACTAGGAAGTTCGGACGTAGTAAACTTCCGAAGGCCATAACTTTTGACTCGGATATCGGAATGAGGTGATCTCGGATACGAAACGAAGCTAATTTCAAGATCTACATAGTTTTCTGGGTTTCAATCGATTGGAGGGTTCAATCATTTGGTTGACGTGAATTCATGTAGAAATGGGCTGAATCGATTGGGTAATTGATTGAAATTTTCCCAATCAATTGGTCAATCGATTGGGAGAGTTTTTGAGCGAACAGTGAGCTTATGAATCGATCCGTTGATCGATTGAAACCTCCAATCGATCGGGCAATCGATTGGGAGGCTGGAAAATCACGCGATAGCTCTGGAAATCGCGTGAAACACATTGAATCGATTGGGCAATCGATTCAAGTGTTTTCCAAGAGAGTAGAGGCGCTCTGGATCGATCAACCGATCGATCCAAAGCCTCCCCAATCGATTGGGAGCAATCCAATCGATTCGGATTCGACCGTTGGCGCGGATAAAGCCGTTGGCGAGCATTTTTCTGCACAGTTCTTCCTCTCTTCTCCACAGGCGATCATAGCACAGCTCCACAGTGATCTTTTCTTCCTTACCGCCAGTTCTTGAAGGTTCTTGGAGGCTCATCCAAGTCAAGAGGCGAGTTGCAACAAGAAGAAGAAGAAGCTGGGTTTTCATTGTAATCTTGTAAGATTTATTTGTATTTTGCTTCTTTCTTTCTCATTGTTGTATTGTGAGGTTGTAAGGCTTCTCCGCCTTCGGTAGTTACCGAGAAGGAGTGTTTTTATAGTGGAGGGTGCGTGAGTGTGTGGATCCTTAGACTAATCACCTCTTCTTGAGGTGGATACCAAGTAAATCCCTAGAGTTAGCGTTGTGTGTTTGTTTTCTTGTATTTTCGCTGCACATCATCACAAGAGGCAAGCAACGACTAGCACGAGATCGCGCCGAGCTATTCACCCCCCCTCTAGCTACATTTCGGTCCTAACAAGTGGTATCAGAGCAAGGCCGCTCTTCACCGGAATCATCGCCAGAAGGGGCAAAAAGCAAGAGGGTGAAGAAGTTGGAGCAAATTCTACAAGTCGAAGACTTCATCAAAAGGCTCAACTTCAAAATGGAATTCCAAGATGGACTTGGATTTGACACAAGGGTGCCTCCACCATATGTATCTACAAGCTTCGATTCTTGGAAATCAAGGATCGAGAATTTTCTTATGATGGAGATAGAGCAATGGTTTACTCTAATGGAAGGCTTCGAAACTCCAACAAACTCGAAGGGCAAAATTCTCAAAAGGAGCAAGTGGAGCCAAGAACAAATCCAAAGATGTGATGCCAATGACAAAGTGACCAAGCTTTTGGTCAATCTATTGCTGAGCAGCATCTTGGAGAAAATTGGAGAGTTTGAAGATACAAAAGAATTATGGAGAAAGTTGGCCAAGATTCATGAGATCCCCTCTACTGTACAAAATAATGAAGAATCCAAAGAGGGCAACTCGGTGGATCAAGACCAAAAGGAGGAGAATTCCGAGGTTGAGAGATGCTCAACACCGGAGGAAGAAGAAGAAGATCCATCCTCTATGGAGCACGAAGATACAAGCAAAGGAGTATACTCCTTATTTCATGAGCATGAGGATTCGGAAGTTGAGAGATGCTCAACGTCCGAGGATGAAGAGGTAGAAGCCTCCACCTCTAGGATTGAGGGGGAGCATGGATCATCATTGCCGGATCAAGAAGAAACCTCTACATCCGGATCAAAAGGAGAAGAAGTCATCCCTACAAGCAAAGGTATATCAATTTCAATTGTTAATAATAAAGATCATATTATTTGCTTTGAGTGCAGGGAAAAAGGGCATTACAAGAGCAAGTGCCCTAAATTGGTCAAGAAGAAGGGTCAAGTGGCACCAAAGGGCAAGGAGAAGCCCAAAGAGACCGTTCCCGGAATAAAGAAGAGCAAGGAGCACATTGTGTGTTTTTCTTGCAATCAAAAGGGACACTATCGGAGTCAATGTCCTAAGGGGAAGAAAGCGGTCAAAGGAGGAAGCACTAGTCAAGGGGGAGCCTCCAAGGTAAAACGAAACGTATCATTTATTGAGCCTACCCCATTAAATAATGGTAAAAAGCATGCTAATTCAAGTTTATATCATTTTAATGCTATTTACCACAAAAATAGGAGGCATGATAGCATTAAAGAAAAACATATGGCTCTCCATGCTAAGACTACCACACCTAGGGTTAGGAAGGTAGGTAAAAGTTTAGGCAATAACACTAAGGACCATAGTTATAAGCCTAGAAATAAAAATACTCAAGGATTTAATGAAAAAACAAAATCTAGGGATTTATGGGAAGAAAATTAAGTCTTAAGGTCAAGGCTTGATAAAATGGAGAAGACTCTAAAAAGGATGGAAAATATCCTAAAAGGGTCAAAGACTCAAAACCTAGGTTTGGAACAACAAGGGTCATTCAAGGGCCATAGGGGTTTGGGATCGGATACAAATCTAAAATCAAAAAAGATGAGCATTCTTACCATAGGGTTCCATATAGTTATGGAACCAACTCTAGGTCAAATGGTCAAGTCAAAAATACTAGTGAGGTTATCCCTAAGAGTATTTTTTGCAACAAATGTGACTAAGACTTCTAGGAAGTCTAAGAAAGTCACAAAGAAGGTCACAAGGGAGGCTATTCCTAGGGTTGATCTAGAAAAAGTGATCAAGGCTTCTAAGAAGACTAACAAGGTCACTAGAAAGGTATCTAGGGAAGTTATTCCTAGTGAGTACCTAGAGCATCCAAGGAGCACTAATAGGTTTTGGGTTCATAGGAGCATTTTCTCTACCCCTTAGATGGGTTAGAGAGTGTCAACTCAAATTGAAAGGGTAGTTAACCTAATCATGATGAAGTTGACACTCGGAGAACTTTTTCAAGGTTATTATTAACCTTTGAAAATGAAGTGGATTATTCATTTACTCTTAAAAGGAGTAAAATGGGCCAAAAATTTGAGGAATTTGATAAAATCTAAATTGGCACAATTTAAGAAAATCATAAGAACTACCAAGTTGGAATTTTTGTATGCTCTTAAGAAATTAAAGGCAATCCGGGCCTTAAGGTTAAAATGATTACTCTTGTGGTAAGAGTAAAGTGTGTCAAAGATTTGAGGAATATGCAAAATCTTAATTGGCACAAATTAATCAAGAGTTAAAGAAATGTCAAGTTGGGTTTTGGCATTTTCTTGGGAAATATTGGGCAATCTAGGGTTTAAATTTAAGATTAGCTAAGGTTTAAGGATACTTAGATAGTTAATCTAGGTATTCTATTTATACTAATTTGTCATGCTTTGTTTGTTCATAATATGTCATGACATCATGTTTTGCATCCATGTTTTATTATGAAAAATATAAAAATACCATGTCATGTCATACATACATCATGTAGTTATAGGAAATTTTCTTTTGAGAATTATTTATCTTTGATGTATGTCATAACATCATCATGCATCATGTTTAATTCCTTTCAAATTAAGGGCAAATGGTATTCATTAACAAGTAACATCTTTGGTGGATGTTCATAACCTCAAAATGTCTAGATAGATATGCATGATCCCTAGATTAGGGCAAAACCAAACTTTACATCTCACAAAAGAACTATAAGGTGCCTTGTATGTGGTTTCGTACACATTAAATACAAGTGAGATGTTAGGATGATGAACAAAACTCAAGATATTGATTTAGTGCATTCTTTTGAGTTTTAAGTTCATCAAAACACATAGTTATGTGTTTTCCAATCATTGGGAAAGCTAATGTACAAGTCATGTGCATTGAGCCCAAAGAATATGGTTGGATATTGGTTTTGAAAATATTTTAAAAATACTTTTGGAAAACCTTGGTGAAGGCTATCTTTTAATAGTAATCATCATTTAATAGTTAGGCACAAACTTGGAAGAAAACATTAAAGTTTTACAAGTTTTCAAGTTTATGTCAATCTTTGAAAATATGAAGTATTTTCTTAGAAAACTATTTTTCCATGATAATATATATCCTAAATAATGTTTATAACGATTTTCATGATTTTTAGAATTTTGTAGAATTTTCTAGGGGTTTCTGGAGTTGACTGAAATGAAATTTCAGCAACTTCAGACTTTCAATCGATCACCCAATCGATTAAAGGGTATCAATCGATCAGGCGATCGATTGAGAGTGAGCTTCTCGCTAACAGAAGCTCACTAGATCGATCCACCGATCGATCCACACTAGCTGAATTGATCAGTGGATCGATTCAAGCAGGTTCAATCGATTGGGATCCAACTCCAATCGATTAGGAATGCTGATTTTGGCTAGGAAAGCTTATTTTCAGCATTTTTAGTCTATAAAACCATCCTTACCCCTCAAAACACATTTGTATATATTTAGAGGGAGTTTTCATGATGAAAATAAGGATAGATTGGTTAAGGAAGACTAAGTAGAGGTTTAGGTTGAGGTTTGGTTTCAATATTGAATTTTTGAATCTCAAAACTTCTAAATTTGGGTTTCATATATGTTTAGGGATTCCAAGTCATTGTTGGTGCAATGACTGAAGTTACGTGCATGTCTTTAGGGGGAGTTACTTTTTAAGGACATGAAAATCTATTTTTTATACACCTTGGAAGGTGGTTAACCTTCCTTAGCGTAAATGCTCAAGGTTGAGCATTTTGAATACAATGAGGAGTATATATCTTCATTGTTTAGTTGTTCGTGCTCAAGGGTGGGCGTTGGAGATAATGAAGGGTATGGGACCTTCATTATCGTGTTGAACACAACAAGTAAAGTTGTGAACTGTTGGAATCCCAAGGTGTTTTGATGTGATCAAACAAGCTAAGTTAGGTCCTGCGTTTGTTTAACCCTTGTGTCTAAGTGTGCAGGAGCTTAGGAACACAGGAAGTCGAGCGGAAGACGCGGCTAGCGAGAAGGACGGCACGGGAGAGAGTCGACGGGCTCGGTGCGTCTGAGGGACGAGGTGTCCGCAGAAGAGTACACCGGTGGACGAGAAGAGCGTGCGCGGCGCTCGAGGGACGAGAAACCGGGAAGGAAGGCTGCTCGAGGAGAAGGCCGGAACATGGGTTCGGGTGAGCCCTATTCCGGAAGGCCGAGATCACCCAAGCTAGTGGAGCCGGAGCGAACAGACCCGGACCAAGACTGGGACTTAACGGAGAAGTGATCCCGGACAAAAAGTCAACCGCAGTTGACTTTTTGCTCCGGGGCGCCCGGAACCATTCCGGGCGCCCGGAGCTGTCCGGGGCGCCCGGAATGCTTCCGGGCGCCCGGAGCATGATTTTGACCAGAATCGCGATTTTCGCAAACTAACCGTTGGGGGATAAAGTTTATCCCCCCGGGGGCGCCCGGAACCACTTTCAGGCGCCCGGACCAGTACTATAAATAAAGTATTGATCCGTACATTGAATGCAACTCACTTGTAATCAATTCTTTCTGTGCTTTCAGTTGTGTTCTTTTCATTTGTGCTGTCAACGTTGTAAAGAGGCTTCTCCGCCTAGAGGAGATCATAGTGCGCTTACTTTCCTTGGATTAGCAATCCTCTGATTGCAAACCAAGTAAATCTCTGGTGTATGATTTCTTTACTTAGTCTCTACTTTTTATTACAAGTGTTTATGTTATATAGTTGAAATCCGAGAAAGGTTCGAGTTTAATTTTGTAGGGCAATTCACCCCTCCCCTCTTGCCGGCCTCCAAAGGGACCAACAAGTGGTATCAGAGCGAGGGCGCTTCAGGAGGACTAACCGCCGATCGAAGCAACAAGATGGCCGGACCAAGCATCGTTCCACCAAAATTCGAGGGGAACTTCGCAGACTGGAAGCGTCGTATGGAGGTATTCCTAAAAATAGATTTTGAAATTCGGTTTATTATGAAATATGGTTTTGTAGCTCCAATAGATAAAGATGGAAAAGACAAAGAAGAGAGCGATTGGACAAAGAAGGAGCAGAATGAGTCGGTAGCAAACAGCCGTGCGGAACATCACCTGCTGAGCGTGTTACCGCCTCAAGAGGTCAACCGCATCGGAAACTATGCATCTGCTAAAGAACTTTGGGAGAAGTTCTTGGAACTCCATGAAGGAACGTCTGAAGCAAAGCTCGCTAGAAGGGACATCCTCCGCAACAAACTGATGAACATCCGTCTGGAGAAAGGTGAGAAAGTAGCTGGTTTACACGCAAAGGTAAAAGAACTAGTTACTGGTCTCGAGAACCTCGGTGAAACGGTAACAAACCGGGACATTATACGATACGCGCTCAACGCGTTTCCAAGAACTCCGGAATGGACATCAATCGTCGACGCCTACTACATCTCAAAAGACCTGGAGGTAAGCACTTTAGAAGAGTTGTTTTCTACTCTTGAATTGCATGAAACCAGGTATGCAGGAACGACAAAGGATACAACCCAGACTATGGCGCTAAACGCAACCCAGAAGGATGAACTCGAGTTAGACTCCGAAGACGATCAAGAAGCATACATGGTAAGAAATTTTAAAAAGTTTTTTAGATCTAATAAATTTAAAATGCAGAATAAAAGGAATCAAAAAGGTGGAAGAAAGGTGCGGTGCTACCAGTGTCAGAAGGAGGGACACCTAAGAGAAGACTGCCCAGAACTCAAAAAGGCTAAAAGGAAGTCTCCCAAGAAACACAACCTAAAAGCAACTTGGGACGACACTTCTTCATCCGAATCAGAAGCTCAAGAATATGCCGGAATAGCACTAATGGCAAGCTACGATAGACAAAGTATATCAGAACCTAGCATTGATGAAGGGGGAGCGATGAAAGCGGTGAAGCAGGGGGAGATTCAGGCTTCAAGTCCGACATGGTAAGTGAGGTATGCCTCTTACCCCCTGATCAGCTTTACTCTGGTATAAAAGCTATGACTAAATCCATGTATAAATTAGAAAATAAAAATGTCAAATTAGAAAATGAAATTTTAGAAACAAAGAGAATTTTGGTAAAATCATGTCTTATAGAAGATTTTGAAAAATTGAAAATTGAAAATGAAAAACTAAAAGAAGAAATAGAAAGATTAAAAAAATCTAATGGTTCAAATATTCCTACTTTTAGAAATTTAAATTGGTATTATAGATTTCATCAAAGTCAAATTAGAAATATATCAAAAATCTATATACCTAGGAAATACTTGGTTAATCCTGTAGGTAGGAACCTTTACTGGATTCCAAAAACCTGTTTAACTTAAAATTAAAGTCAGACTTAGCATTTTCAGCAAGGAAATTAAACAACTAATTTCTTTATGAGGCTTTGTCTAAGGAAGTGGTTGTTGCTCCAATAACCAAGAAGGCCTAGTGCCTCGCCACGACCTGGAAGCCAACTATCGAAATGAAAAGTTTAATTGACTAACTGAAAAAGTATTAATTTAAATTACTTAATACTTTAAAAGAGTTATTCAATTTGTGTTAGAAAATATTTAAAAACTTTCTAACTTAACTTAGAAATTTTTTTATCTTAGAAATTTTCAAGAAAATTGACTTAGAATTTTTTTTAAAAGGTTAACTTAGTTTTTTTATAAAAATTGCCTTATCATTTTTTTAAAAAAATTGACTTAGAATTATTTCTTATGAATATTCACTTAGAATTTTTTTAAAATTTTTTTTAAAAAAAAAATTTTTTTGGGAATGCTGAGATAAGTTTTAAACTTAATTTTTTTTTTTAAACACTTATGACTGTTCTTATCTAAAAAATATTTTTTTAAGAACGAAAAATTCTGAAGAGTGTCTTGTTTGAATTTACCTTAGACTTGTTTATAACCCCAATTTTTATGTGATCAAAGGGGGAGAAGTATGTTAAGTCTAGGAGGAGGTACTATAATTTTTCAATTGAAAAATATTTGGACTTATTTTAATATAAATTGTTTTTATTGCATATGGTTACCCTAACTTAACTTGGGTTGCTCACATCAAAAAGGGGGAGATTGTTGGAACCCCAAGGTGTTTTGATGTGATCAAACAAGCTAAGTTAGGTCCTGCATTTGTTTAACCCTTGTGTCTAAGTGTGCAGGAGCTTAGGAACACAGGAAGTCGAGCGGAAGACGCGGCTAGCGAGAAGGACGGCACGGGAGAGAGCCGACGGGCTCGGTGCGTCTGAGGGACGAGGTGCCCGCGGAAGAGTACACCGGTGGACGAGAAGAGCGTGCGCGGCGCTCGAGGGACGAGAAACCGGGAAGGAAGGCTGCTCGAGGAGAAGGCCGGAACATGGGTTCGGGTGAGCCCTATTCCGGAAGGCCGAGATCACCCAAGCTAGCGGAGCCGGAGCGAACAGACCCGGACCGAGACTGGGACTTAACGGAGAAGTGATCCCGGACAAAAAGTCAACCGCAGTTGACTTTTTGCTCCGGGGCTGTAACGCCCGAAAATTCTCAAAACTATTTTAGAATTATTCTATGATTTTTCTGAAATTTTTAGATATTTTTCCGGAAAAATCGGAGTATCGGAAGTAGCAAAAATAATTAGAACCATAAAATAGCTTAGGCGGGAATCGAACCCGAGACCTATGGTTTACGGATAAGATTAGTAACCGGTGAACCCAGCAGGGCCGTGATGAAAGAAAGGAGAACCAAATATATTTATATTAGAGTTGGGTTCATTAAACCACTTAATATAAATAATAAACTTAAGTTGGAGTTGGGTTATTTTTATTTTGGTTCGGCACCTTCTCCTCTCAAACCTTCACGCCGGCGCCCCTCTTCTTCTCCTCTTCCTCACGCACGGCACACCAAGCCCAAGGTCCATCGGTTCACCTTCCGGCGACGACTCCAACACGAAAGAGGTTCTTCTCCGGGAGAGGAACGCGAAGATGTGATCGGATCGTCGAGAGGATCACCTCCACCGGAACTCTAGCGAATAGAATCGTAAGAAATTACGATCAAGAGGTAAGAAACCCCTCACCTGCAGTATAATAGCTCCGTTTGGATTTTCTATGCATTAGCTTAGTAATATGCAGATTTTGTTGACATGTAGGGTGTTTTAACCCTCCTCTTAGATTTAGGGATTTTAGTTGAGCACCTTTAGATGGGCCGGACACGCTTACCCTCTTCAGTTGGGGTTGTAGACGTTGTCGGGTGCCTAAAGGTGATCTCCCTAATAAAGAGGAGAGTTGGGGCACACTAAGTGCTCGACAAAATAATTAGATCAGTAAAAATGCAACTTAGGCATTTTAATAGTACAGTTAAATGCATTAGAAGCGTTTAAAACAGTAAATCAGTTTATTTTAGCTATATGGGACTACGGTCCAATGGGTGGGCTCCACAATCGCCTCTAGGTTCAAATAACCTAGCTCTAGGTTCGAGATAACCTAGAAGCGACATGTTATATCGATTAGCTACGAGATATCGATTTTATTTTCGATGGCATCTTGGATTAGATATCCATTGGGTTGGACTCCCACAGTTGTCCCTAGGTTCAGATAGCCTAGACAACCCTGCTAAATTCGGGACTTGCAACCCCGGGTCTAGTAGGGATGCGCGCACAACCCCAACAGCATGTTTAGTATTTTCACCTATTATGTATTAGATTTCAAAACTCAAAATCAATTGTGCTAGTTGAGTTTGTTTCCAGTTACAAATTTAGTTTCAGTTAGTTTAGCCTGTACTCAGTTCAGTGTTTATTTGGTTGCTTTGCCATGATTCAGTGCTTATGCCATGCTTATATGTTATGCCTTATGATTTCAGTATGCCATATCTTAGCAAGTTCAGCGCATATTTTCAAATAGCATGATTTAAAAGCATATTGCATCGAATGCATGATTTTGTGAGCTAGATGGTTTCTTACTAAGCTTTAAGCTTACAGATCCTACTTTTCTTATACTGCAGATAAAGGTAAAGGAAAAGTAGACTAGCAGAGGAAGCTGGAGGGCAATGCAGATCAAGATGTGTGTGTGTGGAACTGGAAATGAAAGACCTTAGGGATCTAACAAGCTTTAAATTACGCATTTGAACTCTTTAGTAATTTCAATTCAGCATATTAACTTTAGTATCTCCATGTTTGACATGAGTTAACGAACCATGCTTTAGATTATGCTTAAAATGTTAAATATATGATGTTAGGATGTTAGTATTTGCATGCTAGAGTGTTCTCATGTATCTAGAACTGGTGTATGCGATTTTTGGCACGAATCGGTCGGAAATCGAAACTACGATTTCATTTCAGACTTAGAACTCGGATCGGTCCAGACCGATCCGGTTATCCTCTTCTGGATCGGTCGGTACCGATCCAGGATGACACTGATAGCTCAGCTCCCGAGGATCGGTCGACCGATCCATCCGCCAACGAGAGTTGGGGCGAAATCTGCGATCAGCGATCGGTCGGCCGACCGATCGTGAGCCACCGATCGGTCGGCCGTCGGTGAACCATCGGTCTCACCGATCGATGGCATCGGTCGGCGGACCGATCCGGCCAATCAGCGTGGGTGTCGATAGATCGGTCCGCCGACCGATCCAGAGACTTCACTGCGGCAATCTGGATCGATCCCGTGATCGATCCGGCAGCCCAATCGATCTGTGGATCGATTGAAATGCCTGAGTACAGCTAGCAGGTCATTCGGGAGGCATAGGTTGTCTCCCCTAGCAAGTGTACAACTCCTAGGTACACCCAGAGCATTATGTTTTGATCAGTTTAGTAGAAAAAATTTTAATTAGCCCAGCCTTCCGCACAGCATAGTTTAGCATTATTGTGACGATTCGCCTTACAGCCTAGCAGTAGAAGGCGGGTCGTTACAGAGTGGTATCAGAGCAGTGTTCCATACTTCCTACACACACATCAGCATTGTACCTGCAGCTTCCAAGTAAGAACACCTCTACTTTATTTATGCTTCTTGTTTATTATTACAGTTCATGTTTATATACCTACTGCTTGTTAGTATGTGATAGTTTAAACATGATATCAGTAGTTAGATAACTGTGATAGTGTTAGTCATACCTATGTTCTCTATGTCTTTAGAAATGGCACGAGGACGCCCAGCTAGGAGGGCACTAGCTACTGAGCCCCAGCAAGAGCAGTTCAGTGCCTCCTCCAGACCTTACAGCACTAGTGGCTAGCTGAACAGGAACAGGAGATAGCCACCTTAAAGGCTAATCAGAATACCCCAGTCACCCGGAACCGAATCGGCGACTCCGAAGTCTTAGAGGTTCCCCACCACCTCACGCCAACACGGCACAGACCAAGGCCGGTCAGCGGTGAGCCAAGAAAGGAAGCCTATCGGATCCAGTGGCGAGTCAAGCCAGAGAACTTCTCGGGCACTAGTGAACCATGGGATGCCCGGCATGGTTCAAAACACCGGAGAGCACGATGGAGCTGGACTAGCGAACACGAGAATGTGAAGTGTGCCTCCTTCTGGAGACGCCCGCATGTGGTGGGAAAGAATCGAACGAAGCGCCCGGTGAACCGGATGACATAGGTGACTTTGAGAAGGAATTCTTTGAGGAGTTCTTTCATATCGGGTTACAAACCGCCACTATGACGAGTTCATCGAGTTTCCTCTCAATTGAGGAAGCCGTGAAGAAATTCAACAGGTTGGCTCGTCATGCCCGAGCTAGTCGGCCACGGAAAAGGAGCGGATCAGGTTGATACTCAAGATCCGAGGCCGGAGATAGCGGTGAGCGTGGCGGGTGGCATACATAGGCCACAAACCACGAAGGAGTTAGTGAGCGGTGCCTTGACCACGAACATTACCAGAACAGCATGAAGCAAGTCTCCTCGAGTCCAAGGGCCAAGGAAACTCTCACACTCAAAACAGCAAGGCCACGCTCTAACTGGAAAGGGAACTCCAACAGCAAGCGCAAATCGGGGAGTGACTCAAAAGGAGGACCATCTAGCAAGCGACCCGTTATCCAAAGTGTGCCACTTGTGGGAGATTCCACCCAGGGGTTGTCGCAAGGGCACACGAGGATGCTTTGAATGTGGACAAGAAGGGCACATGGCCAGCGGTGCCGAACAAGGGTCTTCCTCGGCCACAGCGATCCAATATGCAGCCGGCCACTCGATTACATCGATCGAGCCGCTCTAGAAGGTCCACTCATCAGCCAGGGCGATTAGAAGCCCCTCCAGCTATGGCGAATGCGAGGATCTACTCACTCACGAGATGACGTAGCAAATGCCTCGGCAGTCGTCACGGTCGATTAGCATTTTTGATAGTGCTCTGTTCTATTTGATCTTGGGGCAACCCATTCATATATAGCGAGGATGTTCTCCGAGAAATTAGGAATACCCCAAGTACTCGGTGGTCGGTTCGGCACTACCTTCGGAGAGGTCATGGCATCGGCCTTGGCTCGAGGCGGTGCCGGTCATTATAGCGCATCGGAACTCTTTTGTGATCGATCCTGCTGAAATGGTGACTCACGACGTCTTCCTTGGAATGGACTTCCGATCGATACGGTGCTTCCATAGAGTGCAGTAAACAGAAAGTCGTATTCCAGAAGCATAGTCCGAGTACATCGGAGAACCAAAGAGAAAAGCGAAAAAATTTCTCTCTGAAGGCACGAAGTTGATGGATTCGGGATGTACGGGGTACCTAGCACATGTAGTCACTACCAGCCAGGACCAGCTAGCGGAGGTCCGAGTTGTATGTGACTACCAGCAGTCTTCCCGAAGAGGCCTAGCACCAGACAGGAGATTGAATTTGAGATAGAGCTCTTCCCGACACCAATCCTATTTCAAGCGCCCACCGCATGGCTCCAGTGAGCTGAAGGAACTTCATGAGCAGGAGCTACTTGACAAGGGCTTCATACGCCCTAGTCACTCACCATGGGGAGCGCCTGTGCTATTCGTGAAGAAGAAGGATGGAAGCATGCGGCTATGTATAGACTACAGAGCACTGAATCAGGTCACGATCAAGAACAGGTATCCTCTTCCCAGAATAGATGACCTGTTCGACCAGTTAAAGGGAGCAGCAGTGTTCTCAAAAATTGACCTCAGATCAGGATATCACCAAGTCAGAGTCAAGGAGGGTGATATACCGAAGATAACATTCAGGACCAGATACGGACATTACGAGTTCGTAGTCATGCCTTTTGGCGTGATAAATGCTCCAGCTACATTCATGGACCTTATGAACAGGGTATTCAGGGAGTATTTAGATAAGTTTGTGATCGTGTTTATCGATGACATCCTTATCTACTCAGGAACTCAGGAAGAACACTCAGAGCACCTGAAACTAGTATTGCAGACCCTTCAGCAGAACCAGCTATACGCCAAGTTCACGAAATGTGAGTTTTGGCTAAATCAGGTGTCCTTCCAGGGTCACGTCATCTCAAAGGATGATATTATGGTAGATCCCAACAAGATAGAAGCGATAAACTGGAGGAGACCTAAGAACGCCAGGAGATCGGGAGCTTTGGGATTAGCAGGATATTACTGAAAGTTTGTAGAGGACTTCTCCAGGATAGCCTCCCCACTGACAGCTCTTACCGGGAAGAACAAGAAATTTCGGTGGACGGAGGACTGCAGAACAGCTTCAGTGAACTCAAGAGGAGATTGACTAGTGCACCTATTCGAGCTCTACCGGAAAATAGACAGCTTGATATATATAGTGGCGCCTCTAAATTGGGATTAGGAGCGGTCTTGATGCAAGATGGCAAGGTAATCGTCTATGCCTCCGGACAACTCAAGGATTATGAGAAGAACTACCCTACTCATGATCTTGAGCTTGCAGATAGTGTTCGCTCTCAAAATTTGGAGACATTACTTGTATGGAGCTCGGTCAGAGTGTATACAGATCATCAGAGTCTGAACTCAGAAGGATCTGAATATGCGACAGCGCAGGTGGCTAGAGCTAGTCAAAGATTATGACATAGACATCCTCTACCACCCAGGGAAAGCCAATAGGGTAGCAGATGCACTTAGCAGAAAATCCAGCGCTACCTTATTATCTCTAGCAGCCATGTCACCACCCCTACAGAAGGAGGTCGCGGATTTTGGTCTCGAACTCATTGTCGGACAGCTCTCTACTATGACCTTAGAGTCTACCTTGCTTGGTGATATTCAGTCAGCTCAGGATCAGGACCTTGAAATTCAGAAAATCAAGCAAGGGCTAACAGAATCAGAAAGTAGAGAATTCAGAGTGTCCGATAGCGGGGTGTTGTATTTTGGTGACAGACTCTGTGTTCCAGATCAGGAGGAGCTACGGAGACAGATTTTAGATGAGGCTCACAGGACTCCCTATGCGATGCATCCAGGCTCCACCAAAATGTATCAAGACACGAAGAAACGTTTTTGGTGGCCGGGATGAAGCGAGACATCGCCAGATATGTTAGCATCTGCCTCACCTGTCAGAGGGTCAAGGCGGAACATCAGCGACTGAGGAGTGCAGCCTATACAGATTCCAGAATGGAAGTGGGAGGATATCTCGATGGACTTCATAGTGGGGCTACCCAGAACCACGAATGGTTTTGATGCCATCTGGGTAATAGTCGACAGGTTGACTAAATCAGCCCACTTTTTAGCTATCAAGATATCCTACTCCATGGAGAAGCTAGCTCAGTTGTATCTCCAGGAGATCGTCAGACTACATGGAGTCCCACGAACCATCATTTCAGACAGAGACAGCAGATTCACATCACACTTCTGGGAGTGTGTACAGTCAGCATTGGGCACCAAGTTAAAGTTTAGCACAGCATTCCATCCTCAGACAGATGGTCAGACGGAGCGAGTAAATCAGGTACTCGAAGATATGCTCCGAGCGTGTGCCCTAGACTTCAAGGGAAGTTGGTGCAAATATCTGAGCCTATGGGAGAATGAAGGAAACTCTCATTCATACATTGGCTTGAAGGAAGTTGAGGCTATGGGATTAGCCTAACTTAAAGATATTGTCAAACATCAAAAAGGGGGAGATTGTTGGTGCAATACTCCTAGGTCAAGGATGACCTGGTTGACTAAGCTTGAGTTGGCTCAAGCTTGAGTCTTTATGTTTGGGTTTCGATGTTTGACAATACAGATAATACATGGAGATTACAGGTGTAATCATCCGATTGGGGAGATTGCTGGAGCAATTCCCCTCTACTTAGGGTTTGACCAGTCTGAGTTTAAAGAAGAGTCAAGTAGGTCAAGATTAACCGAATACTTGACTGGGAAGTCCTAGTGAGTGAAGCTAGGCAGAAAGAAAAATCTTGGTGAGTGAAGCCAAGTGAAAGACCTAGTGAGTGAAGCTAGGCAGTTGGAAAATCCTAGTGAGTGAAACTAGGTGAAAGTCCTGGTGAGTGAAGCCAGGCAGGTGAAAGTCCCGGTGAGTGAAGCCGGGCAATGGAAAAATCCTGGTGAGTGAAGCCAGGTGAAAATCCTAGTGGTTGAAGCTATGTGAAAGTCCTGGTAAGTGAAGCTAGACAGATGGGAAGTCCTAGTGAGTGAAGCTAGGCAGATAGAAAGACCTGATGAGTGAAGTCAGGCATGTGGAAATCTAGGCGGGTCAAGGTTGACCGGACATCTGGTGGAAGGAAGTTCAAGTGAGTCTTGGAGGACCGGACACTTGGCACGAGATGATAAGTCCAAGTGGGTCAAGGTTGACCGAACACTTGGCACGAGGAGAAAGTCTAGATGAGTCAAAAGTTGACCGAACTCTTAGCGGTCGTAAGTCCAATAGGGAGTTGGCATGGAACTAGGAAATTCGGACGTAGTAAACTTCCGAAGGCCATAACTTTTGACTCGGATATCGGAATGAGGTGATCTCAGATGTGAAACGAAGCTAATTTCAAGCTATACACAGTTTTCTAGGTTTCAATTGATTGGGGGGTTCAATCGATTGATCAATCGATTGGTTGACATGAATTCATATAGAAATAGGCTGAATCGATTGGGTAATCGATTGAAACTTTTCCAATCAATTGGTCAATCAATTGGGAGAGTTTTTGACCGAACAGTGAGCTTCTAAATCGATCCGTTGATCGATTGAAACCTCCAATCGATCAGGCAATCGATTGGGAGGCTGGAAAATCACGCGATAGCTCTGGAAATCACGTGAAACACGTTGAATCGATTGGGCAATCGATTCAAGTGTTTACCAAGAGAGCAGAGGCACTCTGGATCGATCAACCGATCGATCCAAAGCCTCCCCAATCGATTGGGAGCAATCCAATCGATTAGGATTCGACCGTTGGCGCGAATAAAGCCGTTAGTGAGCGTTTTTCTACGCAGTTCTTCCTCTCTTCTCCACAGGCGATCATGGCACAGCTCCACAGTGATCTTTTCTTCCTCACTGCCAGTTCTTGAAGGTTCTTGGAGGCTCATCCAAGTCAGGAGGCGAGTTGCAACAAGAAGAAGAAGAAGCTGGGTTTTCATTGTAATCTTGTAAGATTAATTTGTATTTTGCTTCTTTCTTTCTCATTGTTGTATTGTGAGGTTGTAAGGCTTCTCCGCCTTCGGTAGTTACCGAGAAGGAGTGTTTTTATAGTGTTGGGTGCGTGAGTGTGTGGATCCTTGGACTAGTCATCTCTTCTTGAGGTGGATACCAAGTAAATCCCTAGAGTTAGCGTTGTGTATTTGTTTTCTTGTATTTCCGCTGCACATCATCACAAGAGGCAAGCAACGACGAGCATGAGATCGCGTTAAGCTATTCACCCCCCTGTAGCTACATTTCGATCCTAATAAGAAGGATGACACGGGAGAGAGCCGATGCGCTCGGTGCGTCCGAGGGATGAGGTGCTGCAAAAGAGTATGCGGGTGGACGAGAAGAAAGTGCGCGGCGTTTCCGAGGGACAAGAAGCCAGAGCAAAAGGTTGCTCGAGAAGGTCGAAATTGGGTTCAGGGAGCCTTATTTCGATTGGACGAAATCACCTAAGTGAGCGGAGCCGGAGTGGAAGACCTGGACCAAGACTAACTGAACCGGAACAGAAGGCCCGGACCGAAAAGGTCAATGAGGTTGACTTTGAGGTCTGGGTTCCCATAATGTGACTTTGACCGGATCACGTTTGACTGCGATCCATTGCGAAGGAGATAAAACTTTATCCCCCTCCAGGCGTCTAGAACCCTTCCAGGCGCCCCGACTAAGCCTATAAATATAGCCTTGGTCTAGAAGCTTTTAAATCAACAAATAATTATAATACAACACTTGTGTGCTCTTCATTGTTAGTTTAACTTCTCATTTTGTGTTTTCATTGCTGTAAGAGGCTTTTCTGTCTAAAGGAGATACTCAGTGTGTTTACTTCCTTGGATTAACAACCTCCCCGGTTGTTGTTGGATCGCGGCGGCTGGCTAGAAGGGGGGTTGAATAGCTTAAAAAATAATAAGAAACCATTCTCGACTTTTCTTAAACTAACACTTGCAAAATATGAAAACAGTAAATTAACACAGAAAAGAAGAGGCACACAGGGATTTACTTGGTTACAATCGGGGAGGTTGTTAATCCAAGGAAAATGTCACACTAGTATTTCCTTCAGGAGAAAAAACCTCTTACGATGAAAGCGCAAAAAGAAAGAAGCTAAACTCTAAAAGAAGCACACAAGTGTTGGAATTACAATTCTTGAGTTGTTCTGAAGCTTCTGGACCAAGGCTGTATTTATAGCCTTGGTCGAGGTGCCCCGAAGTGTTCTGGGCGCCCTGGGGGGATAAAACTTTATCCCCGACGCACAGATCTCGATTTGACCGAGATCTAAATAAACTTTTGGTCTGGGCGCCCCGGACTGTTCAGGGCGCCCCGGCTAGGAAAGTCAACCTAGTTGACTTTTTTAGCCCAGGTCTTCTGCTCCGGCTTTGTTCGCCTCAATTCGAGTTGTTCGCTCGCTTGGGTGATCTCTGCCATCCGGAATAGGGCTCACCCGAACCCAACTTCCGATCTTCTCGAGCAGGCTTCCGCTCCGGCTTCTCATCCTTCGGAATCATCGTGTGCTTCCTTCTCATCCGCCAGTGTACACATCCGCAATTTTTATCCCTCGGTCGCATCCCATGTCGACCTTCTCGCTAGCTGTGTCTCTTGCTCCCCAAGCAGTCTTCCACTCCTGCTTCTCGTCCCTCAGAACCACCGCACGCTTCCTTCTCGTCCGCCGATGTAATTTTCTGCAGCGCCTCGTCCCTCAGGCGCACCACGTGCCGTCCTTCTCGCTAGCTGCGTCTTCCGCTCGACTACCTGTGCTCCTAAGCTCCTGCACACTTACACACAAGGTTAAAAACCGATAGAACCTAACTTAACTTGTTGATCATACCAAAACAACCTTGGGGTTCCAACAAACTCCCCCTTTTTGATGTGAGCAACCCAAGTTAAGATAGGGTAAATAGACATAAAAAAAATAAACTAACTAATTTTGCAATAAAGTGCAAAAAGATAGAAAATTTAAATTTTAGTCTACCTCCTCCTAGACTTATACTTTTCCTTCTCCCCGTTTGATCACATAAAAAAATGGGGTTCAAAGAAAAATTCTAAGGGAAAAAAATTTGTAACTTTTAAAAATTTTTGTAATAATATTCAACGAAAAAATGTTCTAAGTTAAAAGATATCTAAGTAAAACTTTAAGTAAGAATTTTTTTTTAAAAAAAATTCTAACTTTGGAAATTTTACAAAAATATTTTTGAAGAAAAAAAAATTAAGCAGAAATTTTTAAGAAAAAAATGTTTAAAAGACTTTTTAAAGTATTATTAAAATTCAACCTTAATGCTTTATCAGAAAGTTAATTAAATATTTTATTTTAATATTTTGGCTTCCAAGTCGTGGCGAGGCACTAGACCTTCTTGGTTATTGGAGCAACAACACTTCGTTAGACAAAGTTTCATAAAGAAACTCATTGTTTAATTTTCTCGCTAAGAACGCTAAATCCGATTAAAATTTAGATTAAGCAAGACTTAGGAACCCAATATAGGTTCCAACCAACTGGATTAACTAAGAATTTCTTAGGGACATATTTCTTTGAAATGTTTCTAATTTGTCCCTTATAATATCTAAAATACCAATTTAAATTGTTAAATTTTCTAACATTGGTATTAGATGAGCATGCATGGTTTTTCAAATTATTTACTTGTACTTTTAAATTATCATTTTCTACTTTTAATTTTTCATTTTCTAATTTAATTCTGTCAAATTCTTCTATTGGGCAAGATTTAGCTAATATTATTTTTAAATTCTTAATTTCTTTTTCTAATTTACAGCAATCCTTAGTTAACAATTTAATAAACTTAAATAGTTTGTCGGGAGGAAGAGATCGTACCTGACTTACCTTGTCGATCTCGTTGTCCATTTCTCCCCTTGAACTGCTGCTTTCTTCCGACGTATAGCTCCCCCTTCATCGATGCTCTCGATGCTCATTTTCGGAAGAGCTTGACTCACAGTCGTCGTCTTGATGACTTGCCATTAGTGCAAGTCCAGAGAAGGCTTCGACTTCCGATTCGAACGACATATCATCCCACGTCGCTTTTAATGCCTTGCGTTTTTGGACAAGCTTCTTACCTTTATCTTTGTCCTTGTTCTTTAGCTTGGGGCAGTTATCCTTGACATGCCCTTCTTCGTCGCAGTGGTAGCAGCGGATGAGCTTTTTCTTTCTACCCCATGGATGGTTAGTTTTTCTAGACTTACAAAGATTCTTCATTCGTCTTATCATCATTACCATTTTCTCGTCGTCGAGAGAAGACTCAGACTCAGGTTCGTCTCTTGATGCTTTGAGGGTGATGTTGTTCTTGGGCTCCTTCGTACCTGCACATCTTGATTCGTGCACTTCAAATGTCGAGAATAATTTTTCCAATGTAAATTTTTCTAAATCTTTCGAAATGTAAAAGACATCTACTAGTGATGCCCATTTTGTATTTCTAGGAAAAGAGTTTAGTGTGTACCTGAGCGACTCTCGGTTACTTACCTTTTCTCCGAGATTCAAAATTCCAGTTATGATTTCTTTAATTCTCGAGTGCAAATGCGCAACTATCTCGTTTTCCCCAAGTCGCAGGCTGGTGAGCTGGTTGCGGAGTAAATCTCGTTTTGCGAGCTTGACTTTGGACGTTCCTTCGTGCAGCTCAAGGAACTTCTCCCAAAGTTCCTTCGCGGAGTCGTAGTTGCTGATCCGATTGACTTCTTGTGGCGGAAGAACGATTAGTAGATGGTACTCTGCTTTGTCGTTTGTCACGTAGTCGGTCTGCTCCTTTTTCGTCCAGTGGTATTTCTCCTTACCTTCCGATGCTGTAAAATCGAATTCCATAAGTAACATTAAATCAAAATCAGTTTTAAAAAATACCTGCATTCGCTTTTTCCAGCTAGCGAGTTCCCCTTTGAACTTCGGCGGGTAGATGCTTGGTCTGGCCATTATTTTGTTGCTTCATTCGGTGGTTAGTCCTCCTGAAGCGTCTTGGCTCTGATACCACTTGTTGGATCGCGGCGACCGGCTAGAAGGGGGATTGAATAGTCTGAAAAATAATAACAAGAAACCCTTCTCGACTTTTCTTAAACTAACACTTGCAAAATATAAAAGCAGTAAATTAACACAGAAAAGAAGAGGCACACAGGGATTTACTTGGTTACAACCGGGGAGGTTGTTAATCCAAGGAAGATGTCGCACTAGTATCTCCTTCAGGCGGAGAAGCCTCTTACAACGATGAAAGCGAAAAAAAAAAGAAGCTAAACTCTAAAAAAAGCACACAAGTGTTGCAATTACAATTTTTGGGTTGTTGTGAAGCTTCTGGACCAAAGTTGTATTTATAGCCTTGGTCAGGGCGCCCCGAAGTGTTCCGGGCGCCCTGGGGGGATAAAATTTTATCCCCAATGCACAGATCTCGGTTTGACCGAGATCTGGATAAACTTTCGGTCCGAACATCCGGAAGGGTTCCGGGCGCCCCCGGTAATTCCGGGCGGCCCGGGCAGTTCCGGGCGCCCCTGCTGGGAAAGTCAACCCCATTGACTTTTTCAGCCTGGGTCTTCTGCTCCGACTCTGTTCGTCTTAGTTCAAGTCTTCCGCTCGCTTCGGTGATCTCTGCCATCCGGAATAGGGCTCACCCGAACCCAACTTCCGGTTTTCTCGAGCAGGCTTCCGCTCCAATTTCTCGTCCCTCGGAATCATCGCGTGCTTCCTTCTCGTCCGCCAGCGTACTCATCCGCAGTATTCGTCCCTCGGTCGCACCTCGTGCCGACCTTCTCGCTAGCTGCGTCTCTTACTCCCCGAGCAGTCTTTCGCTCCGGCTTCTCGTCCCTCGGAACCACCGCACGCTTCCTTCTCGTCCACCGGTGTACTCTTCTGCAGCGCCTCGTCCCTCGGACGCACCGTGTGTCGTCCTTCTTGCTAGCTGCGTCTTCCACTCGACTACCTGTGCTCCTAAGCTCCTGCACACTTAGACACAAGATTAAAAATCGACAGGACCTAACTTAACTTGTTGATCACACCAAAATAACCTTGGGGTTCCAATAGTTGTAACCAAGTAAAAGCTGTGAGCCTCTTCTTTTAACTTATTTCTTTATTTCAATTTATGCAAGTGTTATTTTAAAAGTCCGAAAAGGGTATTTATTTTTATATTGTGCAGGGTTATTCAACCCCCCTTATAGCCGGCCCAACGATCCCAACACTTCCTTCAAGATATACTCAACATCTTTCGGCCCGACACATTTGAGTAGGGATCTAGAGAAGGCTCTTTTATACAACTGATCTTCGACAAGGGTGAATCGTCCGACTCTCTTTTTCAGTAGACAGGCTTCCTCCTGATCGGCCGGTGTGACTCTTGATCGGAGGAACTCTATCAGTGTCACCCTCCAGTCACTCAAGAGGGTTATCCCTTCTATCCTATCGATATGCGCCATTAATGAGACTTGCTCGATCGGATGCTTTATGGCGATCGGCGTCAAAGAGCTAGCTAATCTTGACAACTCATCTGCTGCTTGGTTCTCAGATCGAGGGATCTTCTATATGATGACCTCCTTAAAGTTGGCATTCGACTTCTCAAAAGCTTCTGCGTAGAGCTTAAGTCGGACATTGTTTATCTCGAACATCCCTGAGAGCTGCTGAGCAGCCAACTAAGAGTCCGAATGGATGAAGACTTTGGCTCCCACATAACGGGCCGCCTGTAAGGCGACTATCAATGCTTCATACTCAGCTTCATTATTGGTGGCTCTGTAGTCCAGCCATATGGATAGGTGCGTACGGTCTTCCTGTGGTGAGCTTAACATTATGCCAATCTCGCTACCTTGTCGAGTGGACAAACCATCTATATATATCTTCTAGGTTGCCTCTTGCTCGACATTCTGGACCTCTGTGACGAAATCAGCCAAGTCTTGGGCCTTGATTGTCGTTCGAGGTTGATATTCTATGTCAAATTCACTTAGCTCGGTCGTCTATTTGATTAGCCTCCCAGATGCCTCGGGGTTGAGAAGGACCCGCCCCAAGGCGTTGTTAGTCAGCATTATGATTGAGTGTGCTAGAAAGTATGGACGAAGCCTCCGAGCGACGAGTATCAATGCATAAACTAATTTTTCCAGACCGGTGTAGCGAGACTCTGCATCCTTCAATATATGGCTTAAAAAGTATACAAGCTGTTGTTCCTGGTCGTTCTGCCTTACTAAAGTCGATCCGACCGTGTGTTTCCTGGATGATAGATAGATCTAGAGCAGCTCACCAACTATCGGCTTGGCTAATACAAGTAAGGAATTAAGATACTCCTTGAGCTCTTCTAATGCCCGATCACACTCGACGTCCTACTCAAATTTTGTATCTCGGCGAAGCACCTTAAAGAATGGCAAGCTCTGGTCGGATGACCTGAATATGAATCTAGATAGTGTTGTGATCTGACCAATCAACCATTGGGCTTCCTTCAAGCTCCGGGGCGGTGGCATGTCTTGTAGCGCCTTAACCTTGCTTGGATTGGCTTTGATGCCCCACTAGATGATGATATAACCCAGGAAACGACCACTCTTCACGCCAAATAGACATTTATTCGGGTTCAGTTTTATCCCGTAAGCTCTCAGAGTTTGGCAGGTCTTTTCAATAGCTACGCATAGGCCAATAGCACAGAGAGATTTTATCAATATGTCGTCCACATAGACCTCCATGTTACGACCGATCTGCCTTCATAACACCTTATTCATGAGTCATTGGTAAGTGGCGCACACATTCTTGAGTCCGAACAGTATGACGTTATAGCAGAACGTTCCGTCGACAGTGATAAAGCTGACTTTCTCCTGGTCTTCTCGGGCGAGCGACACTTGATGATAACCCTAATAAGCATCAAGCATGCAAATCAGCACACTGCCCCTAGTAGAGTCCACCATTTGGTATATCTGAGGCAGCGGATAGAAATCCTTTGAGCATGCCTTATTCAGGTCACGGAAGTCGATACAGACCCGCCATTTATTTCTCGACTTGGAGACTAACACTACGTTAGCGAGTCATCTCAGGAATTAGACTTCTCTTATATAGTCGGCCTCCAGCAGTTTTTCTATTTCCGCCCGGATGATCAAGATTTGACCCGTGTTGAAATCTCTTTTCCTTTGTTTTACGGGTCGAGCATCCGATCAAACTGAAGCTCATGCTGGGTGACTCTCGACGAGATTCCAGGAAGCTCGTGTATCGACCATATGAACACATCGTGATTTTGTCTGAGGTAGGCGACCAACTCTGCCTTCCTCTCCTCCTCCGAGTTGGTGGCGATAAAAGTGGTTGCTTTCGTCTTGCTTGGGTGGATCTGAACCTCTTTCTTTTCTTCGTATACCAATGTAGGAGGTTTTTCAGTGATTGCGTTTACCTCCAAGCGTGGATTCTTCCGAGCGTTCTTGGCTTCCGACTTGACCATTTTGACGTAGCATCGTCGAGCGGCAAGCTAGTCACTTTTGACCTCTCCCACCCGGTTGTCCACCGGATTTAATCTTTTGGCAGTATGTAGACACCACTACTCAGAATTCGTTGAGGGTCGGTTGGCCCATGATGACGTTGTAGGCCGACGGTGCATCCATCATGATGAAGTTTGAGGTTCTAGTTCTCCTCAGCGGCTCTTCTCCGAACGAGATGGCTAGCCTAGCCTGTCCGAGCAGCAATACCTCATTGTCTATGAAATCATAGAGCGAGGTTATCATAGGCAGCAACTCGCTTCGATCGATTTGCAATTGATCGAATGCATTCTTGAAGATGATGTTCACCGAACTCCTTATGTCAACAAAAGTTTGGTGAATAGTATAATTAGCAATTACCGCTCGGATGATCAGCGCTTCGTCGTGAGGGATCTCCACTCCCTCTAAATCTCTGGGACCGAAGCTTATCTCGGGCCCTTCGACCCTCTCCCTGCTACACTCCACAGCGTGGATTTCCAGCCGACGAGCGTGCGCTTTCCTGGCTTTGTTGGAGTTGTCGCCGGTCTGCCCCCGGTGATCATGCCTATTTCTCCTCGGGCGACATTGCTTCTATTTTTTTTTCCCGAGCTGAGGGTCTATTCTACTCAGTGGGGACTCGAGAGGGACCCGCGTTTTCCCTCCGCTGGTGTTGTGGATCGAGTCGTTCGAGCGCCCTTCTTTCGTCCTCCCATCGCCTTGTGGATATGTGTCTATGGCGTCGATCAAGCGACGGAGATCAGCGGTGGTATCCTCTCGGCGTCGGTCGGCTAATGATTGGTGTCAGATCGTAGCAGTCACGCGTGTTGTGTGTCGCCGACTGATGAAAAGAGCAAAACATAGGCGTCCCTACCTTGCATTTTGCAGCCTTGTGACGACCAGAGGCCACATGCTGCACAGCGTGTGTCCTGGCCTTCTAGTGTGGTCGCGCTCCCTCTGCCCTTGCCCTTTGGGTGGTTGGTGGTTGCTCGACGGTCGACTCTCGGACGCAGCCGAGGGTTCGATCGATGTTTCCTTTTTCCTTGCCGCTTGGGCTTCTTCCACATTTATGTATTCAGTGACCTTCTTGAGCAAGTGGTCGAAGTCCCTGGACAGTTTCTTGATGAGTGACCGGAAGAACTCTCCTTCGGCGAGCCCCTGGGTGAAGACATTCATCAGCATCTTGGAAGAGACCGATGGAATATCCATGACTACTTGGTTAAAACACTTGATGTACGCTCTGAGCACTTCATTGGACCCCTGCTTTAGGGCAAAGAGGTTGCTAGCAAAATGGTGCAGGAATGCAGCTCAAAAGTCCTTGAAGTTGCGTATCGATCCATCTAGTAATCTTCTGAACCAGCGTTGCGCCGATCCGGAGAGCATAGTGAGAAAGACTCGGCACTTTACCACATCTGTGTACTGGTGCAACATGGTTGCATTATCAAACTTATCCAGATGATCATCTGGATTGGTCGCTCCGTTGTATTCCCCGATCGACAGTGGGATATAGTGCCTGGGCAGAGGACCACTCAAGATTTCCTGAGAGAACTGCGGATTGATCTGTTCGGGTGAAGCGTAGCTTCCGGGCGCCTTGCCTTTTCATGCATCCTAAACGGGAGCGTCATCTGAAAATGATCCCCATTCCTGGTTCGCTTGGACTATCTCTGAGGGGGTTTGGAACAAGGCATGATGGAAGGGAATGGGCGCGGGTGCCGCTTCCCTTTGCGTGTCGGTTGGTGTCCTATTCTGCCCCCATATGAAAACTTGTTCCGCTTGGTCTTCTAACCCCGCTCGTCTTCCGGCTACCGATGTCGCAGGCTGTGGTGTTTATCGATCGGTTAACGCCTGTTGTTGCTACTGCTGGACCATCTTCGTCGTACGAGCTTGCACAAGCATGTCAAGCTCCTCCTTTTTTAGCGTCACGGTAGTGAGTCGTCCAGCATCCTTCATCTTCTCAACTCGGATGCAAGTTAAGTTCCCACAGATGACGCCAATATAATCCTGTCCGAAAGTCGATGAGATGGAAAGCTGGGGATGTGGATGTCCCGCTGACCGCTCATAGACTTGACTCCGCCCTGTAAGACAGATAATGTCAGTGCCGAGCCAGGGAAGGGGTCCCCGACGTTGATCCTCCGACGCTCAAGTTAGTCACCGACGATGATGTAGAAGGCAGAGCAACAAATATGAAGACTATAGCATAAATAGTGTATATCGCGTAACTCCGCCGATGTTTAGACCTCCCTTTATATAGAGTTCCTATAGTGCACGCACGCTTCTCTAGGAGAGCACGCTTCTTGAAGTTTTTCCTAAAAATACTTGTCAGTAAAGTGTCCCTGATACAATACCTTAACAAGTTCGAGCATATCTCTGATGTGAGAAACTTCTGTCGTACGATCTTCCTGTCGACCATGCTTGGTGTTAATGGCACTAACTCCCAAAAGGATGTCGAAGCATAATAAAGTGGGCCTGTTGCTGGGTCGAGCGGGTTAGCTGCTCGGCTGGAACTTCACTATGCCTGTGTCGCGTCCGCTCGGCCGGAGTTCCGCTGAGCTTATGCCGAGTCATGTTGCCTGGTCGAGCGGGATAGCTGATAAGCCAAGATTCTGCATATCATCTCCTCCTCCTGGCGTCTAACAATACTCCATTGAGCGTCGGTCGTTGAACACCTCCCCGAGGCAAAGATGGGGTCGGACTGGAGTCTTCTCCTCCTAGTCGGGGGCATGATCGCCTGACCGACCAATGTGATTATCCTCCGTTTGGCCATATGATATCTGAACGTTGACCGCCTTGACTCTGACCTCCATCGTGGCAACCGACCCCTGTCGGGTGGACCTCTCCTTATCGCCGCATCATAATATATGTAAGAAATTTGAGAATAAGTAAAATAAATTGACAATTTAATAAAGTAAAATTGTTCCCCCTTAATTTTTTTTCAAAAAAACTTATTTATGTTTTGACTTAACATTTAACCTTTCTTTTCCACTTTGACATATATTAAAAAGAATACTAAATAGAGAGAAAAGTTACTAAATTGTAAAGATAGTACTTAATTTTGAAAAGTTAATTTTTAATCTTATTTTCAAAAGAAATTAACTTTAAGATCCCTTGAAAAGTGTCACTTAACTTTCTTTTGAAAAGCTTAATTTTTCTGCTTTTCTTTTTCCCTTTTAAAAAAATTTAGCTAAATATTTAGCTTTGAAAAGAACCTCTTACTTAACTTTAAAAGAATTTTCTTCAAGAATACTTAGCTAAAAAGAATCTCTTTAAAAAATATTTTAGCTAAATACTTAACTTTAGTTATATTTTTAGACAGATACTTAGCTTTATGGAAAATATGTATCTTATCATTTTGAAAAATTACTTTTTGAATATACTTAATATAACTCCTATTACTCAGAATTTGTTTTTCTCAGTAGATTTCTTTAAAAAGGTAGTTAGCTTTAGTCATACTTTTGAAAAAATACTTAGCTTTATGAAAAAAAAATACTTAAGTTTTTGCATAACTTAGTCTTTAAAATAAAATTGACCTAAATTTTTTAAAAAAATACTTAGATTTTGCCAATACTGAAAATAGTTAAATTTTAACCTTCTTTTTCACTCCTCCTTGATTAATGTCTTAAAAAAATCTTAAAGTAAAGTGTTTAAATTTAAGGGGCCCTAGAGTCCAATAGATTAATTTTTTTTAAAAAATAATCATCTATTTTCTTGATTTTCATCTCACTTTTTCTAAGTTATCAAACATGTTAAGCTTATGAGTTTGTGTGAGATATAGTTAAGTTAATCTTAATTTTGAAGTTGATTTTAAGTTTGAGAATATTATCTCTAAATTTAAAAAATATTTAAATTTAAAATTTAAAATATTTAAGTTTGAATTTTGAAACATACTTAAGTTTGAATTTATAAAAAAAAATATTTAAGTTAGTTTTGAAATTTAATTTAAATTTTAACTTAAGGTTGGGTTAAGTTTGATTAGATTAAATTTGAATTTTGAAAAATATTTAAGTTTGAATAATTTAAATTTGAGTTTAAAAAATAATTAAGATTTTAAAATTAATTAAGATTTTAAAAATAATCAAGATTTTGAAATTAACTAAGATTTTGAAATTAATTAAAATTTAAAATTTTATTAAGATTTGAAAATTAATTAAGATTTTGAAATTAATTAAAATTTTAAAAATAATTTTATTTTGAATTTAATTAAGTTTTAAAAATAATTTTGTTTTTGAAAATAATTAAGTTTTTGAAAATAATTATTAATTATGTTTTTGAATTTTAATTAAGTTTTAAAAATAACTAAGTTTTTGAAAATAATTAATAATTATGTTTTTGAATTTTAATTATAAAATTGGAGGATCTAATCAAGGTCTCAACTTACGTTTTCTAAATGGATATAAGTTGGATCGACGCTTAGAGTTCCCTTAACCAGGAACACGTCCTCACTAGATCTCTCCTCCAGTTGCTTACCTCCACTTATCAATTGTAGTCGCTTGACTTTATCTTTGAACCACCAGGTCTTCCTGCCAGTTATCAAGTCCCATAGACCCAATTAGACTTCGGTCGGTTGTCAGGTCCCGTGGACCCAATCGGACTTCTCGCTAGATATCGGGCCCCGTGGACTTATTTGGACTTCACACCAACAATCGGGTCCCGTGGACCTAGTTGAATTTCAGTCTGGTGTCAGGTCCTTCAAACCCGTCAACTCCTGCATACTTGGTAAAGCAATTAGACCACAAATCACTCTAATTTTAAACCACTTGTCATTCATTAAAACCTAAGTTAGATCATTAGTGCAAATTGCACTAACACTATTGTCACATCTACACGCTCCCTTAGAGCATCCGCAATCCACTCCTATTATAACACCCACCACCTTATCAAAAAGCTTGAGGTTCACTACCACATACTTATTATAACAATATATCACTTTTATCCGCATTTCTTTTAACATTAACACTCATTATTTATGGGTCCCACTGTCCACTCAATTATCTTAAAATTATATCATATTAAATAAATATATTTTAAATATGTTTTAAAATATTTAAATTATTATTATTTTTTTAATAATAATCTTACTTTTAAAAATAATTTTAAAATCAAATTATTACCATTTAAAAAAAAAGAAAAAAAATTAAAAAAAAAAAATGGGGATGTTCATCCCTCTAAACGCCCCCCTCTCTCTCTTGTGAGTGGGCATTATAATACCCACTCACAATGGAGAAGGGTACTAAATAAGTATTATAATGTCCATTTAACACTCCTATTGTGGGTGCCCTTAGAGTATCCACAGTCATGGAAGCTTTTGGACAGCTCCTTCGTTGCCACATTCATGCCACGCCAAAAATAAAAAAATCATACATATCTTTTCATTTTCAAAAAACCTCTCAACTCCTTCATGTCCCACAATTTTCTATTATATATATTTCTCATCTCTCCTTCCTATTTTATATTATATATAATTAAATATTTATAAAATTTAAACCCATAAATGTTAATAACACTAATACTTAAAAAATATATAAACATTACATTACATTAAATACAAAGACATAAATTATAATAATATATAAAAATAAACTTAAACATATATATCTACCCTAGGTCACATCTCTATTAAATTTTCAATCATTTTCTCATGTATATGAAATTGTTCTAGTGTTATATCACTAACATCTTTCATAAGAATTTCAAAATCCTTATGAAAGATCTCGATTTCCCGCAAAGTCATTTTTTATATTTGATATTTTTTAATATCTTATCATTCTTTGTCGATGTCTTGTTTCATTCTGTTGTCCTCTCTAACTTTGGATTTGCTCTTTCTCTTTATTGTCTTTTGCCTTATCGGATGAATGCACACTTTAGAATCGTCCACATCAACACTAGTATCTAGTTTTGATGTTGAAGTGTTCCCCCGATTCGGATGTCCTTATCTTCTTGCTAGAGTAATGAGCAACTAATTATGAGTATATTTTTCTTCTGTATTTGAATAATTCAAAAAAATTGTAAAAGAATTATTAAAATTTTCATCTATCTCGGATACAAATGGAGAATGAAGGAAAGAAAGAATAAATAGAGTGGAGAGAATGACAAAATGAATAGAAAAATGAAATATTGAAGATGTATTTATAGATTTTTTAAATTTAAAAAATTAAATTTTTACCGTTGAATAATGCTAAAAATTAGCAAGTGTTCACCGGCATATTTTTTTAAATAAATATTTAAAAATCATTTTAATAAAAAAAATAAAAGAGCGACTTCATAAATATGGAGTTGTGCCTTTAAGAAAATGAAGGAGCTCCCACCCACTATGGGAGGGAGTTCTCTTCGTGTTGCCACATCTACAGTGAAAACTCTGAAAGAGCTCCCACCCACTATGGGAGGGAGTTCTCTTCATATTACCACATCTACAGTGAGAACTCTGAAGGAGCTCCCATTGTGGATACCGTTATGGTCTTTTTGGGAGGAGCTGAGGGAAAGATAACTTTTACCCTTATTTGGAAAGAAGGTGAGGGAAGAAGATAAGGGGAGGGAAGGGAAATTTTTAGCCTCCCTTACCTCTCAAATGACCTATTTCTTTATACCCAAAAACAAGATATAAGTTACCCTCCCTTACTTTTCTTGCCCTCCCTCCTTTTTTTTTATTAATGAACCTCTCCTCACCCCATCCAAATAAAGGGCTCAAGTGCAAGGGGGAGTGCAGCATATCAATGCTCTAAAAAATAAGATGCACTTTTTTTTTTTTTTTTTTGCCCCAAAATTTTTATTTTTATTATCATTTTTGTTCAAATGCATGTTGGCACGAAGGGTACCTTGCTGGTACGTTGAGCTAGAGAACTAGTATCAAATCCCAAACATATGATTCAAGGCGGCAATAAGCAAACTTGTTCAAGGAATTCTCTTCACGACATAAACAGAATCATCGTCGGAAGAAACACACAAACTGAGGAAACTTGTTCAAGGTATTCTTCACGACATAAACAGAATATCGTCGGAAGAAACACAAACTGAGAGACAGTAATCAAAACGAGGACAACATTGGTTTAATTGTTCCAGCATTGGCTAAAAGTTAGAGACAAGATGAGTCATTTTGAACGGCTTGCGAAATACCTCACGCAGTGGCATGAACGGTGAAGTCATTCCTTCGTCCAGACACACATTTTCCCCGCCGGCCAACCCTGATAGATGAGAGCAACCATAACCACAGTCATTGACAAATTTGGGAAATATGGCTACTCGTCGAAAGTTAAACTAACAAAGAACACTGGCATTTCATTCACTAACAAAGGGGAGCAAATATAAAGAGTCCATTCAAGGGCAAAAAGATTCTTCACTTTAAAAACAGTTGCAAATGGCGATCGGCAAGGATCAACTTATCTTAACCCAACATCATCTACAAGCCCTCGATATTACTGACTCTCAAACTTGAGGTGATGTCAAAGTATAAGCAGCTGTAAAATATTTTCAAAACAAAAAAGCAGTAAAGAATGCAGTAAGTCCTTTACGATATTAGGTTGCTTGCTCGGGCAAGGCGTGGAACGGTAGGAAATTATAATGCGTTGGACAATATTCTAACGAAGATTTAACATGGAACAGCAACCAGACCAACCAGAAATCACATTCTCACCTTTCTTTATTTTCTGTTGATAAGTTATAACAGTATGAAACTTTTCAAGTAGATATAGAGGTTGAAATCATATCTGCTAGTCCACCACTCATTCTCTCAGCCTTCGCGCCACGTTCACCTGACGATTCATGAATCACAGATAACTCAGAATAAGTATTTATGTTGAACGAAGAATAATTCAAAGATAACGGAGTTGTAAATGACAAAATATATGGAAAATCAAAAAACAACTGAGGAATTAGGAAAGAAAAATAAGCATCATCAGCGAGAATGTAGTAGTCTTTTTCTTAAAACATTGCTGTTGTACCTGTACGAACTCTTATTACATCTGAAACAGGTATCACTGCAAAAGATAAAAACCTTGTTACTTAGTTGCCGACAGATAACAACTCTAGTCACATTAAACAATCATAACCTCATATGACACAATTTGGTGCAAATTTATTGGCTGAAGGAAAGAGACTTATTGCATGAAAAATGAAAAGCAGAATACCAGTTCGAGTCTAACGGTAGAAATGATGTTGAGGGAAGTAATAATTAAATTATCTGAAGAATCCCTAGGAACTCACGTTTCTCAAATAGAGAAACAAACATAAGAAAGCAACATATTTTCACACACCCTTCTGCTTAATTAATTCTACGTTTACGTTCCACTCATTCCTGAGAAAAGAAATTCTCATTGAGTAATAATTATCACAAATTGATGTAGATAACTATAGAGGTAGCCACAACTGCAAAAAGTTGATTTTTCTCAGTTTGCTAACTGGAGCATGCCGCCTTGTAAACAGAGAAGAGCATATTCTAGTAAATGGTAGTTAAAATCCAATCTTACTGAAAATTTTTCCATCGCCAATTTCTCCTGTTCTTGCTTCCTTGATTATTTTGTCGATTACAGCTTCCACCTATGGAGTAAAATGAATTAATGTAAAACAAAAGTTAGACACATCATTGATTGTCTGTTCTCTTCTCAAGGAACAAGCACATAATAAGATAGGATAGCCTAAAAACACTAAGTTGTGTGGTTTGGCACAACAAGGATGAGAAAATTGAACAGAATGCCTAAGGCATCAATCAATAGCAGACCTACGATATTCGTCTAGGGAGGGGTGATCTAAACGGTAGATTTTCCATCTCAAATTTAGAGGGTGCAATATGAATGACTTTATCCTTGGAAATAGAAAAATAGTATATCTAACCTACATCTTTACCTGATCTTTGCATACCACTACCTCCATCTTGATTTTTGCTATGAACTTGTCTTCTGAAAACTCAGATCCTGAAAACACAAATCAAAGATTTTTATTGCTTTGAAGTGGGATATCCAAAAAAAAGAGGTATTATTAAGGTTTCGCATGAGTAAGTGCATGGATAAAAAATGAAGTTATAAGAAGATATCTACATTCAATGGAAAGCACCTCTAGTGGAATAACCAAAGCCTTATCAAATAGTAAAAGCGTCTATGATGAAGAGATAAATAGCAAGTTTGAATGTAGAAGCAATTACCTAAGAGGAAAGTTAATCATGGAAATAAAGGTCTCTTCTACATTTCAAGTTACATGCTCATACAATTTCTTCCAAGTTTCATTATCAATATCTAAAATCCATAACTTCTAAGCAAGGAAAAGAAAAGTTAATGGTCCAATATATCTAAATTGGCAGAAAGATGAGTTATACTTAATAGTTGAAGTGGCTATATTTGATATAGCGAAAAGTAAAGCCTTACAAATCAGCCGATAATTTCCCCAACATTAAACAATTATGTAATGCGATATTGGACATGTCAAGATTTAAACAATTATGGCAGCATTCACCGTGGCGAGGAGGGAGAGCAGGTTGAAATATTATATGCTTAAACAACCAAGACTAGTCAAACCATGGAAAAAAAAAGAAAAAAATAGGACTATGTTTATTTATTCATTAGACAGTTGATATATGTAGAAATGAAAAATTAATGGATCGAATTGCAAGTTAATCCCTTGTTGTGCTTACTTGGATGGAGACAAGAGAGAAGAGAACAAAAAATTGAAACCAAATGGCCGATTATATCTTCTTTTCTATTGCAAAATAAAAGGTGCAAAGACAAATACAATCTTTTTTTCATCAAACTGCTGAATGTATGATTGCAAAGCATTTTCCTTTTCTCATGATAGACACATATTAGAAATTAGAAGTCTAACTTAACTCTTGAAGGGAAGTAGTCAATAGCAGTTCTAAGAATTTTATGTTTGAACAAATCAGCAAGATTTTCTTTCCTGGTGACCAACTACACTATCATATTGTAAATAAGATGATTGGAAATAATTCTTCATTGACTGTGTTTTAAATAATCATACATGATACACTATCTTATGGAGATTGCAACGGAAATATATTTGTAAAGTTATAACCAAAGGTTAAGGCATCATAATTCATAACCAAAGGCAAGAAGTAAAATATACTCATTTATTCCAAGATTCTAACTGCATAAACAAAGGGGATGAACCAAAAGAATGCCTCCCACGTTGACATATTGAACAGCCAAAAAGCATGAGCATACCTCCGTCCCTCTCTGTTGAGCCACCTTGTGATCCAAAACCTCTAACCTCCGAAATTGTAACCCCCCGAATGCCCATTTGCAGCAAACCCTAGATCATAAACACACAGGCTTGATTTACGTAGGACAAAAGCCCCTAGTTCCGGTGAAACTAGGAGATCGGCACTTTTGCCATTATATATCACTGCAACTACAACAGGAGTCATTGTTATCTCACCGACGATACATGGGGAACTCGCCACGGCCTGGACTCCAATTTAACGATCAAAGGAATCAAAAATTTTTGACAGAAAACAAAAGGCTAATGAGACTAAATTCGATGTCTCATCAGAAACAGAAAGATAATTCTTTTGACAAGAAACCATAAGGAAAGGTTCACCTTAGGATTGCTTCGATTTTGTAAAATTCTGCCTGCGGAATATACTCTGCTGCAAGCACTCAAAGAAAAGATGCAACTTTTGTCATTGTGAAAAAGAAAAAAAAATTGATATTTTTATTTTTACCTGCGCCTGGGGAGCTCTGGGCTTTAATCTTCGGGATAACCGAATTATTACTCCTAAACGTAGCGCGCAGTGGCGAAGCCTTCGAAGTGGAAATGGGATTCCTGCGGTTAGGAACCAACACAAAGGAGTCCGCCCCATCTGTTTTCTGGGGGTTGAGAAATGCCGATCTTGCACAAGAGGGAACGATCGCCATTACCGCCGCTGCCGAAGACGCCATTTTTGGATCCAGAGATCTCTCTCGTTTCTGGGCGACGAAGCTTATTAATCGATAGCAATACGACCAATTTGGTACTTTGTGGAAATTCCAAGTATATATCACTGTCAGCAATTAATATTAACGGCAAAAGATGGAAAAAAAAAAGAGAGTCATTATTTATTATTTTTTAATTAATAAAACATTATCTCAGTTTTTATTTAAACATATTGTTAGTTTAACATTTAAAACTATTATATATTATATTAATTTTGACCAAAAATATCACAGATTTATTCAAAACTACTTAAGGTATGGTATGGCAACTCTATTTAAAACTGATATAAATCATTTTAATTAAAATTACTTTAATAATTTTATTATAATATCTGATCCTGCCCCGAAGCTAAGTGGATGGCTACCGGGAAGTACCGCTGATGTGGATCTTCGCGTGTGGTGGAACCGCCTCGCTCCTCCGCGCGTGGTGGAACCGCCTCGCTCCTCTGCGTGTGGTGGAACCGCCTCGCTACTGTAGTCACAAGTCGTTAGTGTCAAGCCGGGAGGGGATTCCCGGCGACGACCCTCCGACGCTCAAGTCACACAATCGGCTCGTAGAAAAGAGAAAGGAATGAAGAAGTGAAATAGTGGTGCTCCGAAACGTCTTTGCGCGTACCTCCGCGGATAGCCACTCCTCTTCTTATATAGAGCTTCAACGGGTTGACTGCACACTTCCCGAGCGGACGTGACTTCCCACGTTTTCCTCAATAGTTAACCTCGGGAAGGGATCCCTGACACCTTACCTTAAAGGGGCAGACGCATTTACGCTAGGGCGGCGCAATCTTCGTCCGTACGATTTCCTGTCCATTCGCGCCGTCAGCCGGCGACATTGACTCCCAAAATGATGTTTAAGACATATTTCCCTTCTTTTCTTAAATGTCAGCCGCTAATCTGATGGTACTTCCTTTGATCTATCCGGTCAGCCCGCTCTTTGACATTCTACATATATATATTCCGATCGGATTGGGCTTCATTCTCTCGGCTCGTCCTAGATTCAGATCGGCTTCTTTGAACTCTTTAGCCTGGTTAGGTACCAGGCTGCGGGCTCGGCCTTACCATCGCGAGCTTGTCCTGTCGATCAGCCACATGGGCCTGTCGCCCGACTAGTCACTTAGCTGACTCTCCTTTGACTTTGACGATCATCCGATCGTTGAACCTCCTCAGTGAAGGGGCCCCGCCCCTCCCCCTATGCCATCGCCGGATCACATGCCCCCCCCGTTTAAGTCTAGTTAAAGGAGGTCATAAGTCCGACTGACTGGACCAACTGGTGCGAGAAGACCTCCTTTGCCGGGTCGACTGTGACCCTTAGCCAGCGCTTGGTTACCTGGCCTTGGTTCTCCTTTCGACGAAATGCTCTCGGCAGGCCAATCGGCAGGAACGGAGGACTGCCCGAGCTGCATAACATGTTGGATCGGCTTATGAGGCCGTTGCCTAGGTAATCTCCGCGAAATCTCTAGGAAACCGTATCATTCTGGCGCATTAATGTGCCGCATGCCTCTTTAATTATCCTGACAATTGCCCTATCGATGCACGCCTCATGTCCCTCTCTGACGGCGCACGTTTGAGGCGACAGGCTGGGATGTGACCTCTGGGTTCATTTGAATTTTAAACGGCTGGATCTGCGTCTAGGTGTCTGTGCTGTTGATCGAACGGTTGAGCGAAGTCTCTTGGTTTTTATAAGCTCGTCGCCGCCGTCCCCTTTTTATCTTGCTTTCGTTTCCGGCGACCTCGTTCGTGCTCTTTCAGTGAACTTTCCCGTGTTCTTCGGCGAACCCCTTGCGTCCTTCAGCAAATCTTTCTGCTTCCTGTCATTCCTATTCCGAGTGAGTCCATTATCTTCTTCCACAACGCCTTACTGCTTGGTCCTTTGTGATTTTCCGGTGGGCTTCTGTTCTTGCTTCTGCTTTCTTTTTCCATTTGCATTTTCTCCCGACTCTTCTTGTTCTCTCCCTTTTATCATGGCTAGTACATCGCATCCTTCTTCTTCTTCTGGACCTTGGTATGAGACTATGGAGTCACGGTTTGATGAAGATGATGCCCGAACCCTAGCCAACACTTTTGAACTCCTTCTTGGCTACGAGATACATGTCCCACTAGCCACCGATCGTCCTTCCGCTCCGCCGACCGGCTGTGTCTGCTTTTTCCGCGACCAATTTACTGATGGTCTGCGGCTTCCTCTTCACCCCTTCATCCTCGATGTTTGCAGATACTTCGGTCTATCCCCTTCTCAGCTAGTTCCCAACTCCTTTCGCCTTCTATGCGGGGTAATTATCTTGTTTCGACTACATCGCATTCCTCTAACCCCTTCGATCTTCCACTTTTTTTATTACCCCAAGTTATCCGATCAGCCAGGCACTTTCCTCTTACAAGCCCGACCGGGCTTGGTCTTTTTTGACAGGATGCCCTCCTCCAATAAACATTGGAGAGAATATTTCTTCTTCGTACTCTTCCCCGATCGGCCCTCCTTCCAGACCACTTGGCAACTTTCCCTGGGTCCTCAACCCCCATTGCCTCGGTACAAGAATACTCCTGCTTATTTGCTTGCTGCTTCCATGCTGGTCGGCCAGAAGTTCAACATTCACAAGTTGCTGGAGGAAGGAGTTCTGGCCCTTTTCGACCTTAGCCCGATTAGCCCATCCGAGCCAATCAACCTAGGTATATAATCCCCTTACCTTTTTCTTCTTCATCTAACTGATTTCTCTTTTTATTTTGCAGCTGACATCATGATGAGGGCGCGCTTGATCGGGCAATCGAAACTCACTAATGCCGATATTGATAAGGTAGTGGTTGAAGTCCTGGCCGAGCGGGGGTTTCAACCTTCAGATCTTCCCGAGCAGCCAATACCCACTCTGGGGCTTACCCAGGAGGCGCGAGGGGAGTCGAATGTAGTGCCGGTCAGCTCAGCGGCAGTGGAAGAGCCAATCGCAGAGCCCACGACGGCTCAACTTGTCCCGGAGGAGGGCTCCCAATCTGAGGCGCCACTCGAGAATGCACGTAAAAGGCGTCGGGCTAAACAAGCTGCTTGCTCGGCGACTTCAGCTGAAAGGGTAGTCGGTCGGACTGGTGTTTCTGGCCCAATGTCATCGGAGGCCGCCCACGTCTCATTCGACCGCACACCATCCGACCCCCTCGTCGACTCTCCCGTCGCTAGTATGCCGCCCTTATCGGCTCAAGGCCGCATTCTGAGGTCCAGCATCAACCCGGCACCCACCTCCTCCCGTGCGGGCCGATCGGTCTCCTCCCATCCGGCCACCGCTCGTCGAAGGCATGTAACGACCACGCTACACCTTCCGACTAAAGAGCTCTCAGCGCCAGTCGGCTCGGCTGATCAGACTGAACACCGTATTATTATCAGAGGCCAATTAGCAGAGATATGGGAAGATGCCCGTGCCGGGGCGGCCGCCGCTCCTCCTGGAATGTTAGCCAACAGTTTTACTAAGCAGATTACCGGGGTAAGCTTCACTTTTGACCTTTGCACTTATTAATTTAGCCTTGCTTATGACCCATTCCTGCTCCTGCTTTTGACTTCCACAGTTTTGGGTAGACGGCTTGGCCATGAGCCAGAGGCTCGCCTTCGTGGAAGATGAGTTGAAACGGTTACAAGAAGCACCTGGCCAGTCGAGAACCACTCATGGTTTAAATGACACCCAGGTGGCTCAACTGCAGACCGACCTGGCTAAGAGCGAGGAACTATTGACTGCCGAGCGGGGCAAGAGCGCTGAGCAAGCCGGATACATTGACCGACTTAAAAAAGAGATATCCACCTTTGAGGGCAAGATTACCCTGACCGCCAACCGCAAGCAAAGGGCTGTTGAGGATTTGGAGAAGAAGAATGTGGAAGCCCGGGCTCTCGAGCAAAAATTAAAGCAAGCCAAAGACAAGTTAAAAAATGTCGAAGGTCTGCTGTTATCCGAGCAGAAGGCTCGCGAGTTTGAGGAGGCTACTTTAAGAAGCCAGCTGTCTGACAAAGAGGCCGACCTTGCGATGGTGAAGGCGGACTTAGAGAGCGCCCAGTCGGCCTTGGTGACCTATAAATAAAATGAGCCCAGTCGCTTCGAAAAGATGAAGGTGGCTTACATCTGGTCTGACACTTTCATGGATAAGCTCGTCAACCGTGCTCTTCAACTCTTCGGCTGCGCCGTGGAGAACATCTTTGCCCAACTCCAGAAAAAGGGGCATCTACCTGCTGACCTGCCCAGCTCCACGATTGATCGCACCATCTTAATGCCTCCATTCCCGACGATGTTTTGGATTATTTGGAGTGAACCCTCGAACACCCCCTAATTCACTAAGTGATGTTTTGGATTGTATTCGGTTGGCCACCGTGTGTATCCGGTTGGCACAAACTCTGATGACGTGACTCGTTTCTATGTTATCTTTGATGCTTTTCTTTAATATTTTGCTCGTCTTTGAATGTACCTAGTTGATTGTCTTGCTTTTACTTGTTGACCGATCACGCAAGTGCTGAAATTCGGCGCTCGACTGTCGATGAAGCGAGGGTTTAAGGTCGCCGCTCGACCGTCGATGTAGCGAGGGTTTAAGGTCGCCGCTCGACCGTCGATGAAGCGAGGGTTTAAGGTCGCCGCTCGACCGTCGATGAAGCGAGGGTTGCGTTTTAATGGGAAGGAGTTTGGGAGCAATCCTATCGTTTTCTTCTTGCATCCAAGGAAACATACATGCGTGCATGTGTACATGAATTTATTCACTCACCTCTCATCCGGCTCTATAAGGTTGGAGGTGATTTGCGCTCTACGGTCTATCCAACCTCCTTCCCTCCGCATCTTCCAAGTAGTATGCCCCTGACCTTAGCCTTTCTATGACCTTGAATGGACCCGTCCATGGAGCTTTTAGCTTTTTGACGTCCCTGATCGGCTTGACCCTTTTCCATACTAGGTCGCCCACCTGGAAGGATCTGGGGATTACCCGGCGATTATAGTTCTGTCGCATCCTTTGTCTGTAAGTTGTTAGCCGGCGGCTGCTTTATCGCACGTTTCGTCCACCATGTCAAGTTCCATCCGTCGCCTTCCTTCGTTTTCTTCGTCATAACGAAGCACCCGATCGGACTCTATCCCGACCTCCACTGGGACGACCGCCTCTCCTCCATATACTAAATGGAATGGCGTGAAACCAGTTCCTTCCTTGGGAGTCGTTCGTAACGCCCATAATACACTAGGTAACTCATCCACCCAACTGCCACCCATGTGATCGAGCCGAACGCGCAGAATTCGCAGGATCTCCCTATTGGCTACTTCGGCTTGACCATTACTTTGAGGATACGCCACGGAAGTGTAGCGTTGTTCGATGCCGTACCCTTTGCACCATTCTTCAAGCTCCTGACCAACGAATTGTCGCCCGTTGTCCGAGATGAGCCAACGTGGAATGTCGAACCGACAAATTATATGCTGCCATATGAACTTTTTGATCATCTGTTCGGTTATTTTGGCCAGTGGTTCGACTTCTACCCATTTCGAAAAATAATCAACAGCCACTAGCAGGAATTTTCTTTGACCGGTTGCCATGAGAAAAGGACCGACTATGTCCATTCCCCACTGATCGAATGGGCATGAAACGGTTGATGTTTTCATTTCGGCGGCTGGTCGATGAGTCAGATTATGGTATTTTTGGCAAGATAAGCAAGTAGCTACTGACCGGCTCGCATCTTTTTGGAGTGTCGGCCAAAAATACCCTGCTAAGATGATTTTCCTTGCCAACGATCGTCCGCCTGGATGTCCTCCGCAAGAGCCCTTATGTACCTCTTGAAGGATGTATTCGGCATCCTCGGTACCCACACACTTGAGCAAAGGACGTGAGAAGGCTTTTTTATACAAGTGTTCGCCAAGCATAGTGAACCGAGCGGCTCTTCTTCTCAAAATTCGTTCGGCTTCGCGATCTCCTAGTAAGGTTCCGGATTGGAGGAACCTAATGATGGGTGCCCTCCAGTCTTCCGGAAGTGATAGTCCTATTGCCCCATCAACGTATGCCACTAGGGAGACCTACTCGATAGGACAACCGGTGGCGATCGGCGTCACCGCGCTGGCTAGTTTTGCCAGTTCGTCTGCCGCTTGGTTCTCTGACCGGGGTATCTTGTGAATAACGACCTCCTGGAAATTCGCCTTGAGCTTTTCAAAGGCTTCCGCATATAATCTGAGCCGAGCACTGTTGATCTCGAACGTTCCATTCAGTTGTTGGGCTGCCAACTGTGAATTCGAATGTAAGAGTACCTTGGTGGCCCTGACCTGCCGAGCTGCTTGAAGACCAGCTATGAGGGCTTCGTATTCAGCTTCGTTGTTGGTGGCTCGATAGTCTAATCGAATGGACAGATGCATTTGGTCTTCTTTCGGGGATATAGGCCGGATACCTACTCCACTGCCTGGTCGGGCGGACGAGCCGTCAACATATATCCTCCATGGGGATTCAGGCTCGGGGTCTGGTACTTCTGTGATGAAATCTGCCAAACCCTATGCTTTGATAGCCAACCGAGGCTGATATTGTATGTCGAACTCGCTTAGCTCCGTGGTCCATTTGATTAACCGGCCGGACGCTTCAGGATTGAGCAGGATTCGACCCAAGGCGCTATTAGTCATCATGATTATGGGATGAGCCAAGAAATAAGGCCGAAGTCTTCGGGCGGTGAGGACCAGAGCGTAAGCAAGCTTCTCGAGCCCTGTATAGCGTAACTCATCGTCTTTCAATATATGGCTTAAAAAATACATCGTCTGCTGACTTCCTTCCTTCTCAATGATTAGCGCTGAACCGATGGCATGCTCGGTGGAAGATAAATAAATTAAAAGCGGTTCCCCCACACCCGGCTTGGTTAGGATGGGCAGAGAACTTAAGTATTGCTTGAGCTCTTCGAACGCCTTGTCACATTTGTCATCTCAATGGAATTTGGTCGCTCGCCTTAAGATCTTGAAGAATGTCAGGCTCCGGTCGGTCGATTTTGATATGAATCTTGATAGGGCCGTGATTCTTCCGGTCAGCCTCTGTACTTCCTTCAGGTTGCGAGGTGGTGCCATGTCTTGGAGAGCTATTACTTTGCTTGGATTCGCTTCAATTCCCCGTTCGGTGACTATGTATCCCAGAAACCGACCACCTTTAGCGCCAAACAGGCATTTAGCTGGATTTAGCTTGATCCCGTACTTTCACAGCGTTCGGCACGTTTCTTCCACATATGCACATAGGTCAATAGATCGGAGTGACTTAATGAGTATGTCATCAACATATACCTCCAAATTCCGTCCGATCTGCTTCCGGAACACCTTGTTCATCATTCTTTGATAAGTGGCTCCTGCGTTCTTTAATCCAAATGACATGACCTTGTAACAGTACGTCCCGTCAGCCATTTAGAAGCTGACTTTTTCCTGGTCTTCGCGCGCGAGTGGCACTTGATGATAGCCTTGATAGGCATCAAGCATGCAAATTAGCTCATATCCAGCCGTCGAGTCCACCATCTGGTCGATCCTGGGTAGCGGGTAGGAATCCTTGGGACAGGCTTTGTTTAAATCCCTGAAATCGATGCACACCCGTCATTTATTACCTGGCTTGGAAACCAACACTACGTTGGCGAGCCAGGTCGGAAATTGAATTTCCTTGATGTGTCCGGCCTCCAGCAGCTTCTCGATCTCAGCTCGGATAATCAAATCTTGCTCAGCGCTGAAGTCGCGCTTCCTTTGCTTGACCGGTCGGGCGTCTGGCCGAACATGCAGTTCATGCAATGCCACACTTGGATCGATGCCCGGTAGTTCGTGTGTCGACCAGGCGAACACGTCGTGGTTCCTTTGAAGGCAGGCGACTAACTCTTCCTTTTGCAAGCTGGTCAGATCGGCTGCTACGAAGGTGGTAGCTTCCGATCGGCTTGGATGTATCTGCACCTCCTCCTTATTGTCGTATACCAATGAGGGCGGCTTCTCTCTGATGCCGTTTACCTCCAATCGGGGGCACTTGGCAGCCTTAGCATCCGCCTTGACCATCTCCACATAACACCGCCGGGCTACCACCTGGTCCCCTCGCACTTCGCCCACCAAATTCCCCACGGGGAATTTAATCTTCTGGCAATAGGTCGATACCACAGCTTGAAATTCATTGAGAGTCGGTCGACCTAATATCACGTTGTACGCCGAAGGCGCATCTACCACGATGAAGTTCGCGGTGCGCGTCCTTACTAGGGGCTCTTCTCCGAGCGAAACGACCAATCTCGTCTGACCGATTGGCAAGACTTCGTTGCTAGTGAAACCGTACAGTGGTGTTGCCATAGGCAATAGCTCAGACCTATCGATCTGCAATAAATCGAATGCTTGTTTAAAAATAATGTTTACCGAGCTTCCTATATCGATGAAGGTCCGGCGGACGGTGTAGTTTGCGATCACCGCCTTGATAATCAACGCGTCATCATGAGGGATTTCGACCCCCTCTAGGTCCTTGGGGTCGAAGCTGATCTCAGGCCCCTCTGCCTTCTCCTTGATGCATCCTACAGCGTAGATGGTCAGCTGCCGTGCGTGGCCTTTCCGAGCTCGATTGGAATCTCCCCCGGTTGGGCCACCTGAGATCATCCCGATCTCTCCACGGGAGGCGTTCCTCCTGTTCTCCTCTTCTCGTGCTAAACGCTTGTTCCGATCGGCTGAGGCTCGGGCGGGGCTTCTTTTTTGGGGGCGATGCTCCCGCGGCTCCTGAGCCCCTCGACCCTCGATTTTCGATCGATTCGGCGCTCAGGATGTCGGTCTCGCGTGGGCGACCGGCATCTATACTCTTTGGGCTCAGGCCGATGTATATTGGGGTCGCCTCGGCACTCCCATGTGTTGTGCGTCCCTGACTGATGGAACTTGCAGAACATCGGGGTCCACTTTCTGCCTTTCTTGGGTTGGATGACCTCCATATGGATCGCATGTGTCCTTGGCTCGGGATATGGTTGTGGCCCCGTGGCCCTAGGACCAGTTGGAGGCTGGTGGTTGCTGGGTCTCCTCCGATCGGGCGCCTGTTGAGGGTCAGTTGGCGTCTCTTTCCTGCGAGCTGCTTGTGTCTCTTCTACATTGATGTATTCCGTGGCCTTCCTTTGGAGATGGGCAAAATCCTTCGGGGGCCTACGAATGAGGGATCGAAAAAACTCATCTTCCACGAGCCCTTGACTGAAAGCGTTTACCAGTACTTCTGATGAGACTGCTGGTATGTCCATCGCCATTTGATTAAATCGCTGGATGTATACCCTGAGCACTTCTCGGGGACCTTGCTTAAGTGAAAACAAGTTGACGCTTGTTTTCTGATGCCGACAGCTACTTGCGAAGTGATGCAGGAAAGCAGCCCGAAAATCCTTGAAGCTACGTATGGAGCCGGTCGATAACCTGGTGAACCACCGTTGAGCCGGTCTTGAAAGTGTTGTCAAGAATACCCTACAGTTTACTCCGTCGGTGTACTGGTGGAGCGTGGCCGCGTTGTCGAACTTGGCCAAGTGATCATCTGGATCGGTGCTCCCATTGTATTCCCCAATCGCCAGTGGGGTGTAATGACGAGGTAAAGGATCTTCCATGATACCTCGTGAGAACTGCCCGTTAATCCGTTCGGGTGAATCCTCGTCTCGCGGCGCTTTTCCTTTTCTTGCATCTCTCTCAGGCGCCTCATCTGACGAGGAGCCTCGATCTCGTCTGGCTACGCCTTCCTCTGAGGGTGTTCTAAATAACGCTCGATGGAAAGGAATTGGAGCGTTTGGCGCTGGTCCGGTCGTGTCTGATCTCTTGCCTCCGATTGGCTGGATTATAGGTTCGGCCATGCGCCCAGGGTCTGCGGGCTGGCCGGACCCTGAGATGGCTGGCTCTTGTGCTGGCCGATCGGATATCATCCGCTGCTGCTGCTGTTCCATTGCTTTTGCTACTCCGGCCTGGATTAACCTTTCCAACTCTTCTGTCGTTAGCGTGACAGTCGTGGCTCGTCCGGCGTCTTCCATCCTCTGCTTCTGGGTTCAGGTTGAGTTCCCACAGACGACGCCAATTTGATCCTGCCCCGAAGCTAAGTGGATGGCTACCGGGAAATACCGCTGATGTGGATCTTCGCGTGTGGTGGAAACGCCTAACTCCTCCGCGCGTGGTGGAACCGCCTCGCTCCCCCGCGTGTGGTGGAACCGCCTCACTCCTCCGCGTATGGTGGAACCGCCTCACTCCTGTAGTCACAAGTCGTTAGTGCCAAGCCGGGAGGGGGTTCCCGGCGATGGCCCTCCGACGCTCAAGTCACACAATCGGCTCGTAGAAAAGAGAAAGGAATGAAGAAGTGAAATAGTGGTGCTCCGAAACGTCTTTGCGCGTACCTCCGCGAATAGCCACTCCTCTTCTTATATAGAGCTTCAACGGGTTGACTGCACACTTCCCGAGCGGACGTGACTTCCCACGTTTTCCTCAATAGTTAACCTCGGGAAGGGATCCTTGACACCTTACCTTAAAGGGGCAGACACATTTACGCTAGGGCGGCGCAATCTTCGTCCGTACGATTTCCTGTCCATTCGCGCCGTCAGCCGGCGGCATTGACTCTCAAAAGGATGTTTAAGACATATTTCCCTTTTCTTCTTAAATGTCAGCCGCTAATCTAATGGTACTTCCTTTGATCTATCCGGCCAGCCCGCTCTTTGACATTCTACATATATATATTCCGATCGAATTGGGCTTCATTCTCTCGGCTCGTCCTAGATTCAGATCGGCTTCTTTGAACTCTTTAGCCTGGTTAGGTACCAGGCTGCAGGCTCGGCCTTACCATCGCGAGCTTGTCCTGCCGATCGACCACATGGGCCTGTCGCCCGGCTAGTCACTTAGCTGACTCTCCTTTGACTTTGACGATCATCCGATCGTTGAACCTCCTCAGCGAAGGGGCCCCGCCCCTCCCCCTATGCCATCGCCGGATCAATATTATTAAAGTAAATTTAATTATATTTAATGAGGGGTCCTACCCCGCTGTCACGGTGGAAGTCAAAGGAGGTCAAAGTCAAGGCGGTCAACACGTAGATGACATCGATCGGTTGGGAGAAGCATGCCCCGACCGGGGAGAAGGCCCCAATCCACCACCGCCTTTGACACAGGGAGAAGTCAAACGATCGACGCTCAATGAAGACAATGTGCAAAAGTTGCCCGAGCGGCTTCCCCGCTCGGCAAGGCACCAGAATTCGGCATTGGCAGACGAAACTTCGAACGAGCTGCTACTCCGCTCGACCAAACAGTAGAGCTTGATATGGAAGATTTCAACTTTGGCCGAGCGGCTACACCACTCGGCCTGGCAACGGGTCTCGACAATGGTAGTGGCAGAGGAGAACTTCGGTCGAACAGACACACAGGAGTAGCGAGGTTCTGGCCTATCGGACAGGGCACCAAAGCGGCGAGATCCCGACCAAGTGGCCAACCCGGTCGGCCTAGCAGTACACTCCCTCTGATATCCAACGACATCCTTTTAGGAGTTGGTGCCGTCGACACCAGGCATGGACAGCCAGAAGATCGTACGATGGAAGCTTCTACTATCACTTCAGAGATATGCTCGGCCCGTTAAGGTACTATGTCAGGGACACTTTACTAACAAGTATTTTCAGGTAAAACTTTGAGAAACGTGTCCACCTTAGGAAGCGTGCGCGCGCACTACCGGATCTCTATATAAAGGGGAGTCCAAGCATCGGCGAAGGTATGCGATATTCACTGTTTGCGCTACAGTCTTTTTGTTGCTCCGCTTTCTGCTTCATCGTCAGTGACTGACTTGAGTGTCTAAGGGCCAACACCAGGGACCCCTTCCCTGACTCGGCACTAACGTAGTTTGCGTTGCAGGTCCAAGCGAAGTCTACATGCGATCAGCGGGAGCGCCACATCCCCGGCTTTCCATCTCTTTGACTTTCGGACAGAATCATATTTGGCGATGTCTGTGGGAACGTAGCGTACATCGGAGCCAAGAAGATGGAGGACGTTGGACGACTCACCACCGTACTGCTCACCCAAGAACAGCTCGACATGCTTGTGCAAGCCCGAGCAGAAAAAATGATCGAGCAGCAACAATAACAGGCGTTAGCTGATCAGCAAGCGCTGCAGCCTGCAACATCCGCGGTAGGGAGACGAGTGGGGCAAGAAGACCGAGCAGAGTAAATCTCCGTATGGGAGCAGAATAAAAGACCAACCGGCACATAGGGGGAGGCACCGCCCGTGTCAATCCCCTTCCATCGCGCCTTATTCCAAATCCCCTCAGAAATAGCCCAGGCAAATCAAGACCGGGGTCATCTTCGGATGATGCCACCATTCGAGACGCACGAAAGGGCAAGGCGCCCTGAAACAGCGCGTCACCCGAATGGATCAACCGACAGTTCTCCGAGAGGATCTTACAAGACCCTCTGCCCAGACACTACCCCTGCTGGCGATCGGGACTTACAACGGATCGACCGATCCAGATGATCATCTGGATAAGTTTGATAACGAAGCCACATTGCACCAATATACAGTTGGAGTAAAGTGCCAAGTCTTTCTCACTACCCTCTCCGGATCGGCCCGGCGCTGGTTCCGAAGACTGTCGAACGGCTCAATACGAAGCTTCAAAGACTTCCGAGCCGCGTTCCAGCATCATTTTGCCAGCAGCCGACTCTATCATAAGACGAGTGTCAACCTCTTTGCCCTAAAGCAAGGGCCCAAGGAAACGCTCCGAGCGTATATACAACGTTTCAATCAAATAGCCATGGACATCCCCTCGGTCTCATCCAAGACAATGATGAATGCTTTCACTCAGGGACTCGTCGAGGGAGACTTCTTCCAATCGCTCATCGGGAAGCTGCTCAAGGATTTCGACCACATGCTCAAGAAGGACAACGAGTACATAAATGTGGAAGAAACCCAAGCGGCTAGAAAAAAAAGGCGCCAACCGAGCGTCTACAATCAAGCAGTCATCAGCCGCCCAAGAGGCCGAGGGCCGAAGGAGCGCGACCGCACCAGAAGGCTAGGACACATGCCATGCAGCATGTGGTCGTCGATCGGCGAAAGACGACAAGAGGCAAGATGTGGACACCAATGTTCTGCTCTCTCCACCGATCGGTGACACACTACACGCACGATTGTCATGGTCTGACGCCAATCGATAGTCGACCGGCTCCAAGAGGATATCATCGCTGATCCCTTTCTCACGATCAGTGACATCAACCTCAATTTACTGGGCAGCGAGAGTACGAAGGAAGGGTGCCTGAACGACACCATCAACATCAACGAAGGGATGATATTGACCCCTCCGCTTGGGAAGAAGAAAATAAAAAACAAGACATCCTGAGGAGAAATAGGCATGATCGTCGGAGGGCCGACCGACGGCGACTCCAACAGAACCAGGAAGTTGTACGCTCGGCAACTAGAAATCCACGCGGTAGGATGTAGCAAGGAGAAGGCGGAAGGGCCCGAGATTAGTTTCGGCCCCAGTGATTTGGAGGGAGTGAAGATCCCTTATGACGACGCGCTGATCATCCAAGCAGTAATTGCTAATTACACTATTCATCGAACTTTTGTTGATACATGGAGTTCAATGAACATCATCTTCAGGAAGACATTTGATTAATTATAAATCGATCTGAATGAGTTGTTGCTCATGACGACCCCCTCTTTACGATTTCACGGGTAACGAAGTGCTGCCACTCGGGCAGGCCCGACTGGCCATCTCACTCGGGGAAGAGCCCCTGAGGAGAATCAGGACCACAAACTTCATCGTGGTGGACGTACAGTCGGCCTACAACGTCATCCTGAGCCGACCGGCCCTCAACGAATTTCGAGCGGTGGTGTCTACCTATTGCCAAAAGATCAAGTTCCCAATGGACAACCGTGTGGGTGAAGTCAAAGGCGATCAGCTGGCCGCTCGGCGATGCTATGTCGAGATGGTCAAGTCTGAAGCAAGGAGCGTTCGGAAGAATCCGTGCTTGGAGGTGAACGTTGTCACCAAGAAGCTTCATGGGTTGGTCTACGAAGGAAAGGAGCAAAGTCCAAAATCCACCCAAGCCGGACGAAAGCCACCATGTTAATCACGGCTGATCCAGAACCTAAGAAGAAGGTTGAACGACTGTATAGCGCGAATCATCTCCAACCTTACAGGACCGGATGAGAGGTGCACGAGTGAATTTATGTATTTTGTATGTTTCCTGAACGCAGGGTCGAGTATGAATAAAATCAAAGAATGCCTCTTGAAACGTGTCTACGTCAATGGTCGAGCAGCGACCTTAAACTCTTGTCTCCATCAGCGGTCGAGCGACCACCTTAAACTTTTGTCTCCATCAATGGTCGAGCGGCGACCTTAAACCCGGGTCCATAGCAATGGTCGAGCGACGACCTTAAACTCTTGTCTCCATCAGCGGTCGAGCGATGACCTTAAACTCTTGTCTCCATCAACGGTCGAGCGGCGACCTTAAACCCGGGTCCATAGCAACGGTCGAGCGGTGACCTTAAACTCTTGTCTCCATTAGCGATCGAGCGGCGACCTTAAACACTTGTCTATACCAATGGTCGAGTGGCGACCTTAAACTCTTGTCTACGCCAATGGTTGAGCGACGACCTTAAATCCCAGTTTTCGTCTCATCTTCTTCAATGGTCGAGCAGTGACCTTAAACCTTTATATCCCCTAGTTTGGGGTAAAGCAATCTTCATTGGTCTCGGACCGGCATAGCGGATCTCCTATCTCTCTCGTTCGGGGTCGAGCGGTTTTCACTAGTCTCGGACCGGCATAGCAGATCTCCTATCTCCTCCGTTTGAGGTCGAGCGATCTTCACTAGTCTTGGACCCGCATAGTGGATCTCCTATCTCCCTCGTTCAGGGTCGAGCGATCTTCAAAAAAACTTGAAGTCTTCAAAATATAGTGACCGTTCGGTACTATTCCTCGAAATACTCCAAAATCGATCGAAAGTTCATAGAATTATAATAACTCTGAATACAAAAAGGATCGATCGACTGGATAGGCTAAGCGTGGACAATCGGAGGCTACGAGTTTTCGCAGTGCTCAAAAGATGAATGGAAAAAACATACAAGGACATAAAGGCATGTTCGAACGGACAAGCATTCATTTAAACTCCAAAGATTTTATAGGGACTCTCGGCATCACTCAAGGTAGTCTAAGGCGTCATCAAGCAGCGATGCGGTAAGCTTGTCCCAGCTGATGATGCTGCTGGTCAGAGCTGCCGACAGATAGCCACCCTTTCGGAGCTGGTCGATCGTCCCGTCGATCGCCAGGTCAAACAGGCGGAGTGCCCGGTCGGCAACTTTGTCGTTGAAAGCATCCGAGAGGATATAATTCTTCTTCATCGCCTCGAATCGGCCAGCCTCGGCATCTTGATATATCTTCAACGTCGCTCGGGAGGCCTCCAGCTCGTCCTTCGCAGTGGCTAACACATTATTTTTATTGGCAAGTTGGTCGCGAAGGGCAGCTTCTTTGGCTGACCGGCTGTTTCGCTCGGCAACTAGGAAATCCTCAACTTCCTTGAGTTTCTGGGTGAGGGCTCGGGCCTCCTTATTCTTCAGATCGAGGTATTCGATGACTCGATTCTTCCTCGCGTTGGCCGACTCGATCTTATTGTCGAAGGTGGCGACCTGCTTATTGAGCCAAGCCAGTAGGGTGGCTTGCCCTGAACTCTTGTCCCGTTCGGCCTCAAGCAGTTTGTTGCTCTTCTCCAGATCGGCCCGTAGTCTGGCTACCTCAGTGTTCGTCTGTCCTTAAGCGGCGGAGGATTGGCCGCTCGACGCCTTCATCTTCTTCACTTCCTCCTCCAAAAAAGAGAGCCTTTGGCACATAGTCAGGCTCTCCACCCAGTACTGCAAGCAACAAAGAAGATATAAATGCTGATCAGAGGAAAAATTAGGAAAATGCAACTTACCCCAATGGGCATCTGGGTATGGCTGTCCGCGAGCGCCCCCGGGGGCATCACCGCTGCGCAAGCTCGTGCATCAGCCCATATTTGCACGAGCGGCCTCTGGATTATTATCTGGTGCTCGGGGACTCAGGATGAGGCGTCGGCCGACTTGCTCCATTCTTCGGTCGGTGGATGGAGAACCGTCGTAATATGGCATTAGCCGCTCGGGGCTGATTGTGCAGAAGTAGCTCGTCCGGACATCCGGGATGAAGACGTCGAACGGATGCCAGACTTCTTGGCTTTCGATTTTGGTGGCAGGAAGGCCACCGGTGGCGCGCAAACGGTCCCTTGTGGCAAACCGGAGAGGGAAGGAGTCCGATCTGACGACTCAGGAGTTGTGGAATTTTGGACGGGAGCAGGGGTTGAAGTCTTGACCCGTTCGGCGAACCACACCCCCAAAATGGCGGAGCATGAGGAAGGCTCCGCTCGGCGCCTCTTGCGCCTGATCAGTGGCTCGGCTAAGGAAGTTGAGCTAGATGCCCCCTCAATTTGGACGACTGGGAGTCGTTCGGAAGGAAGTGACAAGCCGCCAGTCGCTCCACCACTCGCCAAGACAGGAGCTGCTTCGCTCTCATCCTGCGGCTCTTCTTGTGAGCCTATCGACTGTAGGCCGCAGCTCTCCAATTCTTCTACAGCAGTCGCTTTGATCGCAGCGTCCGCAAGCTTCGCCTTGCCGACCAAACGTGTGCGTAGCATGACTTCAGCTGTAAAAGAGGAAAAAAAATCAGTTATAATCAAAGGAAGGAGTAAAGAGGTTGCATACCTAGGCTGAACAGAAGCCGGGTGTGGATCGGACTCAAGCCAAAGATATAGAGGACACCCTCTAGCAGCAGCTTGTGGATGTCATATTTCTGATCGACCAATATCAAAGTTATGTTGAGGTAGTCCGATCAGCTCTTATACTTCTTTAATGGAGGCTGAGCCGCCACGTCAAGCTGCCATGAGGTAGGGAAGTCCGGTCACTCGGGAAAGCGCACAAAAAAGAAATACTCCTTTCAGTGTTTGTTGGAGGTAGACATTTTATCAAAAAAAATCAAGCCCACTCGGGCTTGGAAAAGAAAAGTCCCCAGCTCAGAAGATTTAGGATAATAAAAGTAATGAAAGAACTGAGGAATAAGGGGAATGTCGTGCAGGCGAAAAAGAACCACCACCCCGCACAGCAGTCGAAAGGAATTCGACACTAGTTGATGAAGGGGGACTCGAAAATATTTAAACACGTAGGAAAAAAAGGGTGGATGGGAAATCGCAAACTGGCGGTAAAATGGTCTCTAAAGAAGCAAATGCAGCCTAGCGACGGGGAATTTGGCTGATCGGAAGGAGAATGAAGAATAACTTCGTATTCGGGAGGAAGATCAAAAGTGGCTTTCAAACTCTCAGCATCGCCGACATCAAACCAGGACTCGGTAGAGGTGTACCAGAGCCCAGGGATACCGGCAGAAGGCTGCGAGGAACTTGTCATTACAAAACAAAGATGGAGAGATGCGAAGGAAAGAAAACCTACTGGCGGAGTTATCGTCGGAACACTAAGACGTCGAGAAACTTAGAAAATGGGGAAGGACAGACACAGGAAGACGAGAAAGCAAGGGGCGATGGGAAGAGAGCTTACTGGAAAAAGGTCACTGGAGCAGAGGAAGAGAACGTTGTCGGGGCACAGGAGCGTCACTGAAGAAAAAAGGAGTGCGCAAAGGCGGCGACGCGCACGGGCTTATAAGCCTAGGGGTCGCCCGACCGGAGCCATCCGATCTAGATCGCAGAAACCTAGGCCAAGATCTGACCATTGAATTTGAACCGCCAAACATCACATCACAGTGGATATCCGCCTGTCACGTCTGGCGTGCGGCGGCAATGGGCGTGACATGTGGCGCCATGCCACGGGCCGACATTTAATGAGGGCATGGGAGCGTGCTCGGCCTTAATGCGTAAAAATTTACACGATTTCCTAGAAATCTGGATGATGCCAGCCAGGTTTGAGCTCGCCCAAGATAGCCCGAGAAAAGATTTTACAAGTGTAAATCTTCGTTGTGCCGATCGGATTGAGGGATTATACCTACAGCCGAACGACAGGCTTCAACAGGTCAATCGGCAGGGAGCGTTCGCATCCCAATCAGAAGCCAAGTTAATGTCGAAGGCCGATCAGGAGGAAAGCTGCTCAAACAATTGTCCAGTCAGTCAGATTTGCAGCCTCCTTCGACTAGACTTGAGAGGGAGGCTTGTGATGCGGTGATAATGAAGGGCTCCACCTCGCTATCACAGTGGGGGTCAAAGGAGGTCAAAGTCAAGGCGGTCAACGCGTAGATGGCATTCGTCGGTCGGGAGAAGCATGCCCCGACTAGGGAGAAGGCCCCGATCCACCACCGCCTTCGACACAGGGAGAAGTCAAACGACCAACGCTCAATGAAGATAATGTGCAGAAGTTGCACGAGTAGCTTCCCCGCTCGGCAAGGCGCCAGGATTCGGCATTGGTAGACGGAACTTCGACCGAGCTTGATATGGCAAATTTCAACTTCGGCCGAGTGGCTACACCGCTCGGACTAGCAGTGACCCTCGGCAGTGGTAGTGGCAGAGGAGAACTTCGGTCGAGTAGACGCATAAGAGTAGCAAGGTTCTGGCCGATTGGACGAGGCACCAGAGCGGCGAGATCCCGACCGAGCGGCCAACCCGCTCGGCCTAGCAGTACAATCCCTCTGATATCCAGCGACATCCTTTTGGGAGTTGGTATTACCGACACCAAACATGGACAGTCAGAAAATCGTACGGCGGAAGCTTCCACTGTTACTTCAAAGATATGCTCGGCCCGTTAAGGTACCGTGTCAGGGACACTTTATTGACAAGACTTTTTAGGGAAACTTTGAGAAGTGTGCCCGCCTTGGAAAATGTGCACGCGCGCTACTAAAGCTCTATATAAAGGAGGGTCCAAGCATCGACGAAGGTATGTGATATCTATTGTTTGTGCTACAGTCTTCTTGTTGCTCCGCTTTCTGCTTCATTGTCGGTAACTGACTTGAGCATCAGAGGATCAACGTCGGGGACCCCTTCTCTGACTCGGCACTAACATAGTTTGCATTGCAAGTTCGAGTGGAGTCTACAGGCGGTCAGCGGGAGCGCCACATCCTCGACTTTCCATCTCTTCGATATTCGAACAGGATCAATATTAAAATAAATTTTAATTAAGCCTTTTTTTTAAAAAAAAAATATTTATAGCATTAATTCGATTTCACTTTTTTTTTTGCCAAAAGTTATTAGAATAAAATATTAAAAATAAAAAAACGAAATATTATTTTAATATTTTTAGAATTAAAAACACTTTTTTAACTGATAAAAAAAATAAAAAGTACAAAAATCAAAAGAATATTCTTTTCTTTTAAAAGTCAAAATAACTCTTTAATATATTTTTATTCTGAAAATATTCTTACTAAATCAATTCGATTTCATTAAAATATTATATATATAAAGAGGGTACTTTTATATAAATTTAAATATTTAAAATCATGTTTAAATTGTAGATGTAGCAGCCTGTTAAAAAAAATACGGAAAATAAGAATATTTTTAATTTTAAAAGCAAAAGACAATTTTTACCCTTTAACTTCCCTAAAAAATAATTATTAATGCTGAATATAATAATTATGCAATGCAATGTAACCAGCAAAATGTATACAAGTCAATCCAAGCAATGGAGTCTAAATTGAACTATGTGTTAAAGTGATTGTTCACACGAATTTAATTTGTTGAAAAGTTATCGAGCTTTTAGTTTAAATTTATTTAAAGATTTTACATTTTAAATTTCTTAATAGTTAAAATAAATTTATTTATTTATTTATTTAACAAATTAATAAAAAAATTATTGTTGAATATTATTCATATTGTTTACTAATATTCCCAAAGTAAATTCATATATATTTAAATTTATCCATTTAGTTAATTATTTAATTAATTTAATATAAACAAACTCAACACCAAATCCACGTTCAATTCATATACAACCCTACCAGCAGCATATGAATTTTAATGGTATTTTTTAATATTAGGTGCCATGGCGAAGAAAGGGTAGGGATGCCTGCCTTCTGTCGATCGATAGCAAGTTAGCTTGGGAGCCAAAGAGGTAAAGAAGCCTCACCTCATTGATTGCCTTTGCCATCAAACACTTCTAGCCCACCGGTCAGTTGTCTTCCGGCCAGAACAATTCATCCTAACCATATGCACCCAACCATAGGTATGGTTCATTTGGCTTATCAGATGCGATCACTCTTGATCGAATCTGCCCAAACCATCGCGCGCAACTTGCTCGGTCTCACAACATAATCAGATTGATAGACACACTTTCCCTACAAGACTTGCTCAAAGAGTCACTTTGATTGACCTACTCCTGACCTTATACACTAATCATCCTAACCATATGCACTTTCCCTACAACAATTCATACTAACCATATGCACCCAACCATAGGCATGGTTCATTTGGCTTATCAGTTGCGATCACTCTTGATCGAATCTGCCCAACCAGTCGCGCACGACTTGCTTGGTCTCACGACATGATATGATTGATCGACACACTTTCCCTTCAAGATTTGCTCAAAGAGTCACTTGGATTGACCTACTCCTGACCTAGTACACTAATAACCTAAAAATTGATAAGACAAACTCTGAAGAGATAACAGAGACTGCAACTTGTATTTTAGGTTTATGATAAGTTCAATAGAGTGACAGGAGCAACATCACAAGACTCATTTCACACCTGACCAATTCTTTTCTATATGCCAATTTAATTTACTTTCAGAACAAAATACAAACAGAGTTGTCATGTTCTAGAGATGTAAAAAAAACACATGCATTCTCTATTTTTCTAAGTGGAACAAATGTAAATTCAGTTGAAACACTAGACATAGAGCAAATAGTAGGCAAAATGGTTGAATCTATGAACAAGGGCACATCAGCCACACCTGTTCTGACTAAATAATGACAAATCGATCAAAGCAATCAACCTTAGCAGAAACAATAATTTGAATAATCAAAATCACAAGAACAAACACGATCTTGTAGTATCGACAAGATGAACAGGCAAAAAAATGCAAACTTTGAGAAGTAAAGTTACAAATTAATCATCCAACATTGAATTCACAAATAACAAAATGATCCTGAAAACAAGGATGTCCTGGTTATTGGTCGGTAGAAAATCAACTAAACATAAGGGCAGAATGGAGTAAAAAAGATGAATCTTTTCCGCTTGATACTTAGAATTTCTAGCGAGTACCGGAACCGTTACTGCTTACTCACCTTGGGCCTTCTGGTAGACGTAGGTGAGGCCGCACTTGCCGCAGTAGTGGCGGTCAAAGTGGTTGGCCATGAAGGTGCCGGCGCCGCACTCGGCGTTGGGGCACTCCTTGCGGAGCCTGGTGACCTTTCCGGTCGAATCGTCGACCTTGTAGAACTGCAGCACAGCGAGCTTCACTTTCTTCTTCTTGTGCTTAATCTTCTTGGGCTTGGTGTAGGTCTTCTTCTTGCGCTTCTTGGCGCCGCCGCGGAGCCGGAGGACGAGGTGAAGGGTGGACTCCTTCTGGATGTTGTAGTCGGCGAGAGTGCGGCCGTCCTCGAGCTGCTTCCCAGCGAAGATAAGGCGCTGCTGGTCCGGGGGAATCCCTTCCTTGTCCTGGATCTTTGCCTTAACGTTGTCGATGGTGTCCGACGACTCCACCTCGAGAGTGATCGTCTTCCCCGTGAGGGTCTTCACGAAGATCTGCATTTTCACGTCGGAGTGTGCACTCGGCGCCGCCGCTGCTTGGGTAACGGCTAGGGTTTCTTCAGAAAGGCGAAGAAGATCAATTATATACGTTGGTACACGGTTTGCTACTCCGCCGGATTCATATACACTATAATGAACCCGTAAATCAAGACCGTATAAGTATAATTAACGGCAATCAATGACATAATTTATAGTGTTCCAGCGGTATATTTTATTTGATCGGCATCAAAGAGTGGAATTTTGTAAATAAACACAAACATTTATTAATTTTGCAGCCCAAAACTAGATTTGATGGGCTTGATCCATCTACTTAAAACCCTTGAAACATTTGTTAATTTTGGGATTGAATTGGACCTTAATTTTCTCTAAAAAAGTTACATCTAATTATTTTTCATGATTAATCACATGCACTAATTAATTAATCAATTAACAGAACACACACAAAAGAAAGGTTCCATTCATATGAATGAAAGAGAAATGTTTTGAATTATTCATAATTAAGACACCAAAAGTCACCATTGCATTGATCATCTAGTTGCCATCACCACTTCATTTTGTCATAAATCATAAAAATTGTATGCATTGATTCAAATTAAAGACCGAAAGAAAATAGAAAACAAAAAAAATGAGAAAAATGTAATTTAAAAAAAAAACTCTCTAAACTCTTCTTGCTTCTTTCTCAATCCAAAGCTTGCTCTATTAATTAATTTTCCATTAATATTAATTAATTAACCATATATATAGATAGTAGTTCAAAAATTGTTTGAATTGCACGTTATGTCGGTGAGAATGTAATCATTTGGTGATGAAGAAAAGTAAGTGTTGGAACATTTTCACTTCGCCTTTTCCCTTTTGCTCACACATAAATATTAATTAAGAGTCAATATTAGACAACATTGCCATCATGCATCAAAGTTAGCAACTTTATTTCTTATTCCTCTAGCTCACTCAATTGAAACATACACATAATTAAATTAATTGCTATCTTTATCACGAAAGGAAAGTCCATCCAAAAGCTTCTCAAAGACATGACCCAAAATCATACAATATTTCAATCTTTGCCTTGCACAATAGTGATACTTGAAAGTGATATAAGCTAGTGTGAGGTTTAATATATTTATTTAATTATTTTTTTATTTTGAAAAAGGAAAAGTATTCCTTGATGATTATGATTTCTTTATTCTCTTGTGCATGCTTGCCTTTAGAAGATATTGTGTCTTGCAAAGGGACAAGTGTGTTGTTTTTCATGCAAATAACATGCAAGGTGTTATGATTTTTAAGCTTGTGGTTTAAAGTAATATTAAAATTATTGGAAAATGGAAGGTGTAAATAGTCAAAAACAAATCTTCTCAAGATCTTTCGCAACTAGAAAAAGTAAGGACATTAGTTTTATATTAATAGATGCTTTTTGGCACTTGCAAATTGCCATGAAATAAAATTTTTAAATCAATTATGAGACTTTAGCCCTTTTCATTTGTCCCCTTAAAGTTAAAAAAAAAAGAATAATAATTTGTTATATGGTTTTGGACTTTTGGTGCCTAGAAAGGGGTGAAATGGCGAGGTTACGAATTTGTTGGTATTTATATAGAAGTTGCAATGGCCTGGGAAGGGTCAGTTAGAGATTTTTGAAATTTATAGGAGATATTTGAATATCCAGTTGTTAAAGTGGCGTTCCAAGTCGTGACATAGGCCTTTACTTATATCGCGACTGCGGCTGCGGCTGCGGCTGCGGCTGAAATTCTACGGTAGGCAGTCTATTCTATATTCCCATTTTACACGTGGCATGGCGGCGAAGAACGAACGGATGGCGGGCCCCACAGCTACGCGGATCGCACGAGTGTCCGCGGAGTGGACCCCATCCAGCTGTCGCGACGGCGAAGCTGCCGGCTCGCGACGGCGAAGCTGCCGGCTCGCGGCGGCGACGGCGACGGCGGCCGGAGGGGACTCAGGAAGTCAGCCGTCCGCCGGACGCCGATGCGTGGAGCGTCGGTAGCGCAACCGCCCCCACCTACCTAATTCTCTCGTCCTCTCTCCCTTTGCGGGTCCCGGTGGGTTCCACGCGTCGGGTACGTAAAAAATGTACGTGGGAAATTTCCAGAGCGGGGACATTTTCATACCACCCCTCGTATTATTTTTTTTAAAATATCATATAAGTAAATTAAAATCGATGCATCTCGATGCCCTTGAAATATAATTCATAGGATTTCAATCACTTGAATGTGAAAAATGACATATAATATTTAGAGAAATGATATTCATCTAGAATTTTCATCTAGAAAAGTCATCTAGATAGACACATAAATGATGGGCCCACAAAAAGTGAAATGGTGGGTCCCATCTTTTATGTGTCTATCTAGATGAATTTTCTAGATGAAAATTCTAGATGAGTATCGCTCTAATATTTATTATTCGGAGTGAAAAGTAATGGTGACATGAAAGAAATCATGTTGTTAAAAGGTCCTTTTCTCGTATTTCTTTTTAATTTTATATTTTATTTTGCGAAAAAAATCACACTTTATTACTTAATATTATCTACGCTATCAATGGTGACATTTTTTAAAAACAACCTTGTTCAATTTTATATATCACAGAAAATTTTAATAATAATAATAATTTTAGTAAACCTCATTAGACAAATAAGTTCCTCTAATTTGAAGACAAAAGCAAAGGTAAAAACCCTAGAATTCTTATCCTTCGTTTGCAAGTAACAACAATAAAAGCTAACTTACCGACTACAAATTGTTTAAGCCATAATCACAACACATTAACAACCCCTTAGAGCCGATATTATCATTTCACAAGCAACTCAAAGATAATAATTGAACATTTTAAGAATACATATATCACAATAGAAACAAAGTTAATCGGGATGTAGACGCTATGGAGCTTAAAGTCATGCTAATTTCTATTTGAAGGCCTACGTTAGCAAGTAAGTCACCTTCAATCGTCACATTTTAATCACAATCAACTAGCACACGAGGTTAGAAGATCGAAGTCAAAGTCATAATACAACAATATCGAAATCAATGAAGATACATGGCATTACAAGTCGAAACCATTTCAACAATGCACGTGAAAGATATCAAATTTCTCATTTCGAAAGTAAACTTTTAATTTAACTCTTAATTTATAAATTTTAATTATATAAAAAATAAGTTAACCGTTAATTTGACATTCCCACTTTCTCTAATCTATCCATATGCAATTTAATTTGTTTTATTGTGATTATTACATTAATTAATTGATTAATTATAATGAAGGACGTGATAATTAAATATTACAAGATGCGCATTATTCGTCGTTAATTTAATTTAGTTTCTCATCAATCATTAAGATTTAATTAATTAATTGTACATATCATTATTGAAACCATGTGAAGGCTGCCCAATTGTGAAATAATTAAAAGATTATGTGCCGACGATGCTAATTAACCACAAATTAATTTTACGATTTCAGCCGAGATTATGATTAATCAAATATGAACCAATTAATAGTTGTCATTTCGGCCGCATTTTAAAATATAGCATGGCTTCCAAATATTAAAAATAAAACTAAATGGAGGAGGAAAAGCAAAAAAAAAAAGCCGCATGTGAAGAAAAATAAAAAAAATAAAAATAAAATTATGGTCTTCGTTTACCTGAGTTGTGTATGGGATTTTAATAAAATACGCGGCATTATTTTATTTATGTGATGAATATTGAATATGAAGGTGATGGGAAAGGATAAGATATCTTGATATTAATTTATACAAAGACTAGCTACATGTGAACTAGTTTTGGTCTCATGCGCATATATATATATATATATAAATTTGCTATAAACTATTTAGGATAAGCAGAAAGATAGAAAATCGGAATCTTTGATTTTCTACTATATGGTTTAATTCAGTTTCTGAATTATCATCCGTATGTTTTATTAAGTCCTCATTTAGAAAGGGGTGCTCAAAACAAATCATTAACGTTTGAGATTAATTAATTACAAAGATGGGCAATATTATATATATATATATATATATATATATATATATATATATATATATATATATTGCATGTATGATGAGATTAAACTTGTTAAATAATGTAATATGATTATATTTTGTATTTTAGAATATATGAATGTTTGTGTAATGAGATTATATTTTGTATAATATTTTTGGATAAGTAGTGTGATTTTTTATGAGTGCTGTTGTATTTTGTAAATGTTATTTGAATTTAATATATAATCTGTACATATTGAAATAGGAAAGTAAAAGTGTATTGGGTCAAATAATTCACGGTTACTATTTTTCCTAAATTAGTAATGAAAAGAAAATTCCATCGTCAAAATTTACCCATGAAAAATATAGCGACAACTCATGTCATTTTTATTATTTTTTTAATGAAGAAAAATATGTTTTTGGTAATGGTCAATTGTAATTTTTTGATTTATCTCCCTATAAATAATCATGAGATTGATCAGATGAAATTACTATAAATACATTTAAAATAGGTATAAAATTTTTTAGAAATACAACTTATATACAAGTATAAAATATTATTTAAAAAATAAATATTAAAGTAGGGTGATAATTATGTAAAATAATAAATTTATTAAGGTAAAAATATGATGAGAATTATGTAAAATGATAAATTTAATAAGGATATAAATATTAATTTTTAATTTAATACCCTAGAAAAACGTAAAAGAAAAAATCATTAAAATTTTACTTTTAATTTTATAGTAAAAGTTACGGCTTAGCTGAAATAGAAATTGGAGATATTCGTAAATATTTAAAAATATTTTTAAGTAGCTAGAATTTAAGAAACGTTTATGTTCTATTTTACCAGAAGTTTTTTTATATTTTATTCACGTGCGTCTATCTTTTGGACCTGAGTCGAGATCAGACCCGAATATGAAACGCACATGGTTCAACCTCATTCTCCTTCTCTCAATCCCAACCACTTGGATTGAGACTCCTTCCTTCCACTTACTCTTCATCTTCCTCTTCCTCCTATTTCAACTTGCCTTCCTCCCCTTTCTTCTTCTCCAATTCCCCATTGCAAATGGGCAGGCACTCCTGCTGCCACAAGCAGAAGCTGCGCAAGGGCCTCTGGTCGCCGGAGGAGGACGAAAAGCTCGTCAGGCACATCGCCAACTACGGCCATGGCTGCTGGAGCTCCATCCCCAAACAAGCAGGTATATAACATAACGCTCAGGACAACTTAGCTAGCTAGCTACTCCCTTCCTTCAGTGCCAATGCGAGAGTTTATCTCAAAAGGTTCCGACTTTCAGGTCTCCAGCGGTGCGGGAAGAGCTGCCGGCTCCGGTGGATCAACTACCTGAGGCCCGACCTCAAGCGCGGCTCCTTCTCGGAGCAGGAGGAGGCGCTCATCGTCGAGATGCACGCGGCGCTGGGCAACAGGTTTGATTTCGATGAGAATTTGCCTCGCCGGAAAGGGCATTGCTGCCGGTCGGATTTTTCGTCGACTCATGATCGGGGGGAAATTGCGTGGGTGCGCAGGTGGTCGCAGATCGCGTCGCGGCTGCCGGGGCGGACGGACAACGAGATCAAGAACTTCTGGAACTCCTGCGTCAAGAAGAAGCTGAGGCAGCGGGGCATCGACTCCGGCACCCACCGGCCGCTCGCGCAGGGCGAGCCCGCCGCCGAGCTCAGACCGGCCTCGGACACCTCTTCGTCGCCGTTGGAAGCCAGCTTCTTGGACCAATTCATCGCCGACCAAATGAATTGGCAGCAGCAGCAACCGCCGCCTCCGCCGCCGCCGCCATTTTGCTGCAATTCTCTCTGGCTCAACCAAATCAATCCCGATCAGCAGCTTTCCGCCGGAATTCAGCACAGTGCCGACGCAGTTCACTCCAGCAACAGCAGCGATCAGAGCAGCAGCTCCTTCTTCGAGAATGGACTCCTCCTCCCTTTGCCTCAATTACCTCCGCCACCGCCGCCGCAGCCGCAGCAGCTCGAGGCAGAGGAACTCAAGTACTGGTTCGAGTGCCTCGAGACCTCCTTCCTCGGCAGTCCACCCCTGCATTCCGACATCAAGCTCGAAACCAAGCCCACCTTCAGCGATCTTCTCGATCATCCTTGCCACCATGGCCAGAAGCAGCAGCAAGAGCAGCAGTCCTTTGACATTTACAGTAAGCTTCTGCAGCACAACAGATCAGATTGAAGAAGAAACACGAACAGAGAAGAGCAGAGCTGCTGCTGCTACTACGACTACTGCTGTAATTTTCCAAATTTTTTTTTACAGGTTTGTAATTGTCGATGATTTTTGCTGGTGTGTATAGGCATCGAAATAATATTGCAGAATAAAGTTTGTCTCGAATTTTAGGGTTTGTTAATTGGAATTAGTGTCGGCGATTGCTCATTTGGTGCCTCCGTGAACTGTTCTATCTCAACTCGAGCTGCTTTGAGCCACAATCTCTGAGCGATTTCCAATTCCATGGATGTGAACGGTGAACCTCCTTAATGCAACAGTTGGCACCTTTTTTTATTCTTTTCATGCGGAATTCTTTTTGTTTTTGTATGTTGTTTTTGTTTTTGTGTTTTTGTTTCTGAACTCTCTCTGATTCATTCAGACATTGTCAGTAGTTGGTGACCTTGTCCTAACGAGGAAAGTTGGAAAGCTGAGAATAAGATGATTATTGATAGGATGGAAATTTTAATTCTATAAAATAAAATCAAATTAAATTAGGGAAGGAGTCCTTAGTGTTGGTCCTCCGATATTCAAGTTAGAGAGAATGAGTAATCAAGAAATAGATAGATCTTTTTTTTCCTCATACCTAGCGTATTCTTTTATACCTTTCTTCGTGATCATTCATCTGCCCTTATTTAATGATATTAATTATCAAAAAAAAAAAATTTCTTTATCTTGTCTTCCGTGTATTAATGATAGATGAAGTGTTTTTCTTTGTCTTGGCTTCTTCATATTTAATGATAAACAGAGTGTTTTCTTTTGTTTTATCATTTCTTCCTATATAATGTCATTCCTTACGCCGGACGGATGGTCCGAGCGACTCATTTTCTTACCGATTGAAATGACTGGTTACGAGTTCGTCCCTTCGGCCGACTGGTCCATGATGACCATTTGTCTGCCCAATCAAATGATCCGCTTGACCACTCTACCGGGATAACTAGACAACCATCTTTGACCGAGACTCTTTTCGTAAGTTCAAGTATTGACCGTCTTAATTTTGATCGATACCATACCACTTGACTCGTGACAAATGGACTTTCTTTTATCACCGCATCAATTGACATGATCGAATTTCTTTTAGGAGCACAAGAAAGCTAGCATTGACTTGTGAACGACTATGAACAGACATGGCAATCTATATAGGGCTAAATTAGCTGAAATGAACTGATAACACAATCCAGTCAAATTAACTAAATTATCGAAATGATTGGTTAAACTAGATTTTATTTGTTTCATGAGGTTGGCTTAAGCTTGCTTAGTTTAAATACCGTCGAACTCTGAATTTAAGTTTATTTGATTATTAAAATTTTTATATTTTAAATTTATTTGATTTAAAAGTTTTATTTATTTATTTATCATGTCGATAAGAGTCGTAAGTAAATATTATCTATAAATATTTTTCATAAATATTGACAAATTGAACACATATATTTTATTTAATTGAACGAACATATATAAATCTTTATCAAGTCGAATACCAAACTTATTTATAAACATTCAATTTATTTTAATCATAAAATCTACCACTTTAAAACAATAATTTTTAGAGTATGATGAAAAATAAAATAAAATTGGGGATCGAAAGCTACTAAAATAGTAGGATCGGTTCAAAATTCTAAAATTTCTTTTAGGGGATTTACTATCAAGGATGTTTCGTGACACTCATGACTCAACAACTAGATGAGTGAGGCACTTAGACTAATAACCTTGTAGAATACTTATATAGAGAGAAAATACATTCGAGTGGGAATAAATTATTGGATCAAGTCGTAAGTGAGAGGGGGTGAATCAAGTAGTTTTTAAAAACTTTAATTTTTGTTTTGAGAACAAAGTAAATGCAGCGAAAAAAATATAAAAATTAAAACCAAGTAAGAAGACAAAAATAGACACAGTCAGTTTTACTTGGCTCAGAGCCTTAAGCGACTTCTACTCCAAGACCTAGGTCTCGCTGACCTATCGATGGGTAATCCACTAAAATACCTTTTCCAAAACGATCGGAAAAGGAAATCAGGTACAAAGAAAGTTAGAGTAAGTGCAACACACTGCACTTATCCTTTTGCAATAATCGAGTACAGAAATTTAAAGTTACCAAACACTTTTTCAGAAATGGTTGGTTGGAGTTCGGTGTTTGGACGACTTCTCAGTGATAGACGGGCATAACAGCATTGCAGCAGAGTCACAACAAGAAGCCAGAGCAGTCAGAACCTCAATCCAATGTGTAGAAGCTTGTGTTTGAGTTGTATATTGAAGCTTGGTCGAGATGCTCTTATAAAGACTATGGAAGGTGCCTTTCTTAGGGTTGAAAGTGTTGGTGCAACCTTAGGTCAAGGTTGACCTGGTTGACCCGACTCGAGTTGACCTGACTCGAGTTGTATTTTGATGTTTGACGAGAACAGAAGAGTTGTATTTTGATGGGAGATTGTTGGTGCAACCTTAGGTCAAGGTTGACCTGGTTGACCTGACTCGAGTTGACCTGACTCAAGTTGTATCTTGATGTTTGACAAGAACAGAAACTTGGGAGGTTGTGGGTGCAACCCTTGGTCAAGGTTGACCTGGTTGACCCGAGGTGAGTTGACTTGGCACGGAAAAGTCCAAGCAGGGAGTTTGGCACGGGAAAAGTCCAAGCAGGGAGCTTGGCACGGGAGAAAGTCCAAGTATGGAGACTTGGCACGGAGAAGTCCAAGTATGGGAACTTGGCAAGTGGAAGTCGGAGAGGGCTCGGTAGCTCGTTCTCCGGACTAGGTCAGAGAGGGCTCGGTAGCTCGTTCTCTGGACCGGAAGTGAAAGACGGAGAGGGCTCGGTAGCTCGTTCTTCGGACTAGGTCAGAGAGGGCTCGGTAGCTCGTTCTCTAGATCAGGAAGGCAGATGGAAAATCCTGGTGAGTGAAGCCAGGTGAAAATCCTGGTGAGTGAAGCCAGGTGAAAGTCCTGGTGAGTGAAGCCAGGCAGATGGAAAGTCCTGGTGAGTGAATCCAGGCAGACGGAAAAGTCCTGGTGAGTGAAGCCAGGTAGATTGGAAATCTTGGTGAGTGAAGCCAGGTGAAAACCCTAGTGAGTGAAGCTAGGTGAAAGTGAAAGTCCTGGTGAGTGAAGCCAGGCAATTGGTGAAAGTCCTGGTGAGTGAAGCCAGACAAGGGAAAGTCCTGGTGAGTGAAGCTAGGCAGTTGGGAAGTCCTGGTGAGTGAAGCCGGGCAAGGAAAAATCCAAATGGATCAAGGCTGATCGGACATATGGTGTTGTGAAGGTCAAGTAGGTCAAGGGAGTGACCGGATACTTGGCACGAAGAGAAAAGTCTAAGTGGATCAAAGGGATTGACCGGACACTTGGTAGGGAGTCTTAGCAGGTCAAGGGAGTGACCAGATGCTAAGCATGAGATACCAATAGGTCAAGGTTGACCGGATATTGGTTTGGAAGGCGTGGGACTTGGTTTGGGCAAAAACCAAGAGCTGGATCGATCAGTGGATCGATCCAGTGATACACTGGGTTATCTGATCGGTCTGGTGACCGATCAGTAACCAAACAGTATGCTACTGTATGTTATCTGATCGGTCTGCAGACCGATCAGAAAGCGAACAGAAGGCAAAGAGAAAAGGAGGGGATCAGTCTGTGGACCGATCCACATGCACCCTGATCGGTCCACAGAGAGTTGGGAGAAGAGTGCTGATCGGTTTGGGGACCGATCAGCATAGGTCCTGATCGGTCCCCAAGACCGATCAGGGAGGCCTCGGACCGATCAGGGTGGAGCCTGATCGGTTCAGGTATAGCCGTTATGAGTGACAACGGCTATCTCTGTCTTCTTCGCTGTCTTCTTTGCAGTGCAGGTTATAAAAGGAGATCGAGGGCTTCTACAGCAATACTTCTTCTTCTTCCTCTCCTCAGCTGCTACCTCTTGCTTCTATAAGAGCTTGCTGTTGCTGAGCTTTGCTGAGCTCTTCTTAGCTGAAGTTTCGCGTGAGCTTCCTCGGCTGGGGTCTCCAATAGTTGCTGCTGTATTTGGCCCGTGAAGTTGCTGCTTCATTAACAGCCGACGAGAAGGCAAGATTGTTTGTTTTTACATTCATATTGTTGCTTCTTCTTGTGTATTCTTGTACTCCTATTCTTGCTGGTGCAAGAAAGATTGTGGCGAGGTTTCTCCACCCAGAAGGAGTATATATATTAGCCGGTTCTCCGGGGACTCATCCACCGACGGATTGATAGGTTTCGTCCACCTTACGGACACGCCGAGGAGTAGGAGTATATCTCCGAACCTCGTTACATCGACGCGTGTTGAGGTTTGATTTCTCCGCTTTCGTTTCTATTATTATTATTTCCGCTGCGCTAACCTTGATTTGTAGAAAGAAACGAAGATTTGGGGTCGGCTATTCACACCCCCCCTCTCTAGCCGCGACCATCGATCCTAACAAGTGGTATCAGAGCGAGGTTGCTCTTCGTCGAATTAACACCCGGGGGAGCACAAGCTAGAGAATGGATCGACTCGGAGAAGACATCACGATTCCACCCTTTTACGATCGCGACGACTTCGTGTATTGGAAGGTAAGAATGAAGTATTTTCTTATGACTAACCTAGTGAATTGGAATTGTGTACGAGTAGGTTTTACTCCTCCGGTGGATAAAAAGGGAGAACCTCTCGAGAAGAAGAAGTGGACGAAGGAACAAATCCACCAATCCACAATCAACGACGAGGTAACGAAAATCCTTGAATTTTCATTACCTAGTGATATCTTGTGTAAGATAGGTGGATACAACGATGCCAAGGAGTTGTGGAACAACTTGGCTAAGTTCCATGAGGAGAGCTCCAATTCAAGTCATGAAGAGGAGTCAAGTGAGCCAAGTAGCTCACATCATGGAGATAAGGAATTAGAAGTTGAGGGCTACTCAACATCTAAGGAAGAAGAGGAGGAGAGTTCTTCTTCAAGATTGGAGCAAGAAGAAGGAGCTTCTACCTCCGGAAGGGATGAAGAAGAGAGCATACATCCATCCTCAACCCTAGGTAACTCAAGCAATCTAATTTCAAATAAATTACATATAATGTGCTTTGAGTGTAGGGAATTTGGGCATTACAAAAGTAAATGTCCAAAGAGGATTAAGAAGACTCCACCGGCGCTAAAGGTCAAGAAAGCCGGAGTCCCGATACGCAAGGGCAAGGAGCACGTGGTGTGCTTCCAATGTAAGCGAAGGAGACACTATAGGAGCCAATGTCCGAGGGGGAGGCAATCTCAGAAGGACAAGAGATCGAGCACGTCTATAGGGGGAGCTAAGGCAAACCCTAAGGTAATCTCTAAGGCACATTCTTGCAATTCTAGTAGGATGCATGCTAGTAGCCTTATTGCTATTGTCAATAATAATAAGCATGATAATCGATACATGTGCTTAGGATAAGGACAATGCTAGAAATGCCAACCCTAGAATTAACTCATCTAAGGTTAAGGAAAACCTAGGTAGGAATCCCAAAACAACTAGACATATGCCTAGGTATACCTCAAAGAAAAATGATAAATTAAAGCTTGAGGTATTAGAGAAAGAAAATCAAGTCTTGAGGTCATGACTTGACTCTCTAGAAAAGGCTCTTGAGGATTTGACTCTAGGGTCTAGGGGTCAAAAACCCAAGTCCAAGGATAAGAAAGGTTTGTGTCACAAACCTAAGTCCCAAGTGGTCAAACCCACTTACCATGATGTTCCATTCGATTATGGAACAAAACCTAGGACTAGGAAGACCATCACCAAGGTCACAAGGGGAGTCACCCCTAGAGTTGATCTTGATGAGTCCCAAATGACCAAGGCTTCAAAGCCTAGGAGGGTCATTAAGAGGGTTGCTAGGGAAGTCATCCCTAGTGAATATTTAGTGAACCCAATGAGCTCAAATAGGTATTGGGTTCCTAGGAGCGTGATTTCATCACGCTAGATGAGTTAGGGTGTGCCAACCTTACTTGAATAGGTAGTTAACCTAATCATGGCAAAAGGTGGCACTTTAGGAATTTTCAAGGTGTGATCAAGCCTTGAAAATGAAATTAAGAATTATTCCTAAGGTGATTAGAATGTGCCAACTACATTTGAGGAGTTCTCTTATGTCAGTTTAATTGGCACATAGTGATCTAAACATCCTTGGTATATGATTTTAGGTCTATTACTCTTAGGAATATAGAACCTATGGCAAAATGATCAAAATTATCAAAAATGGCAACTAAGGCTAGAATTAGGTATTTCCTATACCTTTACATGTTATTTTCCATATATTGTTTGTCATATGCCATGTCATAACATCATATTTAATTTAGTATCATTTGAAATGTCATGATAATGCTTAGGTTATTTATATGTCATGCCTTAGTTAGAGTTTCACACTTTATGCCATGACATCATGACATTGGCACATGTTCCATTTATGATACTATTTTATGCCATGTCATCATCTCTTGCATTTATAATCAATGAAATTGATTTAAGGACTAAAACACAATTTGATATGGAGATCAAATTGTTGTTTAGAAAATGCATGAGAACCTAGTTAAGATGACCTAAATCCATATCTCACATCAAAATTGACTTGGATGTGTTTGATACACCTTAGATGTGTGCGAGATATTAGGATGATGAGTTAGGATCAAGGTGCATAGTTCTTGTACCTAGATGAGCCTAATTCGAAATTGAAGGATCATAGGGAAAACTTGTGTACAAGTCATGTACATATAGTCCTGAGATTATGGTCCTAAATTAAAGGGTTTAAAATCATTTTAAAATTGATTTGAAAAACCTTGATGAAGCTTTTCTAGTGATAGGATTCATCATTGAGCAAGTTGATACAAAGTTGAGTTAAACTTGAACTATTTCAAAGTTTTTCGAACTTTGTATCAAGTTTTGAAAATGGAAGTTATTTTCATCGAAAATTTTTTTCCGTGATAATATATGTTATGAGGAATGTATCCTTAAAATTTTACAATTTTTGAAATTTTATGTGATTTTTGAGAGGTTTCTGAATTTCGGAAGTAGAAAAATCAGAAACTTCTGATATCAGAGTTGGGGACCGATCAGAGGGGATTCTGATCGGTCCAGGGCACTCTGGATTGGTCACTGGACCGATCTAGGGAAGTGTGGATCGGTCTGGTGACCGATCCAGGGAAGGTCTGATCGGTCAGGTGACCGATCAGCGCGTGCCAACTTGCTGATTTTCGACTGTTTTGTCTGAAATTTCAGCTGGGAGTTGGTGTTTTGGATATCTAAAGGCTTGAAACTCTCCAAGACATTGTTGGTGCAATGGTCAAGGGGGAGTTTTACCTATTAGTCAAGGGGGAGTTGACTTTTAGGGGGAGTTTTTACTCCTAAAGACTTGAGTGATATGAGATTATCACTAAGTTAATTGTTGACCTTAGTATCAAGGGGGAAATTAAGGGTTTCAATGAAAGGTATGTGACCTTCATTAGAAAGAAACTCTTGACCTTGATTCACTCTTTTTGATGTGTGTCAAAAAGGGGGAGAGTGTAGGTTTGGGGAGAATGTTCAAGGAAGAACATTAGAAAACCTAAGTTAGGTTATGGTTTTGTCAAACATCAAAAAGGGGGAGATTGTTGGTGCAACCTTAGGTCAAGGTTGACCTGGTTGACCTGACTCGAGTTGACCTGACTCGAGTTGTATTTTGATGTTTGACGAGAACAGAAGAGTTGTATTTTGATGGGAGATTGTTGGTGCAACCTTAGGTCAAGGTTGACCTGGTTGACCTGACTCGAGTTGACCTGACTCAAGTTGATCTTGATGTTTGACAAGAACAGAAACTTGGGAGGTTGTGGGTGCAACCCTTGGTCAAGGTTGACCTGGTTGACCCGAGGTGAGTTGACTTGGCACGGAAAAGTCCAAGCAGGGAGCTTGGCACGGGAAAAGTCCAAGCAGGGAGCTTGGCACGGGAGAAAGTCCAAGTATGGAGACTTGGCACGGAGAAGTCCAAGTATGGGAACTTGGCAAGTGGAAGTCGGAGAAGGCTCGGTAGCTCGTTCTCTGGACCGGAAGTGAAAGACGGAGAGGGCTCGGTAGCTCGTTCTTCGGACTAGGTCAGAGAGGGCTCGGTAGCTCGTTCTCTAGATCAGGAAGGCAGATGGAAAATCCTGATGAGTGAAGCCAGGTGAAAATCCTGGTGAGTGAAGCCAGGTGAAAGTCCTGGTGAGTGAAGCCAGGCAGATGGAAAGTCCTGGTGAGTGAAGCCAGGCACACGGAAAAGTCCTGGTGAGTGAAGCCAGGTAGATTGGAAATCCTGGTGAGTGAAGCCAAGTGAAAACCCTAGTGAGTGAAGCTAGGTGAAAGTGAAAGTCCTGGTGAGTGAAGCCAGGCAGTTGGTGAAAGTCCTGGTGAGTGAAGCCAGACAAGGGAAAGTCCTGGTGAGTGAAGCTAGGCAGTTGGGAAGTCCTGGTGAGTGAAGCCGGGCAAGGAAAAATCCAGATGGATCAAGGCTGATTGGGCATCTGGTGTTGTGAAGGTCAAGTAGGTCAAGGGAGTGACCGGATACTTGGCACGAAGAGAAAAGTCTAAGTGAGTCAAAGGGATTGACCGGACACTTGGTAGGGAGTCTTAGCAGGTCAAGGGAGTGACCAGATGCTAAGCATGAGATACCAATAGGTCAAGGTTGACCGGATATTGGTTTGGAAGGCGTGGGACTTTGTTTGGGCAAAAACCAAGAGCTGGATCGATCAGTGGATCGATCCAGTGATACACTGGGTTATCTGATCGGTCTGGTGACCGATCAGTAACCAAACAGTATGCTACTGTATGTTATCTGATCGGTCTGCAGACCGATCAGAAAGCGAACAGAAGGCAAAGAGAAAAGGAGGGGATCGGTCTGTGGACCAATCCACATGCACCCTGATCGTTCCACAGACCGATCAGGAGACGATCAGAGAGTTGGGCGAGTTCTCTGTGAAGAGTGCTGATCGGTCCCCAAGACCGATCAGGGAGGCCTCGGACCAATCAGGGTGGAGCCTGATCGGTCAAGGTATAGCCGTTATGAGTGACAACGGCTATCTCCGTCTTCTTCGCTGTCTTCTTTGCAGTGCAGGTTATAAAAGGAGATCGAGGGCTTCTACAGCAATACTTCTTCTTCTTCCTCTCCTCAGCTGCTACCTCTTGCTTCTGTAAGAGCTTGCTGTTGCTGAGCTTTGCTGAGCTCTTCTTAGCTGAAGCTTTGTGTGAGCTTCCTCGGCTGGGGTCTCCAACAGTTGCTGCTGTATTTGGCCCGTGAAGTTGCTGCTTCATTAACAGCCGACGAGAAGGTAAGATTGTTTGTTTTTACATTCATATTGTTGCTTCTTCTTGTGTATTCTTGTACTCCTATTCTTGCTGGTGCAAGAAAGATTGTGGCGAGGTTTCTCCACCCAGAAGGAGTATATATATTAGCCGGTTCTCCGGGGACTCATCCACCGATGGATTGATAGGCTTCGTCCACCTTACGGACACGCCGAGGAGTAGGAGTATATCTCCGAACCTCGTTACATCGACGCGTGTTGAGGTTTGATTTCTCCGCTTTCGTTTCTATTATTTTTATTTCCGCTGCGCTAACCTTGATTTGTAGAAAGAAATGAAGATTTGGGGTCGGCTATTCACACCCCCCTCTCTAGCCGCGACCATCGATCCTAACAGAAAGCTCCTCCAGCGTGTAAAAGTTCATCCCATAAAAAGTTGATCCCTATCGTTGAAGAGGTCAGAATTTTATCTTACGGAAGACGCCTTCCATACATTGAAGGTGCCTTCCATGAACAGTGCCAAAGTGTCTTCTAATGTTTGAAGGCACCTTGAGTGTTGTTCACCCGAGGTTTTTTGTGTTCTTCTTGCCTTGCAAAATGTGGTAGTCCAATAAACCAACTAATAACATGCAAGAAAAGTGTTTAGCATAACAATAATGAATAATAATTAACTCCTGTCTTCCTTGGACCAGAAACTAGTCAAAGTCTCAATTTAGGGATCCAAAATAGACCTAAATTGAACCGTCACCTACTGTCTCTCAACCATGATGCGTCCTCATCAAGTCACTCACCTCCAGTGACTTACCTTTACTTACCAATTTGTAGTCGGTTAACTGACCTCTTGACCCACCAGGTCTTCATGCAGTTGTCAGGTCCCGAGGATGCAACCGGACTCCCTGCCAGATATCAAGTCAGCCATTTGATCTATCTGGGGTTTGCACCAACTATCAGGTCTTGCAGACCTAACTGAATTTCAGCATGGTGTCAGCTCCTCCAGACCTGTCAATCCTGCATACTTGGTTAAGTAATTAGATCACAACAACGTCTAACTTAACTCACTTATCATTCATCAAAACATGACTTAGACCGTTAGTACAAATTGCATCAACAATCTTCGCCTTTTTGATGCAATGATAATCTGGGTTAAAATTAGAAAAAAATATACAAAATATATAAAAAATAATTTTAAGAGAAGTCTAAAATAAGCAGTTAGTTTGTTCTCTTAATTATTTTTTAGAGTTAGGTTCTTCTGATTTTCTTTGATTTTCTAACCTAAATCCAAACACTTTCCCTTTGACATTTATCAAAGAATACGCAGAGAAATGAAAGAATGTAGTAAGTCTTGCAAAGTAAGTATGGAAAGTAATACAAGTTTACTAAAACTTTCAGGATTATTAGAGGAAGGAAGTTTTCAAAGTTTATAACATATTTGAAAACTAACTTTTGTAAAATGACTTATAAGATTTAAAGTTTAAGTAGCTTACAAGATATTTTCAAAGTAATTTTTAAATATAGTAACTTTTTAAAATATTGTCAGAGTGGTTTGTAAAGTACTTTAAACATTTTCTAAGAATGCTTTGAACAAGATTTATGAACTTAGAAATATTTTACAAACTACTTTAAACTAGATTTTTGAATTTAAAAATATTTGCAAAGAAAAATTTTCTAAAAAAATTTTTAAAATAAGAAATTAAAAAAAACCTTGCAAAAGATCCTTTCGAAAAAAAATTCAAAATGCTTTTAAGTTATTTTGAGTAAAAAATAAAAAAATCAGAATTTTTATTTTCAATAGTGAAAGTTAAAAAAATATTTTTGAAAGTGTTCTCCCCCTAACCTAATATTATTTAAGGAAAATAGTCATCTAGAAATTATGTTTAAATGTCTAACCGATAGTTACTAACTAACTATCAGAAGTTAGCAGTGTTTACTTTGTTAACTAAGTTAAGTACATGTATTCAATTAGTATTTGACTAAAATGGATTACTTAACTTGATCACTGTAATTTGATATTTCTTGCACAGACTTGTGATGATGTACTGATATAAGCATCTTAAGTCCAAGCAATTTGTCTATTCATCTCACGCTGTTCTAGGTTTTTGAATACACAATCAAGAAAGATCTAGTATATTTGTGAGATGCTCAAGTCCTAGATCTCTATAAGATTATGTTTTCTATAAATTTGATCTACACTAAGGCTAAAGTCAATTTTAAAAGTCTAAGGAAATGGGAATACAAGTAAAGACTTTTTCCTAGATTTTTTTTAAAAAATCAATTAAAAGTTTAAATATTAACTTGATTCAAGAATTGAAGTTAAAAGTTTTAACAGTTAATTTAAGTTAAAGTTAAAGTTAAAATTTAATTTACTTTAATTCATTTTAATTTAACTTAACTTAATTCAATTTAATTTAGTTTAACTTGGTTCCATTTAATTTAATTTAATTAATTTAAATCCTCAGTTATCTCACTCGATTTATATTTTCAATCAGGGAATCATATAATTTTGTGAGATAAGTTAAGTTAGATTTAGGGTTTGATTTAACTTTGTGTTAGATTCAAGTTTAGCTTTGAGTTTAACAAACAAGTATTCTTTGGATAAACTTCTAAGTTATGGTGAGTCACTTGGACATCATTAGAGTTACAACGCCTTCAAAATTTTCTAAATAGTCCTATCTACTGAACTTAATACAAAACTCTGGTCTAACTAGTTAGGATTTGTAAGGGATACCTTCAGTTAGTTCTACTAAGCCAAATGCAGCAGGTCGAAGTCATATCTTCTTAAACATGCATAGGTAGAGTTTCTCTAACCTACTGTCATCCAAAATTTCACTAGTACCCTTTATCAAGTTAAACTTTTGTCCCTTTTTAGACTAGTCCTAATTATCCACTTAGACAAGTTATTTATTTTGGAGGTGCCAACTAGTTTGGAGCCTCCCTTAAATTATTGGACTTGGGTTTTAGGTTTTGGGCTTTGGGTTTTGGGTTTATGTCGATTTGCTTTATAGTTATAATAGACTTATTTATAGTTTGAGCTAATTATGTTTTATTTAATTTAGGTTTAGTTATTACTTTAGTTGACTTTACTGAATTTAGCTTAAAGGGTTTAATTTTTTAGATTAAGGTTGATTTATATGGTTTTAGATAATGTATTCTATTTTTAGGTACGTAGTATTGATTGATTCTTACTTGTGTGGTTAGGCATGTTGGACCCCGTGGTAGTTTTGATGTGATCAACCAAGTTGGTTAGGTCCTGCTGTGTTTGATCCCTGTGTCTGAGTGTGCAGGAGCTTAGGAACACAGGAAGTCGAGCGGAAGACGCAACTAGCGAGAAGGACGGCACGGGAAGGGAGCCGACGGGCTCGGTGCGTCCGAAGGACGAGAGAGCTGCGGAAGAGTACTCCGGTGGGCGTGAAGAGCGTGCGCAGCGTTCGAGGGACGTTAAGCCGGGACGGAAGGCTGCTCGAGGAGAAGGCCGGGAATTGGGTTCGGGTGAGCCCTATTCCGGTTGGTCGCAATCACCCAAAAGAACGGAGCTTCGGAAGCTAAAGAGAAGAAGAAAAGAAGACAAAAGAGGCTGAAATTACTGTAGTAGAAATTACTGTAGCAGTAACCTTGAAGGCGCCTTAAACACATTGAAGGCACCTTAAACACATTGAAGGCGCCTTAAACACATTGAAGGCGCCTTGAATGATTGTTTAAGGCGCCTTGAGCAGTCCAGTTTGACCGTTTGCGCTGCGGATAAAGTTTTATCCGCAGATCGAGTTGGAGGCGCCTTAAACCTTGTTGGAGGCGCCTTGGACCCTCGAGATAGACTTTCCAGGAGCTATAAAAAGGCCCCTGGAGCTAGGAATTCAATAACAACTCAAGCAATCATTGTATAGTCATTCCTAGCAATAGTTCTAAGCTTCCAAAGTGTAAAAGGCTTCTCCGCCTTCAGCAAAGGAGATTTTTCTACTGAGCTTTTTCTTACTGCCCTGAATTAACAACCTCCTTGGTTGTAACCAGGTTAAATCCTGTTTTCTACTTAATTTCTATTTCCTTGCTTGGTTTAATTTTATTTCTGCCTTTACTTTATTTACTATTGCATTAATTGAGTTGAAATCCGAGGAGGGTATTTTTATTTTGTGTTTTCAGCAATTCACCCCCCTCTTGCCGGCCTCCGCTGCACCAACAAGTGGTATCAGAGCCTGATCGCCTCAGAAGGACTAACCGCCAACTGAAGCACTACGATCAAGACGATGGCCGAAGCGAACATCCATCCCCCGAAGTTCGACGGAGACTTCGCCACATGGAAGCGCAAAATGGAGGTATTTTTTAAAATAGACTTTGATATTTTAATTACTATGAAATATGGTTTTGCAGCTCCTAAAGACAAAGAAGAAAACACGTGGAGCAAAAAGGCTGAGTTCCACCTACTCAGCGTTCTGCCGCCGCAGGAGGTAAACCGGATCGGAAGCTACGACTCCGCGAAAGATCTCTGGGAAAAATTCCTGGAACTTCACGAAGGTACCTCCGAAGCGAAGCTAGCAAAGCGCGACATCCTCCGGAACTAGTTGACGAACCTCCGGATGAACCAAGGCGAGAAGGTAGCGCAACTCCAAGCGAGAATCAAGGAGCTGATAATGCAACTAACGAACCTTGGAGAAGAGGTAACCAACCGGGACTCTATCCGGTACGCGCTCAATGCCTTCCCGAGAACTCCAGAGTGGGCCTCCTTAGTAGATGCATACTACATCTCTAAGGACCTCGAGGTAAGTACGTTAGAACAGTTATTTTCGACTTTTGAACTTCACGAATCTCGAGTTTCAGAGCCAAATGGAGTAGAGAAGACCGGTCAGAACATAGCTCTAAAGGCGAAAGTAATCGGTTCTGACTCCGAAGTCTCGGTCAATGAATCCGAAGCAGCACTACTGGTAAAACGATTCAATAAGTTTTTTAATTCTAATAAATTTAGACCGCAGAAAAAGAGGCATCAACAAAGAAAAAGGACGGTTCGCTGCTACAACTGCAACGAAGAAGGGCACATCAAGGATGACTGCCCGAAATTAAAGAGAAAGGAGAAAGAAAGGGAAAAATCAAAAAGCAAGAAACCAGAATCCTCCAAGCACAAGAACCTGAAGGCTACTTGGTCAGATTCATCATCCTCCGAGTCAGACATCGAAGAATTCTCGGGACTAGCACTGATGGCCAACCATCAGCTAGAAGAAACGTCTAGCTCATAAATGAGCATAGATGAAGGGGGAGGAACATCAGAAGGAGAAAGCAATGATGAAGGGGGAGGAACATCAGAAGGAGAAAGCAATGATGAAGGGGGAACATCGCAAGATGAGGTAAGTAAGGTACGTGCCCTAAACTCTAAACAGTCTTTTGAGTTTATTAAAGCTTTGTCTAAAGAATTAGATCAATTAGAAAAAGAAAATAAAAATTTGAAATCTGAAAATAAAAATCTAAAATTAGAAATTGAGAAATTAAGAAATAGTACATGTTTAAATAGATTTCCAAATTCAAAAATTAAAGTTTATGGAAAATTGAACTGGTATATTTAGAAGGATACCCAAAAATTATGTACCCCCTAAGTATCTGAATAACTCTGTAGGTAGGAACCTCTATTGGGTTCCAACATCTGTGCTTAATTAATTTTTCAAAAATTAAAAGCTTACAGTGAGAAAATTAAATATTGAAATTCTTTATGGAAGCTTTGTCTAAAGAAGTGGTTGTTGCTCCAATAACCAAGAAGGCCTAGTGCCTCGCCACGACCTGGAAGCTAAAATATTGAAAGAAAGTGTTTAATTAACTTTCTGAAAAAGCATTAAACTAGCATTATATAATGCTTTAAAAGTTTTTAAATCTTTTTAAAATTCTAAAAAGTCAGATTGTGAAAATTCAAAAATTTCAATTTGACTTAGAAATTTTTTATTGACTTAGAATTTTTTTTTAAAATTTGACTTAGAAATTTTTTTTGGGAAAAATTCATTTTGACTGAGAATTTTTTAAATTTCTATACATTTCACTTAACTTAGTTTTTTTTAACCCCATTTTTGCTGTGATCAAAGGGGGAGAGAAAAGTATAAGTTTAGGGGGAGTTAGAAAAATTTAACATTTCTGTTATTATAAAAAGTGTTGCAAAGTGTTGCAATTTTACTAATTGCAAAAAATTATGCTTAACTTGTTAGTTTAGTAATTTTCTTTAAAATTACTTTTTATGTCTATTTTTACCCTAACTTGAACTTGGGTTGATGCACATCAAAAAGGGGGAGATTGTTGGACCCCGTGGTAGTTTTGATGTGATCAACCAAGTTGGTTAGGTCCTGCTGTGTTTGATCCCTGTGTTTGAGTGTGCAGGAGCTTAGGAACACAGGAAGTCGAGCGGAAGACGCAACTAGCGAGAAGGACGGCACGGGAAGGGAGCCGACGGGCTCGGTGCGTCCGAAGGACGAGAGAGCTGCGGAAGAGTACTCCGGTGGGCGTGAAGAGCGTGCGCGGCGTTCGAGGGACGTTAAGCCGGGACGGAAGGCTACTCGAGGAGAAGGCCGGGAATTGGGTTCGGGTGAGCCCTATTGGTCGCAATCACCCAAAAGAACGGAGCTTGGAAGCTAAAGAGAAGAAGAAAAGAAGACAAAAGAGGCTGAAATTACTGTAGCAGTAACCTTGAAGGCGCCTTAAACACATTGAAGGCGCCTTAAACACATTGAAGGCGCCTTGAATGATTGTTTAAGGCGCCTTGAGCAGTCCAGTTTGACCGTTTGCGCTGCGGATAAAGTTTTATCCGCAGATCGAGTTGGAGGCGCCTTAAACCTTGTTGGAGGCGCCTTGGACCCTCGAGATAGACTTTCCAGGAGCTATAAAAAGGCCCCTGGAGCTAGGAATTCAATAACAACTCAAGCAATCATTGTGTAGTCATTCCTAGCAATAGTTCTAAGCTTCCAAAGTGTAAAAGGCTTCTCCGCCTTCAGCAAAGGAGATTTTTCTACTGAGCTTTTTCTTACTGCCCTGAATTAATAACCTCCTTGGTTGTAACCAGGTTAAATCCTGTTTTCTACTTAATTTCTATTTCCTTGCTTGGTTTAATTTTATTTCTGCCTTTACTTTATTTACTATTGCATTAATTGAGTTGAAATCCGAGGAGGGTATTTTTATTTTGTGTTTTCAGCAATTCACCCCCCTCTTGCCGGCCTCCGCTGCACCAACAAGGCACACTTTCGGAACATAGGTTTTGGCTTGATTTTTATATTGATTGACTAAAGATATAAAGATTTTGTTAGTTGTGCTAGACTTGTATCCGAGTCCAAACTTATTGTACATACTTTTTTGTGATCTAAGTATCATATCAAGATACTTAGATTTAGTTGTGAATTTTTCTAGTAGTTGTTTTAGTTCAAGTATGTCGTTTTTCAATCTGGAATCACCCTCCTTAAGTTTTGCGACTTGAGTTGGGATTTTAGCATGAATCAGCTCAGTTGTTGAATTGATTTTAGTTGTTCATTAAGTGTTTTATTTTCTTTGCTTAGTTCATTTATTTGTTCTTCAGATATATTTAATTTCCTATGTAAACATACAATTATTAAAAAAAAACTTTTTGTTTAAAATAAATTGTACCTCATCGAAACCTTCAGAAACAAGTACGGACTCGTGGCTCGATTTGGGTTCAGGCCTATCTCCCGATTCACTTTCCTATTCTGGTCCGTATGTCATCAGCGCGAGATAGTTGGTGTGTTTTGGTTCGTCGTTGTCCGATTCCTCTACGGACGATTCATCCCAAGTTGCCTTGAGGGCTTTCTTCTTCTTGAGATTTGGGCAATTGTTCTTGTAATGTCACTTCTTGTTGCATCCAAAGCACGTGACATTTGTCCTGTTGTTGTTGCAATTGGAAGTGGACTTAATCTTCTGAAGGTCCTTTTTAGTGAAGTTCTTCTTTCTCTTGGTGAAAATATTTCTTACTAGGTTTACCAGGTATTTTTATCATCTAAGTTTGGATCAGACTCATCTTCAGGTTCTGGTTTAGATCTGTATTTTTCTTTTGGCGTTCGTGCAACAAGAGCAATACTTTTCTCGAGTTTAGCATTAGTCTGTTCGTGCAACTCTAATTCACAAAAGAGTTCATTTAATTTTAATTTGGATAGATTTCTCGAGATTTTGTAGGCATCCACGATGGATGCCCACAAGGCATTTCGAGAGAGTGCATTTAGAGCATATCTTATCATATCTCGGTTATTCATCTGATGGTCGATTGTGTAAAGCCCATTGAGGATGTCTTTTATCCTCACGTAAAACTGACTAGCGGATTCTCCTTCCTGCATTTTGATATTAAATAATTTATTTTAAGAATAAGTTCCTTTTTTTTATCTTTGCGTCATTAGTTTCTTCGTGCAGTTCTATGAGCTTGTCCCATAGTTCCTTTGCATTTTCATGTGGGCCGACGCGGTTTAGTTACTCCTTCGCTAGTCCACACTGATTATGTTGAGGGCCTTGAAGCTTATCTGAGTTTTTTTTCTTCATCTCTGGATTCTAATTTTTTGGGTCCATTAGAATTTCGATGTTGTGGTCGACTGGCGCCTTGTATCCTTTGGTGATGTCGAACCACTGGTCAAAGTTGATCTTCAGGTAAACTTTCATCTGCTTCTTCCAATATGGGAAATCACCCCCGTTGAATAGTGGTGGACGAACAGTGTTGTAACCTTCATTTTGGGCAATTTATTATTGAAATAGAGAACTAGAGGGATGTATCAAGACTTGGTCTTAGATTAGCAGAATTTAAGTAAAAAAAGAATATCGAGGAACTCGAGTGGTGTTGCATCAACTTTGAATAAAAATCGAATGAGAAAAAATTATTTGAAGAGGTAAACTTTTACTAATTCAAATAGAATACAAAAAATTAAAATCCAAAACATAAAACAACTCCCCTAGCTTGATTGGTGGTTGCACTAATTCATAGCAGAACCTTGCTCTTATATCACTTGTTGGATCGAGTCGCACATGAGGGGGGGGGGGGATTAATCACGTGATTTTGAAAAACTTTAATTTTTTGTTTTGAGATCAAAGTAAATGCAGTGGAAAAAAATATAAAAATTAAAAACAAGTAAGAAGACAGAAACAGACAAGGTCGGTTTTACTTAGTTTTGAGCATTTGATGACTCGTACTCCAAGAACCAGGTCCTGTGGGCCTATTAATGGGTAATCCACTAAAATATCTCTTCCGGAACCATCGAAAGAGGGAATCAAGTACAAAGAAAGTTGGAGTAAGTGCAACATACTGCACTTATCCTTTTGCAATAATCAAGTATAGAAATTTAAGGTTACCAAACACTTTTTCAAAAATGGTCGGCTCGAACTCGGTGTTTGGGCAGCTTCTCAATAGTAGACTGGAGTAGCAACATTGTAGTAGAGTCACAGCAGGAAGCCGGAGTAGTCAGAACCTCAATTGGATGCGTAGAAGCTTGTGTATGAGTTGTATATCGAAGCTTGGTCGAGATTCTCTTATAAAGGTTGTGGAAGGCGCCTTCCATGGGGTTGAAGGCGCCTCCAGCGTGTAAAACTTCATCTCGAAAAAGCTGATCCTTATCGACGAAGAGGGCAGAATTTTATCCTGCGAAAGGTGTCTTCCATGAACAGTGCCAAGGCGCCTTCCAATGCTTAAAGGCGCCTCAGGTATTGTTCACCTGAGACTTTTTGTGCTATGCTCGTCCTGCAAAATGTGTTAGTCGAATAAACCAAATAATAACCTATAAGACAAGTGTTTAGCATAATAATAATATATAATAATTAGCTCATGCCCTCCTTGGACCAGGAACTAGTCAAGGTCTCAGTTTAGGGATCCAAAATGGACCTGATCCTGTGAGGAATTTGAGAACACAGAACTACCAGTGATGATGTGGCTGGAATACTGACCAAGTCACCATGCCCTGGAGGGTGAGCTGTCCTTTATGTTGACCAAGTTGTTGGAAGTCCCATGGTGAATGCTACCTATAGGCAAGGCCCAGACCCCCCCGGTCCTTGACACCCCGATGCTCGAGGCAGATCCCATGAATATATAAGATGCTGAACAAAATGGTAGAATAATGAGATAAATAAAGAATGAGTACGATGACGTACTCTGGCCCAGGGGGGCGCCCTCTAGTATATCGATGAGCTAGTCATGATGTTGATCGGGTCGTCGTGATTTGGAAGAGTAGATGCATGTGAGTCGGCTGGGGAGATGGGTCCAGAGGCGACGCCACGAAGACGAAGGCGACATGGATCTGGATGGCAACACGTAGACGAAATACAGCAGCTGCAAGCAGGCCAGAATATAACTACGACACACAGGCCAGAATACAATAACGACATGAAGGTCAAAACGCAATAACGACTCAAAGGCTAGAACAAGGCAGCATCTTGCAGGTCGGAACACCATATTGGCGTGAAGGCCAGAACACAGCTGCTACACCGATCCAGAATTGGGGCAGAGTTGGCGTGTGGACTGCCGACCCGTGGGTTTCCGACATGTGGAAGCTGTCGGCGAGGGGGACTACGGCGAGGGGGGATGCAGCGCGGGCCACCTGTTGGCAAGGGGGACTGTGAAGCTTGGGTGCCTATCGCCCTAGAGCGACCAGAGCACGCCGTGCAGCTCCTCTGCCCGAGATCTTCCCGTCGTCGTCAGAGTCAAAGAAGGCAAAGGCATCGCAGAGTTTGGATCTACCGTCGACGAGGTGGAGGTCACCGGCAGCCTCGAGCACGATGAACTCGTCGAGGCTGATGCTGTCATCGCCGTCGTGGTCGATGTCAGTGACTAGATGGGCGACCTCGTCGGTGGAGGGCGGATCGAGAATGAGGCGGTGGAGGCAGTCCTCTAGCTTGAGCTAGGTGATCTTCCCGTCATCGTTGAGGTCGAAGATGCCGAAGAGGATCCACAGGGAGAGGGAGGGCGACGATCAAGATGGCCTGAGTAGAACAGGCGTGGGCATGGCTGTGGTGGCGGCTGCGGAAGAACCCTGTCGAAGCCCTGGGGGCGGTGCTAGAAAAACACCAAGCCAGCCACCCTTTGTGTGTGACCTTGGCGGCGGAGAGAAAAAAACATGAAGCCAAGCCTCCTCTGTGAACAGTGCTCCTCTAAAAGCCCAAACCCTCAACATGTGAAAAGACCAAAATGGCCTCTTTTCTTCCTTAATTACTCTTGGGTCCCTAAGCTATATCTGCATCACAAGCCTCCTCTTCGAGTCAAGTTGAAGGGGGCATGAGTTTGACTGACTAGATAGTCTATAGAAAAGGGTGAATCGCTCCTGAGTACAAAGTCAGATCGCTTGGTTCATCGTATAACGTCGATCTCGTAGAGCCCAAGAACAGAACGTGAGCATAACTTGTGAAATCGAAGGCATACGAAAGCGAAAGTCATGAGCCAAGGGGGTGTAGAGCCTGAGAACTAAACGGGAGCATAGTCGTGAAATCAAAGGCGCATGAAAGTGAAAGTCATGAGCGAAGGGGCGTAGACCCCATGAGATACTCTAGTCAGAAACCCGTGGAGATATTCTTGTCCGAGACCCGTAGAGAAAGCTCGACCCCGAACGGGGGAGATAGATAAATCAATAAGCTGGTCCGAGATCAGTGGTGACTGTTTGACCACGAACGGAGGAGATAAGGGATCTGATAAATTGGTCCGAGACCAGTGGAAACTGCTCAACCCCGAACGGGAGAGATAAGGGATCTGATAAGTTACTTCGAGACCAGTGAAGACCACTCGACCTCGAACGGGGGAGATAAGGAATCCGATAAGTTGGTTCAAGACCAGTGAAGGCTCCTTGACTCCAAACGGGGGAGATAAGAAATCTGATAAGCTGGTCTAAGACCAGTGAAGACCGCTCGACCCTGAACGGGGGAGATAAGAGATCCAATAAGATGGTCTAAGACCAGTGAAAATCGCTCGACCCCGAATGGAGGAGATAAGGATCCGATAAGTTGGTTCAAGACTAGTGAAGATTACTCGACCCTAAATAGAGGAGATAAGTGTTGGTGCAATATCCTCTGGGTCAAGGTTGACTAAGCTTGAGTTGGATCAAGTTTGAGTCTCGATTCTTGGGTTTCGATGTTTGACAATATATAAAGATTGCAGGAGCAATCATCCATTTGAGGAGATTATTGGTGGAATTCCCCTCTAGTCAAGGTTTGACCAGTTAGATGTGAAGAAGAGTCAAGTAGGTCAAATGTTTGACCAAATACTTGACTAGGAAAGTCCAAACTGGAAGTTAGGCAGGTGAAAGACCTAGTGAGTGAAGCTAGGCAAGTGAAAGTCCCAGTGAGTGAAGCTGGACAGTAGGAAAATCCTAGTGAGTAAAGCTAGGTGAAAGTCCTGGTGAGTGAAGCCAGGCAGATGGAAAGTCTTGGTGAGTGAAGCCAGGCAGATGGAAAAGTCCTAGTGAGTAAAGTTAGGCAGATTCAAAGACCTGGTGAGTGAAGCCAAGCATGTGTAAATCCAGGTGGGTCAAGGTTGACCGGACACCTGGTGTTGGGAAGTCTAAGTAGGTCAAAGGAGTGACTGGATACTTGGCACAAGGAAATCCAGATGGGTCAAGGGTGACCGGACATCTGGTGGAAAGAAGTCCAAGTGGGTCATGGAGGACCAGACACTTGGCACAAGATGGTAAGTCCAAGTGGGTCAAGGTTGACCAGACTCTTGGTACGAGGAGAAAAGTCCAAGTGGGTTAAAGGGTTGACCGGACACTTGGTGAAGAAATCCCAGCAGGTCAAGGTTGACCGGATGCTAGGCATGAAGAAATCCAAACAAGTCATGGTTGACTGGATGTTAGGTTTAGAAACCTTAGATTTGAGTTAAGCAAGTCCAAGGAAGGTCAATCGATCAGCTGAACGATTGAACTGTGATTCAATCGATCAACCGATCGATTGAAGGTGGGTTGCGATTGAAGGCTAGCCCAATCGATCGATTGGGAAGCAAAATCATGAGCACAGAATGCTACCCAATCGATTAGCCAATCGATTGGGGGCTGGTTTTCTCGCCGACCGCAAGAAAGCCTAAATCGATCGGTCGATCGATTCAGGTTGTTTCCAGTAGAGCACAGAGACACTCTGAATAGATCAGCCGATCGATTCAAGCCTCCCCAATCGATTGGTCAATCGATTAAGATATGACCATTATGCAGGTAGCGAGCGACAGATGACTGGGATGGCGTGGATCTCACGTGGCAATCTATTGGGGGCAGACCCAATCGATTGGGAGCCCTAGAAGCATCGAGTATAAAGCTATGGTGAGCTTTCTTCTCCACAGCGCTTACACGATCCTTCACTGCTACTGTTCGCCGGACTTCGAGTATGGAAGACAAGTGTTGTTGCACTTTCCAGCTAGTCCAGAGGCATTTTCATCAACAAGAGATCAAGCAAGAAGAGGTTTTTGCTTTGTACACTTTTGTATTTACTTCTTGCTTAGAGTTGTTTCTTATTGTGTGAGTTTGTACGAGGTTTATCCACCTCTAGTAGTTACTATTGGTGCGGTTAGCACTAACGGTCTAACTCAAGTTTTGATGAATGACAAAATAGGTTAAGTTAGTTTTGTTGTTATTTAATACTATGATCGAGTGTGCAGGAGAAGCCCAGATAGGTCGACGAGCTGACTTGATGTCTGGCATGAAGCCCAGCTAGGTCGACGGGCCGATCGGATAGCTGGCACGAAGTCCAACTAGGTTGACGGACTGACCAGATAGCTGGCACGAAGCCCAGATGGGTTGAAGGGCTAACCGGACGTCTGACAGGTAAGTGAAGGTAAGTCACTAGAGGGGAGTGACTGTGAGGACACATTCCCGGGAAGGGAACATTAGGCGTCAATCCGACTTAGATCCATTTCGGATATCTAAGTCGAGATCGTGACTAGATTCCAATCTCGAGGAGACAGAATCTAATTACTACTCTATTCTTTAACTGTGCTAACACTTTATTTTGCAGGGTAGTTTGCATTTTGCCTCGGATTAACTCTTTTTTGTAGGTTGCTGAAAAGTGGAGGTCCGGGCGCCCGGACGGGATCCGGGCGCCCAGAATGCAAAGTTTATCCCCTAACGAGCTTCACCACGTGGAGCACCCTGGTTGGCTTGGCTACGTCATATTCAAGGCACTCTGAAGGTATCCGGGCGCCCCGAACCTCCTATATAAGGAGGGTGAAGGCTGAAGCAAACAATTAACAACGACAAGATCTTTCAATGCTAGCTTTAGTGTGTTGTGCTCCTACGACGCCGCGAGGCTACTCCAACAAAGTGCTTTCTTTCTTTCTTCTTTTCTTAATTATTGTTGGAATTTTCTTTTAGCATTTCCTGTAATTCAATTGTGTAATATCTTTTCAAATTGCTAGTGGATTGCCCAACGAAAGCACTCGACGAGTGCGGGTCTTGGAGTAGGAGTCGCCGAAGGCTCCGAACCAAGTAAAAAATTACTTGTGTTAGCATTGTTCATTTATTCTTTCCGCTGCGTACTCGTTAAAGATTTAAATCGCTATTCACCCCCCCCTCTAGCGAATATCTAGATCCAACAAGTGGTATCAGACCATGTACCACTCTAATATGGTGCAACCACCAATCAGACAAGGGTGAAACTCTCTTCTATTTGTTTGCTCATTTTTCCTCTTTTTTTCGATTTTTCGTAATATTCCAAACTGGTATTATTACCCTTTTGGAAATTTTTTTCGTTGCAATTTAATCTGAATTGGTGCAACACCAATTCAGTTAATTTCTTTTATTTCATTCCGCACTGCTAATCCAAGACCAAGTCTTGGGACCCCTCGTCTATTTATTTAATTGTGTGCAGGTTAAAAATGTCTCAAGTTGAAGGGTTCAGTACAGTACGTCCTCCCCTATTCACCGGGGACGATTTTCTGTACTGGAAGAAGCAGATGGAGGTCTACCTGAAGACAAACTTTGACCAATGGTTCAGTGTCACCAGAGGCTACAAGGTGCCAGTCGACCACTCCGGAATTCCACTGGACCTAGAATAGTGGACTTCGGACATGAAGAAAAAATCGTCAACAGACTTCAAATCACTCAACACGCTTCAATGCGAGCTTGACGAAGGAAGAGTTGAACCGAGTAGGACCGCATCAAAACGCTAAAGAGTTATGGGACAAGCTGATCGAATTACACGAAGGAACAAGTGGCGCCAAGGTAACGAAACACGACCTTCTTTTAAACAGATTATTTAATATTAAAATGCAGGAAGGAGAAACAACAAGTCAGCTTCACGCGAGGATCAAAGACATCCTCAGCGGACTCCATGCGATAGGCCATCAAATAGAGAATCATGATCTAATCAGGTATGCGTTAAACGCTTTTCCGCATAATACTTTGTGGGCATCTATCGTGGATGCCTACAAAATTTCAAAAAAATTATCTAAGTTAAAATTAGATGAATTATTTTGTGAATTAGAATTACAGGACTCAATACAAGAAGAGAGGGAAAGGATACAAGAAATACAAGCTTACAATGAGTATAAACCCTAACCCTAGCTTCTCTTCTTGGCTTTGATCCGCCTCTTGACTTGGAGAACTTCCAAGATCCTTCAAGAACTGGCGATCTAAGCTTTGTGAGTGCTGTGGAGGAGCTGGCGAGAGATCTGGAGTGAATCGGTGAAGAGATGCCGAAGGAATCGTGCGCCTGCGGCCTTTATCGACGCCAACGGTCGGATCCCGATCGATTCGAATGTTCCCAATCGATCGGGGAGGCTTTGGATCGATCCACGGATCGATCCAGAGCGCCTCTGTGCTCTGGAAAAATGGAAAATAGTTTTCTATGAAAATACATCATATTTTCAAAGATTGACACAAGCTTGAAAACTTGCTAAAACTTTAGCGTTTTCTTCAAGTTTGTGTCTAACTATTCAATGGTGATTACTATCAAAAGATAGCCTTCATCATGGTTTTCCAAAAGCATTTTTTTTAAAAACATTTTCAAAACCAATATCCCATCATGTTCCTTGGGCATAATGCACATGACTTGTACATTAGCTTTCCCAATGATGGGAAAAACACATAACTATGTGTTTTGATGAACCTAAAAACTCAAAAGAATGCACTGAATCAACATCTTGAGCTTTGTTCATCATCCTAACATCTCACTTGTATCTAATGTGCACTAAAACACATACAAGTCACTTTATAGTCTTTGTGAGATGTAGATTTTGGTTTTGCCCTAATCTAGGGATCATGCATATCTATCTAGGCATTTTAGAGATATCAGACATCCACCTAGGATGTCACTTGTTAATAAGTGTTGTTAAATGACATTTGTCCTTAATTACAAGGAATTAAACTCATGCATGATAATGTTATGGCATACATCAAAATAAAATAACTTTCAAAAGAAAGATTCCCATAACTACATGATGTATGAATGTCATGACATGGTATTTTTGGATTTTTCATAATAAACCATGAATGAAAAAATAGACATGATGTCATGGCATATGATGGGCAAACAATCATGGCAAGATTTAGCATAAATAAAATATACTTAGATTAACTATCTAAGTATCCTTAAAATCTTAGCTAAACTTACAACTTAAACCTAGATTGCCCTAAAGTGCTTCAAGAAAATGCCAAAGCCTAAATTGGCATTTCTAATTCCCTTGATTAATGTATGCCAATTGAAAATAAGCATATCCTCAAATGTTGGCATATTTCATTTTTCCACAAGAGTAGCACCTTTAAATTAAGGCCCGGATCGCCTTAAATTTCCTAAGAACATACCAAAATCCCAACTTGGTAGTTCTTATGAATTTCCCAATATGTGCCATTTAAGATTAAGATCAATTCTTCCACCATTAGGCACATTTCACTCTTTCAAGGAGTAAATAATAATTCCATTTCATTTTCAAAGGTTAACAAAACCTTGAAAATGCTCCTTGAGTGTCAATTTCCTCAAAGTTGGGTTAACTACCCTTCTAATCAGAGTTGACACTCTCTAACCCATTTATGGGGTAGAGAAAATGCTCCTAGGAACCCAACACCTATTGGTGCTCCTTGGATGCTCTAGGTACTCACTAGGGATAACTTCCCTAGATACCTTCCTAGTGACCTTGTTGGGCTTCTTAGAAGCCTTGGTCACATTTTCTAGGTCAACTCTAGGGATAGCCTCCCTTGTGACCTTGTTAGTGACTTTCTTAGACTTCTTAGAAGTCTTAGTCACTTTGGTTGCAAAGATACTTCTAGGGATATCTTCTCTTGTATCTTTGACTTGACCTCTAGACTTAGGGTTTGTTCCATAGCTATATGGAACCCTATGATAACTAGGCACATCCCTTTTAGCTTTGGGTTTGTATCCCAAACCTCTATGGCCATTGGATGACTTTTGTGCTCCTAGACCTAGGCTATGCTCGTTTTGTCCTTTTAGGATATTTTCCATTCGTTTTAGGGTCTTTTCTAATTTGTCAAATCTTGACCTCAAGACTTGATTTTCCATCACTAAGTCCTTAGTTTTTGTTTTTCCATTTGATCCATGAGCATTTTTGTTTCTAGGCTTGTAACTAGAATCCTTAGAGTTCTTGCCTAGACTTTTACCCACATTCCTAGCCCTAGGTGTAGTGGTTTTAGCATGAAAAGCTATATGTTTTTCCTTAACGCTATCATGCTTCCTATTTTCATGGTAAATAGCATTAAAATGATATAAGTTAGAACTATCACGCTTTTTACCATAATTTAAAGGGGTAGGCTCAATGAAAGTTACCTTTCTTTTTACCTTGGAGGCTCCCCCTTGAATTGAGCTTCCTCCATGAGCCTTAACCACCTTCTTCCCCTTAGGGCATTGGCTTCGGTAATGCCCCTTTTGGTTGCACAAGAAGCACACAATGTGCTCCTTGCTCTTCTTTGTTCCGGGGATGGTCTCCTTGAGCTTCTCCTTGCCTTTTTGTGCCATTTGACCCTTTTTCTTGGCCAATTTGGGGCACTTGCTCTTATAGTGCCCATGTTCCCTACATTCAAAGCATATAATATGATTTTTATTATTAATTGAACTATTTTTACCTTCTTGTGTAGGGATGGCACTTGCTCCTCCATTTGATATTTCTTGAATGTTGGAGGTGGCACCATCTTCTTCTTCTTCACTTGACCCGGATGTAGAAGCTTCTCCTTCTTCTTGATCCGGTGTCACCAATGATTGCTCCCCCTCAATCCTAGAGGTGGAGGCTTCATCATCTTGAATATGAAACAAGGAGTATACTCCCTCTTTGTTCCCTTCGGTGCATTCCCTTGAGGATGAAGCTTCTTGGATTTCCTCTTCTTCGGAGGTTGAGCATCTCTCAACCTCGGTGTCCTCCTCTTGGTCTTGCTCCAAAGAGTCACCCTCTCTGGATTCTTCATGATCTTGTGCAGTGGAGGGGATCTCTTCATGAAGCTTGGCCAATTTGCTCCATAATTCCTTTGCATCTTCAAATTCTCCAATTTTGCAAAGGATGGTGCTTGGCAATAAATTGACCAAAAGCTTGGTCACTTTGTCATTTGCCTCGCACCTTTGGACTTGCTCCGAGCTCCATTTGCTTTTCTTGAGAAGCTTGCCCTTGGAGTTTGTTGGAGCTTCAAATCCTTCCATTAGAGCAAACCATTGCTCTATCTCCATAATAAGAAAGGTTTCGATTCTTGATTTCCAAGAATCGAAGCTCGTGGAAGTGTATGGTGGAGCCACCCTCGTGTCGAATCCGAGCCCATCTCGGAATTCCATTGTAGAAGTTGAGCTTTTGAATTTCTTTGACTTTGACAATTTTTGCTTCAACTTCTTCACCCTCTAGCTTTCCTTGTTATGCTTGACCCTTCCGGCGATGATTCCGGTGAAGAGCGGACTCGCTCTGATACCACTTGTTAGGACCAAAAGTAGCTAGAGGGGGGGGGGGGTGAATAGCTCGTCGCGTTCGCTCGTTGCTCGGCGTTGCTTGTTTCTTCAAAGATGTGCAGCGGAAATACAAAGAAACAATCACACAACGCTAACACGGTTGGTTTACTTGGTATCCACCTCATAAGAGGTGACTAATCCAAGGATCCACACCAACACACACACCCTCCACTAAGTAAAACTCTCCTTTATGGTAACTACCAAGGGCGGAGAAGCCCTACAAGACTCAATACAAGAAGAGAGGGAAAGGATACAAGAAATACAAGCTTACAATGAGTATAAACCCTAACCCTAGCTTCTCTTCTTGGCTTTGATCCGCCTCTTGACTTGGAGAACTTCCAAGATCCTTCAAGAACTGGCGATCTAAGCTTTGTGAGTGCTGTGGAGGAGCTGGCGAGAGATCTGGAGTGAATCGGTGAAGAGATGCCGAAGGAATCGTGCGCCTGCGGCCTTTATCGACGCCAACGGTCGGATCCCGATCGATTCGAATGTTCCCAATCGATCGGGGAGGCTTTGGATCGATCCACGGATCGATCCAGAGCGCCTCTGTGCTCTGGAAAAATGCCTGGATCGATCCACTGATCGATCCAGCTCTTATCGCGCGAAGCAGCAGCATCCCAATCGATCCAGTGATCGATTGGGATCTCTGGATCGATCCACGGATCGATCCAGAGGCTCTCTGTTCGCTAGGAAAGGCCTGGATCGATCCACTGATCGATCCAGAACTTGGTTTTTTGCCCAAAACCAAGTCCCAAGCCTCTCAAACCAACATACGGTCAACCTTGACCTGTTGGTACATCATGCCTAGCATCCGGTCACTCCTTTGACCTGCTAGGACTTCCCACCAAGTGTCTGGTCAATCCCTTTGGCCCACTTGGACTTTTCTATTCATGCCAAGTATCTGGTCACTCCCTTGACCTACTTGGACTTCCACCAGATGTCTGGTCAATCCCTTTGACCTATCTGTATTTCCTCGTGCCAAGTATCCAGTCAATCCTTTGACCTACTTGGACTTCCCAACACCAGATGTTCGATCATCCTTGATCCATCTGGATTTTCCCTTGCCTGGCTTCACTCACCAGGACTTTCACCTAGCTTCACTCACTAGGGTTTTCAATCTGCCTAACATCCCAGTTAGGACTTCCCAGTCAAGTATCCGGTCAACCTAGACCTACTTGACTCTTCTTCAATCAATCTTATTGTCAAACATCTAAACTCAAACCAAGACTCAGCTTGGTCAACCAGGTCAACCTTGACCTGAGGGATGTTGCACCAACAAAGACAACCAAAAAGAAGGCTCTCAAAGCAACGTGGGATGACTCGTCCTCTGAAGAATCGGAGGTCGAAGACCAGAAGCACCAGAGTCATCTCGCATTGATGGCCCTCGAAGCAGAGTTGGAGGATGAATTAGAAGATGGGTCCGAACCCGAATTGATCCACGAGTCCGTACTTGTTTCCGAATGTCCCGAAGAGGTATACTTTAATTTGAATAGAAAGTTCTTTAAAATTATTGCATGTTTAAATAGGAAATTAATTACGATAGAAAATGAAAACAAATTGCTCTTTGAGGAGAATCAAAACCTCAAGGAACAAATCACAAATCCAAATCCAACTCAAGACCTAACACTTGAGGAGGAAAATTTATCACTAAAAATAGAAATTAATAAATTAAAAGATCTCTTAGAAAAATTTACAACAAGATATAAGAATTTAGATATAATTTTAAATAATCAAAAAATAATTTACAACAAAACCGGACTTGGCTATAAGTCAAGCTCAAATAAAACATTTAAATCGTTAATAACCCAACACAAACAATCAAGTAAAGATTGGGTTCCGAAAGTGTGCTTAACCACGTAAGTAGGACTTAACCAATATTACATACCCAAAGAAAAAATATATTATATAAAGTCAAATAAATCAAATAAAAAATCAAAATACAAACCTAAACCAACAAATTCAAAATCTAAATATTTTAAACCCCCTCAAAACTTAGAATATCATCAAGTCAATTATAACTATAAAAATAACAGATATAAACCAAGAACTAAAAATCAAAAAGGCCAATAATTCAGGGGGAGGCTCCAGAATAGTTGGCACCTCCAAAAATAATCTACCCGACAGAGTAACCAAACTAACCTACCCGGTAGGGTAATTAGGACTAATTAAAAAGGGACAACAATTTAACTTGACCTATGGTACTGGTGAAGTTTTGGATGATAGTACATTAGGGAAACTATGTCTATGCATATCTAGGAAGATATGACTTCGACCTGGTGCATTTGGCTTAATGGAACTAACCGAAGCTTCCCTTTACGAATCCTAGCTAGTTAGGCCAATGTTTTGTATTAAGTTCAGTGGATAGGACTATTTGGAAAACCTCGAAGGCATGGTTACTTTAATGATGCCCGGGTAACTCACCATAGCCCAAAAGTTTATCCAAAGAATGTCTGTTTGTTGAGCTCAAAGCTAAACCTGAATCTAACACAAAATTAAACCAAACCCTAAAACTGAATATAACTCATCTCACAAAATTATAGGATTCCCTGATTGAAAACGTAGATCGGGTGATATGACTAATGATTTAAATTAAATTAAATTAAATTAAATTAAACTTTAAAAATTATTTTAAAAATTCTTTTAAAAACTTTAAAAATCATTTTAAAATTTATTTTAAAAACTTTACAAATTATTTTAAAAAATATTTTAAAAACTTTAAAAAATATTTTAAAAATTCTTTTAAAAACTTTAAAAAATTATTTTAAAAAAACTTTAAAAATTCTTTTAAAAACTTTAAAAATTATTTTAAAAACTTTAAAAAATTATTTTAAAAAAAACTTTAAAAATTATTTTGAAAACTCTTTTAAAAACTTTTAAAAAAATTATTCTATTTTTTTTTTAAAAACTTTAAAAATTAATTCTTAAAAAAAATTTGAATAACAATGATAATTATTTCACTATCATTCTTGCCTAAACAAAGTTGGAATCAAAACGTAGGCTAACCTTCAACCCTTACTTATTGTAGGAAACTAAGTGGATGTTGGACAGTGGTTGCTCCAAACATATGACTGGAGATCACACTAAATTCACCCAACTTACCTACAAAAGTTTAGTAACAGTTGCCTTTGGTAACAATGGCAAACTAAAAGTAATTGGTATAGGTAACATTGAGCTTAAAATTGACTTCATTATTACAAATATTTTACTTATTGAAAATTTCAAGTATAATCTTCTAAGTATCAGTCAATTGTGTGATACCAGATATAAGGTTAAGTTTTTGTCTTTGGAATGTCTAATCAAGCACCTAGATAACCCTATGATAAGTCTAAAAGGGTTTAGAAAAGATAACATCTATGCGATTAACTTAACCACCTCTTCAATTAAGTGTTATTTAACACGAGAAGAAGAAACTTGGTTATGGCATAAGAGAATGTCATGCACTAATTTCAGAAATATAAGTAAATTAAATGGATTAGTTAGAGGTTTACCAAAATTACCTAACTTGGACTCAACATTATGTAATGTTTGCCAACAAGGTAAAAAAACAAAATCTACTCACAAGCAAACTAATCAAACTCAAATCAACTCAATACTAGAACTTCTATATTTAGACTTATTTGACTCTCATGGGGTCAAATCAATAAATGGAAGTTTATATTGTCTAGTAATAATAGATGATTATTCTAGGTTCACTTGGGTCAAGTTCTTAAAAAATAAGGATGAAACTTTTGAAATTTTTACAAACTTTTGTAAATAAGTTGAAAATGAAAAAGACCTTAAAATTAAAAGAATTAGAAGTGACAACGGGGGAGAATTTAAAAATCATAAGTTTGATAAATTGTGTCTAAAAAATGGATATCATCACGAATTTTCGTATCCTAAAACTCCCCAACAAAATGGAGTTGTAGAAAGAAAAAATAGAACTCTATTTGAAGTCTCTAGAACTATGCCGAATGAATACAATCTACCTAAGTATTTTTGGGCAGAAGCTGTCAGTACAGTCTGCTATGTGCAAAATAGAATAACACTAAATAAAACACATAATAAAACCTTTTTCAAAATTTATTATAATAAACAACCAAATATAAAATATTTTAAAGTATTTGGGTGCCCGGCCTTTATCTTAAACACAAGAGAACACTTAGGAAAATTCACTTCTAAAGTAGAAGATGGAATCTTTGTAGGATATTCCCTAAACAGTAGGGGGTACAGAATATATAATAAGGCTACACTAAGAATTGAAGAAACTACTAATGTAAAATTTGAGGAATCCAAACAAAACCTAGAACAAACCCAACTTCAACCAATTGAATTTATTCAAGAAAATAATAATCAAGAAGGAACCAATGGTCACAAAGAAGAAGAAGAACCTCTAGAGAATCAACCTCCTAGAACCATAAGAGTCAACCCAAATCATCCAATCGATCAGATAATTGGTGATCCATGTTAGGACCTTCGGATGCGGCTAGAGAGGGGGGGGGGTGTGAATAGCCGACCCCAATTTTTCGTTTCTTCCTACGAATTAGGTTAGCGCAGCGGAAATAAAATAATAGAAACGAGAACGAGAAGATCAAACCTTAGACGCAGCGATGTAACGAGGTTCGGAGATGATACTCCTACTCCTCGGCGTGTCCGTAAGGTGGACGAAGCCTATCAATCCGTCGGTGGATGAGACATCGGAAAACCGGCTAATATGAACTCCTTCTGGGTGGAGAAACCTCGCCACAATAACTCTTGCAACAGCAAGATAGAAGTACACAAAATACAAAGAAGCACAAGATAATATGAATGTAAAACAAACAAGCTTGCCTTCTCGTCTGGAGTCCGTTGATGAAGCAGCAGCTTCACGGATGCCAGCAGCAGGGAAGCTCACGCGAAGCTTCAAGACGTATGAGCTCAGCAAAGCTCGCAGAAGGAACCAGGAATAACTTACAGAAGCAAGAAGGAAGAAACTGTAGAGTCGCTCGTCTCTTTTTATAGCTGAACCTGCAAACCTGTGAAGGCAGAAGAAGACACAGAAGACCGAGATCTAGCCGTTGTCACTCACAACGGCTAGGCCTGGACCGATCAGGCTCCAACCTGATCGATCCACACTGTCCCTAATCGGTCTTGGGGACCGATCAGGCTTTAGTCCTCGTCTCTGATCGGTCTGTGGACCGATCAGGACTCAGGTGGATCGGTCCACAGACCGATCCCCCATCTTTCTTCTCCCGATCTTCTTCACTTCTGATCGGTCACCAGACCGATCAGGTAATTCACAGAAACACACTGTTTGGTTACTGATCGGTCACCAGACCGATCAGTCAACCAGCGTATCACTGGATCGGTCCCCAGATCGATCCAGAGCTTGGTTTTTCCCAATACCAAGTCCCAAGTTTCCCACACCAACATCCGGTCAACCTTGACCTGTTGGTACATCATGCTTAGAATCCGGTCACTCCCTTGACCTGCTAAGACTCCCCATCAAGTGTCCGGTCAATCCCTTTGACCCACTTGGACTTTTCTCTTCGTGCCAAGTATCCGGCCACTCCCTTGACCTACTTGACCTTCTCAACACCAGATGTCCGATCATCCTTGATCCATCTGGATTTTTCCTTGCCCGGCTTCACTCACCAGGACTTTCACCTAGCTTCACTCACTAGGGTTTTCACCTGGCTTCACTCACCAGGATTTCCAATCTGACTGGCTTCACCCACCAGGACTTCCAAACTGCCTAGCTTCACTCACTAAGACTTTTACCTGGCTTCACTCACCAGGATTTCTCCGTCTGGCTGGCTTCACTCACCAGGACTTTCACCTGGCTTCACTCACCAGGATTTTCTATCTGCCTTCCTGGTCTAGAGAACGAGCTACCGAGCCCTCTCTGACCTAGTCCGGAGAACGAGCTACCGAGCCCTCTCCGACTTCGTTCGGTCCAGAGAACGAGCTACCAAGCCCTCTCTGACCTAGTCCGGAGAACGAGCTACCGAGCCCTCTCCGACTTCCACATCCGGTCCAGAGAACGAGCTACCGAGCCCTCTCTGATCATAGTCCGGAGAACGAGCTACCGAGCCCTCTCCGACTCCATCAGGTCCAGAGAACGAGCTACCGAGCCCTCTTTGACCACAGTCCGGAGAACGAGCTACCAAGCCCTCTCCGACTTCCACATGCCAAGCTTCCATACTTGGACTTCTCCATGCCAAGTCCCTGCTTGGACTTTTCTCATGCCAAGCTCCCTGCTTGGACTTTTCCGTGCCAAGTCTCCATACTTGGACTTTTCCCGTGCCAAGCTCCCTGCTTGGACTTCTCGACTTAGATCAACTCAAGTCGGGTCAACTAGGTCAACCTTGACCAAGGGTTGCACCCACAACCTCCCAAGTTTTCCAATATTCTTGTCAAACATCAAGATACAACTCTTCTATTCTCGTCAAACATCAGAATAGAACTTTTCTATTCTCGTCAAACATCAGAATGGAACTTTTCTATTCTCGTCAAACATCAAAATACAACTCGAGTCAGGTCAACTCGAGTCAGGTCAACCAGGTCAACCTTGACCTAAGGTTGCACCAACAATCTCCCCCTTTTTGATGTTTGACAAAACCATAATCATGTTAGGTTAAACCGATAACCTAACTTAGGTTTTCCAATGTTCTTCCTTGAACATTCTTTGGACATTCTCCCATTCTCCCCCTTTTTGACACACATCAAAAAGAGTGAATCAAGGTCAAGAGTTTCTTCCTAATGAAAGTCCTATACCTTTCATTGAAACTCTTAATTTCCCCCTTGATACTAAGGTCAACAATTAACTTAGTGATAATCCCATATCACTCAAGTCTTTAGGAGTAAAAACTCCCCCTAAAGGTCAACTCCCCCTTGACCAGTAGTAAAACTCCCCCTAAAGGTCAACCCCCCCTTGACCATTGCACCAACAATGTCTTGGAGAGTTTCAAACCTTTAGAAATCTAAACCACCAACTTCCATAGCTGAAATTTCAGTCAACAGTCGAAAAATCAGCATTTGGCACGCTCTAATCGGTCACCAGACCGATCAGCCTTCACTGGATCGGTCACCAGACCGATCCACACTCTCCTGGATCGGTCCTAGTGACCGATCCACACTTTCCTGGACCGATCAGAATCCTCTCTGATCGGTCCACAAGACTGATATCAGAATTTCTGATTTTCCTCCCGAAATTCAGAAACTCCTAGAAAATTCCAGAAAATTCTAAAAATTGTAAAACTTTGAGGATACATTCCTCATAACATATACTATCAAGAAAAAAATAGTTTTCTATGAAAATAACTTCCATTTTCAAATCTTGATACAAAGTTCAAAAGATTTTGAAATAACTTAAAGTTAATCAATCTTTGTACCAACTTACTCAATGATGAATGCTATCACTAGAAAAGCTTCATCAAGGTTTTTCAAATCAACTTTGAAATGATTTTAAACCATTTAATTTAGAACCACAATCTTAGGGCTAAATGTACATGACTTGTACACAAGCTTTCCCTATGATCCTCAATTTCAAATTAGGCTCATCTAGGTACAAGAACTATGCACCTTGATCCTAACTCATGATCCTAATATCTCACACACATCTAAGGTGTATCAAACAAATCCAAGTCAATTTTGATGTGAGATATGGTTTAGGTCATCTTAATCTAAGTTCTCATGCATTTTCTAAATAACAATTTGATCTCCATATCAAATTGTGTTTTTATCCTTAAATCAAATTAATTGATTATAAATGCAAAAGATGATGACATGGCATATAATGATATCATAAGTAAAAACATGTGCCAATGTCATGATGTCATGACATAAAGTATGAAACTTAAATAGAGCATGACATTTAACTAACCTAAGCATTATCATGACATTTCAAATGATAATAAATTAAATATGATGTCATGACATGACATATGACAAACAATATATGGCAAATAACATGTAAAGGTATAGAAGATACCTAATTCTAGCCTTAATTGCCATTTTTGATAGTTTTGATCATTTTGCCATAGGTTCTATATTCCTAAGTGTAATAGACCTAGCATCTTATACCAAAGATTTTTAGATCACTATGTGCCAATTAGATTGACTCTAGACAACTCCTCAAATATGATTGGCACATCCTAATCACCTTAGGAATAACTTTTCATTTCATTTTCAAGGCTTGATTACACCTTGAAAATTCCTAAAGTGCCACCTTTTGCCATGATTAGGTTAACTACCTATTCAAGTAAGGTTGGCACACCCTAAACCATCTAGCGTGATGAAATCACGCTCCTAGGAACCCAATACCTATTTGAGCTCATTGGGTTCACTAAATATTCACTAGGGATGACTTCCCTAGCAACCCTCCTAGACTTTAAAGCCTTGGTCATTTGGGACTCATCAAGATCAACTCTAGGGGTGACTCCCCTTGTGACCTTGGTGATGGTCTTTCTAGCCCTAGGTCTTGTTCCATAATCGAATGGAACATTATGATAAGTGAGCTTGACCACTTGAGTCTTAGGTTTGTGACCCAAACCTCTCATGTTCTTGGGCTTTGATTTTTGACCCTTAGACCCTTGAGTTGACTTCTCTAAATTCTTAAGGGTCTTTTCTAAATTGTCAAGTCTTGACCTCAAGACTTGATTTTCCTTTTCTAATACCTCAAGTTTTAATTTTTTATTTATCTTTGAGGTATTCCTAGGCATATGTCTAGTTGTTTTGGGATTTCTACCTAGGTTCTCCTTAGCCTTAGATGAGTTAATTCTAGGGTTAGCATTTCTAGAATTGTCCTTACCTAGGCTAACATGTTTGGCATCTAAGCACATGTATTGATTTCTATTGTTATCATGCCTATCTTTATTGACAATAGCAATAAGGCTACTAGCATGCATCCTACTAGAATTGCAAGAATGTGCCTTAGAGATTACCTTAGGGTTTGCCTTAGCTCCCCCTATAGACGTGCTCGGTCTCTTGTCCTTGTGAGATTGCCTCCCCCTCGGACATTGGCTCCTATAGTGTCCCCTTCGCTTGCATTGGAAGCACACCACGTGCTCCTTACCCTTGCGTATCGGGACTCTGGCTTTCTTGACCTTTGGCGCCGGTGGAGTCTTCCTAATCCTCTTTGGACATTTACTCTTGTAATGCCCAAATTCCCTACACTCAAAGCATATTATATGTAATTTACTTGAAAGTAAATTGCTTGAGTTACCTAGGGTTGAGGGTGCATATGAGCTTTCTCCTTCATCCCTTCCGGAGATAGAAGCTTCTTCTTCTTGCTCCAATCTTGAAGAAGAACTCTCCTCCTCTTCTTCCTTAGATGTTGAGTTGCCCTCAACTTCTAATTCCTTACCTCCATGAAGTGAGCTACTTGACTCACTTGACTACTCTTCATGACTTGAATTGGAGCTTCCCTCATGGAACTTGGCCAAGTTGTTCCACAATTCCTTGGCATTGTTGTAACCACCTATCTTACACAAGATATCGTTAGGTAATGAGAATTCAAAAATTTTCATTACCTCGTCGTTGATTACGGATTGGTGGATTTGTTCCTTCGTCCACCTCTTCTTCTCAAGAATTTCTCCTTCTTCATCCCTTGGAGGAACAAAACCTACTTGTACACAATTCCAATTAACTAAGTTAGTCATAAGAAAGTACTTCATTCTTACCTTCCAAAACGCGAAGTCGTCGCGATCGTAGAAGGGTGGAATCGTGACGTCTTCTCCAAGTCCATCCATTCTCTAGCTTGTGCTCCCCCGGGTGTTAATCCGTCGAAGAGCAACCTTGCTCTGATACCACTTGTTAGGACCTTCGGATGCGGCTAGAGAGGGGGGGTGTGAATAGCCGACCCCAATTTTCCGTTTCTTCCTACGAATTAGGTTAGCGCAGTGGAAATAAAATAATAGAAACGAGAACGAGAAGATCAAACCTTAGACGCAGCGATGTAACGAGGTTCGAAGATGATACTCCTACTCCTCGGCGTGTCCGTAAGGTGGACGAAGCCTATCAATCTGTCGGTGGATGAGACCCCGGAAAACTGGCTAATATGAACTCCTTCTGGGTGGAGAAACCTCGCCACAATAACTCTTGCAATAGCAAGATAGAAGTACACAAAATACAAAGAAGCACAAGACAATATGAATGTAAAACAAACAAGCTTGCCTTCTCGTCTGGAGTCCGTTGATGAAGCAGCAGCTTCACGGATGCCAGTAGCAGGGAAGCTCACGCGAAGCTTCAAGACGTATGAGCTCAGCAAAGCTCGCAGAAGGAACCAGGAAGAACTTACAGAAGCAAGAAGGAAGAAACTGTAGAGTCGCTCGTCTCTTTTTATAGCTGAACCTGCACACCTGTGAAGGCAGAAGAAGACATAGAAGACCGAGATCTAGCCGTTGTCACTCACAACGGCTAGGCCTGGACCGATCAGGCTCCAACCTGATCGGTCCACACTGTCCCTGATCGGTCTTGGGGACCGATCAGCCAACTCTCACAGAGAGTTATCCTCGTCTCTGATCGGTCTGTGGACCGATCAGGACTCAGGTGGATCGGTCCACAGACCGATCCCCCCTCTTTCTTCTCCCGATCTTCTTCGCTTCTGATCGGTCATCAGACCGATCAGGTAATTCACAGAAACACACTGTTTGGTTATTGATCGGTCACTAGACCGATCAGTCAACCAGCGTATCAATGGATCGGTCCCCAGATCGATCCAGAGCTTGGTTTTTCCCAATACCAAGTCCCAAGTTTCCCACACCAACATCCGGTCAACCTTGACCTGTTGGTACATCATGCTTAGCATCCGGTCACTCCCTTGACCTGCTAAGACTCCCCATCAAGTGTCCGGTCAATCCCTTTGACCCACTTGGACTTTTCTCTTCGTGCCAAGTATCCGGTCACTCCCTTGACCTACTTGACCTTCTCAACACCAGATGTCCGATCATCCTTGATCCATCTGGATTTTTCCTTGCCCGGCTTCACTCACCAAGACTTTCACCTAGCTTCACTCACTAGGGTTTTCACCTGGCTTCACTCACCAGGATTTCCAATCTGCTTGGCTTCACCCACCAGGACTTCCAAACTGCCTAGCTTCACTCACTAGGACTTTTACCTGGCTTCACTCACCAGGATTTCTTCGTCTGCCTGGCTTCACTCACCAGGACTTTCACCTGGCTTCACTCACCAGGATTTTCTATCTGCCTTCCTGGTCTAGAGAACGAGCTACCGAGCCCTCTCTGACCTAGTCCGGAGAACGAGCTACCGAGCCCTCTCCGACTTCGTCCGGTCCAGAGAACGAGCTACCAAGCCCTCTCTGACCTAGTCCGGAGAACGAGCTACCGAGCCCTCTCCGACTTCCACATCCGGTCCAGAGAACGAGCTACCGAGCCCTCTCTGACCATAGTCCGGAGAACGAGCTACCGAGCCCTCTCCGACTCCATCAGGTCCAGAGAACGAGCTACCGAGCCCTCTCTGACCACAGTCCGGAGAACGAGCTACCAAGCCCTCTCCGACTTCCACATGCCAAGCTTCCATACTTGGACTTCTCCGTGCCAAGTCCCTGCTTGGACTTTTCTCATGCCAAGCTCCCTGCTTGGACTTTTCCGTGCCAAGTCTCCATACTTGGACTTTTCCCGTGCCAAGCTCCCTGCTTGGACTTTTCGAAATAGATCAACTCAAGTCGGGTCAACCAGGTTAACCTTGACCAAGGGTTGCACCCATAACCTCCCAAGTTTTCCAATATTCTTGTCAAACATCAAGATACAACTCTTCTATTCTCGTCAAACATCAGAATAGAACTTTTCTATTCTCGTCAAACATCAGAATAGAACTTTTCTATTCTCGTCAAACATCAAAATACAACTCGAGTCAGGTCAACTCGAGTCAGGTCAACCAGGTCAACCTTGACCTAAGGTTGCACCAACAATCCAGACTTAAAGGCTCAGACTAGGTCATCTTTTAGAAACCTAAGTCAAATTTCTCTGATTTCAAAAATTAAACCCAAACCCGTAGCTGAATCATTACTTGACCCAGATTGGGTCATAGTTATGCAAGAGGAACTAGCTCAATTTGAGTGTAATGAAGTTTGGAACTTAGTACCACCACCCAAAAATAAGAAAATAATAGAAACAAAATGGGTATTTAGAAATAAATTAAGTGAAACTGGAGAAATTACTAGAAATAAAGCTAGGCTAGTCGCTAAGGGGTTTAGTCAAGTTTAAGGACTTGACTATGATGAAACTTATGCCCCAGTAGCTAGATTAGAGTCCATTAGAATGTTACTTAGTTATGCAGCCCATAAAGAGTTCAGACTGTATCAAATGGACATCAAATCTGCCTTTTTAAATGGACTGATAAAAGAAGAAGTCTATGTAGACCAACAACCTGGGTTTGAATGTCTAAAACACCCTGACTATGCCTTTAAATTAAAGAAAGTCTTATACGGACTTAAGCAATCACTCAGGGCTTGGTATGAAAGGCTAATCTCTTACCTAATATCAAATGGGTTTAACCAGGGTCAAATTGACCCAACCCTATTCGTTAAATTAATAAAAGAGGACATATTTATAGCCCAAATCGATGTAGATGATATAATTTTTGGCTCAATTAATTCAGAATTTTTAGAAGAATTCACAAATTTAATGGAACAAGAATTTGAAATGAGTCTAGTAGGAAACTTAACTTACTTTTTAGGACTACAAATCAAACAAACAAATGAGGGAAATTATATTTTTCAATAAAAATATACCAAAGAATTACTTAAAAATTTAGGATGGAAAATACTAAAGAAATAAAAACACCCATGGCAGTTAACACTATTTTAAATGACGACCCAAATGGAAAACCAATTGACTTAAAATACTATAGGAGTGTCATAGGTAGCCTACTATACTTAACTGCAAGTTGACCCGATATTTTATTTGCAGTGAGTATGTGTGCTAGATACCAAACCTGTGCTAAAGAATTTCATTTGACTCAAGTCAAAAGAATCTTTAGATACCTTAAGGGAACAACAAATGTAGGAATTTGGTATCCTAGAACTAATAACTTTGAATTAATAGGGTATTCTAACTCAGATTATGCTGGGTGCAAATTAGACCGCAAGAGCACAAGTGGTAGATGTCAACTACTAGGTCCATCACTTGTCAGCTGGTTTAGTAGAAAGCAACACTGTGTTGCTCTGTCTACAACTGAGTCAGAATATATAGCCATAGGAGAATGCGTTGCCCAACTATTATAGATGATGCACACTTTAAAAGACTTTAACTTAAACCTTACAAATGTAAAAGTATTGATTGACAATATTAGCTCAATTAATTTAACAAAAAAAAATCCTTTGCATCATTCCAGAACCAAACACATTGAAATTATGCACCACTTTATCAAGGATCATGTCACTAAAGGAAATATTGAACTCAAGTACATTGAGTCCAAATCTAATTTAGCTGATATATTTACCAAACCCCTCCTTGAAAGTAAGTTTAGCAATCTACGTAGAAAATTAGGGTTGTGTTTAATAGACTAGGACTTTTAAGTTGCAAAAACTGTTTATAAAAGTAGTGTTTTCAAATTCTAGGATAAAATCTTTTTTTTTTATAAAATCTTCCATTTCTAGAATTTTAAATCAATTTTAGCCTTAAACTAGGACAATTCCTTAGAAAGCATGTTCCCTTAGGGCTAGTACTTGAGCATCTCACCAACACCCTAGATTCCTTTGTTTGTGATTATTGAACATAGAAAGGGGTGAGATGCATAGGCAAATTGTCTGGACTTAAGATGCTTATTTCAGTGCATCGACATAAGTCTGGGTGTTAAATATCAAATAGACATTAATTAGTTTAAGTCATTTAGTTTAGTTAAACACTAACTGATTATGATTAGACTTAACCTGACTAATCAAGTGAAAGCTGCTATCCTCTAATAGTCAGTAAGTAGCTTACTGGTTAGACAGTTTTTGTAATATCAGTTTCAGGGGGAGGATTAATTATTTTTATATTTATTTTGAAATTAATTTTTGAAAAATATCTCTTTTTAAATCAGTTTAACACTAATTAAGTGTTTTAAAATTTTGTTTGGATTTTTTTTAAACTTAGTTTTAAAAGTTAAATCTCCTTAATTGGATTGTTTTAAACTTAGGTTTGAAAATTGGTTTTATTTTCAAACTCTAAACTTTTCAAATTTAATTTTGAAATTCATATTCTTTTAAACTTAGTTTTTGAAATTATGATCTTAAAAACTTAGGTTTAAAAAGTTGATTTTGAAAAATAAACTTTATTCAGGTTTGTAACTTAGATACTGAAAATTATATTCTACTTGATTTTAAAAACATATTTTTGGAAATTTATTTTAAAAATTGAAGGTTACAAACTTAGGTTTGAAAATAGATTTTACTTAGTTTTGAAAACTTGATTTGAAAATTGGACTTCGGCCTAATAATTTTTTTTTGTAAAAATGCTATATTTGACAATTATGTTTTCAAATTGCAAAACTCTTTTCAAACGATTAAGTTAAAATTACAAATTTTAAAGTTAACTATTTTTTCATCTTTCTACAGTTAACTATTTTTTTAACACTTTTTGAAAAAGATAAAAGATAAAAGCTTAAAACAAAAATTATCTTTCTATGTTTCTAGCTTAAACTCCCCCAAGTTAATCTGACTTACATTTGTAGTCTTCCTTGCATTTGAAGTTATAATTTGCTCTGCATTTATTTTTTGATGAATGCCAAAGGGGGAGGGTTAGGTGGTTTAAGTTAGTAGACAACAAAATTTAAAACAAAGCTAACTTAACAACCTGATAAATGCTTGCTTTTACTTGCATATGTTTTTCACTAACTTAACCAGGTTGTCATTGCATCAAAAAGGACGAGATTGTTGGTGCGGTTAGCACTAACGGTCTAACTCAAATTTTGATGAATGATAAAATATGTTAAGTTAATTTCGTTGTTATTTAACACTCTGATCGAGTGTGCAGGAGAAGCCTAGACAAGTTAACGGGCTGACCTGATTTCTCGCACGAAGCCCAGCTAGGTCGACGGGCTGATCGGATAGCTGACACAAAGTCCAACTAGGTTGACGGACTGACCGAATAGCTAGCACGAAGCCCAGATGGGTCGAAGGGCTGACCGGACGTCTGGCAGGTAAGTGAAGGTAAGTCACTAGGGGGGAGTGACTGTAAGGACACATTCGCGGGAAGGGAACATTAGACATCGATCTGACTTAGATCCATTTCGGATATCTAAGTCGAGATCGTGACTAGATTCCGATCTCGAGGAGACAGAATCTAATTACTACTCTATTCTTTAACTGTGTTAACACTTTATTTTGCAGGATAGTTTGCATTTTACCTCGGACTAACTCTTTTTTGCAGCTTATTGAAAAGTGGAGGTCCGGTCACCCGGAATGAAAAGTTTATCCCCAACGAGCTTCACCACGTGGAGCACCCTGGTTGGCTCGGCTATGTCATATTCAGGGCACCCTGAAGGTATCCGGGCGCCACGAACCTCCTATATAAGGAGGGTGAAGGTTGAAGCAAACAATTAACAACGACAAGATCTTTCAATGCTAGCTTTAGTGTGTTGTGCTCTTACGACGACGCGAGGCTACTCCGATAAAGTGCTTTCTTTCTTTCTTCTTTTCTTAATTATTGTCAAAATTTTCTTTTAGCATTTCCTGTAATTCAGTTGTGTAATATCTTTTCGAATTGCTAGTGGATTGCCCAACGAAAGCACTCGACGAGTGCAGGCCTTGGAGTAGGAGTCGCCGAAGGCTCTGAACCAAGTAAAAAAATTACTTGTGTTAGTGCTATTCATTTATTCTTTCCGCTGTGTACTCGTTAAAGTTTTTAATCACTATTCACCCCCTCTAACGAATATCTCAATCCAACAGTTACCAAGAAGGAGTATTTTGCATAGTAGAGAGCGTGTCGTGTGTGGATCCTTGAATTAGTTACCTCTTCTTGAGGTGAATACTAAGTAAATCCTTGTTTTAGCATTGGAGTCTTGTTTTAAGTTTATTCCGATACAAATCATCATTATGAAGCAAGACAACGAGCGCGACAAGCTATTCACCCCCCCCTCTAGCTACAAATCGACCCTAACAAGTGGTATCAGAGAGAGGTCGCTCTTCACCGGAATCATCGCCAGAAAGGGCAACAAGCTAGAGGGAGAAGAAGTTGAAGCAAATTTCAACAAGTCATTGACTTCATCAAAGGCTCAACTTTAAGATGGAATTCTGAGATGGACTCGGATTTGACATAAGGGTGCCTCCACCATTCACATCTATGACAAGCTTCGATTCTTGGAAATCAAGAATTGAAAATTTCTTCATGATGGAGATAGAGCAATGATTTTCTCTAATTGAAAGCTTTGAAGCTCTAAGAGATTCAAAAAGCAAAATTCTCAAGAAAAGCAAATGAAGTCAAGGGCAAATTCAAAGAAGTGAGACCAATGACAAAGTGACCAAAGTGTTGGTGAACATATTGCCGAGCAACATCTTGAAACAAATAGGAGAATTTGAAGATGCCAAGGAGCTATGAAGCAAATTGGCTAAACTCCATGAGATCCTCTCCATTGCACCAAACCAAGAAGAATCCAAAGAGGGTGACTCATTGGATCAAGATTAAGAGGAAGATGACTCTGAAGTTGAGAGATACTCAACTTCCGAAGAAGAAGTCCAAGAAGCTTCATCCTCAAAGGAGTGCAACCAAAAAGTAAAGAGGGAGCATACTCTTTGTTTCATGTGCAAGAGGATGAAGATGAAGAGGCCTCGACCTCTAGGATTGAGGGGGGAGCATCATTCACTGACACCGGAGTAAGAAGAGGTTTCCACCTCCCGATCAAATGAAGAGGAAGAAGATGATGCCACCTCCACAACTCAAGAAAAATTAAATGGAGGATCATGTGCCACCCCTACAAGCAAAGAAGGTATAAATATTTCAATATTAAGTAATAAAAATCATATTATATGCTTTGAGTGTAGGGAAAAAGAACACTACAAGAGTAAGTGTCCTAAATTGGCCAAGAAGAAGGGTCAAGTGGCACCTAAGGGCAAGGAGAAGCCCAAGGAGACCGACCCCATGACAAAGAAGAGCAAGGAACATATTATGTGTTTCTTGTACCATCAAAAAGGACATTATCGGAGCTAATGTCCAAAGAGGAAGAAATCGGTCAAAGTCAAAGGAGGAAGTTCAAGTCAAGGGGGAGTTTCTAAAAGGAAACTCAAGGTACCATTTGTTGAACCAATTCCTTTGACACATGATAAAAAGCATGCTAGGTCTAGTTTATATCACTTTAATGCTATTTATCATGAAAATAGAAGAGATGATAGAATTAATGAAAATCATGTGACTTATCATGCTAAAACAACTCAACCTAGGGCTAGGAAGGTAGAAAACAACTTAGGCAATAACTCTAAGGACTTTAGATATAGGCATAAAAATAGAAATGCTCATAGGAATCAAGGAAAATCACAATCTAAGGATTTAAGGTTGGAAAACTAAGCCTTAAGGTCAAAGCCTGATAAATTAGAAATGACCCTAAAGAAAATAAAAAATATTCTTAAGGGTCAAAATGAGCAAAACCTAGGTTTAGATAAACAAGAGTCATTCTATGGTCATAGAGGTTTGGGATACAAACCGAAGGCCAAGAAAAATGTGGCTTCATATCATAGGGTTCCATATAGTTATGGAACAAACCCTAGGTCTAGGTGTCAAGTCAAAGATATAAGGGACGCTATCCCTAGAAGTATTTTTGCCAAGACCAATGTGACTATGACTTCTAAGAAGTCAAAGAAAGCCACCAAGAAGGTCACAAGGGAAGCTATCCCTAGAGTTGACCTAGAGGAAGTGACCAAGGCTTCTAAGAAGACTAAAAAGGTTATTAGGAAGGTAGTTAGGGAAATTATCCCTAGTGAATACCTAGCATCCAAGGAGCACCAATAGGTTTTGAGTTTTTAGGAGCATATTCTCTACGCCCTAGATGGGTTAGAAAGTATCAACTATAAATGGTAGGGTGGTTAACCCAATCTTGATAAAGTTGGCACTTGGAGGCATTTTCAAGGTTTTTGTTAACCTTTGAAAATGAAGAGGATTAATTAATTACTCGTTGGAAGAGTAAAATGTGTCAAACTTTGAGGAAGTGGATTTAATTTAAACTGACACAAATGAGGAAAATCAAAAGAAATGCCAAGTTGGATTTTGACATTTTCTTGAGAAAATGAGGGCAATCTAGGATCATCTTTAGTTTAGCTAAGGATTTAAGATACTTAAATAGATTATCTAGGTATATTTTATTTATGCTAATTGCCATAATTATTTGCCCATTATATGCCATGATATCATATTTTGTATTCATGCTTGTTATGAAAAATAAACAAAAATATCATGTCATGTTATACATATATCATGTAGCTATAGTATATTTTCTTTTGAAAATTACTTATTTTGATGTATGCTATAAATCATCATGCATTATTTTAATTTCCTTGTAATTAAGGACAATGTCAATTATTAACAAGTGATATCCTAAATGGATATTCATAATTCCTAAAATGCCTAGATAGATATGCATGACCCCTAGTTTAGGGTAAAACCAAAATCTACATCTCACATACACTATAAAGGTGACTTGTGCGTATTTTAGTACACATTAAATACAAGTGAAATGTTAGAATAATGAGCAAAACTAAAGATGTTGATTTAGTGCATTTATTTGAGTTTTAATATCATCAAAACACATAGTTATGTGTACTCCAATCATTGGGAAAGTTAATGTACAAGTCATGAGCATTGAGCCCAAAGAACATGGTTGAAAATTGGTTTTGAAAATCATTTGAAATATACTTTGGAAAACCTTGGTGAAGACTATCTTTTGATAGTAATCATCATTGAAAAGTTAGATACAAACGAGAAGAAAACATTGAAGTTTTCAAGAGTTTTCAAGATTGTGTCAATCCTTGAAAATAAGGTGTATTTTCCTAGAAAACTATTTTTTTCGTGATAGTATATATCCTAAAGAATGTCTACAAGAAATTTCATGATTTTTAGAATTTTGTAGAATTTTTAGGGCATTTTTGAATTTTGCTGAAATTGAATTTCAGGAAATCAAAGCCCCAATCAATCATTCGATCGATTGGAGGACCCCAATCAATCATTCGATCGATTGGAGGACCCTAATCGATCAGCCGATCGATTGGGATGTGTTCCCCGTGAGTAGAAGCTCATTGAATCGATCAGCCGATCGATTCATTCATGCCTGGATCGATCGAGCAATCGATTCACGTAGTTTTTTTGCAAACAGAAGTTCACGAAATCGATCAGGCAATTGATTGAACAAGTGGCAATCGATTGAATCCCAACCCAATCGATTGAAAAGACTGATTTTGGCTAGGAAAGCCTGATTTCAGTGCTTTAAGCTATTTTTAGTCCCTTTAACCACTCCTAACCCCTTGAAATATATTTATATACATTTACGGGTAGTTTTCATGATGAAAACAAGGAGAATTGGTTAAGGAACACTAGATTGAAGTTTAGGTTGAGGTTTGCATTCAATTATTGATACTTAAACCTCAAAACTTTAAGTTTTGGATTTCCTAAAGATTTAGGGATTTCAAGTCATTGTTGGTACAATGACAGAAGTTTACAGCATGCCTTCAGGGGGTGTTACTCTTTAAGGACATGAAAATTAATTTTTCAAACACCATGGAAGGTGGTTAACCTTCGTTAGAGTAAATGCTCAAGGTTGAGCATTGAAGAACAATAGAGAGTGAATATCTTCATTGTTGAGCCGTGGATGCTCTAGGATGAGCATCATGAAGTGGTAAATGCTCAGGGTTGAGCATTGGACACAATGAAGGGTATGAGACCTTTATTGTGGTGTTGTGAACAACGAGTGAAGTTGTGAACAACGTATAAGTAATTCTTCAGGGGGAGAGTTTTTGATGTGTGCCAAATGAGGAGAATGTAGGATTTAAGTTAGACCTTCATTACTTTAAGAGGGAGTTTGCCCTCTAGGAAAGGGAGAGAATGAAGGAAACTCTCATTCATGATTTAGCATGAAGAGAAGTTGAGGGTATAGAATTAGCCTAACTTAAAGGTATTGTCAAACATCAAAAAGGGGGAGATTGTTGGTGCAATATCTCCTAGGTCAAGGTTGACCAGGTTGACTAAGCTTGAGTTGGCTCAAGTTTGAGTCTCAATGCTTAGGTTTCGATATTTGACAATATATGGAGATTGCAGGAGCAATCGTCCATTTGGGGAGATTGTTGGTGCAATTCCCCTTCGGTCAAGTTTTGACCAGTTAGATGTAAAGAAGAGTCAAGTAGGTCAAAGGTTTGATCAGATACTTGACTGGGAAAGTCCTAACTAAAAGTTAGGCAGGTGAAAGACCTAGTGAGTGAAGCTAGGAAGGTGAAAGTTTTTATGAGTGAAGCTCGGTAGTGGGAAAATCTTAGTGATTGAAGCTAGGTGAAAGTCCTGGTAAGTGAATCCAGGCAGATGGAAAATCTTGGTGAGTGAAGCTACGCAGATGGAAAAGTCCTAGTGAGTGAAGCTAGGCAGATGTAAAGACCTGGTAAGTGAAGTCAGACACGTGGAAATCCAGGTGGGTAAAGGTTGACCGGACACCTGGTGTTGGGAAGTCCAAGTAGGTCAAAGGAGTGACCAGATACTTGGCACAAGAAAATCCAGATGGGTCAAGGGTGACCGGATATCTGGTGAAAGGAAGTCTAAGTGGGTCACGGAGGACCGGATACCTGGCACGAGACAGTAAGTCCAAGTGGGTCAAAGGGTTGACCGGACACTTAGTGAAGAAGTCCCAACAGGTCAAGGTTGACCGGATGCTAGGCATGAAGAAGTCCTAACAGGTCACGGTTGACTGGATGTTGAGTTTGGAAACCTTGGACTTGAGTTAAGCAAGTTAAAGGAAGGTCAATCGATCAGCCGATCGATTGAACTGTGATTCAATCGATCAGCTGATTGATTAAAGGTGGATTACGATTGAAGGTTGGCCCAATCAATCGATCGATCGATTGGGAAGCAAAATCGTGAGCACAAAATGCTACCCTATCGATCATCCGATCGATTGGGCACCACCAATCGATCAGTCAATCAATTGGGGGTTGGTTTTCTCGAGCGATCGTGAGAAAGCCTGAATCGATCGGTCGATCAATTCAGGCAGTTTCCAGCAGAGTACATAGACGCTCTGAATCGATCAGCCGATCAATTCAAGCCTCCCCAATCAATTAGGATATAACCATTGCACAGGTAGTGAGTGACGGACGACTGGGATGGCGCGGATCTCACGTGGTAATCGATTGGGGGTAAGCCCAATCGATTGGAAGCCCTAGAAGTATCGAGTATAAAGCCGTGGCGAGTTTTTTCTCCATAGTGCTTGCACGATCCTTCACTGCTACTATTCTCCGGACTTTGAGTGTGGAAGACAAGTGCTGTTGCACTTTCCAGCTAGTCCAGAGGCATCTTCATCAACAAGAGATCAAGCAAGAAGAGGTTTTTTCTTTGTACACTTTTGTATTTACTTCTTGCTTAGAGTTGTATCTTGCTATGTGAGTTTGTACAAGATTTCTCCACCTCTGGTAGTTACTGAGAAGGAGTATTTTGCATAGTGGAGAGCATGTCGTGTGTGAATCCTTGGATTAGCCACCTCTTCTTGAGGTGGATACCAAGTAAATCCTTGTGTTAGCGTTGTGAGTCTTGTTTCAAGTTTATTCTGCTGCAAATCATCATCACGAAGAAAGACAACGAGCGCGACGAGCTATTCACCCCCCTCTAGCTACAAATCGACCATAACAATAAAAAATCCGATAAGCTAGTCCAAGACAAGTGAAGATCGCTCGACCCATAATGTGGGAGATAAGGAATCCGATAAGCTAGTCCAAGACCAGTGAAGACCGCTCAACCCCGAACAGGGGATATAAGGGATCCGATAATCTAGTCTAAGACCAGTGAAGATCGCTCAAACCCTAAATAGGGGAGATAAGGAATTCGATAAACTAGTCCAAGACCAGTAAAGACTGCTCAAACCCAAACGGGGGAGATAAGGAATTCGATAAGATGGTCCAAGACTAGTGAAGATCGCTCGACCTCGAACGGGGGAGATAAGGGATCCGATAAGCTGGTCTGAGACCAGTGAAGCCCGCTCGACCATGAACGGGGGAGATAAGGAATCCGATAAGCTGGTCCAAGACTAGTGAAGATCATTTGACCCAAGCGGAGTAGATAAGAGATTCGATAAGCTGGTCCGTGACCAGTGAAGATCGCTTGACCCCGAATGGGTGGCATGTGAGTCTCTAACACTGAGCTTGTGGCTAAAATATAACTCAAACCAGGCTGAGCAGCTCAGGAGTCTCTGACGTTGTGCCCGTGACTCAAATATAGGGGTGTAAATGAACCAAGCCGCTCGTGAGCTATTCAAACCTCAATTTGATGAAAGCTCGTTTAATGAGGTTCGTTAAGATAAACAAACTAAGCTCAAGTTTCATAATACTCGGCTCGTTAGCTCATAAACATGTTAGTTAGTAAGCTCATGAATCAACTTTTAAATGAAAAAATAATAGTTTTGATATTGAATTTATAGATTTTATACTCTACTTATGAAAAATATAGACAAATATATTAAATTTATTTATTAAAATAAAATTCTAAATTTTAATAAGAATATTATAATTTTCTATAAATATATAATTTAGTTTTTAATAAATATTTAAATTTATAATTTATATTTATTAAGCTCGTTTAGGCTCGATAAAAACTCGAATAAGTCCGTGAGCCATGAATATATTCGTTAAATAAAGCTCGAGCTCGGCTCGATTATAAACAAACTAAACTCAAATATTCAAGAGTTCGGCTCGACTCGGCTCGATTACACCCCTACCCAAATATAATTCAAACCTAGTCGAGCGGCTAAGGAGTTTTTTACGCTGAGCCTGTGGCTCAAATATAACTTAAACTTGGCCGAGCGGCTCAAGAGTCTCTAACGCTGAGCCCGTGGCTCAAATATAACTCAAATCTGGTTGAACGGTTCAGGAGTCTTTGACACTGAGCTCGTGACTCAAATATAACTCAAACTTGGCCAAGCGGCTCAGGAGTCTCAGACTCAAGGGTTTATATTCGTCACTCGATTGTTGATTGGCATAGATAAGGGTTTATAGTCACCGCTCAACTATTAATTGGCGTAGACAAGGGTTTATAGTGGCGACTCGCCTGTTGATTGGCGTAGATAAGGGTTTATAATCGCTACTCAACTATTCATATTTTTTTCACTTAAGGGTTTATAGTCGCCGCTCGACTGTTGTATAACTCGGTCCCTCGACTCCTGAATGCCTGTGGAGTCAGAGAGATAAATAACATCGCTCCCTTGACTCCTAAATGTCCGCGAAGTCAAGGAAAAAATAAACTGAACCCCGACCGTCAAAGGGAGCGAAGCCCCTAGCAATACGAGGGATCAGAGCCCGTAGCAATAGGAGGAAGCAAAGCTCCCTGGGTGGAGGCCCTAGTCTTGAATCGGAGACTAAGGCCCCTAGCCCGTAAACAAAGATCGAGGCCCCTAGATTCGGATCGGGAAGTTGTACCATGAGTATCCAATTAAGAAGTTGTGTCCCTAGTATATAATCGGGGAGTTGTGCCCTTGGTGTCTAATCGACGAGTTGTGCCCCTAGTGTCTAATTGGAGAGTTGTGCCCCTGGTGCCTAATTGGGGAGTTGCGCCCCTGGTGCCTAATCGGGGAGTTGTGCCCATGGTCTTTGATCATGGAGCTAGACTCTTACTCTCTAATCGAGGAGTTGTAGCAGATCCTAAGGGCCGAAAGGAAAGTATATTAAAAAAAATTGACCTGCTGATCGGTTGAGGATCTGACTCGGTTTCTCAACTCTCGAATACCCGTGGAGTGAGGGAAGAATATAATATGCTCGTTGAAATCCACTAGGATCATGATGATGGTAGAGTTTTCCCGCATTGCCCATCTTCACATTCCAGATCAGGCGAAATTCCCACAGACGACGCCAATATGATCATGTCGGGAATCTGAGAAGACAGAACTACCAGTGATGATGTGGCTGGAATGCTAACCAAGTCGCCATGCCTCAGAGGGTGAGTTATCCTCTATGTTGACCAAGTCGTCGTAAGTCCCCTGGTGAACGCTACCTACAGACAAGGCCTTGGCCCCCCCCAGTCCCTGACACCCCAATGCTTGAGGCAAATTCCATGAACATATAAAATGTCAAACAAATGGTACAATAATGAGATAAATAAAGAATGAGTACGATGACGTACCTTGGCCTAGGGGGCGCCCTCTAGTAAATCGATGAGTTGGTCATGATGTTGATCTGGTCGTCGTCATCTGGAAGAGTAGATGCATGTGAGTCGGCTGAGGAGATGGGTCCGGAGGCGATGTCACAGAGCTAAAGGCGGTATGGATCCGGATGGCGACACGCAGACGAAATACAGCAACGACAAGCAGACTGGAATATAACTATGACATATAGGCCAGAATACAATAACGGCACGAAGGCCGGAACACAATAATGACTCAAAGGTTGAAACAAGGCGACAACTTGCAGGCTAGAACACCATATCAGCGCGAAGGCCCAAACACAGCAGCTACACTGATCCAGAATAGGGACGGAGTCGACGTGTGGACTGTCGACCCATGGGTTGCCGACATGTGGAAGCTACCGGCGAGGGGGGTTGTGGCACGGGGCGCCTGCTGGCGAGGGGGACTGCGAAGCCTGGGCGCTTACCATCCTTGAGTGACCAGAGCACGTCGTGCAGCTCCTCTGCCCGAGATCTTCCTGTCGCTGTCGGAGTTAAAGATGGCAAAGGCATCGCGGAGCTCGCCGGCGAGGCGGAGGCCATCGATGGCCTTGGGTGCGGCAAACTCGTTGAGGCTGATGCAGTTGTTGCCGTCATGATCGATGTTAGCGACCAAAAAGGTGGCCTCATCGGTGGAGGGCGGATCGAGAATGAGGCGGTGGAGGCAATCCTCGAGCTCGGGCTAGGTGATCTTCCCGTCGTCGTTAAGGTCGAAGAGCCGAAGAGGCTTCGCAGGGAGAGGGAGGGTGATGACAGAGATGGCCTGAGTAGAATAGACGTGGGCATGGCTATAGAGGTGACGACGGAAGAACCCGGTCGAAGCCCTGGCGGCGGTGCTGGAAAAACATGAAGCCAGCCCCCCTTTGCTTGCGACCTTAGTGACAGAGAGAAAAGAACACAAAGCCCTCTCTCTCTCTCTCTCTCTCTCTGAACAGTGATCCTCTAAAAAACCAAACCCTCAACATGTGAAAAGACCAAAATGCCCCTCTTTTCTTCCCTAATTACTCTTGGGTCCCTAAGCTATATCCACATTAGGACGTAAACTGGATCGTCGCCTACTGTCCCTCAACCGGGGCACGTCCTCACCGAATCACTCTCCTCCAATGACTTACCTTTACTTACCTACTTGTAGTCGGTTAACTAGCATCTTGACCCACCAGATATTCATGCCAGTTGTCAGGTCCGTAGACCTAACTGGACTTCTGTCGATCGTCAGGTCCCACGGATCTAACCAGACTCCCTATCAGATATCAGGTCGGCCCTTTGACTTATCCGAGATTCGCATCAACTATCGGATCTCACGGACCTAGCTAGATTTCTATCTGGTATCAGACCCTCCAGACCCGTCAAATCCTACACACTTGGTTAAATAATTAGATCACAACAACACCTGATCCTGTCCGAAAGTCTGGGAGGTGGATGCTTGGGGCGTGGTGCTCCTGCTGACCTCCAATGGACTTTGCTCCTGCCTGCAACACAAGCAGCGTCAGTGCGGAGCCAGGGAAGGTATCCCCGGCGATGACCCTCCGACGCTCAAGTCAGTCTCCGGCGAAGAAAGAAGCAAGGGAAACTGTAGCGCAACTGTAGAGATCGCGAGAGAAGCATACCTCCGCTGATGTCCGGACCCCCCCTTTATATAGGGCTCCTGTAGCGTGTGTGCACATTTTTTAAAGCGGGTGCGCAATCCCAAGCTTTTCTTGAAGAGACATGTCAGTAAAGTGTCCCTGACACAGTACCTTAACGGGTCGAGCATATATCTGAAATGACAGTGGAAGCTTCAGCCGTACGATCTTCTATCTGACCATTTCGCCAGTCAGCGGCACTAACTCCTAAAAGGATGTTGAAGGATATCTCGCGGTGTCTGTTGCTCAGCCGAACGGGATGACCGCTCGGCTAAGAGTTCCCTGTCCCAATGTCGTCCGTTGCTGAGCCGAGCAGGATGGTCGATCGGCTTGCATCTCCATTATTTGGCTGATGAATCTACTACTTGGCCGAGCGGGGTAGCCGCTCGGCCGATACTTCCACTATATGGTTGCTATACATGCACCTTGGCCGAGCGGGATAACCACTCGGCTGTATTAGCGTTGTTCATGCGTGGTATGCTCGGCTATGACTCTACTCTGCTGCTCTGAGTATTTGATGTAAGGCCGAGCGGGGTAGTCGCTCGGCTTGCTTCTGCAGACACTTGGCGTTCATTCTTGTCTTGAGCGCCTTAACTCAGCCGGTGGTCGAGCTAGTGATGATGTCAGATCGGGCTTTTCATATCCTAATTGGCCGAACCACTCGCCCACCCGACCAGTGATAGTGAGGCGTTGACTGCCTTGACTTTAACCTCTATTGCGGCGAAGACCTTTCCCAAGGTGGGCTCTCCTTATCACCGCATCACATGCCTCCCCTTTAAGTCTAGTCGAAGGAGGTCGTGGTCCGATTGACTGGACTATTGTGTGAGCAGATTTCCTCCCAATCGGCCATCCTTTCTATACGAACTGATCAGGGTGGACCTGACCTTGCCGATTAGCCTTTTGAAGGTGGTCACTCAGTCATAAGCATGCTCCTTTGATATGATAAGACAAGTAAAGGCTTACACTTGTACTTTTTTCCTCCGTCTGATCCGGGCGGACGCAAGCTGACCGGACGTCACCCCAATTTCTCGAGAAGCATGTAAATCTCCTTTCATTAAGGTGAAGCAGGTTCCCATGCCAGCCTTAATTGCCGACTCGTGGTAGCTTGCCATGTGTCACGCCCGCAGCCGCCGCACGCCTGACGTGACAGGTATTGATGGCGACGTTTGGTGGTTTAAATTCAACGGTTGGATCTTCACATAGGTTTTCACGACCTAGATCGGACGGCTCCGGTCGGCCGAATATAGCGTTTATAAACCCGCAACATTGGCTTCTCACCCACATTTGCGTCTTTCTCCATGTTTTCAGCGACTGCTGCTCCCTGCCCACTTTGCTCCAACAACCACCTGCGTTTCTTTCCCGACGATCTCTTCCTTTTTCAGTAAGCTCTCTCCTTTGCCTCTGTTTTGCTTTGTTCCGGTGGCCTTTCAGTGGTCTTTTCGCTATTTCGGTTGCATTTCTTCAACTATTTTTGCTTTCTATCGTAATGGTGAGCTCTTCGCAACCGTCAGTCGTCATTCTTGGACTCTGGTACACCACCATGGAGTCCCGATTTGATGCAAGCGACGTGGAGGCTCTGAGAAATACCTTTGAACTCCCCCTGGGCACGAGATCATTCTACCTTCTTCGTATGATCAACCCAATAATCCCTCGACTGGCACCATCTGTCTGTTCAAAGACCACTTCATCGCCGGTCTGCAATTCTCCATCCATCCTTTCATTGTCGCCGTTTGTAAATACTTCCGCATCTCCCTCCCCCCAACTCGTACTGAACTCTTTCTGTCTGCTGTGCGGCTCACTATCTTGTTCTAGCTGCACGACATCCCTCTTACTGCTCGAGTCTTCCCTTACTTTTATTACCCCAAGCAATTTGAGTCGGGGACCTTCCTTTTCCAGTCTCGGGCTGGCCTAGTTTTCTTTAACAAAATGTCGATATCTAATAAACACTGGAAAGAATACTTCTTTTTCATGCCCCTCCCCGAGTGGCCAGAGTTCGCGACTCGTTGGCAACTTGAAGTGGCACCTCAGCCCAACCTGAAGAGATATAAGAGCCGCTCAGACTATCTCCATGCGGCTTCCATGCTGGCCGATCAGAAATATCACATTCACAAGCTATTGTTGGAGGGTGCACTATACATTTTTGGCCTGAGTCTGATCCGCATCGGGTTGTCGACCAACCTAGGTATACAACCGCTTTATCCTTTCCCTTCAATGCTAACTGATCTTTCTTTCTCTTATGCAGCCAGAATCATGATGCGAGCACGGATGGCTGGCAAAGTGAAGCTTTTGGACACCGCGATCAAGGCGGTGGTCACCGAAGAGCTGGCTGGCCGAGGTCGGCAACCGGTCGGCTCTCATGAAGATCCACTCGGGCTGAGCGAGGAGACGCCCACAAAAGTAGGCGAAGGTGCGACCAGCCATGCGTCGAGCAGGGGAGCTACCCTGAGCTCCCAGCCTCAGACGGAGCAATGCCAAATCATCCCTGCCGAGGAACCTTCTGGATCGGCCTCCTCCGACGTGCCGTTGACCCGACGCAAGAGGCGCCGAGCGGAGCCATCTCTGCGTTTTACTGCCTCGGGAGCGCAACCGGGCGAGAGGGTCGAAACCTCGACTCCAGCCACGCTCCTTGAAACTATGGAGGCTTCCTCGTCTGACCGAACGCCTTCCTTGACCGAGCTACCGCCAAGTGCCGTGGCCGCATCGCTCATGGCCTTCATATCGTCACCACCAAAGCTCGTAGCAGTCCGATCCTACCGACTTTTGGCACAGCGACCACTCGCCTTTGAGCGTCCGACGCACTATCACAGCGATCCTCCACCTGTCAACGGAGGACTACAGGGAGCCGAGCGCTCAATCCCGGACCCCTAAGCACCAGATCCTCATTCAGGGGCAGCTCGCCAAAGTCTGGCAGGATGCCCGGGCCCGGGCGATGATGCTTCCTCTAGGCACCTTGGCCAACAGTCATACCCAAATGGCCACCGGGGTAAGTTCTTTACTGTAAATTCATAGCTTACCTCCATTCGACTCTAACCTTCTTTTGTTTACCTGCAGTACTGGGTAGAGAGCTTGGTCATGTGCCACAGGATGACTTATTTGGAGGATGAGTTTAGGAAACTCAAGGTCTCAAACGACGCCTCTTCCTCCCAAGGGCCATCCCTCTCCGAGGTCGAGAAGCTGAAGGCCGATTTGGAGAAAAGTAACAAGCTCTTGGAGGCCGAGCGGAAAAAGTCTGTCGACCAAGGGGTGATGCTAGCTCAATACAAAAATAAGTCGCCACTTTCGATAAGAAGATAGAGTCGGTCATCGTCAGGAAGCAGCGGACCATCAACGATCTGGAGTTGAAGAACCAAGAGGTCCGGAAGCTTTCCCAGAAGCTTAAGGAGGCCGAGGACTTTTTGGTGGTCGAGTGGAACAGCCGCTCGACTGAGGAGAAGTCCCTTCGAGACTAGGTTTCCTCCCGGGATGCCGCATTAGCCGCCGCCAAGGATTAGCTGGAGGGCTCCCGCGCGGCGTTGCGGATCTACTAAGACGTCAAAGGGCGCAGGTTTAAAACCATGAAGCAAGCCTACCTCCACTTGGATGCGTTCTGCGACAGGTTCACCGATCGGGCCCTTTGCCTATTTGACTTGGTGATCGAAGGGACGATCGACCAACTTCACGAGGGGAGGCCACTTGCCGATCGCTATGATGAGCAAAGTCATAAGTTGGGATAAGCTTATCGCCGCTCTGCCAGACGAAGTATTAGACTACTTAGAGTGAGGCTGAGAGCTCAATATTTTGTAATCTCCCCAGTAAGCTTTTATAAGTATTAATGCATGCTCCGCCGTTCGACATGACTTTTTCTTATTGTTTTCGCATTCAGTTCTTCCTCTAACCATATTGTAGTCTCATAATTCTTCTATTCAGCCATGATTTTTATACGCGTCCACTCGATTCACATTTCTTTTCAAGTCACTGGGCCTGAAGTATTCTAGGGCATTCTCTCGAATGGGCCCTTCATTTACACTTTTGGGGGCTTTTGAACAACCCCTATCTACAGTCAGCCGTTCGACCGCCTGCATAGTCTTGGGTCTGTCGTTGCCGCTTTCTTAGTTGATGAAGCTTCGGATACGACGTCGTTGCTCGACGATTCGAAGCAGGCCCACGTTTAACGTCGCTGCTCGATGATTTGACGAAGACTCGCGTTTAACGTTGCTGCTCGACGATTGATGGAGACAAGGTTTTAAGGTCGCCGCTCAACCGTTGGGGGAGATAAGCGTTTAAGGTCGCCGCTCGACCATTTGTGGAGACGAGGGTTTAAGGTCGTCACTTGACTGTTGATGGAGACGAGGGTTTAAGGTCGTCGCTCGACCGCTGACGGAGATGAGGGTTTAACGTAGTCGCTCGACAGTTGGTGGAGATGAGGGTTTAAGGTCACTGCTCGATCGTTGATGGAGACGAGGGTTTAAGGTCGCCGCTCAACCGCTTACGGAGATGAGGGTTTAAGGTCGCCGCTCGATCGTTGATGGAGACGAGGGTTTAAGGTTGTCGCCCGACGGTTTGTTTATACTTGCACCCTAGTTTAAGGTCGCTGCTCGATCGTTGATGGAGACACACTTAAAAGAGGCCTTTGCTTTTTTATTCAAACTTTTCCCTACACTCGGCAAACACTCAATAGCCACAAAATACAGGATTTATTTGCGCACCTCTCATTCAACCCTGTAGGGTTGCAGATGGTTCGCGCTCCAAGGCCTCTCAAGTTGCCTCCCCTCTTCGTCCTCTAAATAATAGGCACCCGAACAGAACTTCTGCATGACCTTGAATGATCCCACCCATGGTGCCTCGAGCTTGGCGACATAGTTGACCGGCTTCACTTTCTTCCAGACGAGGTCGCCGACCTGGAAGGATCTCGGGATCACTAGCCGATTATAATTCTGCCTCATACATTGTCGGTAGGCTGTCAGCCCAACGACGACTTTTGCTAGTGCTTCGTCCATCAAGTCGAGCTCCATTTACCTCCGTTCAGTGTTCCCTTCGTCATAGTATTACATCCGATCGAATTCTACCCCGACCTCCATCGGGACAACCGCTTCGCTACCGTATACCAAGTGGAAGGGGGGCATGCTCGTGCCTTCCTTTTGGGTCACGCGGATAGCCCATAACACACTTGGGAGTTCATCAACCCCTACCTCCGATGTGGTCAAGCTGAGCACGAAGGATTCGAAGGATCTCCTAATTGGTGACTTTAGCTTGCCCATTGCTCTGCGGATAGGCCATGGAAGTGAAGGACTGCTGGATGTCATATCCCTCGCACCACTCCCTGAGCCTCCGACCGTCGAATTGTCTTCCATTATTTGAGATGAGCTGGCAAGGGATGTCGAACCGACAGATGATGTTCTGCCATACGAACTTGATGACCATCTGCTCAGTTATTTTGGCTAGGGGCTCGACCTCGACCCATTTGGAGAAGTAGTCCACTGCAATGAGCAGGAACTTCCACTGACCGGTCGCTATGGGAAATGATCCTACAACATCCATGCCACATTGGTCGAACGGACAGGATACAGTGGAAACCTTCATTTCCTATGTAGGCCGGTGCAAGAGGTTGTGGTACTTCTGGCAGGATAAGCACGTGACCACCGTCTGAGCGACATCCTCCTGGAGGGTTGGCCAAAAATATCAGGCCAGTAGAATTTTCCTCGCTAATGACCGGCCACCTGGATGCCCTCTGCAGGATTCTTGATGCACTTCTCGCAGTATATAGTCAGTGTCCTCCGACCCCACGCACTTGAGTAGAGGCCTAGAGAAGACCTTCTTGTATAACTGATCTTCGATTAAGGTGAACCGTCCGACTCTTTTCTCAGCAGGTGAGCCTCTTCCTAATTGGGCGACGTAGCCCCCGTATGTAAGAATTCTATCAAAGCTATCCTACAATCATTCGGGAAGATGGGCCCCTCTATTCGGTCGATATGAGCTACCAAAGATACTTGCTCGATTGGTTGCGCTATGACGATCGACGATAGTGAACTGACTAGCTTGGCCAGTTCGTCTGCAGTCTAGTTTTCTGATTGAGGGATCTTCTGTATGACGACCTCTTGGAAATTGGCTTTCAGCTTTTCGAAGGCTTCAGCGTAGAGCTTGAGTTAGACGTTACTTATCCCGAATGTCTCGGCTAGCTGTTGTAAGGCCAGTTGAGAGTCTGAGTGGATAAGGACCTTGACCTCTCCTACATGCCGAGCGGCCTATAAGCCAACAATCAGTGCCTTATAATTTGCTTCGTTATTGGTTGCTCTGTAGTCCAGCCAAACGGACAGTTGCATCCAGTCTTCTTATGGTGAGATGAGCAATATGCCGATGTCGCTTCCCTGCCGAGTGGACGAACCATCCATGTATATCCTCCAAACGACCTCTTTCTCGGGGCTTTGGACTTCGGTAACAAAATCCGCCAAGGATTGTCCTTAATAGCCGTACGGGGTTGATACTAGATGTCGAATTCACTAAGCTCCATCGTCCATTTGATCAGCCGGTCGGACGCCTTGGGATTGAGAAGGACTCTTCTCAAAGGATTGTTGGTCATCACGATTATCAAGTGAGCGAGGAAGTACGAGCGAAGCCTCCGCGCGGCGAGCACTAAAGCATAAGCCAACTTCTCAAGACCAGTGTAGCGGGATTCAGCATCTTTTAATATGTGGCTTAAAAAGTACACTGGTTGTTTTTCGCCATCCTACCTAATGAAGGTTGAACCAATCGCATACTCTGTAGATGACAAGTAGATCCGGAGCGGTTCACCGACACATGGCTTAGCTAGGACAGGAAGGGAGTTGAGATATTCTTTGAGCTCTTCGAACGCCCGATCGCATTCCGTGTCCCATTGGAATTTTACCGCTCGATGCAGTATTTTGAAGAATGGTAGGCTCCGATCGGATGACTTAGAGATGAATTTGGATAGCGACGTGATCTGATCGGTGAGATGCTGAACCTCCATCAAATTTCAAGGCGGTGGCATATCTTGTAGTGCTTTTACATTGCTTGGGTTCGCCTCAATGCCCCGCTTGGTGACGATGTAGCCTAAGAAGCACCCGCTCTTCGCGCTGAACAGACACTTGCCCAGATTTAGCTTTATCCCATAGGTTCTAAGTGTCTGGCAAGTCTTCTCAATATCTGCACATAGGTCAGCGGTTCGGAGGAATTTTATCAGTATATTATCTACGTATACCTCCATGTTACGGCCGATTTGCTATCGGAACACTTTGTTTATCAGTCTTTGATAAGTGGCTCCAGCGTTCTTGAGTCCAAACGACATGACGTTATAGCAGTACATTCCATCGGCCGTAATGAAACTGACCTTTTCTTGATCTTTGCGAGTGAGCGGCACTTGGTGATAACCCTGGTAAGTATCCAGCATGTAGATCAGCTAGCATCCCACAGTGGAGTCCACCATCTGGTTGATCCGAGGTAGCGGGTAGAAGTCCTTCGGGCATGCCTTGTTCAGATCACAGAAGTCGATGCAGACTCGTCATTTGTTGCCCGGCTTGGAGACGAGGACGACGTTGGCGAGCCAGCTCGGGAACTTAACTTCTCTGATGCGACCGACCTCCAATAGCTTTTCTATCTCCGCCCGGATGATCACGTTCTGCTCGATGTTGAAATCTCTTTTCCTTTGCTTGATCGGCCGAGCGTCCGGTCGGACATGCAACTTGTGATGGGCCACGCTTGGGGAGTTGCAAGGCAATTCGTGTGTTGACCATGCGAACACGTCATGATTTTTCTTGAGGCAAAGGATCAATTCCACCTTCTGCTTCTCCTCCAGGTCGGCAGCCATGAAAGTCGTGGCCTCCGACTGGCTTGGGTGGATTTGTACCTCCTCCTTTTCTTCATATATCAAAATAGGAGGTTTCTCGGTAACAACGTTTACCTTTAGCCGCGGAGCCTTCTATGCTCCTTTGGCCTCGACCTTGACTATCTCCACGTAATATCGAATAGCGGCCAGTTGATCGCCTTTGACCTCGCCCACCTGGTCATCTACTGGGAACTTTATCTTCTGGCAGTAAGTGGATACTGCCGAACAGAATTTGTTGAGGGTCGGTCGGCCCAAAATGACGTTATAGGCTGATAGCGCGTCCACCACTATGAAGTTGGTGGTTCGGGTCCTCCTCAACGGCTCTTCTCCCAGTGAGATGGTCAGTCTTGCTTGGCCGATCGGTAAGACTTCATTGCCAGTGAACCCGTAGAGCGGGGTCGCCACGAGCAGCAATTTGCCGTGATCGATCTGCAACTGATCGAACGCCTTCTTAAAAATGATGTTCACTGAACTCCCCGTGTCGATGAAGGTTCGGTGAATGGTGTAATTGACGATCACCGCTCGGATGATCAAAGCATCATTATGAGGGACTTCGACCCCCTCTTGATCGCTGGGGCTGAAACTAATCTGAGTCCAATTGGCCTTCTCCTTGCTGCATCCGACGGCATGGATCTCCAACCGCCGGGCGTACGATTTCCTGGCCCGATTGGAGTTTCCGTCGGTCGGGCCTCCAGCAATCATGCCTATCTCTCCTCGGAAAGCATTGTTTCTGTTTTCCTCCTCCCGGGCGGATGACCTATTCCGCTTGGACGGGATTCTTGAGGGATCGGTTTCCTCCCTCCGCTGATGGTGGTGGCGCTCGGGCTCCCTCTTTTCTTCTCATCGCTTGGTCGAGTGGCAATAGTCCCGTCGATCAGGAGATGGAGAGCGTCGACGATACCCCCTAGGGGTCGGTCGTCTGACGATTGGCGTCAATCCTCGACAGTCCCGCGTGTTGTGCGTTGCCAACTGGTGGAAAGAACAAAACATGGGCATCCATACCTTGCCCTTCGATGCCTTGGGCCGGCCGGATGCCACATGTTGTACAGCGCGCGCTCTGGCCTCTTGGTGTGGCCGTGTTCCTTCAGTTCTCGACCCCTTGGGCAGTAGATGGCTGCTGGGTCGACGCTCGGTCGGCGTCAGATGCTCGATCTACGCCTCCTTTCTTCTGGCCTCCTGGGCCTCTTCCACATTGATATACTCATTAGCCTTTTTCATCATGTGGTCGAAGTCCCGGGGCGGCTTCCTGATGAGTAACTGGAAGAAGTCCCCTTCGGCGAGCCCCTGGGTGAAGGCATTCATCCTCGGATGAGACTGAGGGGATATCCATAGTCACCTGGTTGAAGTGCTGGATGTACGCTCGGAGTGCTTCCTTGGGCCTTTGTTTTAGGGCGAAGAGACTGACGCTTGTCTTCTGGTAGCGTCGACTGTTGGCGAAGTGGTGCTGGAAGGCGGCTCAGAAGTCTTTGAAACTTCGTATCGAGTCGTCCGACAGTCTGTTGAACCATCGCTGCGCCGATCTGAAAAGAGTCATGTGAAAGACTTTGCACTTTACTCTATCCGTGTATTGGTGCAGCGTGGCTTCGTTGTAGAACCGATCCAGATGATTATGTGGGTCGGTTGTCCCGTTGTACATCCCGATTGCCAACGGGGCATAATGTCGAGGCAGAGGGTCTTGTAAGATCTCCTCTGAGAACTGCCTGTTGATTCGTTCGGGGATGCGTCGCTCTAGGGCGCTTTTCCTTTCCTCGCGTCCCGCACGGGCGCCTCGTTAGATGATGCCCCGGCTTTTGATGCGCTTGAGCTATCTCCGAGGGGGTTTGGAACAAAGCCCGATGGAAAGGGATCGGTGTGGGCGGCGCCTCCCCTTAGGTGCCGGTCGGTCTACGGTTCTGCCTCCATACGGAGAGTTGTTCCGTTCGGTCTTCTTGCCCCGCTCGCCGATCGGCCGCTGAGGTTGCCGGTTGCGGTGCTAGCCGATCGACTATCGCTTGCTGTTGTTTCTGCTCTGTCATTTTTGCTGCTCGTGCTTGCATGAGCATCTCCAACTCCTTTTACATGAGCGTCACGGTGGTTAGCCGTCCAGCGTCTTCCATTTCCTCGGCTCGGATTCAGGTGACGTTCCCACAGACGACGTCAAATATGATCCTGTCTGAAAGTCGGGGAGGTGGATGTTGGGGACGTGGCGCTCCTGCTAACCTCTGATGGACTTTGCTCCTACCTGCTGTTGGAACCCCAAGGTTGTTTTGGTGTGATCAACAAGTTAAGTTAGGTCCTGTGTATTTAACCTTGTGTCTAAGTGTGCAGGAGCTTAGGAACACAGGTACTCGAGTGGAAGACGCAGCTAGCGAGAAGGACGGTACGCTGTGCGTCCGAGGGACGAGGCGCTGCGGAAGAGTACACCGGCGGACGAGAAGGAAGTGCGCGGTGGTTCCGAGGGACGAAAGCCGGAGCGGAAGATTGCTCGGGGAGCAAGAGACGCAGCTAGCGAGAAGGTCGACGACCGAGGGACGAAGACTGCGGATGAGTACGCTGGCGGACGAGAAGGAAACATGCGGCAATTCCGATGGACGAGAAGCCGGAGGGAAGCACGCTCGAGAAGACCGGAAGTTGGGTTCGGGTGAGCCCTTTTCCGGAAGGCAGAGATCACCCAAACGAGCGGATCCGGAGCGGAAGAATCGGACCGAAGCGGGACTGAACCAGAGAAGCGGTCCCGGATGAAAAAGTCAACTGTGTTGACTTTCGGGGTCCGGGGCGCCCGGAACTGACCGGGGCGCCCGGACCCCTCCGGGGCGCCCGGAATCCATCCGGGCGCTCGGAACAATAAGTTTGACCAGATCGAGAATTATCTCGATCTGAACGTTGGGGATAAATTTTATCCCCCGTGCGCCGGAACCTTTCAGGCGCTTCACCAAGGCTATAAATATAGCCTTGGTCCGAAGCTTTTCATCGGTTCAGAAATTGTAAACAACACTTGTGCACTTCCACTGTTTAGATAAGCTTCTGTCTTTCTGTGCTTACACTGTTGTAAACGAGGCTTCTCCGCCTGAAGGAGTTCTTAGTGCAACCATCTTCCTTGGATTAACAACCTCCCCGGTTGTAACCAAGTCAAACCCAGTGCCTCGTCTTTATGCTTTATTTTCTGCTTAATCTATTTTTCCAGTGTTAGCTTAATCGTCCGAGAAAGGGTTGTGTTTTACTCAGGGCTATTCAACCCCCTTCTAGCCGGCCGCATCGGTCTTACAAGTGGTATCAGAGCCGAGGCGCCAGGAGGACTAACCGCGAACGAAGCAACAAGATGGCCGGATCCAACATCCACGCACCAAAATTCGAAGGGGACTTCGCTAGCTGGAAAACCGAATGGAGGTATTTCTTGAAACAGATTATGATTTATTACTAACAATGGAATTTGGCTATGAAGCACCAGAGGGCAAAGCAAGAAATCAATGGTCAAAGAAGGAGCAGTGACCACGTGGCAAACAAGAAAGCGAATTTCATCTGCTAAGTATACTTCCAACACAAGAAGTCAATCGAGTCGGTACCTACAACTCGGCAAAGGAGCTTTGGGAGAAATTCCTTGAGTTACACGAAGGAACATCCGAAGCCAAACTTGCAAGACGGGATTTACTTCGTAACCAGCTTACAAACCTCCGATTTGAAGAAGGTGAAACAATTGCACATCTACACTCGAGGATTTAGGAACTCATCACCAGACTTACGAATCTCGGAGAAGAGGTAAGTAACCGAGATTCGCTAAGGTATGCCCTAAATTCCTTTCCTAGAAACTCAAAATGGGCATCACTAGTAGATGCCTTTTACATTTCAAAAGATCTAGAAAAAATTTCATTAGACGAATTCTTTTCAACTTTTGAAGTGCATGAGTCAAGATGTGCAGGTCCGAAGGAGCCCAAGAATAATGTCGCCCTTAAAGCTTCGAGAGACGAACCTGAGTCAGAATCTTCTCTCGACGACGAGGAAATGGTAATGATGGTAAGACGAATTAAAAATATTTGTAAATCTAGGAAATCTAACCATCCGTAGGGAAGAAAGAAAAGAACCATCCGCTGCTACCATTGCGATGAAGAAGGGCACGTCAAGGACAATTGCCCTAAACTGAAGAACAACGGGAAGGACAAGGGTAAGAAGCCTATCCAAAATCGCAAGGCCCTAAAAGCGACGTGGGACGATACGTCGTCGGAATCAGAAGTCAAGGAGTTCTCCGGGCTCGCGTTAATGGCGAGTCATCAAGACGACGACTGCAAATCAAGCTCTTCCGAAATGAGCATCGAAAGCATCAATGAAGGGGGAGCCACGTCCGAAGAGAGCAGCAGTTCAGGGGGAGAAACCGACAACGAGATCGACAAGGTAAGTGAGGTACGATCTCTTCCTCCTAATAAAATGTTTAAATTCATTAAAATTTTAACAAAAGATTGCTGCAAATTAGAAAATGAAAATAAAGATTTAAAATCAATATTAGCTACATCTTGTCCGTTAGAAATGCTAGATAAATCAAATTTAGAAAATGAAAAATTAAAATTAGAAATTCAAAATTTAAAAATTCAAGTAGAAAACTTGAAAAACTCTGCTTGCTCATCTAATTTTAGAAGGTTCAATAATTTGAATTGGTATTATAGATATCACCAGGGACAAATTAAAAATATCTCTAGAAAATATGTCCCTAAAAACTTTTTAGTTAATCCAGTAGGTTGGAACATATATTGGGTTCCTAAATCATGCTTAAATTAATTTTAAAAGTAAAATTAGCGCTTTAAGTGAGAAAATTAAATAAAGAATTTCTTTATAAGGCTTTGTCTAAGGAAGTGGTTGTTGCTCCAATAACCAAGAAGGCCTAGTGCCTCGCCACGACCTGGAAGCCAAAATATTGAAATAAATGTTTAATTAACTTACTAATGAAGCATTAATACAAGAATTGATTAGTGCTTGAAAAAGGTTATTCAAAACATTTTATTCAATTTACCTACTTAGGATTTTTTTTATTTTATTTATATACTTAGAAATATTCTCAAAAAAATTTTTTAAGTTAAGAATTTTTTTCTTGAAACTAGAAATCTCAGCTTTAATTACTTAGAAAAATTTTATAAATTTCTTAAAAACTTAGATTTTTTTTAGAAATACTTTTTCTAAGTCTTTAACCCTTAGATTATTTTTCTTGGAACCCCATTTTTTTTGTGATCAAAGGGGGAGAAGGGAAAGTATAAGTCTAGGGGGAGGTAGATAGATTTAATTTTTTTCCTATCTTTTTAAATTGCAATTTAAGTTAATTTACTTAATTCAATTTTATGTCTATTTTAACCCTAGCTTAACTTGGGTTGATCACACCAAAAAGGGGGAGATTGTTGGAACCCCAAGGTTGTTTTGGTGTGATCAACAAGTTGGTTAGGTCCTGTATTTAACCTTGTGTCTAAGTGTGCAGGAGCTTAGGAACACGTACTCGAGTGGAAGACGCAACTAGCGAGAAGGGGCGTGACAGCGTCCGAGGGACGAGGCGTCTGGACACCGCCGGACGAGAAGGAAGTGCGCGGTGGTTCCGAGGGACTAAAGTCGAGCGGAAGATTGCTCGGGAGCAAGAGACGCAAGCGAGAAGGTCGACGACCGAGGGACGAAGACTGCGGATGAGTGGACGAGAAGGAAACACGCTGCAATTCCGAGGACGAGAAGCCGGAGGAAGCACACCCGAGAAGACCGGAAGTTGGGTTCGGGTGAGCCCTTTCCTGAGGCGAGATCACCCAAACGAGCGGATCCGGAGCGGAAGAACCGACCAAGCGGGACCGAACCAGAGAAGCGGTCCCGATGAAAAGTCAACTATGTTGACTTTGGTCGTCCGGGCGCCCGGACCCATCCGGCGCCCGGAACCTTGCGCCCGGAACAGTAATTTTGACCAGATCGAGAATTATCTCGATCTGAACGTTGGGGATAAATTTTATCCCCAGGGCGCCGGAACCTTTCCAGGCGCCCCGATAAATATAGCCTTGGTCCAGAAGCTTTTCATCAGTTCAGAAATTGTAACAACACTTGTGTGCTTCCATTGCTTTGATTAGCTTCTTTCTTTTTGTGCCTACACTGCTGTAAACGAGGCTTCTCCGCCTGAAGGAGTTTTTAGTGCAACAATCTTCCTTGGATTAACAACCTCCCCGGTTGTAACCAAGTCAAATCCGGTGCCTCGTTTTTATGCTTTATTTTCTGCTTAATCTATTTTTTCAAGTGTTAGCTTAATTGTCCGAGAAAAGGTTGTGTTTTACTCAGGGCTATTCAACCCCCCCTTCTAGCCGGCCGCATCGGTCTTACACCTGCAACACAAGCAGCGCCAGTGCCGAGCCAGGGAAGGGATCCCGGCGATGACCCTCCGACACACAAGTCAATCTCCGGCGAAGCACAGTGAATTATTTCATAGGAATTGCACCGTGCAAATTTTGGTTTGGCTGGTATATTTTTCCACTAAGTTGTGCTAATTGCACAGTAATCGGTAGGTATTGGCCGGTGAATTTAATTGTATTTGGCCGGTGCATTTTGGGAAAAAAAAAACTGCACAGTATTATCTACAGTGCATTACTACCTTGGAGCTTCTTCTGTGTACATGGAGGTTTCATCTATGGACCTGCGCATGGAGATCATCTGACAGGCTACACTGAGCTCTGGAGCTACCTCTATGGTTTTCCTCGGTGTCAAGCTGCAGGTGAGGAGATTTTGAGGGCCCCACCGTTTGTTTTTTGTGGGGTGGGGCCAGTGTGTATTATTCAGGGAGAGAGATAGCATAGTGTACATTAGTGAGAGTGGAGACATTTTGTATGGTGAGAGTTATTTTGTGAGAAAGGGTTCATTTTGTGGGGGATGGCTGTGAGGGCACATTGGTGAGAGGTGGTGTGGTGATGTACATTGTGTTGAGTAGGGCTAAGGGGGAGAGCTAGGGGTTAGGATGGTGCATAGATCCACCATAATGATCTATCTAGTCCGCAGCAAACGGCTCGCGGTAAGGACACACCAAATCCGTTTATAGCTGACCACTTGCTAAAAGTAGGACGACGATCGATGGCGGGATGATAGCCCAAGTGTGCGGGTCTGGACACTTACATGTACCACTTCACACTACGGTTGGACCGCATGCTATAGCAGACAGTGGAGGACGCTGCCAGGGACAGGATGGCACATGCGGACGAGGTTGAGTATGGGCTATAGGCCGGGATGGTGACATTCATGATGCAGACACTGGATGGCTGGTACGGTGGACATCGTTGGCTAGTGCCATGGAGTACGAGACAGTGGGGTGGACACTTGCTGTCACGCCCCAGAGGAGTCCCTGCCAGACAAAAATCCGACAGCATCTCCCCTGTACCGGTGACAATATGAAGCATACATACATACATCACAATATATAAACATAAACAACATATTCATCAGCCCACACGGCTGGAACATACATAAAATAGAAACAACATAACCACGAAATGTATCAATTATATATATCTATCCATAGACTACAATTACTATACAGATAAACGACATCTGTAACAAAAGTGCAAAATGTAAATACAGCGAAACAAAAGTAAAACAAACCAGAAAATCAGCACGTCGATATCTCTGAGCAACTCTATGAAAGTCCAAAATCAACTATAATATCACAAGGATCCCTGTGTCTGTAAAACTAGAGACCAAGGAATGTAGCAAATTAGCCAAATGGCTAAGTGGATACTCAAGAAAGATGTGCATGAATTTAATCTTATTGAAGAAGTCAAGGAAGTAGAATAAATCATCATCTTTTGTTACAACTTTAGGATTATTCTTAAAGTTCTACATTTATACATATATATGTATAATTATCTTCTCATTATCTATAATCAGATAAACTTTTAGATAGAGTTTGGGATCTTCACCTTATCATCACTTGTCATCATTAATAAAATCAATTCTTCAATCTTATTATTTAATCATTCAATTAGAAGTTATCATGGTAAGATCACATGTATATCAATAGTCTGAATCTGATAAATCAACTAAAAAGTGAATCACTGGAGCCAATATCATCAAAGTGAAATATCATATGGATAGGCTAAAAAAACCTCCTAAGAGTATAAAACTGTCGCATACGTCATCTGACGTACGGGCTATCAGCCCTCACCGGTGGAAGACATAATAAACACTGACCAAGGGCTACATCACGCCAACACGCCTCGGGTGTACGGTCAGATACTCTGGACCGCGGCCGCCGCGCTACCACAATAACATGTGGGTGGTCCAGTACTCTAATATAGAGCTCTGGTATAAAGCTAGGCTCATGGTCTTCACTTTTTAATTCTTCATTTACTATCTTTATTAATTCACCGTTATGATTATATTCATCCATTTATCATGATTATTCTCTTTTCATATTGATTGGTCAATCAAGGTAATATTTTCGTATCAAATCTATTAATTTATCATTATAGGGTCTACAGATAAAAAGCTACAAGTATCAACAGATAGAGTATCAAAAGCATGAAGTATGAAAGGTCAAACAAGTCAAAAGAGACAAGGTATCAACAGAAGAGTAATTCAGAATATTTCTTTAATTTAAAAAAAACACAACCCTTCCCATATCAATCCCAATATGAACCCACATGTGAACAAGAAATAATATTAATTATTTACCCTCCAATAATTTTAATATTTTAACCCATTTCGCTATTTATAATATCAGTTTAATCCCCATTTTGAAAACAATAATACAACATATACATATTCCAATTTATATATTTATTCATGCACAAGGAAATAGACAAGAGTAGATGTATCCACCTTATATACAGCAAAAATCTCCGAGTATCGGCAGGTCACCGTGCTCCACTCGAGCTCGGATCTACAAACACAATATCAAACATAACTTAAATAATCAAAATACTATCTAATAATAATAATGACCTAAAATCTACACATTATCTCTGATTCAAAATCAGTGAATTATTTTGATCTCGATACCTCGTACCACATCGCATTCCTAAATACAACATCTGTTCTAATCTAGATAACCCTTCTAACTACACATCAATTTAACCAAAAGCAACCTAAAATATACCTTCTAAGGGTTTTGTGTGGCTGCTGGAAATGAGGACAGCAACTAGGGTTATTTTCCCTTCGTTGTTGGCCGCCTCAGCTAGCTCCGGCGAGCTCCAGCGAGCTCTGGCGGTGCTGCCAAGAAAAGGGCAGCAGCTAGGGCTGCTGTTGGAGAAGACAAAAGGCAGCAAAAAATGCTGCTGTTGGTGGGGGAAAAAGGAGAGAGCAACTAGGGTTTTGTTTCCTCTCTTTTCCCGGTGGTTTGGTGATCTCCGGCGAACTCCGAGGAGCTCCAACAGTGCTGCCGAGAAGCAGGACAGCAAGGAAGGGGGAGCTTGTTGCCGTCGGAGAAGAGAAAAAGAGAGAAGGGGGTCGCAAATCTGGAGAAGAAGAAAGGGAAGGGATCTACCCTTCGTCACCACCGGAGAAGAGAAAGGAGCTGCTGCGATTTTCTCCTTTTCTGCTGTTGACGAGAAGCAAGGAAAAGAGAAGAAGGAGGGGTTGCAAGGTTCGGTGGGGGAAGGGAAGAAAAGAGGAAAAGAAGGGGGAAGGGGCACGTGGACAGGTATGGCTTGTTGAATTTTTTTTTTTTTTAATACTTAACATTCTCCCCCACTAAAAGAAATTTGGTCCCCAAATTTAAGTAATTGAGGAGAATTGATACCTGAGGTAAATAAATGAGGATATCCGATACGCATATCCTCCTCATGCTCCGGCGGTGCTGCCAAGAAAAGGGCAGCAGCTAGGGCTGCTGTTGGAGAAGACAAAAGGCAGCAAAAAATGCTGCTGTTGGTGGGGGAAAAAGGAGAGAGCAACTAGGGTTTTGTTTCCTCTCTTTTCCCGATGGTTTGGTGAGCTCCGGCGAACTCCGAGGAGCTCCAACAGTGCTGCCGAGAAGCAGGACAGCAAGGAAGGGGGAGCTTGTTGCCGTCGGAGAAGAGAAAAAGAGAGAAGGGGGTCGCAAATCTGGAGAAGAAGAAAGGGAAGGGATCTACCCTTCGTCACCACCGGAGAAGAGAAAGGAGCTGCTGCGATTTTCTCCTTTTCTGCTGTTGACGAGAAGCAAGGAAAAGAGAAGAAGGAGGGGTTGCAAGGATCGGTGGGGGAAGGGAAGAAAAGAGGAAAAGAAGGGGGAAGGGGCACGTGGACAGGTATGGCTTGTTGAATTTTTTTTTTTTTTTTTTTTTTAATACTTAACATTTGCGGATGGTACAGTGGTGACAGGCAGATGCAGACATTGCAGGCTAGTTCTGTGGAGTTTGACACAGCGGGGTGGACATTTGCGGATGGTACAGTGATGGTGCTTGTGACTTATATGGTTGGATGGTGGTGCAGCGAGACAGCATGACATGGATATCCATCGCATGCATGGATGGATAGTTTTGAGTGGTTGGTATAGTGAGAGTACATGACATGTATACCTCTGATTGATAGCAGGACCTGACACTTCGTCAGAACTGTCTGGATATCCTAGGTCATGATTGTACGACTTTTTCTTGATGATATATAATTTACCTTTCATCAAAAAAAAAAAAAAATCTCCGGCGAAGCAAGAAGAAAGGGGAAACTGTAGCGCAACTGTAGAGATCGCGAGAGAAGCATACCTCCGCTGATGTCTAGACCCCCCCTTTATATAAGGCTCCTGTAGCGTGTGTGCACGTTTTTTAAAGCGGGCACGCAATCCTAAGCTTTTCTTGAAGAGACATGTCAGTAAAGTGTCCCTGATACAGTACCTTAACGGGCTGAGCATATCCCTTAAATGACAGTGGAAGCTTTCGCCGTACGATTTTCTGTCTGACCATTCTGCTAGTCGGCGTCACTAACTTCTAAAAGGATATTGAAGGATATCCCACGGTGTCTGTTGCTCAGCCGAACGGGATGGTCACTCGGCTGAGAGTTCCCTGCCCCCATGTCGTCCGTTGCTAAGCCGAGCGGGATGGTCGATCGGCTTGCATCTCCATTGTCCGGCTGATGAATCTACTACTTGGCCGAGCGGGGTAGCCGCTCGGCCGATACTTTCACTATCTGGTTGGTATACGTGCACTTTGGCCGAGCAGGATAACCGCTCGGCTGTATTAGCGTTGTTCATGCGTGGTCTGCTCGGCTATGACTCTACTCTGTTGCTCTGAGTATTTGATGTAAGGCCGAGAGGGGTAGTCGCTCGGCTTGCTTCTGCAGACACTTGTGTTGGGATCTTAGATGGCTAGAGGGGGGTGAATAGCCTCTTTGAAAAACACTAAACAGAAATTTCTTCAAGAACTTTGTTAGCACAGCACAGCGGAAGTAGAAAAACTAAAACGAAAGAAAACAAACACACAGCAGACACAAGGATATACGAGGTTCGGGGATAACTTGCCCCTACTCCTCGGCGTGTCCGTAAGGAGGACGACTCCTGGATCTTTCGGTAGATCACACCCCGGACAAGATCCGGCTAAAGATGTCTCCTTCTCGGTGGAGCAACCTCTCAACAAAGTCTCAGTTGATTATAGATTTAAGCACAAGACTTACAGTGGCTGAGAAAAATATTAAGATGAGCTTACAGCCACGCGGAGAAGAGAACAGAGCAGAGAGCGCACAATCAACCTTCTCAGCAAAAAGCTCACCTTCACCAACTTGCTTTCTCGAAGGCTTGATCACAAAAGACAGAGCATTCAGAATTACACTTTCTGAACTCCTCTTCTTCCTACTTATGTCTCTCTGCTCGTATCACCGCCGTCTGCAGAATCGCTGCTGCCAGCAAGGCGTAGCCAATCACCTCTCCTCCTCTTCTGATTCTCTGAACACATGCCAATGGAAATCACTGGCGTCTCTGGATACCAACCAATGGGTAGAAGTCAAACTGAGCAGCCCAATCGTAATCGGATTTCGCCAGTGAACGTTGATGCCCCAAACGTATCTGTTGCAGCAAATTACAGTGAAAAGGGTACTTGTCTCCTTCTATTAATGAAGCTTAATTTGAATCCAAACATGAGAATGTGACCTGCAACCTGCAAGCTAGAAAGACTCACAGCAGATGGTTAAAACAGATGGTGAAGACAAATACGGCAATCGGAAAAAGTACATGCAAAACAAACAATACTGTGGATCGGTCTGCAGACCGATCCATGCTCCTAGATTTAGAGTGCTGCGGACCGATCAGAACTAATCTGATCGGTCCCGGACCGATCAGATAGCGTTGTTTGAAAATACGCGATAGCTCTGCGGACCGATCAGGAACTAATCTGATCGGTCCCGGACCGATCGGATAGCGTTCTTCCCAAACGTTTACTCCGATCGGTCTCCGACCGATCAAGAATATCATGAGGCTATCGATCGATTTCGATCGGCACCGACCGCAAACGCTCGCAGCTATCGACAATTCCGATCGGCCGCCGATCGTATAAGAGGATCGGCTCGCCGACCGATCCAGTGTCAGTTTCAGGATCGATCGCCGACCGATCCGACTTCTTGACTCATCCGGTCGAGCCCTCTCGACCTAGTCCGAGAAACGAGCTCCCTAGCTCTCTCCGACTTCATCTGGGTCCTAGAGAACGAGCCACCGAGCCCTCTCGACTTCGCATGCCAAGCTTCCTTCTTGGACTTTTCAACACCGGATGTCCGATCACCCTTGATCCATCTGGATTTTCCCTTGCCCGGCTTCACTCACCGGGACTTGCACCTAGCTTCACTCACTAGGGTTTTCACCGGCTTCACTCACCAGGATTTCCAACTGCTCGGCTTCACTCACGGGACTTTCCAACCGCCTAACATCCAGTTAGGACTTTCAATCAGTCAACCTAGTCAACCTAGATTAGTAATTAATCTGAGTTAAATATTCGATACAAACTTAAATCGGTGTCAACAAAAACAACATCACTGTATCAACAATCTCCCCCTTTTTGTTGTTTGACAACACGATTTAAGTTTAGATCAGAAATGCTCATTTACCCATAATTTTAGGGAAATCGGGATCCTCCCCCTAAGACGGATATACCACCAAGTCAATGACGGGAATCAAGATCCTTCCCGTTATCCTCTCCCCTAAAATCAAGCTTCCATACATTTCTAAACTTAGGTATCCTCTCCCCCTTTGTCAAACACCGAAAAGGTGCAAATGAGGTGACAAAAACTCAAAAGGCTCCCCCTTAATCCATACTGCCTTCTCTTAACCGACCCAGAGTTCCCTCTAAGGTCTCAATATGACAGTAAGAAAGACAAAAGATACAATCAAATCATGGCATAGGAACAGCATAAAAAAAATACAGAAAATGAAGCATAATAAGAAGCAAGCAAATATAAAACCGAGTAGCATACATATATGAGTAGCATCAGAAGTGCAAACATCCAGGTCCGACATAAAGACTAAAAAAATAACATCCAAAATACAGACAGCCAATAAACAAACTGTATCAATCAACATCCTCACACTGAGGAACACCGCCATCATCGGCAGGAGGGGTGAAATCCTGAGGCGGCACGCTGGAGGATGAATAGCCTGGGTAAGACTGCGGAGGCGGGTAGCGTGCCATCCATCCGAGTAGCAACTGCTGTGTCACCACCTGATGACTACGCATATCATCGAAGCGCTGGTCAATATGCCCGCGCAGGTCATCGTAGCGCTGGTCTATCCGAATACGTAGTCCATCGAACTCAGCAGCCACCATCTCCTCGTGTCGATCAAAGCGACTCTCCAGCTCGGCGATCTGCCAGCGCATATCAGGATCCGCCTCGCCAATGTCAGCAGGAGGAGCAGCTGCAACCTGTCGTGGAGGTCCCCGTGGTAACTCACCTAAAGCTCTCCCATCCTTCCACTGAACATCCCCATTTCGCCCTATGATTCCAGACTTGGAAAATGCCCGTTTCCCAAGTCGGCAATCCTGCCTGACCATTTTGATTATTCTACCCTTAGAGACATCAACCTGAAGAGTCTCAAGCCAATCAGTAATTATATGCCCATAAGGCATATAAATAGTGAAGCCGCTAGGCTGAGAATATGATATGATCGAGGAGTAGATGCTCGACATGATATCAAAATCGAGACGCCGACGCAAACCATAGAGCATAAGACAATGATATGATCGGATCTCAGATAAGGGTTTAGATGTGATAGGTAGAAGGCAGTTCGTGACAATTTTAAAAAGAATGTAATCTTGAGGAGATAATCTCAAGGCTACAAAAGTAGGGAAGTCAACATCTAGCTCATCTAGCCCTTGTCTAGGCTGTCTGAAGAAGTACTCATATATGTCGTCAGGTGAGATATCAAACGGTGGAAGTAATTGTTCTGGTAAGTCAGGAAATATCGAGAAAACATCACCGGAACACCTCCGACAATCGAGATACTCAAAGAAAGATGAGATACTGAAATCAAGAGTCCGCTTAGCAACTCTTGTTTTAAAACCTTGATCACTAGTCTCATGAAGGTTATTATAGAACTCAGAGACCAGGTCATAGTTGATATCTCGTTCCAAGTAGACTAGTGAATCGAGTTTGTAGTATGCTATGATTTCGGACACTTGTGGGCAAAATTCGTCCATGAATTTTCTATCCACGGACCTACAAGGGAGTAATTTGAAAGTCCTTTGTTGAAAAGCTTGCTCAGACTGGCGGTTTGGGAATCTACTGGAACTAGCTGGTTGGGGTCGAGAGGGAGCAGGAGAAGTTTTGGATTTGGATTTCTTGGTTGGTTCCTTAGAGGTTCCCTCACCATCAGTGGGTTTCTTCCTAAGGGGATACAATGTGGTAAAATGGGGCAATGAGTGAGCACCGGAGCCACCAACAAATAAGAACCGAGACAACAATAACAGAAGATCCAGTGAGAAATGAAAACACAATGCCAAGTTTTAGAGAGGTAGGAGTTACCTTGGAGCCATTGAACTCTCGGCTAGGGCTTCCGAGGGCTGGAGCTTCGGCGTGCAAGGAGAAGAGAAAGGGTGGGCTGGTGGGAAGAGTCGGCTAGGGTTCGCGTGAACGAGGGAAAGAAGGGATCGGGAGGTTTTAAGGGTTAAGATGGGTGTACAGTGAAGAAATGATCGGACGGTTGTCCGATCAGAAGGTATCCAAAGCCCCTGATCGGTCACCAGACCGATCAGGGAACCTCCTGACCGGTCTGTAGACCGATCATAAGGTGATCAGTAGCATTCAGCGAAGCCCCCTGATCGGTCACCAGACCGATCAGGGAACTTCCTGATCGGTCCGTAGACCGATCAGAGATCGAACAGTAAGCCCCCTAAGTCACAGACTTAACCAATGGAACCACTGATCGGTCTATGGACCGATCAGGAAACAACGATCAGATGGCAAGACGTTCGGGAGAAAATAACGTTGATCGGTCCTGGACCGATCAGAGGAAGTTTTGATCGGTCCCCAGGACCGATCCTGATCGGTCTGTAGCCCGATCAGTGTCTGATACTGAAATTTTCAGTGATTTCAGTAACCGAAATCCTTAGATATGTTTGATAGTTCGTAGAAGTTTCTCCAGTAAAACTTTCAAAATCAATATCTAGAACCCTGAGAATCTACAAGCATAACTATGTCCTAACGATGGGCTCTTATGGTGTGAATTTGTTTATAATTTGAGACTTTCAAATTCGACTACAAACACTGAGATTTCAGACAAGTTTCAAGTTTGTCAAAATAGACAACTTGTCCTAATTTGCAATCAAGGCATGAAAGCTGAAATTCTTGATTCTTGTTATGTTTAGTTTCAAGTTTGTCAAAATATATCCAATTTATTATTATTTCCTTTAATAACCTATCGTTTTATCAATCAAAAGTCATGACATGAACCAAACAACAATACCAATCAACACATCAACCATCAACCATCAACCATGATTAGAAAAATTTCTAGGCAAAAGTCCAACCAAGATTCCTTGGTTGGAATATATGAGTAAGATCTAGGAGCCAAATACACATGAATTATGTAATGGCCTTCCCCATACTCAATTAATGTCTCCTCAACCTAATTATTCAAGGGATGCATGATACATTTTGAATAATTAGGTTGATCCTAGCATCTCACCCCATTTCTAGCAAACAAAAATATTTTGTTAAACCTTATAGTTTGTGTGAGATGTTCCCAAGTTGCCCAAATTATTGTCCCAATTACTCTTGTCATTTTAATAGTCCTTATTGATCATGGTGAAGTTCTAATGACCTAAAGAGCCAAACACATTCCCAACTCCCTCCTTAAATGACTAAATTCATTCTCCGGAAGGGGTTTGGTGAAAATGTCGGCTAGGTTTGACTTTGACTCCACATATGTGAGCACAATGTCTCCCCTAGCTACGTGATCTCTTATGAAGTGATGACGCACTTCAATGTGCTTGGTCCTTGAATGATGGACTGGATTTTTAGTTAGGTTGATCGTGCTAATGTTGTCACATAGCACTTGTACACCCTTATAAGAAAGTCCATAATCCTCTAGGGTGTGGATCATCCACAACAACTGTGATACACTCTCTCCCATGGCAATATATTCGGCCTCGGTCGTGGAGAGAGCAACACAATGTTGCTTCCGACTTGACCAACTAACTAATGATGAACCTAAAAATTGACAGCCCCCACTAGTACTTTTCCGATCCAATTTGCACCCAGCATAATCGGAATCGGTATAGCCTATCAAGTCAAAAGACTCTGTACGAGGGTACCATAGACCTACTCGAATTGTGCCCTTAAGGTATCTCAATATTCTCTTAACTGCAATTAAATGAGATTCCTTGGCACAGACTTGATATCTAGCGCACATGCCCACAGCAAAAAGTATGTCTGGTCGACTAGCTGTGAGATATAGAAGACTACCAATCATGCTTCTATATTGCGTTAGATCAATTGGTTTTCCACTCTCATCATTGTCAAGGCGAGTGCTTGTCGCCATTGGAGTGGACACTTCCTTAGAGTCACTCATATTGAATTTTCTAAGCATCTCTTGAGTGTATTTTGCTCGATGGACATAAATTCCATCTCGAGTTTGTTTGATTTCAAGTCCAAGGAAGAATGTCAATTCTCCTACTAGACTCATCTCAAACTCACTTTCCATGTGAGAAATAAATTCATTCAAATAGCCCTTGTTATTTGATCCACAAATTATGTCATCAACATATACTTGGGCTACAAAAATATTTTCACCATCTCTACGTAGAAATAGTGTTGGGTCTATTTGGCCTCTTACAAAACCCTTCTCTAGTAAATATGTTGACAACCTCTCGTACCAAGCTCGTGGTGCTTGTTTAAGCCCATAAAGTGCTTTCTTGAGCTTGTATACGTGGTTTGGAGCTTCGGTACTCACAAACCCCGGTGGTTGTTCAACATATACCTCTTCTTTGATGAGACCGTTTAAGAAAGCCGATTTGACATCCATTTGATAGAGCTTGAAACCTCTATGTGCTGCAAAAGCTAGCATCAGGCGAATGGACTCTAATCGGGCCACGGGAGCATAAGTCTCATCATAATCGAGACCTTCGACTTGACTATAGCCCTTGGCTACAAGTCTTGCCTTGTTTCTTACAACTTCTCCCTTTTGATTTAACTTATTTTTGAAGACCCATTTAGTTCCAATAATGGTGGTCTTCTTAGGTCTAGGAACTAAGTCCCACACTTGGCTCCTTTCAAATTGACCTAACTCATCTTGCATAGCTATGATCCAATCAGGATCGTGCAATGCCTCATCAACTAATTTTGGTTCAATCTCTGAAATCAATGCGACTTCATTAGACTCATTTCTGAAGAATGACCTAGTCCTAACCCCTTGTTGAATGTCTCCCACAATTTGGTCTTGGGGATGACTAGAGGCTATCCTAGATTGTCTTGGTGTTGATGGTGCCTCATGAATGGTCTCACTAGCCACAGGCAAGGACTCAATATCTGGCAAAGGATCAGATTGAGTTCTTTGCTGCCTTTGCTCATCAACATCAGAGTCAACTTCGACTCGTTCTTCATTTTGATCATTCAAACTTAGATTTCTAAGTTCAAATTGAATTTCTCCTATAGCCCTTGATTGATCATTTGAGTTAGGGATTTCTTCAAAAGCTACATCAGAGGACTCTTCAATCAATTTAGTCCTATTGTTGTAGACTCGATAGGCTTTGCTGGTGAGCGAGTACCCAACCAGTATCCCCTCATCAGCCTTGGCCAAAAATTTTCCAAGATGGTCCTTGGTATTTAAAATAAACACCTTACAACCAAACACCCTAAGATGTTTAATTGTAGGTGGTTTCCCAAACCAAAGTTCATGGGGAGTCTTTCCTAAAAACCTATGTATCAGGATTCGGTTTTGCACATAGCAAGTTATTCGCTTCAGCCCACAAGTAACTCGGTAGTGAGTACTCATTGAGCATGCTTCGTGCAGCCTCTTGTAAGACTCGGTTCTTTCTCTCCACAACCCCATTTTGTTGTGGGGTCCTTGGAGTTGAGAACTCATGTCTATACCCTTTTTCTTGACAAAATTCTAAAAACCTATGGTTTTGGAATTCACCACCATGATCACTTCTAATGGTTTTAATTGTTGTTGATTTTTCATTTTCAGTTCTTCTACAAAAAGAAATAAAAATATCTATGGTTTGATCCTTAGTTTTCAAAAAGAAAGTCCATGTATATCTAGTAAAATCATCAATAATTACTAAACAATATCTACTACCATTCAATGAAATAACATTGTTACAATCAAACAAGTCCATATGTAATAAGTCTAAGGCAGTAGATGTACTTACAATGCTTTTACCTTTATGAACACCTTTTGTTTGCTTACCCTTTTGACATGCATCACATAGTTTGGTCTTGTGGTACTTGATGCTGGGTAAGTCTCGCACTAATCCTTGGTTGGCCAACTTCCGGATGTTCTTCATATTGACATGTGCCAACCTTCTATGCCATAGCCAAGACTCTTCTTCTTTTGACATGAAACACTTAATCAAAGCATTAGTAGCACTTTTAAATGATACTTGATAAATATTATCAACCCTTGTGCCTACTAGTACCGTGTCAAGTGTGTCAATGTGTTTAACCAAACATTGACTTGAATGAAATTCAATTGTGTAACCCGTATCACACAATTGACTGACACTTAGGAGATTAAAAGTCATCCCCTTGACTAGAAGGGCATTCTTGATATGGAGACATTCGGATATATGAATGTCTCCAACTCCTACAACCTTAAGACTACCATTGTTACCAAATGACACATTACCTCTATTTTTGTTTTGAATGGTAGAAAATAGTGACTTGTCCCCGGTCATGTGCTTGGAGCATCCACTATCAACAAACCAAGTTGATAGACGCTCCCCCTTTACCAATGCCTACAAGACACGAAAGATAGATGTTTTAGGTACCCAAATCTTGGGACCTAATGCATCTACAATGAAAGACTTAGGCACCCATGCCTTTGTTACCTTCTTCCTAGTCTCATGAACCCTAGAAACATGCGATCTATGAAATTGGGTTCTTGACACTAAAGAAATAAAACTAGACTCCTTAGGTTGGTATCCTAATCCAGCCTTGTTGTAGACCGCCCTTTGAGCATTTAGAATCATGTCTAAGGTCTTAGAGCTGGTTGAGAATTTCTCAAGCATTTTCTTGAGCTTCTCAATTTCACCCTTCAAGGTTTTGTTTTCATCCTCTAGGGCCTCTTGATAAAGGTCATCGACCTCATCTTCCCTAAGGGCCCTTAATTTCTCTATTTCATCTTTTAGCAGTTTAGTTTCTGTTTTTGATTTTTTAAGGGAAGTAGACAAATGTGCAATTGTTTTATAACACTTTTCTAAATGGGGAGATGTTACCTCTTCATCATCCGAAGATGATGAAGTCGCGGCTGAAGAGCTTGAGTCCTCACTCTCGGACTCGGACTCCTCTCTTGCCATGAGGGCTAACTGCCGTGTACTCTTCTCCCTCTTCTCTTCCTCAGATGAACTTGAAGAAGACTCATCCCATGTAGCTTTTAGAGCCTTCTTCTTCTTGACTCTTTCCTCCTTCTTTTTGGCTCGTTCCTCCTTCCTTTTTAATTTCGGACACTCGCTCCGATAATGTCCCTTTTTGCTGCACTCATAACATGTAACATTAGTTTTGTCAATATTTTGTTCACTAGGTTTACCTTTTCCTTTGTATCTTCTGCTCCTTCTCATGATTCTTCTCACGAAGTTGGCCATCTCGCTTGATGATGATTCACCTTCATCATCGGACTCGGAGGAGGATGAAGATGAAACAATTTCTTTCTCCTTCTTCTTTTCTTTCTTCCTTCTTCCCTCCTTGCTCTTTTCTTTTGCAACCAAAGCAATACCTTTCTCTTTTTTCCCTTTGTTAGCAAGTTCATGTAATTCCATTTCACAAAAAAATTCATCTAACTTAACAATGGAAAGATCCTTGGATACCTTGTAGGCATCCACCATAGATGACCACAAGGCATTCCTAGGAAAAGCTTTTAGAGCATACCTTACGAGGTCACGGTTTTCTACTCGTTCATCCACCGAATGGAGACCATTGATGATCTCCTTGAACCTTCCATGTATCTCACTTACAGTTTCATTTTCCTTCATGACAAGGTTCTGTAGTTGGTTTAGGAACAAATCCCTCTTGGCGATCCGAGAGTCTCGAGTCCCTTCTTGGAGCTCGATGAGCTTGTTCCATAGATCCTTCGCACTTGTGAAAGGACCAACCTTGACAAGTTGATCCTTGGCTATCCCACATTGCAAAGTGACAACCGCCTTGGCATCGGCTTGTCCCTTGCGAGTTTGCTCGGTTGACCATCTCGATGAGTCAAGTTCCTTACCTTCTTCATCCTTTGGAGGTGAGAATCTCTCCTTGACGGAGAACCACATGGAGATATCGATCTTGAGGTAATACTCCATGCGACTCTTCCAATACTGGAAATCTGCTCCATCGAAGAACGGTGGTCTGTTGGTGCTGAATCCTTCCTTCATGGCCATCTTGTTGCTCCTTGGAATGTTAGTCCAGATGAAGAGCACCAGGCTCTGATACCACTTGTTGGGATCTTAGATGGCTAGAGGGGGGTGAATAACCTCTTTGAAAAACACTAAACAGAAATTTTTTCAAGAACTTTGTTAGCACAGCACAGCGGAAGTAGAAAAACTAAAACGAAAGAAAACAAACACACAGCAGACACAAGGATATACGAGGTTCGGGGATAACTTGCCCCTACTCCTCGGCGTGTCCGTAAGGAGGACGACTCCTGGATCTTTCGGTAGATCACACCCCGGACAAGATCCGGCTAAAGATGTCTCCTTCTCGGTGGAGCAACCTCTCAACAAAGTCTCAGTTGATTATAGATTTAAGCACAAGACTTACAGTGGCTGAGAAAAATATTAAGATGAGCTTACAGCCACGCGGAGAAGAGAACAGAGCAGAGAGCACAATCAACCTTCACAGCAAGGAGCTCACAGCTTCACCAACTTGCTCTCTCGAAGGCTTGATCACAAAAGACAGAGAATTCAGAATTCTCTTTCTGAACTCCTCTTCTTCCTACTTATGTCTCTCTGCTCGTATCACCGCCGTCTGCAGAATCGCTGCTGCCAGCAAGGCTCCTCCTCTTCTGATTCTCTGAACACATGCCAATGGAAATCACTGGCGTCTCTGGATACCAACCAATGGGTAGAAGTCAAACTGAGCAGTCCAATCGTAATCGGATTTCGCCAGTGAACGTTGATGCCCCAAACGTATCTGTTGCAGCAAATTACAGTGAAAAGGGTACTTGTCTCCTTCTATTAATGAAGCTTAATTTGAATCCAAACATGAGAATGTGACCTGCAACCTGCAAGCTAGAAAGACTCACAGCAGATGGTTAAAAACAGATGGTGAAGACAAATACGACAATCAGAAAAAGTACATGCAAAACAAACAATCATGGATCGGTGCGGGCCGATCCATGCTGATCATCTCGATCGGTGCGGACCGATCAGAACTAATCTGATCGGTCCCGGACCGATCAGAGGTCGATCAGTAGCTGATCGGTCTGCGGACCGATCAGGAATTAATCTGATCGGTCCCGGACCGATCGGATAGCATTCTTCCCAAGCGTTTAGCTTCGATCGGTCTCCGACCGATCGGTAATATCCTGATGAGCTGCGATCGATTTCGATCGATGCGGCCGTCGATGGCGTTCGATAGCTCGATCAATTCACGATCGGTCGGCCGATCGGTATAAGAGCTGGATCGGTCGCCGACCGATCCGGTGTCAGTTTCCTGGATCGGTGCCGACCGATCCGGTGTCAAGTTTCCTTGGATCGGTGCCGACCGATCCATTTCGATCGGGTCGAGCCCTCTCGACTTAGTCCGGAGAAACGAGCTCCCTAGCTCTCTCCGACTTCATCTGGTCCTAGAGAACGAGCTACCGAGCCCTCTCTGACTTCGCATGCCAAGCTTCCTTCTTGGACTTTTCAACACCAGATGTCCGATCACCCTTGATCCATCTGGATTTTCCCTTGCCTGGCTTCACTCACCAGGACTTGCACCTAGCTTCACTCACTAGGGTTTTCACCTGGCTTCACTCACCAGGATTTCCAATCTGCCTGGCTTCACTCACCAGGACTTTCCAACTGCCTAACATCCCAGTTAGGACTTTCTCAATCAGGTCAACCTAGTCAACCTAGATTAGTAATTAATCTGAGTTAAATATCTGATACAAACTTAAATCAGTGTCAACAGCAAAACAACATCCAGGTCAGACTGTATCAACAACTTGACGGTCATTCCTGTCTTGAGCGCCTCAACTCAGCTGATGGTCGAGCTAGTGAGGATGTTGGATCGGACCTTTCATATCTCGGTTGGACGAACCACTCGCCCGCCCGACCAGTGATAGTGAGACGTTGACCGTCTTGACTTTGACCTCTATTGCGGCGAAGACCTTTCCCAAGATGGATCCCTCCTTATCATCATATCAACACCTAATTTAATTCACTTATCATTCATCAAAATTTAAATTAGATTATTAGTAAAACTACACCAACAAAAACTTATGCCTTTACAATGGTTGATATTAAGAATTCTTACATAAGCCCACCAATGTTTACATAAAAAAAGTTGCTAGGTTAGCCTTTCGTAAGTCTTAGAGGATAACGTTAGAATATCCTTTCGTTCGGCACAATCAACATAGTTAGTCGTCCGTGACAAGGAATGCCCTCCGCCATCGTCCATACTAGATATCGTATTATTTGATAAACTACTTTTTTTTAGTTAATGTACCATATGTGAAACATGCTCGAGATGGTAGATGAAAGTTTCTTCCTAGAATTGGAGCTTTAGTTGATTGTCTTATTAGCTATGTGCACCCTCCCCTCTAACAGGAGCAGGTTCGCGATTAAACAATGACCGAGGTTAATGACCGCTCATGATATTTTAACAAAAGCAAGATGCTCTACAAGTTGCAAAAGGAACTCGAACAATAATTTATCCGATTATGAATTAAAATAATAATTTTAAGTTATGGGCTCGACTAATGATATTAAACTTTTAAACAAGTTGAAAGGGATGAATCAATTTTATAAGGAAGAAAATTTAGGGATGGGAAAATGACAATTTAGTAGTTGTCGGTGGGACTGGAGAGTAGAGAGGAATCTTTTTTGCAAATAGATGCCCGAAGTTTTGTTAATGATTAAATTGTTCAAATTGTAAATCTGTAAACATTGTGGGTTCAAATGCAAAGTCTGTATCGGCCCAGAAACACGAACCGTTTTCCCAACCGGACCTTATTGGATTAGGCCGGTCCTGAGCCCGTCGTCTCGCTCGCTCGGCCGCCCACAAAACGGCAGCGTAGGGTTTCGCGACGGCCGCCCGAAACCGGTGAATTCCCCAAATGGCGATGCTGTGTTTGGCGAAGACCGCGATGCGCCGGGTGGGGGCGCAGCAGCTGGCGGTGCGTTCCTTGGGGTCCTTGACGTGCGCTTCCTCGTTGGACGCGTCGGTGGCCGGGTTGGTGGTGCCGTGCGGTCGCGGGGACAAGAAGACGGAGCGAGGGAAGCGGTTCAAGGGTTCGTACGGCAACGCGCGGGGGAAGAAGAAGACGATGATCCAGCGGATCAAGGACAGGGTCGAGGTCCCCAGGTCCACCCCTTGGCCGCTTCCCTTCAAGCTCATCTGACGTCTGGCTCTGGGTTTCGTTCTCCAACTCTTCTGGATAAGATTTCCCATCTTAGTCTTCTTCTTGCCTGTGTTACTTCATCAACTATGATATTTTTCTTCAGGCTGTTGTCCTGATTTCTTCTAGCATCGGAGAAATTTCTCTGCTTTGTTTTAAGAAATAATTCATGACTATGAGTAATTTGAATTTCCTTCTTTATCGCATTCTGGTACGAAGTCCTAAATGATCCCAACCTGAGTTCATCATAATATCTTATCAAAATTCTTGGTGAAGTACACGGTGATTAGAAAACAAATCATATCCGATAGGAACAAGTCTCACTGAGTGTACGCTGAAAGAAAGAGGAGTTTGTTCTACTTTCATAAGCATGAAAACACCAAACAGTTGAGTGATATCAAATTGGTACTGACTCTAGAGGGGCAAAGTTTGGAAGATGGTTTATTTGATTTATATATATTTCCTTGAGCAATATGGGGGATAGATTTGAAGAAGTTACTTGATGAAAAACTTACATTCTTGCAAGGAACTATGCTTTGAATCTCACTGATTGTTTCCTTATTGCTTTAGCATGATTATGCTGCTGCAAATGATTTTTTGTGCGCGCACATGTTTATCATAATGACTATAGAGTGATATCAAATTGGTACTTGACTATAGAGGGGTAAAGTTTAGAATAAGATGGTTTATTTGATTCATAGATTTTTCCTTGAGGGAGTTACTTGATGGAAACCATACATTCTTGCAAGGAACAATGCTTGAATCTCCCTCATTGTTTCCTTATTACTTTAGTATGATTATGATGCTTCAAATGTTTGTTTTTTGGTGTGTGTTTATCATAATAAAGCTTTACTCACATGCTTTGCAGTATGTTATGGCATGCTGTGTAAGAGCCAGATAGGAATTTTCATTTATCCAAGTTTCAAAAGGTCTGTTGAGCAAAATCAACTAAGACCCTTCACTCCATGACTCTTTCTCCTGGGTAAAGTTAAGCCCATCTGTGTTAACAAATGAAATGGCCAGCATTCTGAAAAAGTGATTCAACTCTTTTAGTCATTCACAGCTTACCTCCTCTCTATCAGTTTTTCTATGCCTGTTTGTTAGTTATTTATCCTCCAATAAGCCTTTCTTTGCTATTCTGTCCTTTCAATGCTATCTTTCTGGTTTATTATTCAACCAAATCAGCTGAATCTTTGTTATAACTCGTTTTAAAGCATACCTACTTGTACAACAGCCCTTTGACTGCCTTTACACTATTGATCCAACTTAATTATATCTTTAAATTGTGGTGTTCTGAAGCAATCTCGTCAAAAGTATCATCAATAAGAGCTTTTAGTTTTTCAATTGTTTGCTCTTTTTTTTTTAATGTTTCCTCATTACTACTTCGGCTCAAAGATATCGTTGTTTCTTTGGTGTATAAAAGGGGAAGGTGGAGTCTTTCTTCTTCATGATATATGAATTAATAACAGACTTCTTCCTTTGGTAGTTTCGTATATCTACAAGGCTACAATTAGATACTAAGGCATGTCTTGGTTTGTTGAGTTTTTTTTTTGAAGGTTTACATGGTGTTGAAGGGGAACAAAAGCCATGTTAGACTCTGATCACCGATCTGATTGCTAGAACCGTAGAACGCATAAAACAAAGTAACTAATTTCTATCGGGAAAAATGAAAGGGATGGGCCGACAGTAGTAGCAGTAGCATTGTAGACTTGTAGTCGATTATTTGAAGATTACGGCAAGCGACGGCTGATGCGGTAGAGAGCGAACACCGAACTCTCTCCTTCCTCTGGCGTTTGCGAGGCCGCCGTCCGCATCAACGACCGAACGCTCTCCTCCACCACCGTCGCCTCGAACCCCTCCCGCTTCAGCGCCTCCAGACACTCGCCCACACCCGGCCTCACCTCGGTCGCCGCCCACCCCGTCGTCCCCGCCCCCCAAGCCGCCCTCATCGTCCTCCCCAGCCCCTCCATCTCCTCCGCGTCGAAGAACACGTCCGACATCAGCACCACGTCAGCAGCCTCCGCCGCTTCTCCCCACCGCAGCTCCCGCACCTCTACCCGCGCTCCTTGACCGTTGGCGGCGACGCTGGCCCGGAGGCCTTCGAGAAGCTGCCCGACGTCGGTGAGCACCACGCGCGCCGCGCCCATGGAGGCGGCCAGCAAACCCGGGAGGCCCGTCCCGGCGCCGACCTCCAGGACGGTGGCGCCGGCGAGCTGGGCTCCGCCGCAGGCGGCCATCCACTCGGCGAGGTAGACGGCGGAGTCCCAGAGCCATGAGCCGGTGAGGGCGCGGCCCGTGGAGGGGTCGACGGTGCCATCCCCCTCGTGGATGATGAGCTTGTAGCCGGAGATCTGGACTTCGCGGGAGCCACCCATACCCAACCTGCCTACGGCCCCAGGACCGCTCGCTCTTATTAAGGTAGGTCTTCTTACATCGTTTACCCTATTTCCCGATTTTTATTATATTTGATTTTACTGTTTTTGCTGCAGAATTTTCGAATTTGATTCTTCCAAGAATGTTTTGCTGTGCGAATATTACTTTAAAATTATCGTCACTTTCTTACAAACATCTGTTTTATTGAGTGGCAGCAGAATCAATTGACCTTAATTAACAACAAAATTAATGTCATGGATGGAGTTCCAGCAAACTTACATGAACAGCCCGGAGGGGAATTTGTCAGTCAAGAAACTGAGATTCGACACTAGAATCACAGCCACTGTCCTCCGCTTCACTTCTCAGATCACCAGCAGCAACTCTATTACGAAGACCATCTCTTCCCCTGCCGATAGTAGTCATCATCCTGTCCAAGTTTGCATTTTTAGAACTCGGTAGCAGCATTTCACCGAGCTCTCTCCTTGCTAGATACAGTTCGTTTGGTTTCAGGAGCTCCCCCTTTCGATATGCCTCCCTCAGGAAGACAGTGTGGAGCTTGCCCTGGTTACCCCTCGTCGAAATGTAGAATATCCCCTGGTGCTGCAGCAGGAATTCCTTCATCTTGTTCGGAAGGCCTATCGCCTGCCGGAAATGTGCGATCCGCTCCATCGTCAGTCTCTTCTCCACCGTCAAGGATAGCAGCTCGTGTATTGTCGCCACCATGCGCTTCTCCATCCGCCGTTTTGCCTCCAGTGACCGGAGGTCGTAGCCGGAGACGTCCTCGTAAGGCGACCAGTAAGGTAGCCGCTGCCATTTCCACACTGCGATCCGGTAGTACTTGCCGATCTTGAAGCCCGGAGGGAAATTGATGAGGAAGGAGAAGCGGGAATCTTCGGCGTCGGTGCCGCGCTCGCGGTACTCGCGCTCACGTTTGCGTTCGATGGCGCAGACTCGGAGATCGGCTGCGTCGTCGTCGGTGGCATCGTTGGGGGCGTCGACGAACTCGACGTACTTGGCGCGAGGATCGTCGGGGCAGTCGGACGAGACGACGAGGCGGAAGAAGGAAGGGTGGGCGAGGACGACGGACTGCTCGAAATCGTCGGGGAGGCCGAGGTCGTAGCGGGCGATGCGGATGTGTTCGAGGCGGATGCGGAGGGAAGGAGTGGCGAGGAGGAGGAGCTTGCGGAGGCGACGGACGGCGTCGGGGAGCATGGATAGCAGCGCGTCGGACTCTTGGAGGAGCCGGGCCTCGGCTCGGGGCGTGAGGCGGACCCAGAGGAGGCGCTGCACGGGGTGGTCGAAGACGTGGAAGACGTAGTGGTGTTTGATGAGGAAGTTGCCGACCTCGTCAGGGACGAAGTTGAGGTAGCGGCGGGCGAGGGCGTCGAGGCGGGCGAAGGGGAGGGAGGCCGAGGGCTGGGAGAGAAGCATGGACTGGAGGCTGAGGGCGCGGCGCACCTTCTTCTCGACCTCCATCACGTTGTCGAAGCCGTGGTCGCGGACGCGCTGCAGCTTCTTGGGGATGGACGTAGACTGCGAGAAGCGCCGACCGGCTACGGCGAAGAAAGGGTGGCGTAGGAGATCGGATCGCCTCCTCAAGTGGAGGAAGGCAAGCATCGGATTGGCCGTCGGAGGGGAGGAAGACGAGGGATTTGGGTTTCAAGGGTTTCAGTGAAGAATGAAAGTGCCAAAGGGGGCTAATATGGCAAAAACGGCCCAATAGAGCTTATTAAGCCAGCACGATTTGGCCCATTAACATAAGTACCAATTTAAAAATGTTAGGGACGAAATAATAAATATTTGAAAATTATAAAGTGTATTTTATTAGAACTCTTTGTGGTGAAATGAAATTTTCTCTTTCTGATTCCATCGAGAGATAAAGGAGCGAGGCTGAAGGGGAAGAGGCTGAAATTTGTCGGCAATGGCGTTGGAAGTGCTGGAGGGGTCGGTGCGCAACATCATGGAGCAGGAGACGCTCAAGTGGGTCTTCGTCGGTGGGAAGGGCGGCGTCGGAAAAACCACCTCCAGCTCCATCCTCTCCATCCTCCTCGCCCAGGTCCGCCAGTCCGTCCTCATCATCTCCACCGACCCCGCGCATAACCTCAGCGACGCCTTCCAGCAGCGCTTCACCAAGGTCCCCACCCTCGTCAACGGATTCTCCAACCTCTACGCCATGGTATTATCAGTTTTGCGGTTCCGCTACCTATTTTCTACCCTCCCGCCCCCGATCCGATCTACACCCATGTGATTAATTCTATCAATTTCTCCTTTGTTAAGGAAATTTTGACTCTCTTATCTTCCGCAGGAAGTGGATCCCAAGGTGGAGGACGACGATTTATCTGACGATGGCCTGGAAGGATTCCTTTCGGAGTTGACTAATGCGATCCCTGGAGTCGACGAGGCTATGAGTTTTGCTGAAATGCTCAAGTAAGTTTTCTCTTTGTTCGATTTCTGATGCTTATGGATTGGGATCGTTGGATGGATAACCGAAGCTGCGCATTCATGTAAAAGTCGAGTCTTTTTGCTCTCTTGATGATTTAGCTGATGGATGCATTGTCTGAATTGCTAGATTGAACGATGAAGTTTTGCCATTTGCAGGCTACATTGTAAAAATTTGGCAATAGATAGGAGAAGATGATGGCAAATGCTTTGTTACATGACATGTATAGTATTCAAATGCCATGATCTATGCTAGTCCGATACTTCATGGATTTATGGAGTACAAAATCAAATCTTTGGATGCAATTGACTCTGCATATTAGACTATTATTATGGTGTTGGATAGGTTTCCTTTAGTTATATTCTGATTAAGTAAACAAGATAAGTATTGGTTGATACCAAATTTGCAGTGTTCATATTATCTGAATACACTAACATTACTATTAAATTTTCAGACGATGCCATTAAATAACATCTTAATCTTGCTGGAATGTGGGTCCAATAACAAAAATACACAGGTTAAGCATGAAACAAACAATAATACAGCAATGGCTGAAATGCCTTAATTTATTCTACTCGTTTAACTATAATATTCATCAGTTATCTTTAAAGGCATACCTTCTTAACCATTTCCCCACTTTTGTTAAATTATATTATTTACTAGGCATCTACCTAGTTTATCGTGAATATTCCTTTTAGTAAATACACATCTATCTCAAATTTTTTTCCTCTCTTCTTTCCTAATCTGTTAATGCCATCTTCTAATAATTGAAGAAATGCAAGAGCATAACTTCTGACGTACTACTTACACTAGTTTAGCCAAACATATCATTCCTTTGGAACAAGCAGCGCTAAACTTAGCTTGATTGATTGCTAACCAAAAAGTTGAACAGTTTACAACTTAGTTTAGCACCCTTTTTCTGTTTTTGTTTTATTGAATCTGCTTTAGGTTCACTCTTGGTTCAAAATATATGCTAGAATTAAAGAAGCATAACTAGCAGTTACGAAGTTGTGATTTTCCTAGTTTTTTCCCTTGTTTAGTAGTGATCTTATTTTTTTATACTAATATAAGAAGAATGCCTCACCTTTTGGTTGTTGATTCACTTTTTGTCTTCCCTTTGTGTTTTATTGGATATTTAATTGTAGCATCTGTTATCTGATCAGAGCAAGTGTAAGTCCAGTATAATTACTCTTTGACTAAGGAACCAGGTTCGAGCACCCCTATGCGCAGACTCTTATCAATTAAGTGGTACCGTTCATCCAAAAATCCCTTCGGGGGTTTCTGATAAGGGGCCGTTTCCGCGGTGGTGTCGGTCACTGTAAAAAGTTTACCCATACAGTTTACAACCGAACCAGGGGTGCTCTGGTTATGACGTTGTACCCTTTGACTGAGGTGCCAGGTTCGAGCACCCTCTGCGCAGGCTCTTATCAATTAAGTGGTACCGTTCACCCAAAAATCCCTTCGGGGGTTTCTGATAAGGGTCCGTTTCGGCGGTGGTGTCGGTCACTATAAAAAGTTTACCCATACATTTTTTTTTACAACCGAACCAGGGGTGCTCTGGTTATGACGTTGTACCCTTTGACTGAGGTGCCAGGTTCGAGCACCCCATGCGCAGGCTCTTATCAATTAAGTGGTACCGTTCATCCAAAAATCCCTTCGGGGGTTTCTGATAAGGGTGGTGTCGGTTACTATAAAAAGTTTACCCATACAGTTTTTACAACCGAACCAGGGGTACTCTGGTTATGACGTTGTACCCTTTGACTGAGGTGCCAGGTTCGAGCACCCCCCTGCGCAGGCTCTTATCAATTAAGTGGTACCGTTCATCCAAAAATCCCTTTGGGGGTTTCTGATAAGGGGCCGTTTCGGCGGTGGTGTCGGTCACTATAAAAAGTTTACCCATACAGTTTACAACCGAACCAGGGATGCTCTGGTTATGACGTTGTACCCTTTGACTGAGGTGCCAGGTTCGAGCACCCCCTGCGCAGACTCTTATCAATTAAGTGGTACCGTTCACCCAAAAATTCCTTCGGGGGTTTCTGATAAGGGGTCGTTTCGGCGGTGGTGTCGGTCACTATAAAAAGTTTACCCATACAGTTTTTTTTACAACTGAACCAGGGGTGCTCTGATTATGACGTTGTACCCTTTGACTGAGGTGCCAGGTTCGAGCACCTCCTTGCGCAGGCTCTTATCAATTAAGTGGTACCGTTCACCCAAAAATCCCTTCGGGGGTTTCTGATAAGAGGCCGTTCGGCGGTGGTGTCAGTCACTATAAAAAGTTTACCCATACAGTTTGTTGTCCCCTCGGATGGGTCTAGTGGCTAGCACATGAGATATTGCTACAATGAGGTCTGGGGTTCGAATCTCGGCAAAGCCGAGGTAAATACCTCCCTTATGTGCTAGTCACTATTCCAAAGACTAGTAGCCGCCCGTGATTTACCTCCTCCGTGTTAGCCCTGAGACGGGTTGGCGGGGGCCTTTTGCTACAATATAGCAATAATTACCAAATCCGCATGTCCACCCATTTAGGGTTCTACATGGATCTTATGATGCCATTCATCTATATCTCAGGCCATATAGTTAGGTTATCATGCATAAAAGTTTATTTAGTTTGTTTGAAAAATTATATTCCCAAATTATTTTGATTATATACTTTTTGATGTTTACAGTGTTATAGTGATTATTACTTGTAACCTTTGCTGGGAAATTTATTGTAAATTCTGATTCTTGTCATATAAAGCTAGCTCTTGTTTTCCTGAATCATGATTCAAGTTCTGCCACAAACCATTAATAATCATGGATTATTATTCATATACTCACTGCAGATTAGTTCAGACAATGGATTACTCGGTTATAGTATTTGATACTGCTCCAACCGGCCATACTTTACGATTGTTGCAATTCCCATCAACTTTAGAGAAGGGACTTGAAAAAGTTATGTCTCTGAAGAATAAGTTTGGTGGCATGTTTAGCCAGGTAATTACACTATTCTTACACCATTCAAGAGTTGATTGTATAGTGCAGGACAGCAGGAGTATTGTTAGACTATCATGCTCTGCTCATTTTCTTGCTGGTGAAATTTGGTCAATTCAAATTCAGTGTGAAACTAGGAATATGTGCTCTATTTTTTCAAAAGGAAGAGGCTAATATAACCTAAACTTTCAAATTGCTAACGAATCTTGTTAAGTTTCAGCCTTGAGGTTGCCTTGATGGCAGCTCTATGTGCAGAGTTTAGGGAAAGATCTTTCTAGTGTTCTAATTTTCAAACTTTCTGTTGATGAACTCATTGAATTTATAATAACACCAAGGTAACCTTCACTAAGATCCATCTTCTCTTGGCGGTGTCTGGTTATTACTTTCTCGATAGGCCTGTATCGGTGGTAGAATTATCACTAGTCATAATGATGGGTACTTGGACATGCTACTTGTATATATGGCTTCAGACACTTGTTATAATCAGTTTCTTTGTTATTGATATTGACAGGCTACTCGTCTTTTTGGCCTTGGTGATGAGTTCAGTGAGGATGCTTTGCTAGGGAGGCTGGAAGGTATGAAGGATGTGATTGAGCAAGTAAACAACCAATTTAAGGATCCAGTAAGATCAATTCCTTCATGATATCCTGTACAAATTCAATGTTATTAAATTAACTCGCTAGTTTCCATTAGATATTTATGTTTTCAGTCTAGACTTAATATTGATCTCGTTACGTTCATCTTGTGAGCATGGTCATCCTCTTCTGGTACTAGTAAGGGTTAATTTATACACAATCCTGAAACATCTACTATTACTAGGCGATATGATGTAGCAAGCTTGAAATAGTTGAGATGATCTGTCGTATATCTCTGTTTGTTTGTCAGTCATGTTCTATTTTGTTGGTTTTTAAATACAAAACATGCATGGCAATAAGTTGATGAAATTACAGATTATTTCTTTACTCATGAACTTGTTGCAACAGGATTTGACGACATTTGTCTGCGTGTGCATTCCTGAGTTTCTTTCTCTATATGAAACCGAGAGGTTGGTGCAAGAACTAGCAAAGTTTGAGATAGACACCCATAATATCATCATCAACCAAGTACTTTTTGACGAAGAAGGTGCGTGACTACACTATCTATGTGTTTTCTCGAAAATCCTAGTTGATATGGCCTATCCATTTGTGTAGCTGTTGAATCGAAATTGCTAAAAGCACGAATGAAGATGCAACAGAAGTATATTGACCAATTCTACATGCTCTACGACGATTTCAATATCACCAAATTGCCACTGCTCCCGGAAGAGGTAGTTTATCATGGCGAACGATGAATCATTTATAGTTCAGCTCATCTTCCGTAGTGATTATGATGCGTGTTTTGCAGGTTTGCGGAATTCAAGCGCTTAGGAAGATGTCTCAACACTATGTCGTACCCTATAAGCCTTCTCTTGCCCGGGGCACCATCAAAGAAGTTCAGGAGAGAATATCTACCTTGAGATTACAGCTCCAAGAAACGGAGTTAGAGCTAGAGAGGCTGCAAGGGAAATAGAATATGCTCAATCGTTAGCGCTCTAAATTTTTCTCCAAGATCAATCAAAGTTGTCGATAGATCTTTCGCGGCCAATTTTGCTAAAGCTTGTTACCCTATGAGATTCAGGTATAACTAAACTACACCAGAGTGCTAGGAGATTTCTACCTTTAAATTTATGTTGTTTTACATAGTTTCAGCGTACACTTGTTTTTATTTATCTGAGTTATTATTGATTGATTGGGAAAATAAGGATGATAATAATTGTTTTCATATTATATTATGAAATTGTATTTCTCCTTTTTGGATTATGATTTGACCATATCAATTAAATTAATAGTTATTATTATTATTGCTAGCAATTTCTTTGAATAATAAGAAGATTGGAATCTTGTTAATATTCTTCTTGGCAGATGTTGCAATTACAGTTTGCATGTGGTTAGTTTTTTGTTTATTATTATTTAAATGCATTATTAGTCTTCATAAATTATGATAGGAGAACAAATAAGAAGATATGGATGAATATTTTAAAACTTGAACACTTGAATTATTAAATAAATAAAATAAAAACAAATTAGTCTTCAAATTTATCCGATAGATGAAAGACTAGATCAATCAGGAAGAAGACGGCCTATGATAAACTTGAACACCTGAATTATTAAATAAAATAAAATAAATTGTACTAGGATGATAATTTGATTTTTCTTTGTTGTAAATGAATAGAATATTCTCAAATATAATGAGGTCGATAAGAGCTCGTTATATTTGTTCAATATTTAAATACAAATCAAACAAATGAATAGACAATTATATTTGCTTATTTTTATTTTGTTGTTATTTTTGAATAAAGGAGAAGATTGATTTAATCGTTATTCTTTTAAACCAATGCTATTATAAAGATTGAATCTTTTTATAAAAAAAAATGTAATAGAAATCCATAGGAATACATCATAAAAAAATGGAAATTATGTAAATATCAGTAAAACAAACTGATTATAATCAACAATTATAATATACGGTTACGCTGTGCTCGAGGTGCAAATTGTCCTCCCTGGATAAATTTAACCATGTTGAGTTAGGTGTTTTGATATTTTAGAATAAAATGTTTACAAGCAGTTTATTTTTTTGACTTTTTATTAAATTATATTTCCCCATGCACCGAGGATTTAAATCTCAGTATCAACGAGAAATTGACTATCAAATTTGAACTACCAGGATAGCTGAGCTACTGGGCCACTGAGTTGGCCGCGCTTCCGCATTTATCTGATGGGAGAACTGGGGAAGACCGTCCAACTCCAGGACTAATTGGGACGAAAATCTGGATACCTAAATTATCAAAATATATACTGTCCACTTTCAAAATTAGTTGAGCAAAATTTATACTCCAAAAGTATTCCACCTGGAAGCGTAAACGAATCGAACCGAACAATAAGAGCATGAGTTCAGGCTTGGTTTGTTATCCTAAGCTCGAGCACAACTCAAGTTCGATTCTAATTTTAGTTCTTAAGTTTGAACTCAGCTCATAATAAAATTAAATAATTCAAACTCAGCTAAAAAAAGTTCCATTAAAAATTAAACAAGCTTAATTCAAGTTTGACTCGAAAAAAATTCTTTTAAAAATTAAACGAGCTTAGTTCGAACTTATTTAAGATAATTAACTATAATAATTAATAATATATTATTATATTTAATATATATAAAATAAGATAAACGAACCTCTTAATAAATATATTTATAAACCTCTTAACAAATACGTGCGCAAGCCTCTAAACAAATATATTTATAAACTAACGAACCAAATATTATTATACTCAAGCTCGACGTGATAATGTTTTTGAGCTTAAAATTAAGTTCGAACTCGGCTCGTTAACTTAATCGAATAAACTTTTTCCTGAACTAAGACCTAAATAGTGTTGGATCGTAAGCGTTCGATAGAGGGGGGGTGAATATCGATAAACAAAATCGTTCGAAAAGAGTTACGCGCAGTGGAAATAAAAGGACAATGCTAACACAAGCTGGTTTTACTTAGTTCGGAGCCTGTGACGACTCCTACTCCAAGGCTCGCACACAAGGGTGCTTTCGGTGGGCAATCACTAGCAGTTTGAAAATTGTTACAAATTAAAGTACAGGAATGCTAATGAAACTAAAGCAAATACCGACAAGAATTTAACAAAAAAGGAAAGGAGCGTGTTTGTCGGAGCTTTGTCAGCGTCGCAGGAGCGCAGAGCAGCAGAGCAAGCAGTAGAAGACTTTCTTTCAGTTGTTGTTTTTAAGCTCCCCTCTGACCCTCCTTTTATATGAGGCTCGGGACACCCCGAATCCTTTCCGGGCGCCCTGGTGAGACGTGACAGGTCCAACCAACGAGCTCCACGTGGCGACGCGCGATCTGGATAAAATTCACCTCCCGGGCGCCCGAATCCCCTCCGGGCGTCCGGACCACCTTTCTCCAGAAGACAGCTTTCCTGCAAGACAAGGTTAGTCCGAGACAAATAGATAAGGTATATCCTGCAAAACAAAGTGTTAGCACAGTTTATATAAAAAGTATGACTTAGATTCCATCTTTCCGAGACCGGAATCTAGTCACGATCTCGACTTAGATATCCGAAATGGATCTAAGCCGGATCGACGCCTAATGTTCTCTTCCCGGGAACGCGTCCTCACAGTCACTCCCCTCCAGTGACTTACCTTACCTGCCAGACGTCCGGTCAGCCCTTCGACCCGTCTGGACTTCTCGCCAAGCGTCCGGTCAGCCCGTCGACCCGCTTGGACTTCTCGCCAGCTATCCGGTCAGCCCGTCGGCCTAGCTGGACTTCGTCTGCACACTTGGTTAGAGTGTTAGATCACAACAAACCTAACTTAACCCGATTTGTCATTCATCAAAACCCGAGTTAGATCATTAGTGCTAACCGCACCAACAATCTCCCCCTTTTTGATGGAATGACAATCTGGTTAAGTTAGTAAAGATATGAGAGAAAAAACGGTTAAGCATTTTGTTCTAGCATGAGGTTTAAGTTAGTTTTTAATTTTATCTTGTTTTTCTAACTTAACCACCTATCCCTCCCCCTTTGGCATTCATCAAACAAGGATATATTTTGAACAAAAATACAAAATGCATGAAAAGAAGAAAAAAATATGTAGGAACCGATGTCATATTAACTTGGGGGAGTAATTTAGCGTTTGTTTCTTAACTTTTATAAAATAACTAAGTTTTGAAAAATAACTTAGTATATTTTGAGTAAAAATAATTTTGTAATATTAATTGGGTTTGCAAACTCAAAGAGGAAAAAGCTAGTTTTTAAGTATACGTCTAATTTTCAAACATAAGTATCCAAGTTTCAAGAAATTAAATTTTCAAAATAAGTTTCAACTTGAAATTCTTTACAAACATGAGTTTTTCAGACCAAAATTCCAAGGTTTAAAATTTTCAAAATCAATTTAAAAACTTATTTTATAGAGGAAAAAAATCTTAAGCATAAGTTTTCAGATCAAAAAATTTTAAATCTAACTCGATTTTTCAAAACTGAGTTTGTTTAGTTTTCAAAACTAATTAAAATTTATTTTTCAAGTCTAAGTTTGCAAAATCCAGATTTTCAAAATGAGGTGAAGTTTAATTTTCAACTCAAACTTTTAAAGTTAGATCCAATTAATGAAATTTTCAAAATAAGCTTGTAAAGTTAAAATACCTTTTTAAACATAAGTTTTATAAAGATAATTTTGCAAAGGTAAGATTTTCAAAACCAGGTTTGTCAAATTAGATTTTACAAAGATAAGTCAGATTTGTTAAATGGATTTAAAACATTTTTAAGAAAGTATTTTTGTAAAGACTAGTTAAAGGAAAAATAAATATGAGACTAATTAATCCTCCCCCTGAACCTGACATCTAAAATAGCTGTCTAACCATTTAGTTACTTACTGACTATCAGAAGATGACAGCTTTCACTTGGTTAGTCAAGTTAAGTTCATTGTGATCAGTTAGTGATTGACTAAGCTGACTAACTTAACTTGATTAATGTAGGTTTTATATTTAACGCTCAGACTTATATCGATGCACTGACATAAGCATCTTAAGTCCAGACAATTGGCCTATACATCTCACTCCTTTCTAAGTTTGTCAATCACAATCAAAGTAAGCCTAGGGTGTTGGTGAGATGCTCAAATATTAGTCCTGGGGGAACATGATTTCTAAGGAGATTTTTCTAATCTAAGGCTAAAGTTGTTTTGAAATTCTAAAAAGTTGGAAGGTTTTAAAATAAATGAAAACAAGTTTGACCTAGAATTTAAAACAGTCAATTTGAAAGCAATTTTGAATTTTGAAAATCCTAGTCTATTAAACACATTCCTAACTGTCTACGTAGATTGCTAAATTCACTTTCAGGGAGTGGTTTTGTGAATATGTCAGCTAAATTGGATTTGGACTCAATGTATTTGAGTTCAATATCCCCTTTAGTAACATGATCTCTGATGAAGTGGTGTCTAATTTCAATATGTTTAGTTCTGGAATGATGCACTGGATTTTTTGTTAGGTTGATTGAGCTAATGTTGTCAATTAAGACTTTGACATTTGTGAGGTTTAAGTTGAAGTCTTTTAGGGTGTGCATCATCCATAATAATTGTGCAACACACTCTCCTATTACTATATATTCTGACTCAGTTGTAGAAAGGGCAACACAATGTTGCTTTCTACTAAACCAGCTGACAAGTGATGGACCTAATAATTGACATCCGCCACTTGTGCTTTTGCGGTCTAACTTGCATCCAGCATAATCTGAGTCAGAGCATCCTATTAATTCAAAGTTATTAGTCCTAGGATACCAAATGCCTACATTTGTTGTTCCTTTAAGGTATCTAAAGATTCTTTTGACTTAAGTTAGATGAGATTCTTTAGCACATATTTGGTATCTTGCACACATACTTACTGCAAATAAGATATCTGGTCGACTTGCAGTTAAGTATAGTAGGCTACCTATGACACTCTTATAATGCTTTAGATCAACTGGTTTTCCATTTGGATCATCGTCTAGGATTGTGTTTACTGCCATAGGTATCTTCATCTCTTTGGTGTTTTCCATTTCAAATTTCTTAAGTAATTCCTTAGTATATTTTTGTTGATAAATGTAGTTACCTTCATTTGTTTGTTTGATTTGTAATCCTAAAAAGTAGGTTAATTTACCTACCAGACTCATTTCAAACTCGTGCTCCATTAAATTTGTAAATTCATCTAGGAAATCTGAATTTGTTGACCCAAAGATTATGTCATCTACATAAACTTGTGCTATAAAGATATCTTCGTTTATTAATTTGACAAATAAGGTTGGGTCAATTTGTCCTTGGTTAAATCCTTTAGATATTAGGTAAGATGTTAGTCTTTCATACCATGTCCTAGGTGCTTGTTTAAGTCCATATAAGGCCTTCTTCAATTTATAGACATAATCAGGATGTTCTAGACTCTCAAACTCAGGTGGTTGTCCTACGTAGATTTCTTCCTTTATTAGACCGTTTAGGAATGCTGACTTAACATCCATTTGGTATAGTCTAAACCCTTTGTATGCTGCATAACTTAGTAGCATTCTAATGGATTCCAGTCTAGCTACTGGGGCATATGTTTCATCATAGTCAAGTCCTTCTACTTGACTGAACCCCTTAGCAACTAGTCTGGTTTTATTTCGTGTAATTTCTCCAGTTTCACTTAATTTGTTTCTAAATACCCATTTTGTTTCTATTATTTTCTTATTTTTGGGTGGTGGTGCCAAGTCCCAAACTTCATTTCGCTCAAATTGAGCTAATTCTTCTTGCATAGCTATGACCCACTCTGGGTCAAGTAGTGATTCAGCTATGGTTTTGGGTTCAACTTTTGAAATTAAAGATATTTGACTTAGATTTCTGAAGGATGATCTAGTTTGAACTCTAAGATCTGGGTCACCAATTATTTGATCAGTTGGGTGATTTGGGTTGACTCTTATAGTTCTAAGAGGTTGACTTTCCTGAGGTTGTTCTTCTTCTTCAGGACTTAGGGTTTGGTTTGTTCCTTCCGAATTATTATTTTGTTGAACAAATTCAATTGGTTGAAGTTGTGTTTGTTCAGGGTTTTGTTTGGATTCTTCAAATTTCACATTAGTAGTTTCTTCAATTCTTAAGGTAACCTTATTGTAAACCCTGTAGCCTCTACTATTTAGGGAATAACCTAGAAAGATTCCATTTTCAACTTTAGAGGTGAATTTTCCTAAGTGTTCTCTTGTGTTTAGGATAAAAATGGGACACCCGAATACTCTAAAATATTTTATATTGGGTTGTTTATTATGATAAACTTCAAAGATGTTTTGTTATGGATTTTATTTAGAGTTGTTCTGTTTTGTACGTAGCACGCTGTACTGACAGGTTCTGCCCAAAAGTATTTAGGTAGGTTGTATTCATTTAACATCGTTCTAGAGGCTTCAAGTAGGGTTCTATTTTTTCTTTCTACAATCCCATTTTATTGGGAGGTTTTAGGACACGAAAATTCGTGATGGTGGTCATTTTCAAGACAGAATTTGTTGAAATTATGATTTTTGAATTCTCCCCCATTATCACTTCTAATCCTTTTAATTTTAAGGTCCTTTTCATTTTCAACTTGTTTGCAAAAGTTTGAAAAAATTTCAAAAGTTTCATCTTTATTTTTTAAGAATTTTACCCAGGTGAACCTCGAGTAGTCATCTATTATCACTAGACAGTATAGGCTTCCATTTATTGATTTGACTCCATGGGAGTCAAATAGGTCTAAGTGTAATAGTTCTAGAATTGAGTTGGTTTGTGATTGATTAGTTGGTTTGTGGGTGGATTTTGTCTGTTTACCTTGTTGACAAACATTACATATGGTTGAATCTAAGTTAGGTAATTTTGGTAGACCTCTAACTAGTCCATTTAGTTTACTTATATTTCTAAAATTTGTGTGTAACATCCTTCTATGCCATAAGCAGGTTTCTTCTTTTTGTGTTAAGTGACACTCAATTGAAGAAGTGGTTAAGTTGATTGCATAGATGCTGTCTTTTCTAAACCCTTTTAGGCTTATGTTAGGATTGTCTAGGTGTTTAATTAAGCATTCTGTAGATAAAAACCTAACCTTATACCTAGTATCATACAGTTGACTGATACTCAAGAGATTATATTTGAAATTTTCAACAAGTAAAACGTTTGTAATAATAAAATCAATTTTTAGCTCTATGTTACCTATATCAATTACCTTGAGTTTGCCATTGTTCCCAAAGACAACTGTTCCTAGGCTTTTGTAGGTGAGTTGAGTGAATTTTATGTGATCTCCAGTTATGTGTTTGGAGCAACCACTATCCAAAATCCACTTAGTTTCCTACAATAGGTAGGAATTGGGGTTAGTCTAATTATTGAACTTAGAAGATGTTTTAGTTAAAATATTTATGTTTCAAATTTAACATAAATTTCTAAGTTTAAAGAAAGTTTAAAAAATTAGATTAAAAAAAAGTAGGTTTATTTTTATTTTATTTAATTTTAATTTTATTTTTTTATTTTATTTTATTTTATTTTAACTTAATTTTATTTTAATTTAATTTAATTTAATTTTATTTGATTAGTCATCTCACCCGATCTATGTTTTCAATCAGGGAATCCTATAATTTTGTGAGATGACTTGGATTCAATTTTGGAGTTTGTTTTTAACTTGTGTTAGATTCAGGTTTAGCTTTGGGTTCAACAAATAGGCGTTCTCTGGATAAACTTCTGGGCTATGGTGAGTCACTCGGACATCATTAAAGTAACCATGCCTTCGAGGTTTTCCAAATAGTCCTATCCACTGGACTTAGTACAAAACCTTGGTCTAACTGGTTAGGATTCATAAAGGGTAGCTTCGGTCAGTTTCACTTAGCCAAATGCACAAGGTCGAAGTCATATCTTCCTAGACATGCATAGACTAAGTTTCTCTAACGTACTATCATCTAATATTTCACCAGTACTATTTTCAAGTTAAACTTGAACCCTCTTTTACTAGTCCTAATTACCCTGTCGGGTAGGTTGGTTGAGGTTACCCTGCCGAGTAGGTTAGTTTTGGAGGTGCCAGCTATTCTGGAGCCTCCCCCTGAATTAATGACCATTAATTTAATTTTTGTTCTTTGGTTTATGTCTAGTTCTTTTATAATTATACTTAACTTGGTGATAGTCTAATTTTTGATGGGTTTTAGATTTTGAGTTGTTTAATTTAGGTTTGTATTTTGGTTTTGGTTTATTTGAATTTATATAATATATTTTTTCTTTAGGTATGTAGAATTGGTTAAGTCCTGCTTGCGTGGTGAGACACGCTTTCGGAACTCAAGCTTTACGTGTTGGTTTGTGTTGGGTTATTAATGATTTAAAAGTTTTAGTTGAACTTGATTTGTAACCAAGTCCAGTTTTGTTGTAACTTGTTTTTTGATTGTTTAAAATTAAATCTAAGTTTTTGGACCTCGTTGTGAATTTTTCTAGTATTTCTTTTAAATTATTAATTTCTATTTTTAGTGATAGATTCTCCTCCTCAAGTGTTAGATATTGAGTTGAACTTGAGTTTTTGATTTGTTCCTTGAGGTCTTGATTTTCCTCGAGGAGTGACTTATTTTCTTTTTCTATTTTTACTAATTTATTATTTAAGTAGGAAATAATTTTAAAGAATTTTCTGTTTAGATTTCGGTATACCTCTTCAGAACCTTCGGAAACGAGTACGGACTCGTGGCTTGATTCGGGTTCAGACCCGTCTTCCGATTCATCCTCCGATTCTTCTTCGCGGGCCATCAGCGCGAGGTAACTCTGGTTCTTTTGTTCTTCGGCTTCTGATTCCTCCGAGGAAGTGTCGTCCCATGTCGCTTTGAGCGCCTTCTTTTTGATCAGCTTCGGTTTGTCGTTCTTCAGTTTCGGGCACTCGTTCTTGTAGTGGCTCTTTTTTTTGCATCCAAAGCACGTCACGCTCCTTGATTCGGGGGAGTTGATTTTCTGAAGGTCTTTCTTGGTGAAGCCCCTCTTTCTCCTGGTGAACATTTTCCTTACCAAGTTCACCAGGTGCTCTTCATCTTCAGAGTCCTTGTTAGAATCTGCTTCAGGCTCAGGCTTGTTCTTCTTTTCTTTGGAGGGACCTGCAAACAAAGCAATTCCTTTCTCGGCCCCGACGTTAGTTTGTTCGTGTAGTTCTAATTCACAAAACAACTTATCTAATTTAAGTTTCGATAAATTCTTAGAAATTTTATAGGCATCTACGATAGATGCCCACAAACTATTACGTGGAAATACGTTTAATGCATACCTTATTAAATCCCGGTTCTCCATTTGGTGGCCGATGGCGTGGAGTCCATTGAGGATGTCCTTGATCCTCGCGTGAAGTTGACTTACAGTTTCTCCTTCCTGCATTCTTATATTAAATATTTTATTTAATAATAAGTCTCGTTTTGTTACCTTAGCATCGCTTGTTCCCTCGTGCAGCTTGATCAGTTTGTCCCACAGTTCTTTGGCGTTCTTATGTGGTCCGACCCGATTCAATTATTCTCTGGTCAACCCGCACTGTAGGGTGTTGATTGCCTTATTTTCTGTTGACGCCTTCTTCTTTAGGTCTACCGTCCAATCTTCTGAGTCCAGTAGGTTTCCGGAACTGTCTACTAGTATTTTATATGGTCTGGTGATGCTCATCCACTGGTCGAAGTCCGTCTTGAGATAGACTTCCATTCTCTTCTTCCAATATGGGAAGTCATCCCCGTTGAAGAGGGGAGGACGCACTGTGCTGAATCCTTCAAGTTGAGACATTTTAATCCTGCACACAAGAAAAAAATAGACAAAAAAAATCCCAAGACTTGGTCTTGGATTAACAGTGTGGGAAGAAGAGAAAATATCTAAATGAGTGTTGCACCAATTTGGATAACAAAAAAAACTTTCCAAAAAGGTAAGATTACCGGTTTGGAATTATGCAAAAATAAGAAACCAAAAAAAACTTGACAGAAAGTTCACCCCCTGTCTGATTGGTAGTTGCACCAAATCAGAGCGGTACCTACTCTGATACCACTTGTTGGATCGTAAGCGTTCGATAGAGGGGGGTGAATATCGATAAACAAAATCGTTCGAAAAGAGTTACGCGCAGCGGAAATAAAAGGACAATGCTAACACAAGCTGGTTTTACTTACTTCGGAGCCTGTGACGACTCCTACTCCAAAGCCTGCACACAAAGGTACTTTCGGTGGGCAATCACTAGCAGTTCGAAAATTGTTACAAATTAAAGTACAGGAATGCTAATGGAACTAAAGCAAATACCGACAAGAATTTAACAAAAAAGGAAAGGAGCGTGTTGTCGAAGCTTTGTCAGCGTCGCAGGAGCGCAGAGCAGCAGAGCAAGCAGTAGAAGACTTTCTTTCAGTTGTTGTTTTTAAGCTCCCCGCTGACCCTCCTTTTATATGAGGCTCGGGGCGCCCCGGATCCCTTCCGGCCTCCTTGGTGAGACGTGACAGGTCCAACCAACGAGCTCCATGTGGCGACGCGCAATCTGGATAAAATTCACCTCCCGGGCGCTCGGATCCCTTCCGGGTGCCCGAACCTCCCGGCGCCCGGAGCACCTTTCTCCAGAAGACAGCTTTCCTGCAAGACAAGGTTAGTCCGAGGCAAATAGATAAGGTATATCCTGCAAAACAAAGTGTTAGCACAGTTTATATAAAAAGTATGACTTAAATTTCGTCTTTCCGAGACCGGAATCTAATCACGATCTCGACTTAGATATCCGAAATGGATCTAAGCCGAATCGACGCCTAATGCTCCCTTCCCGGGAACGCGTCCTCACAGTCACTCCCCTCCGGTGACTTACCTTACTTACCTGCCAGACGTCCGGTCAGCACTTCGACCCGTCTGGACTTCTCGCCAAGCGTCCGGTCAGCCCGTCGATCCGCTTGGACTTCTCGCCAGCTATCCGGTCAGCCCGTCGACCTAGCTGGACTTCTCACCAGCTATCCGATCAGCCCGTCGACCTGTCTGGACTTCGTCTGCACACTTGGTTAGAGTGTTAGATCACAACAAACCTAATTTAACCCGATTTGTCATTCATCAAAACCCGAATTAGATCATTAGTGTTAACCACATCAACAAATAGTTCGCGAACGACTTAGCTCATGTACCTTCTGTCTTCCATAGAATCCAAACATTAATTTCAACATTATCTTTCTTTACAATCTGGCTTTGTCTTATTCCATGATCACAAACTTAAACACAAATATTAATATAGTTACCTCAAACCATACATTGCTTTTTGTCCAAATGCAAATTCCTTGTGATTGGGAAAACTAGCTTTTGAATAATAGTGGTAGCCAATCAATATCGAAGATAATTAAATTTCACATTACTCAATCCTTAATAGTTAGAACAAACACGAAAATACATGAAGCTGTCGAGAAAAAGGCTCAACTCACCCATTTTTCTATGGCAGTTTGCATTTCACTCATTGGATGGGGGCTAGAAGATCGATCCATAGCTTGTAGTAGTTGTAAGCTATAGCAAGTTATAGGGCAACTCTCCTTTGGCAGGTCATTTCCCTAAAACAATAAGACCTTAATTGTGTGTTCAATTTTATAGGGGAACACACTCATATCGACAAGATTAACATTCAAAAAATAAAGACATGTTTAGGTTTGAATACATCATCAAGGAAAATGGAAAGCTAATATAGACACCCTACTTAAGAAATATAATGATGTGTGTAGTCATTGATCGAACAATCGATAAGTACCAATACATATTGTTGAAAACATGAATGCATGCATGATTTTTTTTTTATCCATAAATTTGACTTCCCAACTTTATAGCCTGCCAAGGAAGAGGAAGCCCTAAGACTGAGTTGCTTAAGTAAACCCTGAATTAATATCGCCTATTTGACATGTTCCTCTCCTTCCTTTGCTATCCCTCAACCTTGCAGGGTCCTTTTATAAGTAACAGGCAAGATGTTAGATGCCAAGAGCAATGTAATGGCATATGCCAAGGGCATGAAAGGTTATACCATGGATATTATTCTTCTTGCTTCCATGATATCTATGTCAAACCCTTCAAAATTCCGGTTCAAATGAAAGTCTATTACTATTTCAATCGGACCGGAACACACTTAGCAATAGGCTGGAGAGAAAGAAGAGTGAGTATGGTGGATGCTTTGAAAGAGATTGATGCCATTCCTTTACATCTCCTTTGTAAAGCTATAGGAAATAATGGGCAATGAGAGAGACCCTTGGGTGGCATATCCTTATGTAATATTCTTTGGAAGCTTTTGAGAATTCTAAGCTACTGAGGCTTTGGGATATACCTTGTCATAGTATTTGTTGGGCTCGGTGAGACTAAGCCATCTGTGCCGCTTAACTTGAGAGCCTTGGGATCTTGTTTGAGTTGGAGTTGAACTGAATAGCAAACCCTAAATCAATCTGAAAAGCATGCTTCAAAAACAAGATTAGCCTAAAGCAAAATTCCTATAGAAAAATAACTAACCAAATCCAACTTGTAAGAAAAAAAGCTGATTGGACTGGCAAAACTGACAAGCAACGAGGCAAATGGTTCACCCTCTAATGCAATTTTCAAACTTCTTTGCTTCGGAGTTGGCTGAAGATCAATGATCAGGTGGAATAACTTCCCTTCCTCTTGGAGCTGCCCTAGCAAAATTGAGCACAACTATGCCATCGCCAAGCTAAGAGAAATCATTACACGGGTTTAGATTATATAGCACAACATAGCATTAGGTACTACCATTACTTTTCAAATATTAAAGGCCAACCTTCCATAAGAGGCCAAGTTGAGATTAGCAAAAAATGGAAGACATAAAACCAAAAACTAATAGGTGAAACCAGCTTTATGGTAGCCCAAACACAAAGTCAGATTAAGCCCTATGTGAAAAGAGATCATCAGATCAATAACAACAGTCAAATATACTAAACCTGCAGTTCCTAATTGTTCGAACACGAAACATAATCATAGGGACGTAATCATATCCTACTCTTGATCAATGACATTATGCATAGAGATCGATCCCCCAGAATTTGGCCGGTTGATTTGTTCTGTACTTCCGATCAATACCTTTGATCTCCTCCATGTCCTCGTCTGATATGGCAAAATCAAACAATTTGAAATTCTCATGCAGCCTTTCGACCTTCGAAGTTTTCGGTATAACGACAGTGTTTCTCTGGATGCCCCACCTGAGAATGAGCTGAGCGGCTGTCTTGTTGTATTTCTCAGCCAAGGTCTGATCATTTCCAAAGAAAGAAAATATCAGATTATTAATTAATAGAATGATTAATAATTATGTCAGAATGCAAAAGCTCACTGAAAATAGGGGTATCAACATCTAATAGCTTCTTCACCTTTGTTACAGTTAACAAAGTTATTATATGTATTAATGCTTTAACTATAGGGTATTATGTGGAGTCGTATATGTATATACATGTCACATAATAATTCTCTTGATAACTGTACTACAATATTTCATCCCTCTCAATTACCTTTATGACTGGATCATCAAGGCAGGAAATGGTGCCAAACCATTCTGCATTAGCAGCAGCACCACCAATAGGTGTATGAGCAGTTACACAGATTCCATGCTTTTGGCAAAATTTAACAAGAGAGTCCCGTTGAAAATATGGGTGAGTCTCAATTTGGTTCACTGAAGGCTTGATTTTGGAGTATGCCAAGCAGTCTCTTGTGAGAAATATATCGTAGTTGCTGCACAAGTAGACTATCGATCAGTATAGACAATTAAGCCGTAGAAGCCAAGATTTATAACAATGGATTTAAGATTCATGTTACAAAATTTTGTTTAACATCATGCTTGCAGCAGACTGATAAACAATAGGGTTACATTATACAGAATTCTTTGGTATAGACCTAATTGCAGACTGATAATGTGAAATAAATTTAATTATAAGCAAACATATAACAATAAGCATGATGCTCAAAGAAATATTGCTTAAGCCATTTTTTTACAGAAGTTCAATTATCAACAAGCGTACATTCACCATTAGGATCCTTAAATCTAGGATCTTTATGCTTACATAGTGAGCCACAAAATGAGTGTAAAGCTCGCATTCCTTGTGCCTATCATAACTATGTCAGTTTCAAAATATACTTACGAACTGCAAAAAAGTATCTATCAATGCTAAACTTTTTATCATTATAACTTAATAATTTGTCACTAATGTTTGGGTGAGAATAATTTTGATGCTGCATTTGTCGGCCTAAGTCATGTGACATTAGTGACAATTTTTTCATCATTAATAGACAGTTTATTCTATAGTATCATCATTAAAAAAAACAACAGTGATAAAATTGTTATGGATTTTATCACATATATAATCACTATCTAAAAAATTTATCATTGAAAATACTTTTAGTAACAACTATGCGGTTAAAATCAAGTGGATTGGGACCAAAAATTTCAATGGAATCAGAATCAATACTAGCCTAAAAGGCAAAGAAAGATTGGATACACATCTTTACCGTTATGTACAAATAGAGTAGTAGTTAGACCTAAGATCTCAACTAATTTATAAAAGAGCAAAACCTTGCTGAATCAAATCTTTGCATATTGTGGTTTAGGCAAAACTATACACCTACTAGACTTTGGCTGTGTCAATAATATTTAATAACACAGATCCATTCAGCAGAGTAAGAGAACTTTCATCTTTCATCCTACATATCAGACATGAAAATGACTAATTTGCATTGTTAATACTCATGATTCATGTATGATTACTGAAACAATGCAATATAAACTTTAAAACAAACAGAAAAAGTAAAACAGAGGATTATTGAAGTGCAAACACAACAATTCACCTAATTCCAATGCTCCTAACCAATCCCAGGTTAACAAGTTCCTCCATTGCATGCCAAGTGGTCTCAAGCGATATGGTTATATCTATGTCGAGAACACCATCATCACCAAGAGCACTAGCTGTTGTTCCAACCCCTACATGCATGAATATCCAAATCTTGTACGTAACGTTTTAGGATGACAAAGTCAAGAAGGTATTACTTGCGCATATTGGGAATAATTTTACCAGTATGTCTCGTAGCTACTGGAAAGTGAACAAGGTAAAGATCAAGATAGTCTAGCTGGAGTTTCTTCAAGCTGTCCTTGCAAGCCTCGAGCACATGCCCGTGATCTGAATTCCATAGCTATCACAACACTCATAGACAAAATTAAGGACAAAAAAAAATAATAAAAATAGAAAACTGCAGATAAAGATTCACATTAATAGTACATTAAAATACCTTGGTGGTGATGAAAACTTCTTCTCTTTTGACAAGTCCAGTACGAAAAGCCTCTGCAAGTGCTTCCCCAACCTCAGCTTCATTCTGGTAATCAGCTGCACGATGCGGGACAATTTTAGCAGCAATTTTGGTTTTTTGCCAAATAACTTTCTAAAAATAAGGCACGGCTAAGATCGGGACTTCCGTTCGTAGAACGTGGAATTAGGGATATCCGTTTCCGATAAAAAGGGGCGAAAGACAGCAGAATCAAATCAGTACTATCTTCTTAGAGATAAGTCAGTACCGGCGCAGTCGAGATGGCGATAGCCGATGGTGAGGGCGGAGAGGATGAGATCTCGGATGGACTGGGTCTCCATCCGCCATACGCCGAGGCCGACGATGGGCATCCTGTGGCCGCTGCTCAGGGTGATCGGCTCCGCCATGGCTCCCCTATTGCTATTGCTGCCTCCGCCGCTTGCCGCTTTGGGTTCACCGTCGAGGGCTACCAATAACGCGGATAATGCCGACTGCGAGTTTGCATTTGGATTGAACCAAATCGAAACCGACCAATCCGTAGACTTCGGTGCAAATTGAACCCAAACAATATATATTATATATTGTGGATTATTACGAGTATATATCTCCTTGATCATTTTTTTATTTCTAGGAGATATGTCCCTCGCATTTATGGTTGGAATGTGATTTAATCATAAAATAAAATATTGTGATCTCTTTTTGGATTCGTCGTTCCCACTAAATTATAGTTTTTGTTCGGAGCGGGCGACCGGAGGTCGTCTGAAGGCCTCTGCTAGTGGATAAGTAGCCAGGTTACTAGGCGCCGAGCGAGGGTGTCCTCCGAGCGGCCTCCGATCGTCCACTCCGAACAAAAACTATAGTCTGGTGGGGACGATAAACCTAGGAAGGAATCGTAACCATTTGCGATTGGATCGCAGCCGTAATCTGACCGCAAATGTGAGTGACACATCCCTTGGACCACAAAAAGTGGTCCAGGAGATCCTACCTCGGATTATTACGAGTGGACCTAGAAAATTAGGGGGTGAGATCCTCTAGATCACCTTTTCTCTGGTCTGTTCTTGGACCAGAAAAATTGGATTGATGGGAGGTAATGACCCCCATATATTAAATAGATGGAGACCATTACCTCCGACCAATGTAAATGTTGGACCAGGAGATGGTCCAGCATTTACGGACCAGAGGTTCCCTTCCCGAAAATTACATGGTAGTCAAAATAAAAATGATAAGTAGTCAAAATAAAGATAATGTGGTAGTTTTGTTTGAAAAGAAACAATATCCCTTCACCTAGCTCTGGTTAATTGCCAAGGCCATACTAAGGTTTCTAGATTCAGCTAGAGTAGGTTATAATCCAGTTGGAAAGGGATAGTCAGCCCTTAAGCCGAGCGACCCAGAGAACTTAGTATATTGAGGCGGCCTGGGTGAAGACTTGCCGATCTCATGTGCTGGCCGGAATGACTGACTCACTCCACAATAGATCAATCATAAGTATGATCAAAGGGAGAGCTAAACTCCATATGTCATATGAATCGTCGGATGCTCACCCGGGCGACCTTGATTGCTAGTTGCCCTAATTGATTTCCTGACAATAATGTGTATGTGTATATCTGTCCGATCACAAAGGTAGACAAGTTTTAGATGCCCCAACCATACAGAAAACTGATCGGAGCAAAGACAGGGTGTGGCTCGATTTAGTATACTGACCGAACCTCTCAGGGTGTAGTTGCGTTTCTCTTAGTGACCCATTATATACCCAGTTGGGTAGAAGGACGAGCTGGCCTACAATGTTCATTCTCACAATATTACGTGGATAGAATTCCAGCAAAGCATAGATTATTAGAGAGATTTCCAGGAAGCATAAGGCGTTGTGTTATGTTTCTTGAACAGACTTCTAACATGGCCAAGACATTACATCATTCTCCAAACAAATATCTCAAGATTGGATAGAATGTAATCAAGCAGCTTAATGACCGAAGCAAGTATAATGGTCGGCCTAGATACAAGTAGTATAATACATAATAGAGCATATTGGGAAGAACACAACCGAACATTCCAATTAGGCGGTCAACCCAAGGATCAACCGAAATATATTGAACATACAATATTCCAATCATGCGGTCGGCTTAAAGACCGACCGAGATATATTCAGCAGACAACATCCTAACCATGTGTCAAAGAATATTTTTCTGGAGCCTTCTTCAGAAACCACCTTGTCCCCCGTCAGCCGACCACTTATAATAGCGTATTTCTTCATTAATCTCAATAATTAAAAAACTATAAACGATAAAAGAGATATACATATAGGTAAATAGAAGATTCCTTGGACAATCACTTAGGTCTACCCTCTCCTTTACCTAACAACCTCTGACACAATTTGTCACCTCATGATTGCGGAGATTATGTGAGGCGGTACATAAAGGGGAGTCTTTTCTGTGATGAAGGTACGCTCATAAAACATCTGCAACATACATTGGCGTGTGTGCCCTCACTGTTCTTCACCTACCTGTTCGGATCTAGACTGACTTGAGCATTGGAGAGCCTTCGCCAGGAACTCACCCTGGTTTCTAGGCATTGATGTTTTGTTGTGTAAAATACGGTACCCAAATAATAATTAAATAATAAGGCTAAGGGACGAATAATCTTATTGGAATTTTTAGAAATTTATAGAAATTTTCTGAGAATTAATTGGAGCTCGTATGAGGTAGGTTAAGGGGATTAATTATTGGGCCAAGGAAAAGTCTGTTTAAGTTATCCGATTTAAACGAGGAAATGTTTAATTTCCTTAAATGTTTTAATTTTCCTTTCCTTTAAAATCTCTCTCGTGCCCTAACCTTGATCGTCGAACTCCCTCTCCTCCTCACGCGATCCCCTCACCTCGCGACACCACAACCGACGATTTTCCCTCTCGAGTCCCAGCTGCCAGTCCCACGACACACTCGAGGATAGCTTCTTTTTTCTGGTTTTGGTTGCTGACGCAATTTATGTTTTGGTTTTGTGAACTTGGTATTGTATGCGTCGATATGGATTTTGGAGTCTAGTCTGGTGGTTGTAGGTATTTTTGTTAGTGCCATTGTTAGTTTTACGTTCGTATTATTTTGTGTCTTCCGCTGTGCATGTTTCCAGCCGTGTGGATTGTTGTTAACTGTGTGGTTGTTTTTATTCATTTTTGTCCAGCCGAGTAGGCTGAGTATATTAACTGCATGATTGTGTTGTTTCCATTTTTATATGTATATAATCCAGCCGAGTGTGGCTGAGGTATATTTTGTATGTAGTAATGTTTCATATTGTCCGCCGTACAGGGGAGGTGCTGTCGAAATTTCTTCGGACAGGGACTCCTTTGGGGGCGTGACAATTTAGTGGTATCAGAGCAGTTTCGATCTTGTTTTGATTTATGATTTTTGAGTTAATCTGATACCAATTTAGTAGTATCAGAGCATGGTTCGAGTCAAATGCGTTGTTTTGTGTTTTGAGATTTCGGTTTGGTTCCTATTTATGATTTTCGGTGTTCTGATTGTTTTGTTTTGTCCTTTGTAATTTGATCCCTCGATGTGACTTTTGAGTTTTGAGACTGGCAGCTGGGACTCTCCAAATCGTGCCCTAACCAAACCAGCAAGTAGATTCCCTTCGTAAGTATAATCCTTTAACATACTTTTGTTGGCATTTCTGTTGGGGTTTGGATTGGATGTTGTTCTTGCTTTGTAATGGTTTTGGATTCCAGTGTAGAATTGAAGGAGGTGATTGAAATTTGACTTTGGGTTCTTGACTGGTGATGGTCTCGGGTTACAGGGCAGTTCTGGTGAATTGATGATTGGGCTTTTGTTCGGAGGATTGTGATGCAGTTTTGTGTTGCTGGTTTTTCTGTGTTTACAGATTTCGGACAGAATTTGTTAGGTGGGTTATGGTTTTGCTGCTGTGTAGGTTCTTTGATTATGCAGGGAAATGGATTAGGAAAAAGTAATAATGAATCATTATGGTTACAAAATGAGTGGAATGTGCTATTGACTTAGGTGAATCGAGGTTCATAGTTGAATTGAGGTTTTTCCCTAATTAAGTTAAGTTTCGGTTTAGCTAGTGTCGTTTATGAAATTAGCTAAATTGTACATCACGTGATTTGCAGGACGTTGATTGAAGACGGTTGATACAATCTACGTATAAAGGCGGGTACTTCTTGCTTTGCTTTCTTTTAGTTCTTTGAACTGGTGCATGAACTTATTTTGGATAAGGACTATTTTACCTTGACTCCATTCTTATTTTCCTGCGCTTGATATTTCCACATGATCTTTGAGAAACTCGTTTCCATATCTATGCAGTCTCTTGTTGTTGTCCATAATCAATAGCAGATACTAGATACCATGTTTGTATGCTTTGACTGTTGTTTATTTATGTATTATATTGAGCATGCTGGCTTTATGTAGCATACCTGTTTCTGCTTATATATATGATGACTGTTGCATTGTTCGCATCATGTCATTGCATGCATGCCGCATCCTCGGCCACTCAAGAGAGTGGTAGCTGGAGTTGATGTCGCTTGTCCTGTCGTGCCGCACTCGGCCATTCGTGTGAGCGGCAGCTGGAGTACGAGCAGCAGGGACCCCGTCGCAGATGTAGCTAGTTAGCTACTATGCAACTGTCCCCTCGGCCATTTGTGTGGGTGGTAGCTAGAGTGGTGTACAGTCTGTCACTGACCCGGCCTCTCGACCATACAGGGGTCATGGTGCGGGGAGGTGGGCGGGAGTGACCATCCGTGCATACGCTATTGTTATTATATTTGCTATGATTGCTGTTATCTATATATGTTGTTATTGCTTACTTACTGTCGTTGTTCACATATGCTGATATGCTTACTTGTGTCGAGATATGTTCTCGTTGTAGATGTCTAGTCATTGAAAATTGGTATATACCTTGCTTATTACCTCTGTAGTTATGAACAGTAATGTAGCAGATTAGTACCAGTTCTGACCTACTATACCTAGCCTAGGATATGGTTTCAGGTATGAGTGATTACTTTGGTCCTATTGTAGTATCTGCTATTTCTTTTATGAGACTGTATACTCTCGGCTCACTTTCTAGTTGTATTTTATGTTCATGCACTATCTTCTTTACCCGCTGAGTTCCAATACTCACCACCTCGCAAAATGGTTTTCTCTCGCCAGGTAACAGGTAGATGAGTCATGGATGCTTGGAGAGATGTCGACTGCCAGTCCTGGGTCCTACGTCACACTCGAGGATTGATTTTGGTTCTGTTTCTCTTTACTTGCATTTCGTATTCGTTGGATTTGGTGTAGTGAGAACTAGGTTTTGATACTTGTGGCGTGGACTTGGTATTTGTGATGTTTTGATAACTTTGCAATTTGTGGGTTTTCTCTTCATTTTCTTTCCGCTGTGCTTATGTAAAATACGGTACCCAAATAATAATTAAATAATAAGGTTATTTAACAAATAGTTTTATTGAAATTTTTAGAAATTTCTTGGGATTTAATTGGAGCTCGTATGACGTAATCAAAGGGGTTATACAGGCATTGGATACAGAGTTCTGTTTTAGTAGAGCATTCATCTCAGACAGATGGATTGTCTGAGTGCACAGGACGAACATTGGAGGATTTGTCGATAGTGCGTGTTATGGATTTTAGAGGTAGTTGATATGCTCACAGTTGGTTAAGTAGTAGTGAGGAGTAGCGAAAGCAGGGTGAGTTCATAATCCAAGAGTCATGCTATACAGTTGGAGATTTGTTGAGGGTCGCTCTAGTGTAGCCCTGCCATTGACTCGACTAACCAGAAAAGGGGAGACTTGCTCATTATACTTGGATAGAGTGATATATGAGTATGTTGCTTGGTGGTTACCTTCGGATGAGGATCCTTGGGTTGAGCAGTAAATTTGGGGGCCAAATTTTTATTAGTGGGGGAGAATGTAAAATACGGTACCCAAATAATAATTAAATAATAAGGCTAAGGGACGAATAATCTTATTGGAATTTTTAGAAATTTATAGAAATTTTCTGAGAATTAATTGGAGCTCGTATGAGGTAGGTTAAGGGGATTAATTATTGGGCCAAGGAAAAGTCTGTTTAAGTTATCCGATTTAAACGAGGAAATGTTTAATTTCCTTAAATGTTTTAATTTTCCTTTCCTTTAAAATCTCTCTCGTGCCCTAACCTTGATCGTCGAACTCCCTCTCCTCCTCACGCGATCCCCTCACCTCGCGACACCACAACCGACGATTTTCCCTCTCGAGTCCCAGCTGCCAGTCCCACGACACACTCGAGGATAGCTTCTTTTTTCTGGTTTTGGTTGCTGACGCAATTTATGTTTTGGTTTTGTGAACTTGGTATTGTATGCGTCGATATGGATTTTGGAGTCTAGTCTGGTGGTTGTAGGTATTTTTGTTAGTGCCATTGTTAGTTTTACGTTCGTATTATTTTGTGTCTTCCGCTGTGCATGTTTCCAGCCGTGTGGATTGTTGTTAACTGTGTGGTTGTTTTTATTCATTTATGTCCAGCCAGGTAGGCTGTGTATATTAATTGCGTGTTTGTGTTATTTCTATATTGTTATCTATTCCAGCCGAGTCTAGTCTGATGATTGTTGTATGGACTCATTGTATCATATTCTTATGTATATAAAGGCATTTGTTTTGGTTATTATACTTACTTATATTGGTGCCAAATAACTAAGTATAATAACGTTCTTGAGTAGAAGGTTCTTATCTATATCAATCGATTGGTTGAATCGATAGTGAGATGGTATAGAGAACACTACTCTTAATTATTCCTAGTCAAGTATTAACATTCAGGGACAATGTTAATACGACGAGACTAGCATGTAGGTCGACTCGATGACTTGATCTCACAAGTCATGGATATGGAGATATCAAGTTGACACATGGGTATACATTGGAGAATGTATACTGAATGACCCGCCATGAGAAAGTATCATGGATCGTTATATGAGTGTCATATACTTTCTCATGTGGTTATTAGTACGACTATTAGTCCTTGGACCTGAAGTCACCATGGTTCCCTACATAAGGAGTTACATACTTTGGTTTCGTCAAACGTCACTCGTAACTGGGTGGACTATAAAGGCGATTACTAGGTATGTAGCAAATTATGCGGAGGGATGTGAGTGATGTAGATGAGATCTATCCCTCCTATATAACGGGAGTGACATCATTATTCTTGATAGAGTGAGACCACTGAGTGCATGGTCATGCTCAAATGAGTCAATATGACATATTGAGTTCATTTGATTAGAGTGAGTCTACTTGGAGTTCAAGATTTAAATTGATTAGAGGAATGGTCTATGCCTCGTATTGATCAATCTAGGTGTCAAGGATAGAAGGACATTGTCATATATTGTGAAGAGTCACAATTAGTAGTCACAAGGTGATGTTGGATCTCAACATTCTTGTAACTTGGGTAGTAATGATGTGTTGCTAGATACCGCTCATTACTTATGCTTCTAAATGAGTTTAGGAGCATTGCCAACGTTACAAGAACCTATAGGGTCACACACAAAGGACAATTAGATGGAGATTCGATTCATATGATGAACCAAGAGGATTAGGTTCATGCGATGAACCAAATTGGATTAAGAGTAATCCAAATTAGATTAATTAAGACTTGATTGAGTTAGACTTGAGTTAGACTCAAGTGAGGCTTAATGATGATATTCATTGAATTTTGAATTCAATGATAAATGGAATTCAATTTGAATTTTAGATTCAAATTTCAAATGAGTTTCAAAATGATCATTTAATGAAGAATGAATATTCATTAAATATTCATTAAGGCTCATTAATGAGGCTCATTAATGGTGTTAATGAGCATTAAGTATTTTCATTAGATGAAAATATTTAAGTCATTTTTTACTCTTATTTTATAAATTGATCATTATTATTCCTCCTTGCTTCTTCTTCTCTCCCTCTCCTCCTCCTTGGCCGAAACCCTTAAAGAGTGCTAGCACATTCTAAGGTTTCCTCTCCACCTAATTGTTCGTATGGATACACAAAGAGGGGTGTTCACTTGACACCCTTGAGATCCGGCTTCTTCTTGGACGAGCGAGATAAGCGAAGGGCTTCGCATCAAAGGTATAAACTCCTAAACATATAGATCTAAAGTAGATCTAGGATTAGAAAACACGTACATGAAAATTTTAATATTCGCACGGATCCGGTGGCATGGGATTTCGGGGTTTCCGCAAACCAAAAAGCGATTTTTGCGGCCCGAAAGACCCTACAGTGGTATCAGAGCCACGTGCGAACATGTACTTGTTTTTATTTTAATTTTTATGAAAAATTACAGATCTGTAAGTTTCTGTAAATTTATGATTTTTATGTATTTTATGGGTATTTTTCTCGTAGAAGCGAAGCAACAAGTATTTGAACACTTATAGGCTTCGACTACCGAGAAACACCTTCCGAAACGGCAAGGTCTCGCCCAAAATGTTTTGGGACAGTGGGTCAAGGCGCTGTAAGATCGTCATAGGACACTCGTGAGACTCATATCGCGAGAAGGGGCGCTGCCCCTAACCCCGCAAGGGGCATTGTGCAGCGATCGCGCCCGAAAATCACTATACGAGACCATAGGGAAGTTGCGACTCGTAAAATCGTAAAAATCAGTAATAAAATTATAGAAATTATGGAAATTACATAATTTAGAATTATGTATAATTTTTGTGATGGTCATGGCCCAAATACCCAATAAGATTTGACAAAATGTGTTGTAATTCATAATATGGCCTGCGTGTCATTTTTTTTGTTTGTGCGTGTTGTATATGATCGCGACCTGTGCGTCGTGTCTTCCTTTATTTTATATTCCTGTTGTAAATAGTTTAGACTTAAATGTAACTCGAGTTTCAAATTTGTAATGTACAAAAATTGAAGTGGTGGAAGGTCCACTCGAGGAGGAGTTACGAGGAGGGTGCGAGCAACACATGGTGGTCAAAGGGAGGAGCTTGGAGAAGTTGTTGACCTTAAGTTGACCATTCGATCTTCTCAAGCCATGAGAAGATCGTATTAGGGCCATGACTAATCACAATTTAATTAATTGCTTGTGTGTGTGTATGTGATGCATGCTAGAGTAGAGTAATTAATTAGTGCCTTAACGATTAGATTAGATCTAAATCACCTATATGATGCACCACGATTAGATTAGATCTAAATCGCGTATATGATACATATTAATGATTAGATTAGATCTAAATCATGTCAACTCAAAATGTCTACCATGCCGTGATACCCATCATTACCTCGATCACATGTTGTTGTTAAATCTGCCAAAGCAGAGCAACGCATATTATCTTGGTAGGGTGCGGAGGGACAATCTTGGTCCCGCCTATCAACGCATGGGTGACGACAAACTCAATTAAATTGAGTATAACTAGTTAAATCAGATTTAACTGTAGGCATTATCCAATAGTTGGAAGATAGGACAAAAATACATTTATATTAAATCTTGGGCGATTTAGCCAAAGCTAACTCAAGTTTTAATATACATGCGGATCTTGATTCTATAAACAAGAGTTGCATAGAGATATAATTGGTAATTAGTTATCTACCAATCATACTAAGTCTTAGGCGATTTAGCCAAAGCTAACTCAAGGCGTAGTATGATGTGGATCTTGTCCCACAAAATTATAGCTAGTTGGTTAGAATCTAGTAAGTGTGGTTTGACCACATCCCTGACTTGATTCTACAAAAGTTCTATAATTCAGTGGGAGCATCGTTTAATTAAATGCCTAATTAAATGATAATTGGAATATGATATTTATTTTCTGCATTTTTTTGTTGTAGATTGTCATGTCGTCAAACACGAACTCCTTCTCCCTACGTTTTGTCCTCGATAAGGACAAGCTCAATGGAGCTAACTTCCTGGACTAGTACAGGAATCTGAGAATAGTTCTCACACAGGAACGAAAACTGTACGTCCTGGAGCAGCCCATTCCTGAGGCACCTCTTGCCACTGCCACGCGAGCTGACCGAGATGCTTATAAGAAGCATCAAGATGGCGCATTAGATGTGTCCTGTCTCATGCTCGCGACCATGAACTCTGAGTTTCAGAAGCAACATGAGTTGATGGGTTCTTATGATATGGTTGAACATCTTCGTCAACTATATCAAGGACAAGCAAGGCACGAGAGATTCGAGATCTCTAAGGCACTGTTTCAGTGCAAGATGCAAGATAGGACTCCTGTAGGTCCATATGTACTCAAGATGATTGGGTACATAGAAAATCTACAAAGGTTGGGATTTCCCCTTGGCCAAGAGCTGGCCACTGACTTAATCTTGCAGTCCTTGCCAGAGAGCTACAGTCAATTTGTCATGAATTATAACATGAACGAAATTGACAAGTCACTTCCCGAGCTGCTTAGCATGTTGAGAACTGCTGAGCTCAACCTTAAGAAGGTTAAGCCTAATTCTATTCTGATGGTGCAAAGGCACAAAGGCAAGGGAAAGCCTAAAGGCAAGGGAAAGTCCCAAGCCAAGGGCAAATGCAAGGCATTGAAACCCAAAGGAGGGGTTGCCAAGGATGCTACTTGGTTCCACTGCGGTCAGATCGAGCACTGGAAGAGGAACTGTAAAGTGTACCTGGAAGATCTTAAGAAGAAGAGAAGTGAGACTTCCACTTCAGGTATATATGTTATAGAAGTCAATCTATTTATTTCTTCATCATGGGTATTAGATACCGGATGTGCTTCTCACATTTGTACTAATGTGCAGACGTTGAGAAATAGCAGAGCATTGACGAAGGGCGAGGTGGACCTACACGTAGGCAATAGAGCACGGGTTGCTGTTGTTGCTGTAGGGAGTTATTCTCTATCTCTGCCCTCTGGGCTTGTACTAGAATTAGATTATTGTTGTTATGTGTCTGCTCTTACTAAGAACATTATATCAGTTTCTTATTTGGACAAGAAAAACTTTTCATTTATAATAAAGAATAAATATTGTTCAGTTTATTTAAATGATATGTTATATTGTAGTGCACCTCTGATTAACGGACTCTATATTCTAGACTTAGAGAACCTCATCTATAACATAAATACCAAAAGGTTCAAATCAAATGAAATGAACCAAACCTATCTCTGGTACTGTCGCTTAGGTCATATAAATAACAAACGCTTATCTCAGCTCCATAAAGATAGTTTGTTGGACTCATTTGATTTTGAATCATATGAGACATGTGAGTCATGCCTACTGGGCAAGATGACCAAGACTCCCTTTAGTGGACACAGCGAGAGAGCGATTGACTTGTTAGGACTTATACATAGTGATGTATGTGGACCTTTCAATGTCACTGCTAGAGGTGGTTATAGGTACTTCATTACATTTACTGATGACTTCAGTAGATATGGTTATGTGTATCAGATGACACATAAGTCTGAATCCTTTGAAAAGTTCAAAGAATTCAAGAATGAAGTGCAAAACCAGCTTGGCAAGAGTATTAAGATACTTCAATCAGATCGAGGTGGTGAATACCTTAGCCATGAGTTTCATGACTATCTAGCTGAGTGTGAGATTATATCCCAACTCACTCCTCCTGGAACACCACAGTGGAATGGTGTATCCGAAAGGAGGAATCGTACCCTATTAGATATGGTGCGATCTATGATGAGTCACACAGATCTTCCTATGTCTCTTTGGGGCTATGCTCTAGACACAGCGGCCTTCATACTCAACTGAGTTCCATCCAAGGCTATGATAAAGACACCATATAGGATATAGACTGTGAGAGATGTCCAGGTGTATTTTATGAAGATTTGGGGTTGTGAGGCTTACGTTCGACGTCAAGTCTCAGACAAACTGGAACCCAAATTCGATAAATGCTATTTTATTGGATACCCCAAGGAAACCAAGGGATATTACTTCTACATTCCCAGTCAACACAAAGTAGTTGTGGCTAAGACTGGGGTATTTCTATAAAGGGATTTTGTTTATAGAAAAACTAGTGGGAGTACGTTCGATCTTGAAGAAGTTCAAGATATTGACCATAGCACTGAAGCCTCGATGGAAGTTGAACTGGAACCACAAAGTGTTGTGGATGATGTTGTCCCACAAGGAGTTGAGGAATAACAACTAGTTCAAGTAGACCTACCTCTTCACAGGTCTGATAGGGTACGTCGTCAGCCTGAGAGATATTCATTTCTCTTGTCTGACCATGATGACGTTGTGCTCATTGAGGATGAGCCTACCTCTTATTAGGAAGCTGTGATGAGACCAGATTCTGAAGAAGCCATGAGATCCGAAATGGAATCCATGTACACCAACTAAGTATGGACTTTGGTTGATTCACCTGAAGGGGTGAAACCCATTGGGTGAAAGTGGATCTTTAAGAAAAAGACTAACATAGATGGACTTATATATAAGGGTCGTCTGGCAGCTAAAGGTTTCAAACAAATTCATGGTATTGACTATGATAAAACCTTTTCTCCAGTAGCGATGTTTAAGTCCATTCGGATCATGCTTGCTATTGCAGCGTACCATGATTATAAGATCTAGCAGATGGATGTCAAAATCGCGTTTCTGAATTGAAACCTGCTCGAGGATGTGTACATGACACAACCTGAGGGTTTTGTAGATCCACAGCATACTGGCAGAGTATGCAAGCTTCTCGGAACTGGAATCTTCGATTCGATGATGCAATCAAACAGTTTGGTTTCATCAAGAATGAAGATGAACCTTGTGTCTACAAGAAGGTTGTAGGGAGCACAGTTATCTTCCTCGTATTGTATGTGGATGACATACTACTCATTGGGAACGACATCCCTTTGCTACAGTCTGTAAAGACTTGGCTAGGGGCTTGTTTCTCAATGAAGGACTTAGGTGAAACATGTTGGGATCGAAATGTAGTTAGAGGGAGGGGTGAATAGCTCTGTGTGATCTCGTGCTTGTCGTTGCTTGTTTCTTGAGATGATGTGCAGTGGAAAATACAAAAAAACAACACTCAACGCTAACACTAGGGATTTACTTGGTATCCACCTCAAGAAGAGGTGACTAATCCAAGGATCCACACACTCACGCACCCTCCACTATGTAAACACTCCTTTTCGGTAACTACTGAAGGCGGAGAAGCCCTACAAGCTCACAATACAAGAAGAAAGGGAAGGGAAATATAATACAAGCAAAAGCTTACAAGATATGCACAAGAAAACCCTAACTCTAGCTTCTTCTTCTTGTTGAAACTCGCCTCTTGACTTGGACGTGCACCAGCACTAGCCTCCAAGATCCTTCAAGATCTGGTGAAGAGAGCAGGAGAGGATCGCAGTGTCGTGTGGAGAAGAATCGAGGAAGTGCTACAGTGGGAAACGCTCGCCAACAGTTATATCCTGCACCAACGGTCAAATCTCAATCGATCAGATTGCTACCAATCGATTGGGGAGACTTTGGATTGATCAGCTGATCGATCTAGAGCGCCTCTGTGCTCTCGGGAATTGCCTAGATCGATCGACTGATTGATCCAGGGCTTATCGCGCGAAATCACAGCTCCCAATCGATCGCCCGATCGATTGGAGGCTCCCAATCGATCGGCTGATCGATTGGGAGGCTTTCTGTTCGCGCGACACTTCTCCCCAATCGATCCACTGATCGATTGGGAGGAGGCTTGTCGCGGGGACTCACCGAATCGATCCGCCAATCGATTGGGCATGAGCCAATCGATCGGCTGATCGATCCAGCTCAAGGTTTTTGCCCAAAACCAAGTCCAAAGTCCCCTAGACCAACATCCGGTCAACTATGACCTATTGGTACATCATGCCTAGCATCCGGTCACCCTTGACCTGCTAGGACTCCCTCACCAAGTGTTCAGTCAATCCCTTTGACCCACTTGGACTTCCACCAGATGTCTGGTCAACCTTGATCCATCTGGATTTCCTTGTGCCAAATATCCGGTCAATCCCTTTGACCTACTTGGACTTCCCAGCACCAGATGTCCGATCAATCTTGATCCATCTGAATTTCTTGTGTCTGGGTTCACTCACCAGGACTTCCCTTCTGCATAGCTTCACTCACTAGGTCTTTACGTCTGCTTGGCTTCACTCACCAAGACTTTCACCTGGCTTCACTCACCAGGATTTTCCACCTGGCTTCACTCACCAGGATTTTCTAGTCTGCCTAACCTGCCAGTTAGGACTTTCACCTGGCTTCACTCACCAGGATTTTCCAGTCAAGTATCCAGTCAGTCTTGACTTACCTGACTCTTCTTCACAATCTCCCCACATGAACAATCACACCTGCAATCTCCATGTGTTGTCTACATGTATTATCAAACATCGAAACTCAAACATCAAGACTCGAGCTTGAACCAATTCAAACTCAGTCAACCAGGTTAACCTTGACCTAAGGAATATTGCACCAACAAAGCATCCCACATTCTAGGCATAAAGATCTATAGAGATAGATCTAGGAGATTGCTTGGCCTAAGTCAGAGTGCATATATTGACAAGGTATTACTACGATTTGCCATGCAGAACTCCAAGAAGGGATTTCTACCGATGTCATATGGTGTGAGTCTTTCGAAGACTCAAGGTCCCTCTTCTAGAGAGGAGAGAGACCGCATAGATCAGACCCCTTATGCTTCAGCAATATGATCTATCATGTACGTCATGCTATGTACTCGTCCTGATGTCTCGTATGCTTTGAGCATGACGAGCAAATACCAGTCAGATCCTGATGAAAGTCACTAGATAGCGGTCAAAAATATTCTTAAGTACTTGAGAAGGACTAAAGAATATTTCTTGATATATGGAGGCGATGACGAGCTAGCTGTAAAGGGTTACAGTGATGCTAGCTTCTAAACTGATCAGGATGATTATCGATCGTAGTCTGGGTTCGTGTTTTGCATAAATGGTGGTGCCGTGAGCTGGAAGAGTTCGAAGCAGGACACAGTCGCTGATTCTACAACAGAGGCCGAGTATATTGCTGCATCAGAAGCAGCAAAAGAGGCAGTTTGGATCCGCAACTTCATTACTGAGCTTGGGGTGGTTCCTAGCATAGCCGATCCGATAGAGCTCTATTGTGACAACAATAGAGCAATTGCACAGGCTAAGGAACCTCGCTCACACCAGCGGACCAAACACATACTACGGTGCTTCCATCTCATTTGAGAGATCATCGATAGAGGAGATGTGAAGATTTGCAGAGTACCCACAGAGGCTAACATCGTTGATCCCTTGACCAAGGCTTTGACATAGAGAAAGCATGATGGTCACACTAGGTCATTGGACCTTACAGCCTACACTGATTGGCACTAGTGCTAGTGGGAGATTGTCAGTTAGAGTCCTAGAGCCAATCATATGATGATTGTTGTATAAACTCATTGTATCATATTCTTATGTATATAAAGACATTTATTTTGGTTATTATACTTAATTATATTGGTGCCAAATAACTAAGTATAATAGCGTCCTTGAGTAGAAGGTTCTTATCTATATCAATCGATTGGTTGAATCGATAGTGAGATGGTATAGAGAACACTACTCTTAATTATTCCTAGTCAAGTATTAACATTCAGGGACAATGTTAATACGACGAGACTAGCATGTAGGTCGACTCGATGACTTGATCTCACAAGTCATGGATATGGAGATATCAAGTTGACACATGGGTATACATTGGAGAATGTATACTGAATGACCCGCCATGAGAAAGTATCATGGATCGTTATATGAGTGTCATATACTTTCTCATGTGGTTATTAGTACGACTATTAGTCCTTGGACCTGAAGTCACCATGGTTCCCTACATAAGGAGTTACATACTTTGGTTTCGTCAAACGTCACTCGTAACTGGGTGGACTATAAAGGCGATTACTAGGTATGTAGCAAATTATGCGGAGGGATGTGAGTGATGTAGATGAGATCTATCCCTCCTATATAACGGGAGTGACATCATTATTCTTGATAGAGTGAGACCACTAAGTGCATGATCATGCCCAAATGAGTCAATATGAGATATTGAGTTCATTTGATTAGAGTGAGTCTACTTAGAGTTCAAGATTTAAATTGATTAGAGGAATGGTCTATGCCTCGCATTGATCAATCTAGGTGTCAAGGATAGAAGGACATTGTCATATATTGTGAAGAGTCACAATTAGTAGTCACAAGGTGATGTTGGATCTCAACATTCTTGTAACTTGGGTAGTAATGATGTGCTGCTAGATACCGCTCATTACTTATGCTTCTAAATGAGTTTAGGAGCATTGCCAACGTTACAAGAACCTATAGGGTCACACACAAAGGACAATTAGATGGAGATTCGATTCATATGATGAACCAAGAGGTTTAGGTTCATGCGATGAACCGAATTGGATTAAGAGTAATCCAAATTAGATTAATTGAGTAAGACTTGATTGAGTTAGACTCAAGTGAGGCTAGACTTAAGTTAGACTCAAGTGAGGCTTAATGATGATATTCATTGAATTTTGAATTCAATGATAAATGGAATTCAATTTGAATTTTAGATTCAAATTTCAAATGAGTTTCAAAATGGTCATTTTATGAAGAATGAATATTCATTAAATATTCATTAAGGCTCATTAATGAGGCTCATTAATGGTGTTAATGAGCATTAAGTATTTTCATTATATGAAAATATTTAAGCCATTTTTTACTCTTATTTTATAAATCGATCATTATTATTTCTCCTTGCTTCTTCTTCTCTCCCTCTCCTCCTCCTTGGCCGAAACCCTCAAAGAGTGCTAGCACACTCTAAGGTTTCCTCTCCACCTAATTGTTCGTGTGGATACACATAGAGGGGTGTTCACTTGACACCCTTGAGATCCAGCATCTTCTTGGACGAGCGGGATAAGCGAAGGGCTTCGCATCAAAGGTATAAACTCCTAAACATGTAGATCTAAAGTAGATCTAAGATTAGAAAACACGTACATGAAAATTTTAATATTCACACGGATCCGGTGGCATGGGATTTCGGGGTTTTCGCATCGCAAAAAGTAGTTTTTGCGGCCTGAAAGACCCTACATATTTTTCCTTTGTATGGATCCTGAAGTACCAACACAAGAGGCTAGCAATCTTGTGCTTTGATTGAGGTCTCTGTAGTTTAACCTAGGATTTACTGTAAGGAGTTTAAATATTCAATTTCTTTGAAAGGTTTTGACTAGGAAGTGGTGGATGCTCTCATACCCAAGAAGGCTGAGTGTCTTGCCAACGACCTGGAAGCCAATCCTTGAAATAGATATTTAATCAACTTCTGTAATATGGTTTAACTTCTGATGAACACATGGGTTGAACTTGGATTAATAATGTTAAGTTTTGTTTGCAATCCAAGTTTAACTTCTGAAAAGCACATGGGTTGCTAGGAAAAGTTTTGTGCTTGAACAACTTTTTATACAGGGGAAACAGAACGGAATTAACTTGAGTAGCACCAACAATAATCATGCTTGAAAACTTCGAACCGGCTAGTCTCCCCCTCTTTATAGATCTTGAAGGACATCAGGATGCCTCCAACTCAGTCCTTAACGAAGTCAGCTCGACATCCTTAGCGGTGAGCTGGACTTTCACTGAGGCTTGTTCAACTGATCGGCTCTCCCTCTTGGTGATCAAAGCGGCCTCAGTCTCCTTCAGATTCTGAGCCAAGACCCGAGCTTCTTTATTCTTGATCTCCAAGTTTCGATGGCTCGGAGCTTCCTAGTGTTAGCAGAGTTAATTTTGGACTCAGAGTTGTTTGCCTGTTTGTTGAGCTGCTCCAACTGTGAGGCTTGCTCGACACTCTTGTTCCTCTCTGCTTGCAACAGCTCAGAGCTCTTCTCCAGATCAGCCTTTAGTTGAGCTGCCTCGGTGATTAGTTGTTCAAATTGAGCACGGGAGGCCTCAGAGACGTCGCTCGGGGCACGAAGCTGTTAGACCTCGTACTCTAAAAATGTTAGCCTTTGGCACATGGTCAGGCTCTCGATCCAGTACTGCAGTGGCAATAAAATTGTAAATGTCGAGCAGGGTATAAGCAAGTAAATCTAGAAACAATATACATACTCCAGTGGCCATCCAGGTGTGGTTGTCCACGAGCTCTCCCGGGGAAATGACCGCCGCGAAAGGCCCTAGCATCGGCCCACACCTAAGCTAGTGGCCCCTGGATCCGAATTTGGTACTAGGGAAAGGGCCTTGGCGTCATCCGATTGACGCCATTCAGTAGTGGGCAAGTGGATAATGGTCGTTATATGCCTCTAGCTGCTCAGAGCAGAGGACTCAGAAGTCGCTTTGCCCATGGACTTGGGCATTGGGGACGGTTAGATGGTGGATACTTATGCGGCTGACAGGGAGTACGGTGGCATGAACGCGATGGACGATGCATAGATAGTCCCCAATAGTAGCTAGGACAGAGAAGGCTTCCGGTCGGATGACATAGATGTAGGGATCGGGACGTCTGCTGGCTCGAGAAAGGCGGGTGAGGAAGTTTCACCCCACTCGGAGAGGAGGCGCAAACTGGTACATGTGGGGGTCTACAAGGCGGAAGTGGCCGATCAGGAAGAAGCTTCCCCGCAATGCCTCTTGCGTCGTATTAGAGGCTCGCATGATGTGGCGACTCTGAGGGCACCGCGATCGGCAACATGGAAGGCCCTTCGGGAGGCAAGTCTGTTGTAGCAACCGCAGCATCACTAGCCGTCGTCTAACTCCCTCCACCCTTGCTGCTAGCGTGTGTGTCCCTCCAGCCTCGCCGAGCGGATCATCGGAGTGAGTGACCGCCTGTAAGCCACGACTCTCTAGCTCGGCCACACCCGCAACATTGATTTCGGCATCTGCAAGATTGCTTTTGTCGCTGAGACGCGCCCTTTACATGATTTGGGCTGCAAGAAAGGAATAAAAAATAGTTAAATTCAAATATGAGAAGAAGAAAGAGCATACCTAGGCTTCGGTATCTACTCAGCGATGGAGGCTTCATCACTTCCATCTACTAGCTGGTCGGGAAGTCTGGCTGAATGGAAAAAAACAAATGACAAATAGTGCTCTCTCAGTTCTTATTGGAGGAAGACATCTTATAAAAAAGACGGAGTCGACTCGGGCTTAAAAATAGAAAGGTCTCTAGCTCGAACAATTTGGGAAAATAAAAAAAAATGAAATACTCGAGGCATTAGGGGAATGTCATGCAGATGGAACAGCATGACCACCCCGCACAACAACCTAAAGGAGTTCGGGACTAATTGATATAGGGAGATGTCAAAATATTTACAGATGGTAGAAAAGAAAGAATGAACGAAAAATCGAAGACCGACATAAAAATGGTCCTTAAAGAAGGGCAGGAAGTCGGTTGGAGGCTCATGGGGTCGGTCATATGAGGAGGGAATGACTATCTGATAGTCAGAGGGGAAATGGTAGGTGGACCTCATCTGGTCTATCTTATCTCCATTGAACTTCAATTCGATAGAAGTATACTAGAGCCCGGCGATGGACATAGGAGGTTGCGGAGAATCGACCATCAAAAACAAAGAAATCGAGAAGAAGTGACGCACGAATTCAACAAAAGAAAGGAAGAAGAACCTTATTGAGAAAGATTGTCGGAGAAGATAAGGAGGCGAAGAAGCTTCACAGAACATGCTCGAAATTGAAAACATGAGAAGGAATGGAGATGACGATGAGTGAGTAATGACTTATAAAGCCCAGTGAGCGATCGCTCTAAACCGTCTGATCAAGGGTTAAGAAAAATAAGGACAAAATTTGGCTGTGGAATTCAAAAAGGCGTTTGTCACATCATCAGTGGATATCCGTCTGTCACGTCAAACGTGCAATGACAAAAAGTGGGACACATGGTGGTCGGCTACCGGAAGACATTAATGGGGCTTAATTAAAAGGCATGGGCAGCGTGTTCGGCTATAATAATCAGATATTTGCACGGTATTCTAAAAATTGAGATAACGTCAACCACTATCATTGGGTGCTCATCCGAGAAAGCATAGAAAAATTCGATAAGTGTTGTCATCAACCATCCCGATCGGCACAGATATCTGACCATGATATAGCCGAGCAGCTGATCCTCTACCAACCTTAGGAGGTATGATCCAAGCGGCAGCTACAGACCTAGGTCAGTAAAATGGAGCTGAACAGCAAAGATTATGTGATATGATCAGGAGCTCGAGAATAAAGAAGGTCTGGTCAGACTTGGAAGTCACCAAAGACGCTACTTGTCTAGTCAGTCAGACTTGTAGTCTTCTTCGACTAGACTTGAGGGGAAGGCTTGTGATATGATGATAAAGGGGGGCCCACTAAGTGTGGGTCAAAGAACAGAGATAGCAACCGACGTAGAGGTCAAAGTCAAGGAGATCAATGCAGAAAACCAACAGGCTCACCAAAGGGGGAGCTGAGCGGAGCTCTCCTATAGTGCCAATCGGGCATGAGTCACCCGATCAGTAAAGGGTTGGTCCAAACAGAATGTCCGTATAGCCAAGATCATCAGACGCTCATCACGGAGCGTTAGTCTAGTCGGGCGGAAACAAGCTACTGAGTCGAGTCACCGCAGGGAAGAGCAACCGAGTCCGTCCGAGAAAGGGAGTTCCCAGCTGAACGGCTATCCCGCTCGGCCGAGCAGAGGGATCATTGATGTATCTCTTAATATCTTTCTGAGAGATAGTGCCACTGACACAAGGCATGGTCAACAGGTGGATCGTACGGTGGAACTTCTACTGTTTTGTCAATGATATGGATGCCCTGTTATGATATGATCTTAGAGGCACTTTCTTGATAGGTCCTTTCATAGGACAAATTGGAGAACATACCCACGTCTCGAGGAGTGTGCATGTCGCCCACTGGGGTGCAATATAATGGGGGTCCATGCACCAACAGAGGTACGCATTATTCACTATTCATGCTTGCGCTCACTGTTGCTCTACTTTCTTCTACTATTCCGGTGACTGACTTGAGTTTCAGAAGGCTAACACCGGGGACCCCTTCCTTGACTTGGCATTGACGTTTTTTGTGTTGTAGAGCGGAGTGGAGTCTACATCGAGTCAACATAGTAGCTACATCCCTAGCTAACCATCTTTCTAATTTTCAGACATGATCATGCATCAAGATGTTTTTCAATACCAAAATAAAATTAGCCAACTCCATAATAATTGACTACAAATAATAATTTTACTAAATAGCATTACAATAATCAATATGCTTCAACTTCAACTCATATAAATTGTCTTTAACACAAACAACACCATTATCGTACCACAATTACAACATCAACATTATTCAATAGTGTTTAATGTTGCCGATACCGTCAACTAGAGCCGTCAATTTGGGTTGGACCCGTAAGGTTGGCATGCCCTGCCAAATAATTTAAGCAAGTTGGGTTGAAATTTTATTAACCCAAGCCCGCTGTGGGCCGACCCGCCTAGGCCCGTGACCCGCGTGGGTCGGCCCGCGATGGGCTTGGGTTGGCCCGCGGGTTGAGAAACACATGTAAACTAAGTTTCATGCTAATTTATTATCTTTCTTTATTATAATTTTAAAATAAAAATAGTAGTTTTCATCCTACATAAGTACTCATTAGTGTCTATTTATATTTAAAATATATATTTATAGAAACATTTGATTGATAAAATCTTTCCAAAGTAAAACGTCGAAGATATAAAATATTTTTTAATTTTTTTTTAAAAAAATTGATGGGCCCAGGGGTTGACCTGCCTAACCCGCAACCCGCCTTGGATTGAATTGGGTTCGAAATTTACTAACCCGCCAAGTTGACGGTTTGGCCTGCCCCGCCCTGGCAAATGGTTGGCCCACCATGGGTCGACCCACCTCACCACGGGTTGGTCTGTCTGACAGGTCTAACACCATTTAACAAAGCAAGTTTGCGTCCATAATTACAAACATTTCCAGTTATATTACAACACCAACATTACTTAACACTACCTAACAAGATGACCTAACAACACAATCAGGTTTTCAGCTAAGAGAATCAAGTTTACCATCACTGATATCTAAATGAATTTTGGTACATGGATTATTCCAAGATTATGTCCATGAGAAGCATTGTGTTTACTTTCAATATTGCCAGATGAACTAGTATCGGTCGTCACTCACTTTTACCATCCATGTTGCCCACATCTATAATATCGCCTTTCAGGATTCTTGGTTGATCTAGAAACACACGCCAATGTTCTTTGTCCACAACTCCTACATGTTACAAGTTGAAATTATAAGTACCCATGGTAGTTTTAATATGATCAACCAAGTTAAGGTAGGTCATGTGTATTTGATCCTTGTGTCTAAGTATGTAGGAGCTTAGGAACACAAGAAGTCGAACGAAAGACACAACTAGTGAGAAGGATAGCACGAGAAAGGAGCTGTCAGACTCAGTGCATCCGAGAGATGAGAGGCTGCGGAAGAGTACACCGACGAACGAGAAGGACGCGCGCGATAATCCGAGGGACGAAAAACTAGGAAGGAAGGCTGCTCGAGGAGAAGGTCAGAGTTGGGTTCGGGTGAGCTCAACTCCGGTCAGCTAGATCATCACCCACATGTAGAGATCAAAAAAGGAGTTGATCTGCCGTATGGAGGCGCCTTCCAATAGCCTTTAGTGACGGATAGAGTTTTATCAACAGCGAATAAAACTTATTTGATGGAAGGTGCCTTGGACTATCTTGGACGCGGCTTTAAGCTGCAAATAGAGTTTTCCAAGGGGTATAAAAAGACCCCTGGATCTAGAAAATAATCATCAACTCTTGTATTTATTTCCTAGCAACTTTTTGAGTATTCAACCAGTGTAAGAGGCTTCTCCGCCTTCAACGAAGGAGATTTTTAGTACTTTCTTTTGCCTTGGATTAATAACCACCTATGTTGTAACTAAGTAATTTCTTTGCCACTTCTTTTTAGTTATTAATTTAATTTAGTATAATTGTGCTACTAATTAGAGTTGAAAGATCGAAAAAGATTTATTTTATTCTACAGACAATTCACCCTCTCTTGCCGGCCCCACCGCGCGAACAGAAATCTCTTATTATCGATACTACTATAACTTGATGATGTCATGAAATAACAACCTAATAGTTATGGAACTACAAAAAATTATACCATTAAAAAAAATTACAACATTCTGCAAAAGGAATACTAAAGATATTTTGTTATGGAACTAATGTTAGGACCAAAAGTAGCTAGAGGGGGGAGGGGGTGAATAGCTCATCGCGTTCGCTCGGTGCTCGGCGTTGCTTGTTTCTTCAAAGATATGGCAGCGGAAAATACACAAACAATCACACAACGCTAACACGGTTGGTTTACTTGGTATCCACCTCACAAGAGGTGACTAATCCAAGGATCCACACCAACACACACACCCTCCACTAATAAAACTCTCCTTTATGGTAACTACCAAAGGCGGAGAAGCCCTACAAGACTCAATACAAGAAGAGAGAGAAAGGATACAAGAAATACAAGCTTACAAGCTTACAATGAGTATAAACCCTAACCCTAGCTTCTCTTCTTGGCTTTGATCTGCCTCTTGACTTGGAGAACTTCCAAGATCCTTCAAGAACTGGCGATCTGAGCTGTGGAGGAGTTGGCGAGAGATCCGGAGTGAATCGGTGAAGAGGTGCCGAAGACAACGTTCGCTGTGGCTATAAACCCGACGCAACGGTCGGATCCCGATCGATTCAATGTTCCCAATCGATCGGGAGGCTTTGGATCGATCCACGGATCGATCCGGAGCGCCTCGTGCTAAGCGCTGGATCGATCCATTGATCGATCCAGCTTATACCTCCAGAGGCCCCAATCGATCCACTGATCGATTGGGACATCTGGATCGATCCACGGATCGATCCAGAGGCTCTCTGTTCGCTTAGGAAAGGCCTGGATCGATCCATTGATCGATCCATATCCTGGATCGATCCACTGATCGATCCAGCACTTGGTTTTTGCCCAAAACCAAGTCCCAAGCCTCTCAAACCAACATCCGGTCAACCTTGACCTGTTGGTACATCATGCCTAGCATCTGGTCACTCCTTTGACCTGCTAGGACTTCCCACCAAGTGTCTGGTCAATCCCTTTGACCCACTTGGACTTTTCTATTCATGCTAAGTATCCAGTCAATCCTTTGACCTACTTGGACTTCCCAACACCAGATGTCCGATCATCCTTGATCCATCTGGATTTTCCCTTGCCTGGCTTCACTCACCAGGACTTTCACCTTGTTAGAGTGTATACTAAAAGCCTAGCTTTTGGTATAAACATTAATCTAGAAATAAGAATCGCATTGGTCAAATGTCTACATTTATGATAAATGTAGTTGCTCAATTAATTTATATTGTAGATAACATGGTGTGTGGTGTCACATACAGAAGATCATGTTATCGGTTCCTTATAAATTATAAACAGTAGCTCACGACCAAGATGGAAAGGAACAAACCATTGGAAGGTCGTAGTGTAATTAGGTATTAGTTTATCTTAACTATATGATTACACTAGTACACTTAGAGTGTATTGAGTAGGACCATTTGAGGTCGTTCCTTTTATACTGACTTTATAAAAGAATAAAGACCTCAGTTATTATGGAAGTGTGTGCTCTTAATCCTAATATAATAACAAGCACATATATTTGATATTTATTTCTTTAATTTATCAATGGGTGAGATTTAGTTCGATAAATCAATAAACCCGATAAGTTGGGAAATGGTATCACTTATAGTGTGTGTTGTTGATTATAGAAGGAAACCGTGTCCTAGAGATACTAGGTTGATAATGTCCTCAAGAGGAGCTCATAAGGATTGTCATATTAAACCCCGCAGTGGACTTAGTCCGACATGATAATAAGGTTGAGTGGTACTACTTGGACTTAGATATTAATTAAATGAGTTGTCAAGAACTCACTTAATTAGTGGACATTCGATATCTTAAACACGTGGAGACTAACACTCATAATAAGAAGGAGCCCAAATGTAATTTGGGATTGGTACAGAGTTCAATAATAGTTCTTTAGTGGAATGAATTATTATTGATGAAATTAAGTTGTGTGTTCGGGGCGGATGCTTAATTTCATCGGGAGACCAAAACCAATTCCTCATCTCGGTCCCTATCGTAGCCTCTAGTATATAGAGATTTATACCCACCGATACCCACCTTCTTACCCATCCAATGGGGTCGGCCAAGCTAGCTTGGAACCCAAGCTAGGGCCGGCCAAGATCAAGTGGATGAGTCATGTAGGTGGCCAAAGCTTGGGTCCCAAGCTTAGGTGGCCGACCACTAGAATATTAAAAGGATTTTATTAAAATTATTTCTTATGTGGATATCATGATTTTAAAAGAGAGTTTAAAAATTAAAATTTCCTTTTATAGTTTTCTACAAAAGATTAAGAGAAGAGATTAATCTCTTTCCTTATTTGTAGTTTAAAAGGGTGGTTTTAATTTTGGTAAAACTTTCCTTATTTGTAAATCATCTACATGTTTAAAAGAGAGTTTAAAATTTGAAATCTTTCCTTATTTGTTGATTAAAGGAGGATTTTAATTTTAAGAAAACTTTCCTTTTAACCATATTCATGATTTAAAGAAAAGTTTAAAATTAATAATTCTCTTTTATTAGTTTCTACAAAAGATTGAGAAAAGATTTGATATCTTTCCTTATTTGTAGATTAAAAGATATTTTAATTTTAGAGATAACTTTCTTTTATCCACATGTTTAAAAGAAAGATTTTAATTTATTAAATTTCCTTTTATAAACCAATCATGAAGGGATTAAATTATTGGAGAAATTTTATAAATTTCTGGAGACAAATTAGGAAGTTTTAATTAATTAAAACTCTCCTTGTTTGTAGCTTTGGTGTGGCCGGCCATGTAAATTGAGAAAAGGAAAATTGTTTTTAATTAAATAAAATTTTCCTTTTCATGGCAAAAGAATTAAGGAAGTTTTTAATTAAATTTCCTTATTTGCCAAGACCAAGGATTATAAAAGAGGGGGTAGAGAAGGCTTCATGGTGAACAACCTCTATTATTTCTCTCCCTCTTTTCCTTGGTGTTGTGGCCGGCCAACCTCTCTTCCTCTCTTCCTCTCTTCCTCTTGGTGGTGGCCGAACCTTCTCTATTTGCTTGGAGCTCTTGTGGTGGCCGGATACTACTTGGAGAAGAAGAAGAAGAAGGAGAGAAAGCTTGTATCCCTTGGAGCTTGGTTGGTGGAAAAAGATCTTCATCTTTTGGAAGCTTTGTGCTTGGCCGAAACTTGAAGAAAGGAGAAGAAGGTGCTTTGGTGGATTCTCATCTCGGAAGATCGTTGCCCACACAACGTCCGAGGTTAGAAGAGGAATACGGTAGAAGATCAAGAGGTCTTTCTAAAAGATATAACTAGTATTTTTTCTTTCCGCATCATACTAGTTATTTTTGGAAATAATACCAAATACAAGAGGCTTACGATTCTAGTATTTCGAATATGTTTTTCGAAGTTGTGTTCTTTTGTTTTATTTTTCCTTGTGATTTGATTGTTCTTTTCGGTTAACCTAAAGTTATTTTAGGAAATTAAATATTAGATTTCTATAAATGGTTTTGTCTAGTCGGTGGTGGTTGCTCCCATATCCAAGAAGGCCATGTGCCTCGCCACGTCAGTACTGGGAACCAATTATGGAAATTAATATTTAATGGAATTAATAACTTAAGGTGATTTGGGTCGAACGTGTTAAGTTCCGCAGGAGATCCAAGTCAAAACCTAAAAGAACAAATAGATTAAGTTTTGGATCAAACGTGTTAAGTTCCGCAGGCGATCCAAAATTTAATTTAAAAGAACACATGGTAGCTAGGAAAAGGTTCAGACCTTTATACAAAATTTTTGTACAGTGGAACCTCTAGGATTTTCGAGTAGCAACCAACACACCTAGCTTCACTCACTAGGGTTTTCCATCTGCCTAGCTTCGCTCACTAGGGCTTTCACCTGGCTTCACTCACCAGGACTTTCACCTAGCTTTACTCACTAGGGTTTTCAATCTGCCTAGCTTCACTCACTAGGACTTTTCTTCTGCCTGGCTTCACTCACCAGGACTTCCATTCTACCTAACATCCCAGTTAGGACTTCCCAGTCAAGTATCCGGTCAACCTTGACCTACTTGACTCTTCTTCAATCAATATCTTATTGTCAAACTTCTAAACTCAAACCAAGACTCAGCTTGGTCAACCAGGTCAACCTTGACCTGAGGGATGTTGCACCAACAATCTCCCCCTTTTTGATGTTTGACAATACCACAATAACACTTACAATACTACATGTAAGTTAGGCTAATCCTATAGCCTCAATCTTCATGTCACTAGGTGATGAACACATAAATTAAGCTCTTCATTTTCCCCCTAAGAGGGCACACTCCCTCTAGGTAATGAAAGCCTAACTTACACCAATTCACAGGTCCTTTCATTCTCCCCCTATTGGCACACAACAACCCATCTTTGGGCATACATTAACCCATGCCCCAATTTTGGGTACACATCAACAAATCCATTTGTTGACGACTCTCCCCCTGAAGAGTTGCTCATCGTTGTTCACAACATCACTCGTTGTGATCAATACGATAAAGAAGGTCTCATACCCTTCATTTATCCTTAACTTCTCCCTCAATGTAGACAAATACCCAACCTTGAGCATTTTCTAACCACGTGAGTTCCCACTTGAAATAATGAGGATATCCACTCCCCATTTCAAGTTCAAAAGCTCATACATGAGCATTTTCTTTAAAGAAGTTTAACCACCTTCCAAGGTTCATGAAAAATAATTTTTCATGTCTTTAAAGAGTCCCTCCCCCTAAAGACATGGTGGTAACTTCTGTCATTGCACCAACAATGACTTGGAATCCCTAAACCTTTAGGAAACCCAAATTTAGAAGTTTTGAGGTTCAAATACTCAAAATTTGAAACAAACCTCGACCTAAACTTCAATGAAGCCTTCCTTAACCAATCCATCCTTGTTTTCACATGAAAACACCCTTTGTATGTATACAAATGTATTTTAGGGTTTTGAATTGGTTACCTAGACTCAAAGAGGTTCAAAGATGCTGAAATTAGGCCTTCCCAGCCAAAATCACCAACTTGGATCGATTGGAGTTGGGTTTCAATCGATTGAACCTTTCTGAATCGATCCACTGATCGATTCAGACTACCTGGATCGATCGGCTGATCGATCCAGCGAGCTTCTGCTCGCGGGAGACTTGCCTTCTAAATCGATCCACAGATCGATTCAGGCACTCCAATCGATCCATGGATCGATCGAAGCTCTGATAGTTGCTGAAATTCCATTTCAGTCAACTTCAGAAACCCCTAGAAAATTCTACAAAAATCCAAAAATCATAAAATTTCGTGTAGACATTATTTAGGGCATACTTAATCATGGAAAAATAGTTTTCTATGAAAATACATCATATTTTCAAAGATTGAGACAAGCTTGAAAACTTGCTAAAACTTTAGCGTTTTCTTCAAGTTTGTGTCTAACTATTCAATGGTGATTACTATCAACAGATAGCCTTCACCATGATTTTCCAAAAGCATTTTGAAAACATTTTCAAAACCAATATTCCATCATGTTCCTTGGGCATAATGCACATGACTTGTACATTAGTTTTCCCAATGATGGGAAAACACATAACTATGTGTTTTGATGAACCTAAAAACTCAAAAGAATGCACTAAATCAACATCTTGAGCTTTGTTCATCATCCTAACATCTCACTTGTATCTAATGTGCACTAAAGCACATACAAGTCACCTTATAGTCTTTGTGAGATGTAGATTTTGGTTTTGCCCTAATCTAGGGATCATGCATATCTATCTAGGCATTTTAAAGATATTAGACATCCACCTAGGATGTCACTTGTTAATAAGTGTTGTTAAATGTCATTTGTCCTTAATTACAAGGAATTAAACTAATGCATGATAATGTTATGGCATACATCAAAATAAAATAACTTTCAAAAGAAAAATTCCTATAACTACATAATGTATGAATGTCATGACATGGTATTTTTGGATTTTGCATAATAAAACATGAATGCAAAAGTAGACATGATGTCATGGCATATGATGGACAAACAATCATGGCAAGATTTAGCATAAATAAAATATACCTAGATTAACTATCTAAGTATCCTTAAGATCTTAGCTAAACTTACAACTTAAACCTAGATTGCCCTAAAGTGCTTCAAGAAAATGCCAAAGCCTAAATTGGCATTTCTAATTCCCTTGATTAATTTATGCCAGTCGAAAATAAGCATATCCTCAAATGTTGGCATATTTCATTTTTCACAAAAGTAGCACTTTTAAATTTAGGCCCGGATTGCCTTAAATTTCCTAAGAACATACCAAAATCCCAACTTGGTAGTTCTTATGAATTTCCCAATATGTGCCATTTAAGATTAAAATCAATTTTTCACCACTAGGCACATTTTACTCTTTCAAGGAGTAAATAATAATTCCATTCCATTTTCAAAGGTTAACAAAAACCTTGAAAATGCTCCTTGAGTGTCAATTTCCTCAAAGTTGGGTTAACTACCCTTCTAATCGGAGTTGACACTCTCTAACCCATCTATGGGGTAGAGAAGATGCTTCTAGGAACCCAACACCTATTGGTGCTCCTTGGATACTCTAGGTATTCACTAGGGATTACTTCCCTAGATACCTTCCTAGTGACTTTGTTGGGCTTCTTAAAAGCCTTGGTCACATTTTCTAGGTCAACTCTAGGAATATCCTCCCTTGTGACCTTGTTGGTGACTTTCTTAGACTTCTTAGAAGCCTTAGTCACTTTTATTGCAAAAACACTCTTAGGGATGACCTCCCTAGTATTTTTGACTTGACCACTAGACCTAGGGTTTGTTCCATAACTGTATGGAACTCTATGGTAAGAGGGAGCATCCTTCTTAGCCTTTGGTTTGTATCCCAAACCTCTATGGCCATTGGATGACCTTTGTGCTCCTAGCCCTAGGTATTTCTCATTTTGCCCTTTTAGGATATTTTCCATCCTTTTTAGGGTCTTTTCCATTTTATCAAGTCTTGACCTCAAGACTTGATTTTCTATCATTAAATCCTTAGGTTTTGGTCCATGAGCATTTTTGTTCTTGGGCATGTATCTATTATACTTAGTGTTCCCGCCCAAGTGTCTATCTACCTTCCTAACCTTAGGTTGGGTAGCTTTAGCATGTAGGGCCACATGCTTTTCCTTAAAGCCCTCATGCTTTCTATTCTTATGGTAAATTACATTAAAATGATAAAAATTAGAACTATCATGTTTTTTACCATAATGTAAAGGGGTAGGCTCAATAAAAGTTATCTTCCTTTTTACCTTAGAAGCTCCCCCTTGACTTGAGCTTCCTCCTTGAGCCTTGACCATCTTCTTCTCCTTAGGGCATTGACTCCGGTAATGCCCCTTTTGATTGCAAGAGAGGCACACAATGTGCTCCTTGCTCTTCTTTGTTCCGGGGGTGGTCTCCTTGGGCTTCACCTTGCCCTTTTGTGCCACTTGGCCGTTCTTCTTGGCTAACTTAGGGCACTTGCTCTTGTAGTGCCCATGTTCCCTACATCCAAAGTATATAATATGATTTTTATTATTAATTGAAACATTTATACCTTTGCTTGTAGGGGTGACATCTTTTCCTTTGGATCCGGAGGTAGAAGCTTCCTCTTGATCGGACCTTGATTCTCCTCCATTTGATTTTGCTTGACTTGTGGAGGTAGAATCTTCCTCCTCCTCTTCGTCTCTTGACCCGGATGTCGAAGCTTCTCCTTCTTCTTGATCCGGTGTCACCAAGGATTGCTCCCCCTCAATCCTAGAGGTGGAGGCTTCATCATCTTGAATATGAAACAAGGAGTATACTCCCTCCTTGTTCCCTTCGGTGCATTCCCTTGAGGATGAAGCTTCTTGGATTTCCTCTTCTTCGGAGGTTGAGCATCTCTCAATCTCGGAGTCCTCCTCTTGGTCTTGCTCCAAAGAGTCACCCTCTCTGGATACTTCTTGCTCTTGTACAGTGGAGGGGATCTCTTCACGAAGCTTGGCCAATTTGCTCCATAATTCCTTTGCATCTTCAAATTCTCCAATTTTGCAAAGGATGGTGTTTGGCAATAAATTGACCAAAAGCTTGGTCACCTTGTCATTTGCCTCGCACCTTTGGACTTGCTCTTGGCTCCACTTGCTCCTCTTGAGAACTGTGCCCTTTGAATTTCTTGGAGCCTTGAAGCCTTCCATTAGAGCAAACCATTGCTCTATCTCCATCATAAGAAAATTTTCGATTCTTGATTTCCAAGAATCGAAACTTGTGGAAGTGTATGGTGGAGCCACTCTTGTGTCAAATCCAAGTCCATCTTGGAATTGCATCTTGAAGTTGAGCTTGATAAAGTCTTGAACTTGAAGAATTTACTCCAACTTCTTCACCCTCTAGCTTTTCTTGATATGCTTGACCCTTCCGGCGATGATTCCGGTGAAGAGCGACCTTGCTCTGATACCACTTGTTAGGACCAAAAGTAGCTAGAGGGGGGTGAATAGCTCGTCGCGTTCGCTCGGTGCTCGGCGTTGCTTGTTTCTTCAAAGATATGGCAGCGGAAAATACACAAACAATCACACAACGCTAACACGGTTGGTTTACTTGGTATCCACCTCACAAGAGGTGACTAATCCAAGGATCCACACCAACACACACACCCTCCACTAATAAAACTCTCCTTTATGGTAACTACCAAAGGCGGAGAAGCCCTACAAGACTCAATACAAGAAGAGAGGGAAAGGATACAAGAAATACAAGCTTACAATGAGTATAAACCCTAACCCTAGCTTCTCTTCTTGGCTTTGATCCGCCTCTTGACTTGGAGAACTTCCAAGATCCTTCAAGAACTGGCGATCTGAGCTTTGTGAGTGCTGTGGAGGAGCTGGCGAGAGATCTGGAGTGAAGAGGTACCGAAGGAATCGTTCGCCTGCGGCCTTTATCGACGCTAACGGTCGGATCCCGATCGATTCGAATGTTCCCAATCGATCGGGAAGGCTTTGGATCGATCCAGAGCGCCTCTGTGCTCTGGGAAAAACGCCTGGATCGATCCATTGATCGATCCAGCGCTTATCGCGCGAAGCAGCCGCGTCCCAATCGATCCACTGATCGATTGGGACATCTGGATCGATCCACGGATCGATTCAGAGGCTCTCTGTTCGCTTAGGAAAGGCCTGGATCGATCCATTGATCGATCCATATCCTGGATCGATCCACTGATCGATCCAGCACTTGGTTTTTGCCCAAAACCAAGTCCCAAGCCTCTCAAACCAACATCCGGTCAACCTTGACCTGTTGGTACTGTTGGGTTTTTCGGGCCGCGAAAACCGCTTTTCGCGTCGCGGAAACCCCGAATCGCCCAAGCCACGGATCTCGTGCAAGGTAAAACCGAACGAAAATACGAGTACGAGTTTGAAAAACTTTAATCTACAGTAGATCTACATAAGGATAAACCATTTATACCTTTGTAGCGAAGCCCTTCGCAATCCCGCTTGTCCTTGGTTCACCGGATCTCAAAAGTGTCAAAGTAGACACTTCTCTATTTGTATCCACACAAGCAAGAGATGGAGAAGAAACCTTAGAGTGTGCTAGCACTCAAGTAAGGTCTCGGCAAGAAGGAGAAGAGGGAGAGAAGAATTGTGAGCAAGAGGAAGAAGATGAAAATCAATTAGCCTTGAATGAAAAATAAAACATTCATTTTACACTCAAAGTGGCCGGCTACATTAAACCTTGTAACCCCCATGGAATATCAAGAGTCACAACTCTTGGTAACTCCCATGAGGTGGCATTTGGTCAAGTCAAACTTGACCAAATGAAGAGGCCTTGATGATGTGGCATTGGTCAAGTCAAAGTCAAGTCAAAAACATGACTCTTCATCTTCCTACTTAAGTCAAGTCAAACTTGACCACTTCTATCCCTTGGTTGATCTAATCTAACCATTGGTTCAAGCCAATTTTAATTTAATGAATCTCTATTCATTGAATTAAATTAATTAAATGAGTCTAAGTCCAAATTAGACTCACTTAACACATGAACCAACTTGAGTCCAACTCAATTATCCTACTTTGGATTACTCTTAATCCAATTTGGTTCATCATATGAACGTAATCATTTAGGTTCATCAAATGAACCTAGTCTCCATCTATTTGCCCTTAGTGTGTGACCCTATAGGTTCTTGTAACGTTGGCAATGCCCCTAAACCCATTTAGGAGCATAAGTAATGAGCGGTATCTAGCAACACATCATTACTACTCAAGTTACAAGAATGTCGAGATCCGACATCACCTTGTGACTACTAATTGTGACTCCTCACAACATATGACATTGTCCTTCTATCCTAGACATCTAGATTGATCAATATGAAGCATAGACCGTGTCATCCTCTAATCAATCTAAATCTTGAACTCCAAGTAGACTCACTCGATCAAATGAGCTCAACATCTAATGTTGACTCATTTGGGCATGGCCATGCACTTAGTGGTCTCACTCTATCAAGAATAGCGATGTCGCTCCCGTCATATAGGAGGGATAGATCCCATCTACATCACTCACATCCCTCTGCATAATTCGTTATATACCCAGTAATCGCCTTTATAGTCCACCCTGTTACAGGTGACGTTTGACGAAACCAAAGTACATAACTCCTTATGTAGGGATTCATGGTGACTTCAGGTCAAAGGACTAATAGTCATACTAATAGCCACATGAGAAAGTATATGACACTCATATAACGATCCATGATACTTTCTCATGGCGGGTCATTCAGTATACATTCTCTAATGCATACTCATGTGTCAGCTTGATATCTCTATATCCATGACTTGTGAGATCAAGTCATCGAGCTGACCTACATGCTAGTCTTATTGTATTAACATTGTCCCTGAATGTTAATACTCGACTAGGAATGATTTAGAGTATTGTTCCCTATATCATCTCATTATCGATTCAACTAATCGATTGATATATGTATGAACCTTCTACTCAAGAACGCTATTATACTTAGTCTATTTGGCACTAATACAAATAAGTATAATAACCAAACAAATGCCTTTATTAATATACAAGAATATGATACAATGAGTCCATACAATCATCAAATGATTGGCTCTAGGGCTCTAACTAACAGGTACATCATGCCTAGCATCTGGTCACTCCTTTGACCTGCTAGGACTTCCCACCAAGTGTCTGGTCAATCCCTTTGACCCACTTGGACTTTTCTATTCATGCTAAGTATCCAGTCAATCCTTTGACCTACTTGGACTTCCCAACACCAGATGTCCGATCATCCTTGATCCATCTGAATTTTCCCTTGCCTGGCTTCACTCACCAGGACTTTCACCTAGCTTCACTCACTAGGGTTTTCCATCTGCCTAGCTTCGCTCACTAGGGCTTTCACCTGGCTTCACTCACCAGGACTTTCACCTAGCTTTACTTACTAGGGTTTTCAATCTGCCTAGCTTCACTCACTAGGACTTTTCTTCTGCCTGGCTTCACTCACCAGGACTTCCATTCTACCTAACATCCCAGTTAGGACTTCCCAGTCAAGTATCCGGTCAACCTTGACCTACTTGACTCTTCTTCAATCAATATCTTATTGTCAAACATCTAAACTCAAACCAAGACTCAGCTTGGTCAACCAGGTCAACCTTGACCTAAGGGATGTTGCACCAACAACTAACACTATAGATTGTGTTTAATTCAAGGAGATTCAAAGCTTTGTTGGCAAAGCTTGTATTTGCAAGGAAAAAAACAATGCGAATAAATTTTGTTAGAGAATTGGGCATCAAGATTGAATTTTAGGATTGAGGAGGCTTTGGAGGAATAAAGTGATGAGTTTCTTTTCTTTTTCTTTTTTTTTTTCAAAGGGCTACATGGTAGCACAATTATTAGCTGCATAAGGTAACTATTATAACTATAATGAATCAATAGATTATTAAGAGAAACAAAGTCCAAGTTGATAATTATGATGAAAATTAAAATAAGCTTTTTTCATATTAATTAATCTGGTAGTTAATAAGTAAACAAGAAAATAACCCAGTAGTTATTTTTCCATATTAATTAACGATGATGGAAGACTATACAATTGTTAATAAGTAAACAAGAAAATGCATATAGAATATCAACATATCAATTGGAATCCTAAGCTAATCAAGTTTGAGTTAAACATCCAAGAATAGAGGTTTTGAAATTCGCATCTCTTTATCGGCAGAAACAAACACGGTGTTTGCAGAATCGATTGCAATGTCAATTTATCATTGCACGATGAAATCTTTATTTGGAGTGCTACAAAGCATTGTGAAATAAAGGATAACAATGAATGTGAGAGAGAATCGATGTACGCAGAATCAGAGGGATAATCTCCCTAAACCCTTGAACAACCACTAGTCTTCGAAATCCAAATCAAAGGAAACAAGCTTAATCTATGAATGTTGAATCAGAGCAAACAAAATGCCTCGTTGCGAGAGAGATCTACAGCGAGGAACTGAGGTGAGAGAGGGAGGTCGCGACTTGAGAAAGCTCGCTGTGAAAGAGATCTACCTCGTTCCTACCAGCAACCAATAAAGGAAGAAGGGCGCCTATGAGGCTTTGTGGTGGCGAGGAACCCAGGCGTGGAGAGAGAGAAGTTAGGGATCTTGTCGATTGAGAGGGAAGCGACGACGAGGAACTGAAGTGAGAGAGGCGAGCGCGAGAGGGAGGTGTGGCGGGCTAATCGTGACGAGAGAGGGGGATGCGGCGATTCAGAGAGCTTCGGCTAGGGTTTTTTGGGAGAGGAAGGATGTGCAGCATTTTGACGCGTTTCGTTTCATGAGTTAATGTGTTTCCTCTCTCACGCACTCCACGTCAACCTCTAGTTCATCTCCACCTCACCAAACCGCAAGGAAATCACCACAAGTGAGATTTCCTATATATATATATATATATATATATATATATACACACACACGCGACTGTGCTATGCTGTGGACCATTCGTTGCACGCCCGTGTATGATAGTGGTCCATGCGCTTGGAACGAATCTAAGCGTCTGGATTCATGCATTAACCTTTTATTTTGTTTTTTTAATTTTTTTTGGGTATATTATATATTTAAGGTTTAAGATTTAGAATTTAGGAGTTGAGTTATAATAGGTTTGAGTCAATAAAATTTTTCCTTTAAGGTTCTGGCTTCCTTCTTAGATTATATTATTTAAAATTAAAAATTTTAGATATTCAAGGACTATATTATATGTATTTAGGGTTTAAGATTTTAGTATTTAGGGGATGAGTTATATTGGGTTTAAGCTAATAATATTTTCCTTCCAGGGTTCAGGCTTCCCTCTTGAGTTATAGTATTCAAGATTAAAAATTTTAGATGCTTATGGGGTCTAGTATTCCTCTTTAAGGAAATGTTGATTTTTTTTAAAAAAAAAATTAAATCCAAGCGCCTGGATCACTATAGTCGCTCTACGTTTCATTCACATCAGAGCTTCCCTCGCTCTCTTTCTCTCTATATATATATATAGTCTGTACCCTTATCTTGCATACTCCGGGTGTCCCTCACAGGTCTGGGCACTCAGAGCACCTTCCATACGCTCTGATTCACTTTTGAGAGTCAGACTTCTAGGAGAAAATCTGGGCACCCAGATCTATGAGGGTTACCCAAGAGTATACAAGGTAAGAGAATGCATGTTAATAAATATATATATATATATATATATTACAAAAGAAAATTTTAAAGAGCACCTCAAATTTTACAAATATGACATCTTATGAAAAAAAAAAATCAAAGTGACATTTCTTCAATATTTTTATTCCAAAAATATACTTTTACTGTTTGATATTGTATTACCGAATTGCTGCTATAATATATTTAGGATGATTAAAATTTAGGATTTAAGGTTTATAATATGTAAGTAGCTGTTATAATATATTTAGGATGATTAAGATTTACAATGTGTAGAAATGATTAAGTAACTGCTATAACGTGTTTACAACGAGTTTATAATTTAATATTTAGAATTTAGGATTTTTAAATATTATTATATTAAAATATTATTTATCAATGTAAAAATTATTTAAATTTTATTAAAATTATTTTAAAACCGTTGAAAAAATTATTATATAATTGTTACAATCATAAAATCTCAAACTCACCCAAAATAAATCATAGTAATTAATGAGTAGCTTTTATATATTATATGAGCTATTTGATAATTTTTATATAGTGTAAATCTTAAATTTACCTTAAACATATTGTAATAACTATTGAATAACTTTTAAACGTTATAACAGTTACCTGTTAATTTTTACATATTATAGAAATTAATGATAGTTGTTATAATAATGTTGAATAAATATGATGACTAGTTTTAGTTTTCTTATTTACTCATTTACAATAGTTGGGGCAGTCGTGGAGGCCACGAATTTTATTTTTTGCAGAATACAACAAGGTTGGATAAAAGAATATTTTTAGAAACAAATCGTTGAACCATAGTCTATAAAAGACGTCCATTTATTTTTTTTTTAATTTGAGGTGTCTTTTTATTTTTTATTATATATATACTATTTAAAATTTAATAAAAAATATTATTAAGTAGTCTCAGGGTCTTAAATAAGGGTGCAATTGACCCAAGTTACTGGTGAGCTGTTCATGAACGGTTCGATTAAAATTTGACTCGAGCTTAAAGTTTATCGAACTTGAGTCGTCTTGATTAGAAATCAAGCCGAACTCAAGCCTAGTTATTACTCTTTCGGTAGCTCGTTGAGCCAAATGAGCCCGTCCTTATATATATTTTTATAATATATAATATATTTATTAAAAAAAATAATAAAAAAAATTTGAACTCATCTGGCTCGAGCTCATAATTCAATATGGAGATCGAGTTTGGTCTTGGGACAGGTTGACGGAAGCGCTGAGTATGAATATATTCATCTTTTGTTATAATATGGAGATCGAGCTCAACTGGGCTCGAGCTCAACTGGGCTCGAGCTCAATTTTACATGTTTGAGCGAGTTCGAATTAAGCTAGTATAAATCAAATCAAGCTGAGCTCGAGTCTAGATGGACTCGAGTTCAATTCCATTCGACTCGTTTACTGCCTAGTCCTAAATTGAATTATTTAAAAAATAAACAAATTATAATTTATGATTATCTTTTGAAATCATGTGCTTGATTTCTCAATACTGAAGGAAATAAAATAAAATATTTTTAAAATCACGCTCAAGAAAAATTTTCACTGTCTCTATCACTTTTTTTTTTAACTTTTCCTACGTACCATCAAATCTATTCTAATAAAATTAGAGATTAATTTTCGATGAATATATACACTTAGAAAAAAAAATTTCCCACTTTTTAATTAATTTGATGGTCAATTATAAATTAATTTTATAATTTATTTTTCTTTATATAATAATGGACCAACTATAAAATCATCTGAAATAAATATAATCACCTTCAACTATACTAATTTATTTCAACTTTGATCAATTTATTATCAAACCTAATTTATGTACCATAAATAGGTTCGATGTGTTCAATAGTGTCTTATTCCATCAAATATAACAAAATAAGCTTAAATTGTATTCCTGCACAGTTGAATTTAAAGAATCTTATTCTGATTTTATATTTGTAGTTTCATCCTTAAATAATCTGGTTAATTCAGTTTTCCTCAGATATATTGGTGCAAAATGACTGCTCGAATTGTAACATATGTTTTTTTTTTTTATAATTCATGTATCTGACTCTTATGGGCCCATGGGATAGTGCGAGATATAAAATATTATCATATGAAATCTTAAGATTAAAATTCAGCACGATAAAGTATATTTTTTATATATCTTGGCTACTTGTACTAATAGTTAATAGACACTCGTGATTTATCTCCTTCGTATTAGCCTAGGAACAGATTAGCAAGGGTGCTGGGGGCGAGCGAATCGTCTTTTGTCACATATATCCGACTCTTATGATATCTGAATAAATTGTAACATATTTTTTTTTATAATTCATGTATACGACTCTTATGATATCTGATTAATTCAAAAGATGATTGATTCGATCTCACAAAAGTTTTTCACCGACTATCATGATAAGTAAGAAAACATAGATGAATGATGAATCTCAGCGAACGACCTAGCATCACAAGTAATTCAAACTCCTCGGATGTAATATGACCTAGGTAAGATTTGAACTCTCGTTATTTATGAATCTTTAATCATTACACTTTGTTTCATAACCAAGAATAATACGAGCTCTATGCGACTCTAACAAAGACATGATATCTGATTGTGTTCAAAAATGATGAAGGTGGTTAGCTAGGAGCTTGACTTTGTTGTTGACCAAAGGAAAACTCTATGCTATCTTGCGTAACACAAAGAGCGTTAATATTAGACCAAGGAAGGAGTCTCCGACATTGATCCTCCGACGCTCAAGTCAATGATCAATTTGTGAGAGAAAAAATGGTAGAAGAAAACTGTAACAATGAGTGTGTAGAATTATAGAGCATCGCATACCTCTGTATGTAGATGGAGATTTTTTTTATAGTGTTACTATTGTGTTGATGCACGCATTCCAAAACACTCCTAAGAAAGGACATGTCATAAGGTGACTTTGATACCTTTCCTAAAATGAGTTTGTAAATCTCTATGATTTGACCGTCTGGAAGCTTTGAAAGCGCGATTTATTTGTAGGATATCCTTTTGTTAGATTATATAATTTAGATTATATAATCTATTAGAATTATTTGTTATAGTCTTGAGGACAATTTGGTCTTTTACCTTTTCAGTTTAGGATTTAGGTATAGTCTTTTACCTCTTCAGTTTATGGTTTAGATTTTTTCTTGTAATTAACTATATAAGGCCTTGTACTCTTTATTTCTCAATTTAATTTGGATTCAATAATATGACTAGTTTTTCCCTTCTCTTATTTTTTACATGCTATCAGAGCGATTTTCCTTCTTTGATCTAATTTTTTCTGCCGCCCCCTGTTATTGCTTCATGTTGCGGTCCTATTGCTGCTATTGATTTCTGCGCCGACATCTATTTTCTGTCCTGCTGCTGTTGATTTCGACGCCGACATCTATTTTCTATCGATTGCGCTGACGTCCTATGTTGCCGATTTCTACATTTGACATCCTTTTTTGTCTCAGATTCTTTGTGTGACCACGGGTCATCCTGATATCAGTTTTTACAGATCATACAAATGTATATCCTTACAGTTTGGTTATTCTGAGAATTATTTGCTCTGTCATCATGCCTGGTTGTGCAGATGCTTCATGAAAATCTGATTCATATTTGTTTGAGCAGTTTCAACAGTTCCTTGCTTCACAACCCTCTGCCAAATCAGCTTCCTCTCATATAGGTTTATCGTCGTCTGGTATTTCAGGTATATCTTCATCCTTATGGATTTTGGATTCTGATGCCTCCCATCATATGTCATCCAATTTGTCATCTTTTGTTTCTTTTTCTCCCACTTCATCTATATCTATTGTGACTGCTGATGATACTCCTATGTCATTAGTAGGTGTTGGTTCAATTGTTACATCTTCTTTATCTCTTACTAATGTTTATTATATTCTGAGTCTTACTTTAAATCTTGTTTCTATTAGTTAATTATGTGATTCTGGATACCTAGTCTCTTTTTCTTCATCCAATTGTTATGTACAGGACCCGCAATCTCAGAGGCTAATTGAGACAGGGCATAGGCAAGGAGAACTCTATATTTTAGATCAACTCATATTACCAGAAGTTGTAGCTTCGAGTGTGGATTTATCGTCTTTTCATCTAAATCATTCATCTTCTGATTTTTATTTGTGGCACTCTCGCTTAGGTCATGTTTCAGCGTCTCGTTTGCAGTTTTTAGCCTCTACAAGAGCATTAAGATCTTTAAAAAGTTCTGATATTTCTGATTGTAGTGGTTGTAAACTGACCAAATTTTCTGCCTTACCATTTTCTAAAAGTCTTTTTTTTTCTTCTGCTCCATTTGATCTTATCCATTCTGATGTGTGGGGACCCTCTCCTATTCCTACAAAAGGGGGTCAAGGTATTATGTTTCATTTATTGATGATTGCACTCGTTACTCTTACGTCTATCTTATGAAACACAGGTTTGATTATCTTACAATTTTCAACAACTTTAGAGTTCTTGTGAAAACTCAACATTCTAGTGTCATAAAGTGTTTTCGTTGTGATTTGGGGGGTGAATACACTTCGAATCAATTTTCACATTTAATTACTTCTGATGGTACTATTCATCAAACCTCGTGTACAGATACTCCTGAACAAAATGACGTGGCTGAACGAAAATATAGACATCTTGTTGAAACAACCCGTTCATTTTTATTGTCTGCCAGTGTTCCTAGTGCCTCTTGACTCATGTCATTAATAGAATTCCAACATCACACAATTCAGGTTTGTCATCTTTTGAAAAATTATATGGGTATGCTCCTGTCTATTCTTCTTTGCGTGTTTTTAGTTGTACTTGCTTTGTCCTTTGTCCACATGCAGAGCGTAATAAGTTAGCCTCTCGGTCTGCTCTTTGTGTCTTTCTGGGTTACGTGTTAGTCAAAAAGGATATCGTTGCTTTGATCCCGTTAGTCAAAAATTATATGTCACTCGTCATGTTGTGTTTCTTGAGCATATTCCATTCTTTTCTATTCCGGCTAGTTCGCATAATATAACAAAGTCAGATCTGCTTTGCATTGATCCTTTCAATACTGATACTGAGGAAGATTCACCCACAAATCCTACTAGTAGTTCAACTGAATCTGGTACTTTGGTTCCCGAGATATCCGCTCCACATGTTCCTCCTTCTACCACTACCCAATTATCTCCTGAGGTTGCGAATGATCCTTCTCTCCACCGTCGTCAATCCACTCGTGTTCGTAAGTATACTAAACTACCGGATTTTGCTTACTCTTGTTATTCTCATTCTTTTGCTTCATTTGTTGCATCTATTCATTGTCTTTCTGAGCCTGAGTCCTATAGATAAGCTGTTTGTAATCCACTTTGGTCGAGTGTTATGGCTGAGGAACTAACTGCTTTGCATCAGAGTCATACATGGGATATTGTTCCATTGTCACCAGGAAAACATACTATTAGTTCTCGTTGGGTATAGAAGATCAAAACTAAATCTGATGGATCTATCGAACGATACAAAGCTCGTCTTGTTGCTAAAGGATATTCTCAGGAGTATGACATGGATTATGAAGAAACATTTGCTCCTGTTGCAAAAATGACAACTGTTCGTACTCTGATTGTTGTTGCTACCGTTTGTCGATGGAGATTATCTCATATGGATGTCAAGAATGCATTTCTAAATGGTGATCTTCATGAAGAAGTGTATATGACACCTCCTCCTGGTATTTCACACAAACCTGGTGAATTTGCAGGCTTCGTAAAGCGCTTTATGGTCTCAAACAAGCACCTAGTGCTTGGTTTGAAAAGTTCTCTACAGTAATTTCTTCGTTTGATTTTCATCCTAGTAATCATGATTCAGCATTGTTTATCAGATGTACGAGTGCAGGTCGTATTCTTTTATCATTATATGTTGATAACATGATTATTATTGGTGATGATTCTGATGGAATTGCTTCCTTGAAATCTGAGTTGGCTCATTGTTTTGCTATGAAAGACTTGGGTATACTACGCTACTTTCTGGGTATTAAGGTTGCTTATTCCCCGAAAGGTTATCTTTTATCTCAGTCAAAGTATATATCTGACCTGTTTGAGCGTGCTCCTCTTACTGATAATAGAGTTGTTGATACTCCTATTGAGACTAATGCTCGATATTCTCCATCTGATGACTCACCTTTGTCGGATCCTAATTTGTACAGAACTATTGTTGGAAGCTTAGTTTATCTCACCGTGACTCGTCCAGATATTGCGTATGCTGTTCATGTGGTTAGTCAATTTGTTGCTGCACCAACTACAGTTCATTGGGCTGCTGTTCTTCATATTCTCAGATATCTTCGGGGCACTCAATTTCAAATCCTTTTATTTCCTTCTACGTCATCTCTTGAGTTGCGTGCATACTCTGATGCGGATTGGGCTGGTGATCCTACGGATCACAAATCTACCACTGACTTCTGCGTTTTTCTTGATGATTCCCTCATTTCTTAGAAGAGTAAAAAGCAAGATGTTATTTCTAGATCTTCCACAGAAGTTGAGTATCGTGCCATGACGTCAACTACTTGTGAGATAATTTGGTTGCGTTGGTTGCTTGCGGATATGGGTATCTCTCTTCATCAACCTACTCCGTTATATTGTGATAATCAAAGTGCTATTCAAATGACACACAATTCAGTTTTTCATGACCGAACGAAACATATTGAAATTGATTGTCACATTACTCGTCACCATCTTCAGATTGACACCATCACATTGCCTTTTGTTCTTTCAAAGCTGCAGATTGCTGATATGTTTACCAAGACTCATTCCGCTTCGCACTTCCGATTTTTATCTAACAAACTCTCAATGCTTATGGCTGTAGCATCGTGAGTTTGAGGGGGGGGTGTTAGATTATATAATTTAGATTATATAATCTATTAGAATTATTTGTTATAGCCTTGAGGGTAATTTTGTCTTTTACCTTTTCAGTTTAGGATTTAGATATAGTCTATTACCTTTTCAGTTTATGGTTTAGATTTTTTCTTATAATTAACTATATAAGGCCTTGTACTCTTTATTTCTCAATTTAATTTGGATTCAATAATATGACTAGTTTTTTCTTTCTCTTATTTTTTACACCTTTGTCCTTCGTGACATAAACTTCCAAAAGAGAGTACGAAGCCGTTGGACCGTGGGACTCACAATGGGCTGACTGGCCATCACTCAGGAGGACCGTGAGCTCGGACTTGCAGAACGTGATGAGTGACTCGGTTTTCACTCGGTCTTTTCATTAATTTGCATCAAGGGCGTGATATGTCCAATCGGCCTGTAGGTCCGATCGACTGATCAAAAGGCCTAGTTGACTGAGTTATCATTGTTTATTGCACCCTGAGGCCCGATCGGTCACCCAAAGTCCGATCAGCCGCTTGAGGGCCAACGTCCATATGATCCGTTCAGGTATGTCCCTACCCTAGTTGGTAACTCTGAAGGTTGATCGTTTTTTGACTTTGACTATCTCGTCTATCAATCTTTCTAGCCTAGACCTACCTTTTGGGATGGGCTGCCTCCCTTGTTGGACAACCTTGGCCACAATGATTTGTGATCCAGCTGAGATCGGGGATGGGTTAACTCTTTGAGGGATTAGAGCACCATAAACCAGTCGGACACGAGTTGAACTACTGCTGACTGATTAAATCCTTATCAAATCCACAAGTAATTAGAGCACCCTCGTGCAACCAGAATCAGAGATCATCAGTTGTCGACCTAGCGCTTTGAGCCCCGACGGAGATTGGAGGAAGAAGAGCGACTGCCGGACGAGCAAGAAACTCTCCCATGAATGTTGGACGAGCACGAAAGATAGCTGCAAACACCTGATAGAGTTAGAGCGCTAGCACGGACTTTAGCCGGATCCCTCCGACACTAAAATCAAATGCAGGGAAATAGAAGCAAAGACAAAACAAAGTAGTTGAAGCAGACCAATCTCATTGGAAGACATCAGACCGACTCACTCACTGATATAGTTGGACAGAAGATGCTCAGCGTGCCTCGTGCTCTTAACATTGTTCTTACCTTTTTGGGTTGCGTAACTTGAGTCAACGATGGATACGTAAATGCTTGTGCACGTCGTCCAGCACCGAAGGAGTTGGCCGATCTGCATCACATAAAAAAAACCAACTAGTGCTAGACCGATCCCGTCCCGTCTTTCATTCGGCCAACTAACTACTCTCAAGTCATATCCTCCATTAATTTATTATCTCTCTCCGTAACCGCATCAAACAGATTCCGATCCCAAGCCCATCATCCAAGCACCAACAACTCATCCAAATAAAGTAATGTTATCACAATAATTTCAAGTTAACATTGAGGGACACGTACAAACATTGTAGTTGTTGACGTTTGAAAACACCCCGAGTATGATTATGATACAGCGATAAGGTATTCGATGGATTTATAAAGTATCACAGTTTAAAATTCAAGTGAGGACATACTTTATATATAGCAGACCCTGTCCAAAAAAGAAGAAGAAAAGAATGTTATCCCAATAATTTCAAGGTCTGCTTGAGTTTACATTGAGGGACAGTTGGAGAGGTTTGAAAATGACCTTGACACGATGCAGTAGTGATAAGGTGTTGGATGGATTTACGGAATATCATGGTTCAAAATTCAACTGGGTGAAGATAGATTTTATTGTGGCTTTTTTAATTGTGGAAGTTGGCTACCGGACGAATTATCACGAGCGCTTTCTTTCGAATTTACTCGAGGACGAATCAAATGAAAAATGATCTACCTACGGAATTAATTGGGTCTATGAAACTTTTCCTTTGTCCTATCTTTCTTATGCAACCACCAAGCTTCACTCCCTACTATATAAATTAAAAAGTACTATTTATATATATAAATATAAATTATTTTTATGTTGGCATAAATTCTATATATAAATTATTTTTATGTTGGCATAAATGTTATATATGGAAGTAGAAATTAGATAAAAACAGATGAAATCTGATATCTGGTGGTCTCCTAGCACATCCACACTATTCCACTATTAGGAGTGAGTAAATTAAGAAAACGAAGTTAATCATAATTTATCTATTTTTATTGAGATTACTCAATTCAATATACATGTCAAGGGCTATATATGGCAGTAGATGTGTCTGTGGAGTGTGAATTGAATCATGAGAAGGCTCGTCATTGGGGTGGTTAAAGTTGGTCTTCTTTTGCTTCACTACTGTTGCCTTTTAATTCCTATGCTCCATGGCCGCGTTGTGAATTGCAGCCCTCCGCCGGAGCCCGTGCGGTGCGCCCGCGGCGGCACCGCCAAGTGCACCTTCACCAACGGCTATGGCGCCTTCCCCGACCGCTCCGTCTGCTCCGCCGCCGAGGTCGTGTACCCGTCCACCGAGCAGGAGCTCGTGGCCGCCGTGGCCGCCGGCGCCGCCGCCGGCCGGAAGATGAAGGTCGTCACGCGCTACTCCCACAGCATTCCCAAGCTGTCCTGCCCCGGCTCCGGCGACGGCTCCGGGCTCCTCATCGGCACGCGGCGACTCAACCGCGTCGTCGCGGCGGCGGGAGGGACGACGATCGCGGCGGAGGGCGGGGCGGTGCTGGCGGACGTGATCGCGGCGGCGGGGGCGGCGGGGGTGGCGCTGCCGCACGCGACCTACTGGTCGGGGGTGACGGTGGGTGGCCTGCTGGCGACGGGGTCGCACGGGAGCTCGCTGTGGGGCAAGGGCGGCGCAGTGCACGAGTACGTGGTGGGGGTGCGCCTGGTGACGCCGGCGACGCCGGCGGAGGGGTACGCCAAGGTGAGGGTGCTGGAGGCCGGAGACCCGGAGTTGGACGCCGTCAAGGTCTCCCTCGGAGTCCTCGGAGTCATCTCGGAGGTACGCCGTCGCCGACGAACACCTTAATCATGGGTTCTCAATATAGTCCCTGAAATTTTACCAAGGGTAACTAGGAAACCGGAAAAAGTTTGCGGGGGGCAAAAAGTAAAATTTCCCGCGGTGAAAATCACCGGATTAAATTTGCAGGTGACGTTGGCGGTGCAGCCACTGTTCAAGAGGTCGATCACGTTCTCGACCCGCGACGATTCAGATCTGGCGGCGAAGCTCGTCGCTTTCGGCAAGCAGCACGAGTTCGCCGACGTGGCGTGGTACCCCGGCCACCGGAGAGCTATCTACCGCATCGACGATCGGGTCCCCAACGGAACTCCCGGCGACGGCCTCTTCGACTTCGTCGGGTTCCGTTCCACGGCGACCTTGGTGGCGCAAGCCGTTCGGTCAGCAGGTAATTAGTTTAAATGTTTTAAAAAAAATGATTTTCTTCTCGATAAATTGCTTCTTCCAAAATACTCCCTGTGTTTCCTATATTTTAAACATTTCACCTCTAAGTTTTTGTCGACGCTGTGTGACTGGATTGCAAGCGATCATAGTGAACATGAGGCATCTGACACTTCATTTATTAGATGAATCGACTAATATTAATGATTGAATTGAAAAATAAAATAATGAATGTAGCATTAAAGGAAGCAGGGAAAAACAGAGGACAAAATAACAGGAAATCCATAGATAGCAAGTGAGCATTTGGGACTATGGTGGAAACGAGACCGACTAATAAAATTTTTTATAGGATTAAATTGGTCATCTTAAAAATTAATCGACTAATTTTGACCTTTGATTTGATCGACTTCGTTCCCTTTCATTCATTCTGCTACTTCTGATTAATTTCCTCCCAATTAAACAACAGTCAGGAGTTTTTTTTAGAAAAGGATAAAATATAGGGGCGAAATGGAAGTTTCGCCAATGATTTGCTTTTTTTTTACCAGAGGAGATCTCGGAGGCCGTCGGAGACGCCGCCGGTAAGTGCCTGAACTCCAAGGTCACGACCTCCGCCATCCGCCTACTCGGATACGGCCTCTCCAACGACGGGCTCCTCTTCACAGGCTACCCGGTCATCGGCTACCAGCACAAGCTCCAATCGTCCGGCGGGTGCCTCCGCAGCCCCGCCGACGGCCTCCTCACCTCCTGCCCGTGGGACCCCCGCATCCGCGGCGAGTTCTACCACCAGACCACCGTCAGCCTCGCCCTCCCCAACGCCTCCGACTTCATCCGCGACGTGCAGAGGCTCCGCGACCTCGACCCGGACGCCCTCTGCGGCCTCGAACTGTACGACGGCATCCTCATGCGCTTCGTCAAGGCGTCGACGGCCTTCCTCGGGAAGCAGCAAGACTCGGTCGACTTCGACATAACGTACTACCGGAGCCGCGACAACCCGATGACTCCGCGCCTCCACGAGGACGCGCTGGAGGAGATCGAGCAGATGGCGGTGGTCAAGTACGGCGGGCTGCCGCACTGGGGCAAGAACCGGAACCTGGCCTTCGAGGGGGCGGCGAGGAAGTACGCCAAGGGGAGGGAGTTCCTGAGGGTGAAGGATGCCTTTGATCCGGAGGGGTTGTTCTCGAGCGAGTGGAGCGATCAGGTGCTGGGAGTGCAAGGGAGGACGCCGAGCATCGTGAGGGAAGGGTGCGCGCTGGAGGGGCTCTGCGTCTGCTCGGAGGACGCGCACTGCGCGCCGGAGAAGGGGTATTACTGCCGACCGGGGAAGGTGTACCAGGAAGCCAGAGTATGCGGCCGCCTCCATTGAGATGATGAGCAGGGCAATAACACCAACAAAAGCTAGGAAATTTATTTTAGTTAATAATAATAATTATTATTAAATAAATGTATTAATTTGTCCGATCTATAAAATATAGGGCAAAAGTTAAAAGGCCTATTTTTTTTAATCAACCGTCCCATTTTAATTATATATATATATATATATATATATAGATCTTATTATCTACGGTAATTTACTAAATCACGCACCTAGATATCTTAATTGACAAAAAGGCGTATGTTACTTTGGTATTTACCAAAAGATGCATTTTTTCAAGTGTACTTCCCTTTTTATCCTTCTGACCAATCAAACTTTTTTTTTGTCGTTTTTCTTTTCTCCCTCTTCTCTTTCCTATCTCCTCTTTCATCAACGACATTTAAAATTTAGTTAATTTTTTGATAACATTTTAATACATTTAGATAAGCTAAAATAAACTATGAATAGCAAATTTGAACTCCTTGCAACATCAGGAATCTACAGGAACTGAAATGAGTATAATCTGAGGTCTTTAGATCCATCAGTGAGTTTTAGTCAAAACCCACTTATGGACCTAGAGAGCTCCGATTGCACCCATTTCAGTTTCTATAGATTCCTGGTGTTGCAAGGAGTTCAAATTTACTATCCATTATTTATTTTGACTTTTAGAAAGTGTTAAAATACAAGAAGAAAAAATCAGCAAAAAAAATTCATATCAGGCCCACGTTGGGCCTGATATGGAATATGGGCCTGATATGATTCCATATCAGGCCTAACGTGGAGCCTTTTTGTTGATTCTTTCTTCTTATATTTTAACACCTTCTAAAGTCAAAATAAACAATGGATAGCAAATTTGAACTCCTTGCAACATCAGGAATCTACAGGACCTGAAATGAGTGTAATCTGAGGTCTCTAGGTCCATCAGTGGGTTTCGGTCAAAACCCACTTATGGACCTAGAGAGCTCCGATTGCACCTATTTCAGTTTCTATGGATTCCTGGTGTTGCAAGGAATTTAAATTTGCTATCCATTATTTATTTTGATTTTTAGAAGGTGTTAAAATACAAGAAGAAAGAATCAGCAAAAAAGCTCCACGTTAGGCCTGATATGATTCATATCAGACCCAATGTGGGCCTGATATGAATTATTTTTGCTGATTCTTTCTTCTTGTATTTTAACACCTTCTAAAAGTCAAAATAAATAATGGATAGCAAATTTGAACTCCTTGCAACACCAGGAATCCATAGAAACTGAAATGGGTGCAATCGGAGCTCTCTAGGTCCATCAGTGGGTTTTGACCGAAACCCACTGATGGACCTAGAGACCTCAGATTACACCCATTTCAGTTCCTGTAGATTCCTGATGTTGCAAGGAGTTCAAATTTGCTATCCATTGTTTATTTTGACTTTTAGAAGGTGTTAAAATATAAGAAGAAAGAATCAGCAAAAAGGCTCCACGTTAGGCCTGATATGAATCATATCAGGCCCACGTTGGGCCTGATATGATTCCATATCAGGCCCAATATGGATCCCACTCTATTAAGAATTCTCAATTATTTTAGGAACTCTTCATTTCCAATGTAGCATTTTATTTTGACTTAAATCTCAGTTCATGATGTATGTCTTTGTTGGGGATTTGAAAAATTATGCGAAAAAACCTTAACTGTTGAATACCTCTTCAAATATGTTGGATTGGATATTGAAAAGTAATGATTTTTGCAATTCTTCTACCTTTTGCTTGGTATCTTTTTCCCATTTAAATAATTGACACACTTTTCTTTCAACCTTCAGAATTTGGAATGGTGTCTCTTTGTCCTTTTCTCTTATTTCTCGTAAGTGATCTCATTTTCTGGATTAATTTTCTTTTACAAAGAAAGAAGAAATAAGTGAGTCATGACTTATTTGCAGTTACATGCTAATAGAAGAATTAGGTCTATCTGGTATTGTGTCAATTCTATTTATTGGAATTATACGTATCTTCTCTTTTTTCAATAACTATACTGATCCGGTAGTAAGAGCGGCCCCCCCCTTGTGAAGTCAACGCTAAGTGGAAGTCACCGGGACAGCCGCCCATCCGGGTCCGACCGGACGGCCGGCCGGTCGGTGTAATTGAATACCCGGATGGGTCCGGTCGGCTTGCCGACCGGACGATATACACTGATGGTTGGAAGGCACCCTGTCAAATCAGGGTTCCGGCGCTCAGTTGAAAAGGTCATGGGCCGAGCTGACCTCTAGGCCGACCAAAGCCATAAGGCACCACTGCTTATTAGTCTCCACAAAGCACAAGTAAACTCCTACGGATGTCTAGCCGGATGTTGAGGGAGCTGTCCGCCCGAGCGACAGGTTTGGAGCTAAGGGGAAAAGGACAAGGGACTTCTTTTTCTGACAACTGGTAGGTTTCACATGTGGGTCATGCTCCAAATTTTGTGATAGGGGATTCTGCTGTCCCATCGAGGACATGCTTTGACTGTAGCGGTATGGGTCAGGTGAGCTTTCTGACAACCGCATACCGAGGAAAGGACAGAGGACACATATGCACCTCGGTATGCGTGCCCTAACTCTTCACAACTCTATATAAAGAGCCTCAGACTTCGCCGGAGGTACGTATTCTGAGACTTTGGGAGCCACCTTTTTCATCGTTGCTTACCTGACTTGAGCGTCGGAGGGTCGCCGCCGGGAATCCCCTTCCCGGCTCGACTTCTGTGCAGGTTCGTCGGAGCTTCGTTCCAGCAGTTGAAGAGCCACGTCAGCAGTCAAAGAGCGCTCCGTGCCCAGCGTCCATTGATTCAGCCTTCGGACAGGATCAATTTGGCGCCGTCTGTGGGAACGCTCCTGCATCCGACTGGAAACAATGGATGAGGCTGGACGACAACACATGGTGACGCTTTCGACGGAAGAACTCGACGCTCTGGTCGAGATAAGGGCCGCCAAACTTGTGGAGCAAAAACAGAAAGCATCTGCCGAGCGGCCGGAGCAACAAGCAACATCTGCGTCGGGTGGCCGAGCGGAAGCACCTCAAGCCACCGCTGCATTCCATCGGGCCTTATTTCGCACCCCTGAAGCCGTACCAGCTCGAAGAGATAGAGGATCTTCTTCAGACGAAATGCCTAAGCGAGATGACAGAAAGGGGAAAGCCCCCCGAGCGGACGCATCCCCTGAGCGGATCAATCACCAATTTTCGGAGGCTATTCTACGAGACCCTCTGCCCAAGCACTACGTGCCTCCGACGATCGGCGAGTACAATGGAACAACGGACCCGGATGATCATCTGGGTAAGTTTGATAACACAGCTACGCTCCATCAATACACAGATGGAGTAAAGTGCCGAGTCTTTCTTACCACTCTCTCGGGATCGGCTCAACGGTGGTTTCGGAGGCTGCCAGACGGATCCATCACAAGCTTCAAGGACTTCCGAATGGCCTTCCTCCACCACTTCGCTAGCAGTCGGCGTTATCAGAAGACAAGTGTCAGCTTGTTCGCCATCAAGCAAGAGCCGAGAGAATCGCTTCGAGCTTACATCCAGCGGTTCAACAAGGTGGCAATGGTTATTCCAACGGCCACCTCGGAGACGATGATGAATGCCTTCACGCAAGGCCTGGTGGATGACGATTTTTTCCGATCACTCATTCGGAAACCGCCCCGAGATTATGATCACATGCTACACCGAGCCAATGAATACATCAACGTGGAGGAAGCGCAAGCGGCCAGGAAAAAAGAAACACCAACCGAACGGGCTCCACCTGCCGAGCGGAAACCCTTCGCCGCTCATCAACCGCCGAGAGGACCAAGGGCCGACGCAATCCGCTCCCCTCGTGGGAGGTCCCAAGTGCAAGAAGTAGCTGCCGCTCGGAGCAAGCCAAAGAAGAAATGGACCCCTATGTTCTGCTCCTTCCACCGGACGGATACGCACAACACGAGGGATTGTCGAAGTCTTCCCTTCGTGGCTAATCCCGTTCCCAGGAGTGCCGAACGACGGTCTCCTTCCATCGACAGGAGACAAAGGACCCATGAAGCCGACCGGACCCGCACCGAGAGGCGACATCAACAGACGCCCGATCGACACCGATCTCCAAGAAAGGAGAATCGCCGAGCGTCCAGAGATCGGTCCCGACCATCCACTCGGGAAGAGGAAAATAGGAGCAATACTTCTCGAGGCGAGATCAACGTTATTGCTGGTGGGCCGACCGGAGGAGACTCCAACCGAGCCAGAAAGGCGGGCGTCCGGCAGCTCCAGATCCACGCGGTCGGTTGCAGCCAGGAGCGGGCAAGTGGACCGGAAATCACTTTCAGGCCCGGGGACTTAGAAGGAGTTGAAGTGTCCCACGACGACGCTCTGCTCATTAAAGCGGTAATAGCAAATTACACTATTCACCGCATATTTGTTGACACAGGGAGCTCGGTCAACATCATATTAAGAAGGCGTTTGATCAGCTGCAAATTGATCGAGCCGAGCTGCTGCCCATGACAACTCCGCTCTAAGGGTTTACGGGTAACGAAGTTCAGCCGGTCGGACAGATCCGGCTGGCTACCTCGCTGGGAGAAGAGCCGCTCAGGAGGACCAGGACAATAAACTTCGTGGTGGTCGACTCCCCCTCGTCCTACAACATCATTTTGGGGCGACCGGCGCTCAGCGAATTCCGAGCGGTCGTCTCAACCTTCCACCAGAAGATGAAGTTCCCCGTCGAAGACAAGGTGGGAGAAGTACGGGGAGATCAGTTAGCAGCTCGGCGATGCTACATCGAGATGGTCCGAGCAGAATCCAACTCCGCTCGGAAGGCGCCCCGAATCGAGGTAAATGCCATCACTGAAAAGCCACCCTCTTTAATTTATGAAGAAAAAGAGGAAGTGCAGATTCATCCGACCCGATCGGAGGCCACGACTTTTATTGCCTCTGATCTGGAGGAGAAGCAGAAAGAGGAGTTGATCCAAGGCCTCCGGCAAAATCATGATGTCTTCGTCTGGTCGACACATGAGTTGTCCGAAATTTCGCCGAGCATAGCGCAGCATGAGTTACATGTCCGACCGGACGCTCGGCCGATAAAGCAGAGTAAAAGAGATTTCAGTGCCGAGCAGAACTCCATCATCCGGGCGGAAGTCGAGAAGCTTCTAGAGGCCGGCCATATACGAGAAGTACAGTTCCCGAGTTGGTTGGCTAACGTAGTATTAGACTCTAAGCCGGGCGGCAAGTGGAGAGTCTGCATTGATTTTCAGGACTTGAACAAAGCATGCCCCAAGGACTTTTATCCTCTACCCCGGATAGATCAGCTGGTGGACTCTACGGCCGGCTGCGAATTAATTTGTATGCTCGACGCCTACCAAGGCTATCATCAAGTGCCGCTCGTCCGTGAAGATCAAGAAAAAGTCAGCTTCGTGACGGCCGACGGCACTTATTGCTACAATGTGATGCCGTTCGGATTGAAGAATGCGGGGGCCACATATCAGCGCTTGATGAATAAAGTATTCAGAGAGCAGATTGGGCAAAATCTAGAAATTTATGTGGACGACATTCTCATCAAGTCCGTCCGAGCGGCCAATCTCTTCAAGGACATGGAAGAAACCTTCCGAACACTGCGCAAATATGGAGTCAAGCTAAATCCCCAAAAGTGCCTGTTCGGAGCGAAAGGAGGACGTTTCCTGGGATACGTAGTGACCGAGCGGGGAATTGAAGCAAATCCCAGCAAGGTGAGAGCTCTCCAAGACATGCCCGCCTCCAAGAAATACAAGGGAAGTGTAACGTTTGGCTGGTCGGATAACCGCATTGTCCCGATTCATCTCCAAAACTGCCGACCGAAGCCTCCCCTTCTTCAAAATTTTGCGCAAGGCCACTAAATTTCGCTGGGACGAGGAATGCGACCGAGCATTCGAAGAATTGAAGACATATCTTACTTCTCTGCCTGTACTTGCCAAGCCGATCGGGGGTGAGTCACTTTATATTTATCTGTCTTCAACTGAGCATGCTGTAGGCTCGGCACTTGTAAGGTCTAGCGGCGAAGAGCAGCCGGTGTATTTTCTGAGCCACATTTTAAAAGATGTCGAATCTCGTTACACTGGGCTCGAGAAGTTGGCCTTTGCTTTGGTTCTGGCCGCTCGGCGCCTTCGACCATATTTCTTGGCTCACACCATCATAGTCCGGACGAACAGTCCACTAGGAAGAGTACTGTTGAATCCAGAAGCGTCCGGACGGCTCATCAAGTGGACGACAGAACTAAGTGAATTTGACATCCAATACCAGCCCCGCTCGGCGATCAAAGCGCAATCCTTGGCTGTTTTTGTGACCGAAGTGCAAAGGCCAGAGCCGGAAGCTATGTGGAGAATATATGTGGATGGGTCGTCCACTCGGCTCGGGAGTGGGATTGGAGTATTGCTGCTCTCACCTCAAGAAGAGAAGATGCATCTATCCGTCCGGTTGGATTATAAAGCTACCAACAATGAAGTAGAGTATGAGGCCCTCATAGCCGGATTGCAGGCAGCTCAGCATGTTGGCGCCGGTCGGGTAACGCTTCATTCTGATTCGCAATTGGCCGCGCAGCAACTCTCTGGCGCATTTGAAATTAACAGCGCCCGGCTCAAGCTCTATGCTGATGCATTTGGGAAACTTAAAGCCAATTTCAGAGAAGTTATCGTCCAGAAGATACCCAGAGCAGAAAACCAAGCAGTCGATGAGTTAGCCAAACTCGCAAGCTCAATAACGTCGGTCGCCATTCAGCAACCAATTGAAAAAGTACTGCTGGTTGCGCACGTCGACCGGATGGAAGGCCTCACGTTTCCAAGCGACTGGAGGACACCCATCATAGAGTTCCTCCGCTCGGGAGCTACATCGGCCGACCGGAATGAGGCCCAACTACTAAGAAGGAGAGCCGGTCGGTTCACACTCATCGGCGATCAGCTTTACAAAAAAGCATTCTCACGTCCGCTGTTGAAATGTGTAAGCTCGGAAGACTCAGCTTACATTCTCCAAGAAGTACATCAAGGATCATGCGGAGCTCATCCGGGCGGACGATCATTGGCTAAGAAGATCTTGCTAGCTGGATACTTTTGGCCAACCCTACAAGCAGACGTCGCTCGGACCGTATCAACATGCCTGTCGTGCCAGAAGTACCATAATTCTTACCACCGACCGGCAGAGGAAATGAAGGCATCAACAGTTTCATGTCCGTTCGACAAATGGGGAATGGATATCGTTGGTCCGTTCCCGATGGCGACCGGGCAGCGAAAATTTTTGCTAGTGGCGGTTGATTATTTTTCCAAGTGGGTGGAAGCCGAGCCGTTAGCCAGGATCACCGAACAGATGGTTAAAAAATTCATATGGCAGCACATCATATGTCGGTTCGGTATCCCTCGTCGACTGATTTCCGACAACGGACGACAATTCACAGGCAAAATTCTCGAAGATTGGTGCCAAAGCTTCGGCATTGAACAGCACTTCACATCTGTAGCCTATCCCCAAAGCAACGGTCAAGCCGAAGTAACCAATCGGGAAATTCTTCGTATTCTGCGCGCTCGGCTCGATCATTTAGGAGGAAGTTGGGTAGATGAAGTGCCGGGCGTTTTATGGGCCATCCGAACGACTCCTAAGGAAGGAATGGGCGTCACACCTTTTCATCTGGTGTACGGCGGCGAAGCGATCATTCCGGTTGAAGTCGGCGTCGAGTCCGTCCGGGTCCAATGTTACGATGAAGGCAACGCCGAGCGGAGGAACATGGAGCTGGATTTGGTTGACGAGGAGCGAGCCAAGGCATCCGTTCGGCTGATGGCGTACCGGCAACGGATGAAGCAAAACTACAACCGGCGAGTCATTCCCAGATCATTCCAAGTCGGCGATCTTGTCTGGAAGAAAGTCAAGCCGGTCGGCGACGTCGGCAAGCTTGAAGCTCCGTGGGCAGGTCCCTTCAAAATCATCGAAAAGCTCCGCTCGGGCGCGTATTATCTGGAGGATGAAGACGGTCGGCAACTAGATAGGCCGTGGAGCGCGAACCACCTCCAGCCTTACCGGGCGGGGTGAAAGGTGTGCCAATGTAAATCATCCTGTGTACTTTTTTCGACTGAATACTTGAAATGCAGAAATGAAAAATCAAGAGAACAAATATAAGGCATCGTCAACAAGGAACGAAGGCCCCGAGCCTTTCGGCCGGAGGTAAATTAATCGAGGCAAACGCTCGAGGACCGAAGGCCACGTGCAGGAAGCAAAGTGGTATAATATGGCGCTAATTCTTTGTATATTTCCTGTTAGCCTGTATCCTCATAATGCAGGAAGCAAAAGTGATAAAAAGGATGGCAAAAAGCTTTGCCGAACGGCAGAGTCAAAATTAGCCTGGAAGACCGTCGAGCTCCGACGTTAAATATCGAGAGACGAGCCGGCGTCTATAAATAATCCGAGCGGAAGACCGTCGAGCTCCGACGTTAAATATCGCGTAACCCGCCGGCCCCTATAAATAATCCGAGCGGAAGACCGTCGAGCTCCGACGTTAAATATCGAGAGACGAGCCGGCGTCTATAAATAATCCGAGCGGAAGACCGTCGAGCTCCGACGTTAAATATCGAGAGACGAGCCGGCGTCTATAAATAATCCGAGCGGAAGACCGTCGAGCTCCGACGTTAAATATCGAGAGACGAGCCGACGTCTATAAATAATCCGAGCGGAATATCGTCGAAACTGCGATTATCCATATTTTCCGTCGATATCGTTCGACCGATTCCAAGTTCCGCTCGGACTCAAGGCACAAAGGTTCTGGTCGGTTTATAGCGAGCGACTCTTGATAGCAACACAGAATGATAGTCGTCCGATCGGAAGGGCTTGGCAAAGTACTTGCAAGAATGCCTCTCAAATGCCGAAGGTGTGATAATAGGCAAGCGGGTAACACACATATTAGCAAAGGGACAAAGTGCAAGAAGATAGAGTGCACGAAAGGAAAGCATTTCATTGAAATTAAAACCTTGGGCCGAGTGGCCTAAGTACAAAAAGGTTCATATTCAGCCGAGCGGCCAAATTACAAGAATTACTCAATATAGTCGTAGAGGTCCCTCGGAATATTGCTCAGGAGCTCCACCTGATCGCCGGCTGGAATATTGGTGGACTCCAGAAGAAGGCCCTTCGACTTCAGATAGGTCATAGTGGCCGTAATGGCCAAGTCGAAAGCTGAGTACATCCGCTCGCAAATTTTCTCCGAGAATTCAGGCGATCGGATGTGGTTTTGTCGAAGAGCGGCCACTCGGCTCGGCATCCTGGTATTCTTTGAAGGCCGCCTGGGAGCTTGTGAGGGCCTCATTCAGATGCTCAATCTTCTCCGTGTCGGCCGAGCGGCCCGCCTTCTCCCGGTCAAGCTGCTCCGTCAGCTCCTTTATCTTCAACTCCAGGCCTCAGGCCTCAACATTCTTTTTCTCCAGGTCGGAGATAGCAGTATTCTTCCGAGTGGTGGCCAGAGTTATTTTTGTGTCAAGCGACTTGACTTGTCGCTCGGACTCGGCCAGGGCGTGGGCCTAATCAGCTGTTTTCTTCTGCTCGGCCGCCAGCAGAGTTTGAGCTTTCTTCAGCTCCTTTTGTAACTCGGCGTACGAGGGGCCTTGAGAGCCGCTCGGACCGTCTGCCGCCTGCAGTTGCCTTATCTCCTCGTCCGCCATAGCCAGGCGGCTGGAAACCGCTATCTCTTCCACCCATCTCTGAAGCAAGAAGGCGCAGTTGTTAAAAGCCGAGCGGAAAAAATACAAACGAAACTTCAAAAAAAAAAAAAAACGAACTTACCCCCGTAGCCTCCTGCATGTGGCTGTTGGCTAAGTTCCGGAGGGGGATCATTGCAACTCACGCCCGAGCGTCGCCCCACATCTCGGCTAGGGGCCCTTTCAAAGTAATGGTGTGCTCGGGCACGGTTGGTCGATCGGCTTCTGGTAGCAACTCTTCAGTCGGGAGATGAAGAGTGACCCGTATTGTGCGGCCGTGACCAAGGATCGCTCGACCAGGATCAGAAGCCGGCGCGGAAAACCGCGAATGGATGGTCAAGCGTTGGACTGAATGGCGAGCAGGGGGGAGAGTGTTGACCGGAGTGGCCTCAACCGAAGCAGTCAGCTCATCCCAGTCAGAAGGAGTCCGGTCGGAAGAAATGGTTTCTGCCATAGGCGCTTTGCCTCTAGCAGTCGCGGCGGGCCGACCGGAGGGTTGGACCGCTGAGGTAGCCGAGCGCAGCGGAGTCTCCACCCGACGCCTCTTTTGCAGGGGCTGTTCCTCCTCCCGAGCGGACCCTTCCTCGGGGGCCGTTGGTTCCCCGGAGGGGATAGCTCCGCTGGCCACCTACTGTTGAGAGGCCAGAGCGGCCGATTCAGCCTGGGTGCCGCTCTCTCCTTCGTGTGAACCGACCGGCTGAATACCCAGCGCTTCCATTTTCTTAGCCGCAGCGGCCTCCAACGCCGCTGCCTTTCTCTTCAGAACGCCGGCCATCACCGAGTCCATGACGATGTTAGCTGCATGGAAAGGAGAAGAAATCAGTTAGCAATTAAAGCAAATGCCCAAGCAAAATTCTTACCGAAGCCGGTCGGAAGTGGGGTCCGTATAGGACTCAGCCCGAAAATGTACATCACTCCCTCGTGAAGAAGTTTGTTGATGTCAAGTCGCAGACCGGCTAGTACATTTGCGGCATGAAGATAATCCGGTCGGGTCTTGAATTTCTTCAACTCGGGAGTAGGAGGCAGACTGACCTGCCACTGGGTCGGGAAGTTTGGCTGACTGGGCATGCGGATGTAGAAATAATAGTCCTTCCAATGTTTATTGGAGGTGGGTAGTTTGTTGAAGAAGACCAAGCCGGGTCGAGCTTGGAACATAAAGGTGCCCGGCTCGGCTTACTTAGGGTAGTAGAAATAAAAGAAGACCTCCGGTCGGAGGGGGATGTTGTGAATCTTAAACAAAACAACAACGCCGCAGAGGAGACGGAAGGTATTGGGTACTAAACTGCCGAGCGGCACACCAAAATAATTACAGACATCTACTATGAAAGGATGTACAGGAAACCGTAGACCGGCGGTAAATTGGTCGCGAAAGACACAGAAAGCGCCGCGCGGCGGTCTGTTTGGCCGAGCGGAGGGACCAGCTAGGCGAACTTCGAAATCCTCAGGGATTTCGAAATTGTCTGTCAAAATATCGAAATCTCGTTGTTCGAATCGGGACCGCATGGTAGTGTACCATGGGCCGAGGGATTGTTCTTCGGGATGAGAAGAACTGGCCATGATCCGGACGGAAGAAATCAAAAAAGGAGCGGAAAGGCCAGAGGAAAACAACCGACGAAGAAAAGAAGTTTCAAAGATTGGAGCTAGGGAAAGAAATGCGAATGAGACACCGGAAAAGAGGGAGGAAAGATATAAAACCTTACTGCGGGGAGAGGGATTAAGGAAAGGCGCCGGAGAGCGTCGGAGGGCAGAAACAGGATCGTCGGAGCTCCAAAACGCAGAGGGCAGTAGCAGAAGTCGCGGAGGCGAGTGAGGGAGAGAAGGAAACGAAGAATTTATAGGGTGAAGGTCGGGCGGCCTCAACCGTCGGATCCAGGTCACGGGAATCAAAGCATGCATCTAGCCGTCCATTTCGAATTGCTTCGATCACGTCAAAATATCATGCTACCGCCGCCGTACTCTGATGGCATTGCTCCACGTGGCATTCAATCATTCGGAGCATTTAATGAGAGCATGATCAACCTTGATGTCGAAGATTGGCGCAGAACACGAGGAGATCCGATGAAGGCCATCATTGATTCGTTCAAGGATATCTCTACGGCTGACCGGGCGAAGAGTACTAGCACGGAGGGGCCGTTCGGCTAGATTCATAGTCCAGTCAGTCGGATTATTCGCCTCCTTCGACTAGACTTGAAGAGGAGGCAAGTGATCCGGTAGTAAGAGCGGGGCCCCCCTTGTGAAGTCAACGCTAAGTGGAAGTCACCGGGACAGCCGCCCATCCTGGTCCGACCGGACGGCCGGCGGGCCGGTGTAATTGAATACCCGGATGGGTCCGGTCGGCTTGCCGACCGGACGATATACACTGATGGTTGGAAGGCACCCTGTCAAATCAGGGTTCCGGCGCTCAGTTGAAAAGGTCATGGGCCGAGCTGACCTCTAGGCCGACCAAAGCCATAAGGCACCACTGCTTATTAGTCTCCACAAAGCACAAGTAAACCCCTGCGGATGTCCAGCCGGATGTTGAGGGAGCTGTCCGCCCGGGCGACAGGTTTGGAGCTAAGGGGAAAAGGACAAGGGACTTCTTTTTCTGACAACTGGTAGGTTTCACATGTGGGCCATGCTCCAAATTTTGTGACAGGGGATTCTGCTGTCCCATCGAGGACATGCTTTGACTGTAGCGGTATGGGTCAGGTCAGCTTTCTGACAACCGCATACTGAGGAAAGGACAGAGGACACATATGCACCTCGTTATGCGTGCCCTAACCCTTCACAACTCTATATAAAGAGCCTCAGACTTCGCCGGAGGTACGTATTCTGAGACTTTGGGAGCCACCTTTTTCATCGTTGCTTACCTGACTTGAGCGTCGGAGGGTCGCCGCCGGGAACCCCCTTCCCGGCTCGACTTCTGTGCAGGTTCGCCGGAGCTTCGTTCCAGCAGTTGAAGAGCCACGTCAGCAGTCGAAGAGCGCTCCGTGCCCAGCGTCCATTGATTCAGCCTTCGGACAGGATCATATACTATGACTATTTGTTCTAAGTGTTTGCATATGTATTTCTTATAGGTAATGAAACATTATACATTCTCTAATTTGTCAGAGAACTCTCAACGTTTTGCTACTGCCTTTTTCCACTTGATTTCATCACTAGCTGAAATATTTATGTAGGAGGATATGCATTGATGCCCTTATCTATTTTTCTACTTAGAGCAATCATAAACACATCCATTATGAAATGAAGAGTTCCTAAAATAGTTAAGCATTCCTAATAGAGTGAGATTCACGTTGGGCCTGATATGGAATCATATCAGGCCCAACGTGGGCCTGATATGATTCATATCAGGCTTAACGTGGAACCTTTTTGCTGATTCTTTCTTCTTGTATTTTAACACATTCTAAAAGTCAAAATAAATAATGGATAGCAAATTTGAATTCCTTGCAACACCAGGAATCCATCGGAGCTCTCTAGGTCCATCAGTGGGTTTTGACCGAAACCCACTTATGGACTTAGAGACCTCAGATTACACCCATTTCAATTCCTGTAAATTCCTGATGTTGCAAGGAGTTCAAATTTACTATTCATAGTTTATTTTAGCTTATCTAAATATATTAAAATGTTATCAAAAAATTAACTAAATTTTAAATGTCGTTGATGAAAGAGGAAATAGGAAAGAGAAGAGGGAGAAAAGTAAAACGACAAAAAAAAAATTGATTTGTCAAAAAGATAAAAAGGAAAGTGCACTTAAAAAAGTGCGTCCTTTGGTAAATACCAAAATAACATACGCCTTTTAGTTAATTAAAATATCTAGGTGCGTGATTTGATAAATTGCCGTATTATCTATGCACATATTATAATTATAACTACTATATAATATTCAAAAACCATAACTATTATTATATATACTTAATTTATTTAAAAATTCAACCTTATTCGTCTACCATTCAACATCTATAAAATCATAACAACTACAACACAAATTCAACTTGCTCATCTAATATTCACATTGAAACAACTATAAAATCTTAACTATTATCACATATATAATAGCTATGAGTTCATTGTTACTACAACACATCCAATCAATTTAGAATTTAAATAAAAGATTTAAACAGAAAATAATATTGAAAGTATTGAAGAACAGTTGAATAATTATACCTGAAAATGCCCTTTTGATTTTTGCCATAAAATTTAAAAGTCTTGAACCAAAAATAGGGGGAAAAAATTAAAATGGATTTTAGTACGACATTCATACAAGAAAAGTTTCTTTTTTTTATAAAAAAAAATATTTTTCACAGAAAATACGTTTGGCAATCAAGTTATCAAACTAAAAGTAAAAGGATTGTTACGACTAGCTAGACATTTAGTTTATCGGGTACAATGTTCTGAAAATCACATGTCAATGCAACTTAAAACGCCTGAAGCTTGTTGTGTATCATGCTAACAACAATTGCACCACCTCAATGAGCAACGAATTCACCCTGTGAAAAGTGGAAAACTACCATTAGGAATAGAACAGTAATTTATCAAGCAAAGGCTTCAGTGAAACTGATCTAAAGATAGTTACAAGGTTGATAGCACATCCTGAACAATTCATTCATTAGGAATCAAGAAATCAGTACCTGTTACAGTAGCAAACACCATCAAGAAGCAAACATGGCATACTACTCCTGCCAAGTATAACAAATGCATCCTAACTGAACACACCAAACTGATCATTGATCCTCACTGTTTATGACTTCCCTAACCACTAATGTTCGCCCATGAAATACCTGCAAGATATATATATAAAACTGGATATATATGTTTAAAACTACATGCTCCGAATTGAAATGTTACAGGAAACCAGGAAACTACCGATCCATCCGTCTTCACTGCCGCCTTAAGTTCATCATCAGAAGCAAATGAAATAAAACCATAGACGCGGTTTTTCCCTCCTTTGCGATCATAGAGCACCCTAGTACTTAATACACTTCCAAATTCACTAAAATATTTCCTCAAATTTTCAGGTTTCACGAACCATGAAAGGTTACCAATATAGGCTTTGTGTGGGCTCTCAAAGACTATGTTCTTTTTTGGTGTTGTATATAAGGCCTTGATGTTTGTTCTTCCAGAAGTCATATCGGCTGAAAATTTGACACACATTTCTCTCCCACCAAGGTCCTGCAGGAAGACAGGTATATATAAACACAACTAACATGGTAGAAGAAAAGAATTTAAAAGCTTACTGAACCATCCAAAGCAGTCATTGCTGCTTTAGCTTCTTGTATAGAGCTCATTGTAACAAAACCAGAACCTCGGCTAAGACCAGTCTTAGCATCTCTGGATACCTGAAATAAGTCCATGCTTCAGTTAAGAACTAATAAGAACAAATTAAATTAAAGCGTGATCACTAACATCAAGGTTAGGTGGCTCTGGTAAGACTTGAGTGACTAATGTACAAGCTATTAAAAAATTCACGGGAAGCACTTTTGATTCATAGGAAAGCCAAATTGAACGAATCAGTAAAAGAAGTTTCAGTTCTAACAAATATAATTGAATTATCAAGCCATTGTATCTTCTTGTAGGCAGACAACATGTGAAAGATACATGTCTAAGAAGTCATTTTAACTGTGAGAAGTACTTTCTCCTCTAAGGAACCCATACAAGCATAGCTGCAACAACTCAGCAGGAAAACTATATGCCAAGAAAAAGAAGACACTGAATCATTAGTAATTGCAGTTTCAGATAAAAAAAAAATCAATCAAAGATCTTTACAAGGCCAAATATTTGTAATCAACGGAGAACGATCAGCTTATTACCGTTTAAGAAAATGTCAATTAACTACTGTCAATCCTCATCCCGAAATCAAACACAACCCATTTCCCACAAAATTGGAAACTTGGAAGAGTGGAACATCTGAAAAGGGAGAAGAGTGAACCTCGACCGAAACCACGGTGCCGTAAGGTTGGAATAGATCCAAGAGCTGGGAGATGTCGCAACTCCTGGGAAGATTGCATGCGTACAATTCGCACGGCCGACGCTCCTGTGCGTTCACCTCCTGGGCCACCGCCGCATCGGAGTCTTCTTCAGCCTTCGCTTCCACTGCTGCGTCGAAGGAAGCGCCTAGATCCTCCTTTTTCTCCTCATCCACAGCGACTTCAAGGGCGGCCTCCTCGGCTCTGGCAGGAAGTGGCGAAAGCGGACGGCGACGGTGGGAAATGGAGAGACTAAAATAGGAGGCGGCGTGGAAGCGGAGAGAAGAGGAGGAGGAGGAGGAGGGGAGGAGGAGGAATTTGGTGGGGAAATGGAGGGTTGAGGGTTTAAGGAAGGAAGCCGCAGCCATGCGATCGATTGGAGGAGACAGCAGGGCGGCCGCGAGCTACGAAGATAAGGAGAGGGCGGAAGAAGAATAAAGGGCGATTTTGTAAAATATAGAGAAATTGGGGGATTTATATGTCATTTCCCATCATCCGGGCTGGGCCGAACTTGGGTTTGAGTTTGGGCCGACAGCCGGTTTGGTTCGAGGGTCTCTACTTTCTACTACCACCGCCATCACCGACACCAAACACACCGATCTGTGTCCGTAGATTTCGGCGGAGCGGGCGAAGAAAGCGGAGGACAAGATGCCGATCGGGGCGCCGGAGAAGGCTAGGCCGCAATTCGTTCTTTTTGGGGATTCCATCACGGAGCAATCCTTCAAGCTTGGCGGGTGGGGGGCTTTGCTTGCGAACACCTACTCGCGAAAGGTTACGCTCTTTTTACTATTTTTCTCGTTAACGCGATCCTCCTATTGCGAGTTTTCTGTATGGATCCGATCGTAAAGTGTACTAAATCTTCGGCATCTGTTCCTTTATAGTTTTCAAACTAGAAATTCTTTATTTTTCTTAAAAATCTTGGTCTGTGGATGCGATGAACATTCTATGCCTAATGGTTTCTTTCGTAGATAGTGGAATTTTCCTTAAGAGGGAGTAGTTTATTCTCTACTATGTTGGCGGAGAATAATAGGTTGCTTATTTCCAAAATTTGTGATTGTTGGGGCCTCTTAAATATACATCAATCTCTCTTGTTTAATCATCTTCTGGTATTGCATCAGAAAGTTAACTAGAATGTAATGTAAATGGAGAAGTACATTATAGAAAAGTTCAAGACAATTATGGTGTCGTCTTAGAATATTTAGATTTAACTTCATTTGTTCATGCATGTTCTTTGAATTTTCTGCTGTTTGTCTTATCTGTTTACATTTTTCTCAATTTCAAGGCTGATGTAATTGTAAGAGGTTATGGTGGCTACAACACAAGATGGGCTCTATTTTTGCTTAATCACCTCTTTCCCCCGGTATGTCTTTCATTATCATTTGAAAATATGCAGTTACGTTTCACCCCATTTTTTCCATTGTTTTAGTTTTTAATTGTCTCTTTGGACCAAACTATTCTATTAGTTCAGGTCCACTTTACCAGACATGGGGAGGACTAAAATGGTTTATATTTATTTTAATTCATACAAAACAAATCAGAATATGAAAAATAAAAGAAAAAAGAAGCATTATCACTGTGATGAACTCAATCAATTTATGTATATATATGAAGCTATTTGCACAGTCAATACTTATTTCAGCTGTTGGCAAATGTTAGAAACTTAATCATATTCCATTTTATTATGCCTTATTTGGTATTATAGATTATTTATTGTTGATATTAGCAATTATTTATGGTTATATTATTTATAGCGATAATTTTCTTAATACAACCATGTGTTAGTCTGACAACGCATCTAAACTGTTTTAACTATTAACTAGATCACGTGCCTTGCTTACAGTTTTCGGAACTCAAAATTTAAATAATTCTAAGTACCTTTGTCTTGTTCCCATCATCGTATGGATCTTGTTTATGCTAATTTAATGTTCTGTGGTGAACTGAAAGCTTTATTCTATGTTTCCACTTTCCAGAACTCCTTGACACCTCCTGCTGTGGTAACTATTTTCTTTGGTGCAAATGATGCAGCATTGTTGGGACAGACAAGTGAACGACAATATGTTCCTCTTGAAGAATACAAGGAGAACCTAAGAAAAATTGTCAAACATTTGAAGGTTACAATTCTTTATCTGGAGAAGTGCAATTCCCTCGTCAAACATTTAAATGCAATTGTGTAGAAAAGTAGCAAATAGATGCAGCTTGAACATATGATAATGGTTAACTCATAAATCTATCAATCTTTGAATGGAATATCAAATCTATTACAATATTAAGATTTTAGTTCTAGACAGATCATGTCTTCTGTCTATCTGCTGTTAATTTGGTGACATGGAGCTGACATGGCAGAATGTGAGATCAGTCAATCTGCCTACATAGTCTTCTGACTGGGTACCAAATACAATCATGCCAACGTAGTGAAAAAAAGTACTTAGGTGAGGTCGATTTTAAGGTTAGGGCCAACTTTAGAGATAAGTGTTAAAGAGTTATTTTCCTCTTAAATTGGTGGCATGGCATGGCTGGTACCTAGTTGACGAATGATGTTAACACTAACCTGGACAAAATAATGCAGAAGGATGAAGGAATTTAAGGTAAAGCATAAAAGTTTGATATATGTTAAAACTTTTAATTTTTATGAGATTTGAAATTCCATACAAAAATAGTGATAAATTTATTAATTAACCTATGATAAAATTAATGAAAAATATGTAAATATTTAATTCAAAGACAACCGATAAACTCTATAATTTGACAAGTTAAATCAATTATAATTGACCGTCAAGGAATAAAAGTAAGGAATAAAAGGAAGTAGAGAAAACATCAGTCTTGCATAGTTCAAATGAGAGATAACATCCCTAGAGTCCACACGACATAGTTAGCAGTGTACTAAATGACGATCGAGACGACCGCCTAAGCTCCACCTAGGTGGGAGGCGGGCATCAACCGCATCACCTTTGTCTGAGGCGATGCTTTAGGCGGTAACTCACCTCCCTCCGCCACCGATGCGCCTGGAACCACTATCGTCGCCGCCGTTCTGCCACCACAATGCGCCCGGACGCGTTGGGCATGACGATGAGTTCGGAAGCGTCGCTCGAGTCTGACGATGGGACTGGACTAGGCACCAAGGCCCCGTAATGCATTGCCCGAACCTTGTGATGCATCGCCCGGGCCTCGTTATGCGTTGCTCGTACCTCGTTATGCGTTGCCTGATCCCTGCGATGCGTTGCCCATGCCCTATGATGCGTTCAGACGCATCGCCTGAGCCCGGTGACACGCCCATACACGTCGCACGAGCCTGGAAGCGTCGCCTAGGTTAATAATTTTAATCAACTCCTAATTATGATTGAGATAATTTAAATAAACTTAATTAAAGCATAATTTTTAATTAATATATTTTATTAAAAGTAAATATTATAAAGAATAATGATTATTTATAATATTAACCTGGGACGGGTTGTGAAGGGTGCCTGGGGTGAGTGTAATCACCTTTGCTACAATGATTATTTATAATATTATGTAAAAAAATAGTAAAAAAATTCAACCGCTTAAGCACCGCTTAGGCACCGCCTAGGCAGTAAGTGGTAACTAATTGCCACCGTCTACCGCCATTTATAACACTGATAGGTCGAACTAGCACGACTAAAATGATGAAGAAATGGAACTATCACTTTCTTAAAATCTATGCTTGAGTATTTGCGACAGTAGCAGTAATGTTTAACAGAATTTATAGATTTCGTCAAGGCTATAAATATAAGGTTCAAGTGTATATTCCTGACAATAAATATCCATAGGATATAGTTGTTTATGGTGATATCCATATTTATCTGGACATGCTTAGATAAGATGCTCATTGTATCTGTTGGGCTAGAGGAAATCAAACTTTGTGGAGTATAAATGCTAGACTTTGTGCATTGACGTTTCTGTAATTTTATTATGAATTGGTTGGTGGTGTTATATATCCTGAAAAGTGTAGATCAGCTTTAAACAAACAATACTAAACCATCTGTTGAGCTAAAGTTTCAGTTTCACTTCTTGCATGTAACAGGTACTAGTTTTTCTGATTCATGTTTTGATGACATTCACTAAATATTGTTGAATGCTTTTGTTATTCACGTATGTTTTCCTTCCTGATCTTGTGCATAATCTGATATTTTAGGATTGTTCATCCACTACATTGGTAGTACTGATCACTCCACCCCCAATTGATGAGGATGGGCGGAAGGAATATTCAAGGTTGGTTTTCTTCTTAATTCAGCTTTACACAATAAAATAGCATATTCTTCTGTAGCATGTTTGTATAACTAGTGAGTTCAAATGCATGCTGCAGGCATCATCTCTGTTTGGTTTCTTTTCAAAACATTTTGAATTCATAGGATGTGTAGTTCAACACATCCTGTTGAGGAGTTTGTTTGGGTAATCATGCAGTTGTCTGTTCATAGAATTAATGCAGTTACATTAACGCAGATAAACAATACTCAGAATTAGATTAATTAACTGGTTAAAACAAAGGATTTTTGTTTCTTTAACGTTACTAAATCTGGCCCAACATGATCAATCTGAAATACTCCACATCTTCAATAATAGCCCAGATCAATTTTCGATCTGGTGTGCTTGAGATACATTGCAGTGTATATAGTTGGTCAAATTTGAATTTTATACTTGCCGAAAGGAAACATTCAGATATGTGATGATGGAGTGTAACCTCACACAATACCTTTCTTTGTATAAATATATATATATATATATATATTTTAAATTTATTTGCAAGGCTGTCCAAGTTATACTCTAGTAAACACTTATATTTGTTCATCAAACTGCTTTATTTAATCATGTAATGCAATATTTGGTCTGTAATATCCTGCCATTTAACTTCTTTTTCACGAATTAGATCCGTATATGGTGAGAATGCAATGAAACAACCAGAAAGGACGAACGACAATACTGGCACTTATGCAAGGCAGTGTGTGGAGCTAGCTAAAGAGTTGAATGTTCCCTGCATTGATCTGTGGTCGAAGATGCAAGAAACAATAGGATGGCAGGAAAGGTTTCTAAGGTAATTTGCAATAGTGCTTCACAAGTTTAGTCCTTTTTTTTACTGTCTCAAGTTGTTTTCTCTATTTTTATTGTTGAAGTTCTTACCAATAGTCTGAGTAATACGAGGTTACTAAAGCAAGATACCCTATTTGTTAAATCATTTTTACAGTGACGGCTTGCACCTAACAAAAGAGGGCAATGCAGTGGTCCACCAAGAAGTGGTACGAGTACTCGTTGATAACCATCTCCAAGCTGAAAGAATGAAACACGATTTTCCTCACCACTCGATGATTGATGGTAATCACCCTGAAAAAGCATTTGCAGCAGAGAGCTAGGATCTTTATTTACCTCCCATGACAGAGTCATGCAAATTCTTCAAACTTTTCATTTCATTTTCTCGTGCTAATTGGTCGTCATTCCAACATTCTTTTGAGTTTGTGCTATCCGTTGTCATGGCAAAACAAGTCTCAAATAAATTCAACTATTTGCGAGCTAGAACCGTGATTCATCCAATTTTTTGGCGTGGCTTTTATTCCTTATCATCTCCCTGTTTCAGGTTGGGCCACAGTTGAAAACGGATGCGGTCGAGTTTGACCTGCATGGTTTTATGACCTGAAAGTTCCAAAGCTTGATGCAGTGCGATCGATCGTGTGAAGAAATGGCATTAAAGTCACGTCACGTCTTTGAATTAGTGGCAAAAGGTGGAACGTCACCTTAGCGGCCCCCCTGATCCCGGCCCCATAAGATTCCAGAGGAAATAAATCATGGTTAATGCTGAACAGGATAAGTGACTGGGGGTCGAAGGAATTTTTGACGCAGCAGATCAGGATTTTATCCCCAAGTGCAACTGGCGACCTTCGACCCCACGACTTCAGTGGCAAGCTGCAGATACCTAACCAGCTAATCCAGTCCATGGGAGCCACGTCTTTGAATTAGTGGATGATCATAAGAAGGATATCGTCCGTCTAAAGCCTCTTGCACCATTTGGGATGCAGATTTATTATTATTAGGTGGAAATCAATCTCAACGGGTGTATATCCTTGAAGATTTTTTTCCCATCCCCCTAATCACTTGACTCGGCTCCCATAATTTATCTTTTTTCACATCATCTAGGAAACGGATTCTGAGGGGCATGTGGATTGAGCATAATCCTTTAGTATTGTGGTAAATTTCACCCTGCCTGTACAGGCACTGTCCCAACCTCTCACAATGAGGTGGTGGGACCCACTACTTAAGTGTGGATCCCACCATCCCAATGTGAGAGGTTGGGGCAGTGCCTGTACAGGCAGGATCGAATTAACCCAACATTTGAGATGACATTATACTTGCACAGTGGAGGGTAGCCTGGCATGCACTAAGCTCACAAAGCAGCTTTCACTTTTGGGCACACTTCCAGTTCTCCACCATCAGATAATTACTTGCATTCTAATTTCATTTCCGAAGGTTAGAATTCACTTTGCCATACGAGGAAATATTCCAATTTGCTGCTGCCTCAGACAGTCAGACCCACTATCTTCTCTTCCTTTTCCTCGGAATAGGTTTCAACACCATGTTATAATCTTTTTTACTCTTCTTAAGAAATCCAATTAATATATTTGTTTTTTTTTAAATTTTACTTTAATGTATTGAAAAGGGCAATGGATAAGTAAGTTTGCACTACAAGGAATCATCTTGGAACCATCATTTCATTTCTCATTTCTCTCTGCCACAGAAAAAGACCAAGTTGTCTACTTACTAGAATTTTTTGTTTTTTTTTAATGTTGGCACTAACTAAATCCTCTCTTTGTAGTTATGCTCATGTATAAATGTTTGGCCTTTGAAATCCAGATTTAACATGAAGAAAGAGGAGGTGGATTACGTTTTGGTTCCTTTTGGCCTTGCAGTGATGCTGTGTTACCATCTCTGGCTCCTCTACAGGATCCTCCGCCGCCCCACCACCACCGTCATCGGCATCAACGCCGTCAACCGCCGCATCTGGACTCGAACCATGATGGAGGTGCATTCCTATAACGGTATTTATTCATTAATTTTGTTAGTCGAATGATTGCTATATGTGCGCGTGTATGTGCATCCACACAGGATTCGACGAAGAATGGAGTGTTGGCGGTGCAAACGTTGAGGAACAACATCATGGCGTCGACGTTGCTAGCGTCGATGGCCATCACGCTCAGCTCGCTGATTGCGGTGCTGATGACGACCATGGCCGGCAGCGGGGGGCGTCAAGAAATAAAAATAGTACTGGGGGACACGAGCGAGGTGGGTCGGTCGGTGAAGTTCTTTGCGATCCTGGTGTGCTTCCTGCTGGCATTTCTACTCAATCTGCAGTCAATCAGGTACTATAGCCATGCCAGCATGCTGATCAACGTGCCAGCAGAGCGGCAGCGGCCAGAGGGGGCGGAGCTGGCGGTGGAGTATGTGGCTGCGACGGTGAACAAGGGAGGATACTTCTGGTCGCTCGGCCTCAGGGCCTTCTACTTCTCCTTCCCACTCTACTTGTGGGTCTTCGGCCCCATTCCTATGCTCTGCTGCTGCTTCCTTCTCGTCTCCATGCTCTACTTCTTGGACGTCTACTCCTGCCAGATCCACCAACAACAGCAGATCATAAAAGAAATGGAGAGGAATTAGTTAGTAAACAACAATCTAATCTAATGGAGGAACACTTTAATTGTATTATCAAAGCATATTATTTTTTTTAAAAAAAATATTATTTATTTATAGTAATTCTTCGTGTTTAATCAACTTACGCCAACACTTGAGATAAGTATGTCATGTAATACAAACACTGGAGTAACGTTAAAGAGAACAGCGTCGAGGCTGGAAACAATTCGAACCAATCAATCTCAACTAAATATATAAATACTGGATGTTAACTGAACAGCTTCCCGGACTAACCATCAGACAAGTTCATTCTCACCTTCTGCCGCCCTTTTGAGTATCGTGAATGAACTCGGGAATCATCCTGAGTCGGCAGTTGCGGCCCTTGGGTTAACTCATCTTCTTCTGTTATTCTGCGATTTATGATGATCCTGCGCTGCAAAAGCCTAACCGTCCTTCCGTTTGGTTCCCCGTTATCGTCGAAATTGTGATTGTCCTCTCGTTGTGGATGGCTTGTTGGGGTCGTCCACTCACTATCATCGTTTGCATTCGACTGGATGCTTCGTCTGGGCTTCCTTGGCTTTGGCTCAATCCTGTAATCTGAACTGCTGCTCCCTCTTACAAAACTACCGCTGCCACTGTGACTTGGTGACTGGCCATCCCAATTTCTATGAAAGCCTGCATCGCTAGCGTGCTGTTGCCTGTCTTGGAAATTCTGTACCTGTTTAGTTTCACGGCGCCTGCCCTTTCTATTTTCTCCTTTCTTGAAGCTTTGACTCTCTATTTCCAGTTGCTTGTACTTCTCCGGACGGGGAGATCTGCTAGCTTCTAACAGGGGATATTCGAGTGGTTTGATGTTGTGCAAATCTGATTCCGGTGTAAACCCAATCGGCCATTTTGACTCATCCATTTTTCTGAATGTGATAGAAATTCTGTAATTTCCAGCGGAAAGCACACGGGCAGTCAGTTCCCCGACCAAAAGGAAAAAGGATATTTAGATGGAGTTGAACTTACCTTTTGGTTGTAACAGCTGGGACACAATGCTTTGCTACGTCAGCTCCATTACCATTGATAACAAGTACCGACCTAGACATGAGAGGAAACCAAGGATCAGCCAGGAAGAGATACAAATTCTGTGGCGTCAAATGTAGCAAGTCGATCATAAATTTATGGGATGCATTAATTATTGAACTTACCCAACTGGCAAGGGGATTGCAATAGGACCTTTGAAGTCGCCTGGCCTGACAATCTGTAATTTTGATCCAAAGACTATACTGCACTCACTAAGAAATGACACAGTACAGAATGGTCGAACAAAATCATGGCTGTCGATATGAGGTGGTATGCAGTCTCCAGGTTCATAGATATTGACAATACAGCTGTCAGGGATACATGTTGTTGGAAGCACATGCCAGCGAACTAGCCGTTTTATTATCACCTTGAAAAGTTGAGGAAATGGATCAGCAAGGACTTTCTTCATAATGCCTGGAGGATTTCCATTCTTATCCTACAACAAAATACTTATTAGTTTGATCAAATCTTCTCTCCAGAAACGTGTACAGTCAAAGAAAAAAAAAATACAGTACCACAGCGTAATTATAGCAGCATCCGAATTGAATTGTCACTCGTCCTTTGCCACGCATCCATTTCGGTGGTTCAGCATACGTGTGTTCTACAAGTACAAACGTTCATGATGTAATCAAAAACTTGCATGGATGTGAAAGGAAATAAAAATTAAAAGTTTAAAACATGATCTTAAGTAGTGACGAGTATACCAGAATGCAAAGGATAATCCAATTTCCAAAGAACAACCCTAGCAAATAATTATCAGTGATGTAATGCTGAAGTGCAATTCTCTTCAAGATAAGATGATTAACTTAAGTATCAAAGTCACCCTTAGGAATTAAGATTCTAAAAAATTGTAATGTGAAATCCTGAAGAAGACAAAAAGGGAATCAAGAATCCGGGTCTGAAATATTTGTGCAAATGGAATTGTCAAGGATAAGGTAATAAGAATGCAAAGGATAATCCAATTTCCAAATAACAACCCTAGCAAATAATTATCAGTGATGTAATGCTGAAGTGCAATTCTCTTCAAGACAAGATGATTAATTTAAGTATCAAAGTCACCCTTAGGAATTAAGATTCTAAAAAATTGTAATGCGAAATCCTGAAGAAGACAAAAAGGGAATCAAGAATCCGGGTTTTGAAATATTTGTACAAATGGAATTGTCAAGGATATGGTAAAGGCTGCTTATTAAAATATGACTAACTATATTGCTCTTGCAACAGAGGTAAAGACAGATTACAGCAATCTTTGAGCCTATTCTCTCAGCGTTTATAGTAGTTTAGTGCTTAATTAAGTGAAACAGTTACTTTATTTGAATCATCAAAATGAAGCTGAAAACAATTTTTTATACTGACCTTATTGCACAAATTACTCAATTGATGGAAAAGAAAATGAACATTGTTCATACTGACTCTTAAATAAATACAATTAGAATGTTGGCCAAATATGCTTGAAAAGATTTCAAACTTGATTATTAGATTGTACAATTTAGCGAGTTTATAAATTAATTTTACAAGAGACATTCCAAAAGAAACATAGGCTGAGTTTTTCCTTTAATGAATTGAGTTAGGTAGGGGATTTGAGAAAAGGACCATGAAGTATATATATAAGCTTATCTCGCTAAACTATATGCAAGGTTTAATCACTATTAATATCCAAATCTTCAAAATTTGCTTAATTGCAGGCAGCAGCCAACATAATTTCCTTTACAGTTTTAGTAGATTTAACCTGCCTAACCACAATTAATTAATGGTCTTGAACATATATATATCAATTTAATTTTTTTCTCATGATCTCATCTATCATCCATTGGAGTTTACATAATTACACTCAGATAATATCATTCTTGTTTTTATCTTTTCTAATAATCTCACAAATTCATTTTAGCATTTACATTCTGTTATTCTAAAATTTTAAGCATGTTATTTACTAGCTACCCAACATTCCAGTCCATAAAGTATGGTTAGTCATACCAGTCATATAAAGTTTTATTTAATCTTAAGAACACATCACGATTGTAAGATTCTTTAACATCTTCTCTATTCCAATCACTCACTCTTTCTATTCATGATTTCTTATTTAGTTATTTGGCACCCTAGTTTAGTCCCACAGAAAATTGAGTTAATAAAAGGGTTTATTAGCCTAGACAAATGAGCTACAGCCATCTTGAGCTTAAGAATTTTGAATAAATGGCTGAGCTTGACAAGCGTGTCATTTTCTCATCTATACAGACAATGACAAATCAATTAAAGTGGATGTTATCTTAGGTACAAATACAATCATGTTTGTCTCTTATTTTTCTTAAAATCCATATCAAACAATGATAAAATCTTAAAGAAATTCTAAATTTGCAGTTTGCTCTTTGTTCCTTTTTCCAAATTTAGAGGCTCTGGGTAACCTTTGCATTCACCAATGCTCCAAATAACAAAAGGATAAAAAAAGTATAGGATACTTATTTCTTGCTCATTAGAAGGGGCATCCAAAAGACATGATGACAGACACTTTATGCTATGTGAAGGAAAAAACTTAACCGGAACTATTATTTTTCCTAACACATTGGAAATGATGACCTAATTAAAGATGTTTACAACTCATTTATAGTTGAGTTCTCCTAGGTGGGGGAATGATGCAAAGTGAAAATTAATTTTAATTAAATATATCTGATTTTGATAATTATATTAATTTGGGTGTCAAAATTTACTAATTTAGTAACTTTTAATTTGGTAGAAGATCATTTTAATTTGGTTATAGTTTAATGGGTATCTTTTAGCACAAAATGGTTCTTTGATTTGGTAAGACTTTAATAGGACTATTGTGATGGTATTTCATTCCTAATTTAGCTGGTATTAATTTATAAAAGCAGTGACATGTTTATGTAATATTCAAGTTTTTGTTGATAAAATTGTATCCATTATCTCAAGATAGTTACCCCTCTGTTTCATCAATTTATATGCCATATTCCTTAGTGGTTCAGCTGTTCAATATTAGTGTTGCATCAATTTTTCCCAACCTTCTTTCTTTCTCTAATTGTTTTCACACTATGTAGGAAAAGACACAAGGATGTTGACCTAACCCTATAACAAATACAATCAAAATCCATACTTTTATAGTTTTCACATTATTTACGTTTTGCTGATAAGGCTTAATGCAATGCTTAACTTTTTTGAAGAAAGCTCAGAAGTGATGTTGCAATTTTAAAAATAAGTATGCATATATTTTATATGTTTAAAATTTGAACAGTTATAAAATATGTAAGATTAAAAAGAAGAAACTTAATTTAATTCAAGTCAATCCAAATTATCTTTCTTAACTTGATTTAAATTCTCTTAGAATGTCATGGGCTAGCAACTTAGAACCGTGAATGGAAATGAAAAATCCTACCAATTAGCTTCTTAAAAAAGGATAATTGATATTTAATCTAACCCAACTATCATGAAGTCTTGTTTCTCTATCGACATAACTCACAATGACAGGTCAGCATTGTGTAGAAAATTAAATATTTCTTACAATTAGCAAAGTGCTCAAATATGCTAGAGACAAAAATTAAGCTCAATCAATGATGTATATACTAAAAAGAACCTAATGGATCATACATGTTCTTTGAAAAAGATTATGTAATCAGACTCAAACCCCATCACCTTTGAGCAGAGACAGACTAAGTCACCAACTAGTGATTCCCTTACACCCTGATATTCCATTTCAGAAATAACTAAACCTTCAGATGACTTTTAACAAGTGTAGTTAATTTGTTTCCATCCTTCTAAAGACCAAAAATAATCTAAGCAATTATGTGTCTGATTGCAATAGAAAATTGTTTAACTTCTGAATACGTCACACCCCTAGGTACTGTCTATGAGACCCAGCAACAATTGAAAGAACTTACCAGAAAAAAAATGGCTAATAATCATAACTAGAAATCAAGAATTCAAACAGCAATTTTATCTGCTTCGAAAAAATAAAATAAGAATCATGTGTGCACTATAATCTTTTCTGGATCAGTGTTCATACTATTAGTTCAAGCGAACAAACAGAAAGCACAGATTGATATACTTGAGCACAGAGAAGCTGTTAGTCGTCCAAGAAAGTCTTCAACATTTATGAAGTGAAACTACAAATATGGCTTGATGATGATGATTGCTTCTCAGTTCTCATATCTATTGATCTTGTTTACATTATTTCTAAAAAGGTGTCCAATTTCCATTAGGGTTCTTGAATCATTAGCTTAGGATTGACAATAAATAAATAAACACTGCTTAAAGCTAAGATTTTTATGCTGCACTAACCTCCCAACTCATGATTCTTCCCTTTCTCTTGCAGTTCATAGACCAGATCCACAATTCTTTTCTGCTCGGCAGCGCTGAATACTCCAGTATGCAGCTCGAGGCCATTGAGGATATTAACGATCTTGTCATTGACCCTCTCCAGGCATATGAAATCCTTCTTCCTGACAACATTCCTAAAGCGTATTTCTTCCCTCTGCTCCCTCGACAATCCCGTCTCCTTCTTCGCAATCTCCCTTTTAACTCTTGCCGCTCCCTCAATCGAAGTTCTCCCTGACTCCTCCGTCTTTTCCTCCTGCGCCGCAGCCTCCTCGAGCTCATCTTCTTGAGCCATGTCGGCCCAAGACATCCGGATTCGAGGGGACTCCGGCGAAGACGTCGGATCCGGGTCCCACCCAGTTGGCTGGGCATCGGGAAAGGGGGCAGCGAAGCTAGCGGAGGCGTAAGACGCCTGATCCTCCGTGGTAGTGGACCCGGAGGCATCCGCGTCGGCTTCGGCAGCAAACCCTAAGCAAGAACACCACCCCAGCGAACTAAGTAATCTAGCATTCTTCCAAAGGGAAAGGGAACAACAAATCAAGAACCGGGAAGGGAAAGGCGATACCTGGGCGAAGGGAGTCGATGCGGCCGCGGAGAGTGGCGGAGCAGCCGTCGCAGAGGGATCGGGTGAGGAAGGGAAGCCAATTGGTGAGGAACTCGGCTGCGATCTCCAAGTCTTTCGGATCGAACTGTTGGAGGAATAAATCGTCGTCCTCCATGAGCAGCTGCCTTCTTCGTTCAACAAACACTTCTTTCTCTCTCTCTCTCCCCCCTCACTCTCTCTGTCGTTTGAGTTCTTTATTTGGAAAATTTGGATTAGACCGAAGCATCAGAATATCTTTAGTCTTTACTACTCCCACTAAATATCGCGAAGTTTCAGTTTGGCCTCCCCGTATATATTTGACCTCCCCCGTATATATCGAATAGTTTATAAAATGAAAACAAGATACTCCTATTGTTAATTCGATCTAAGAAAAAGGAATATTTCGACTATAGCGTGTTGATATTTTCCCCTTTGTTAAAATTATGATTTTACTTTATTATTATTATTATTAATCTCGCCTCATCCAAATAAATATAATATTATAATAGATATATTATACATTATTTAAATCTTTAGTTCTCTTATTTACATGCAATTAATAGAGTTCAATGGAATTCTATTTTATTTTTATATAATTTTAATTTAAAGAGTAACTCTAACTAAACTTAAATTTAATTCAACTATATTCCAATTAAAATCCAAACCATTCAAATGTGTATTTCATTTGAACCGAACTCAAATCAAAACCACTTATATTTTAAAACTAATATTTTTTATACTATTTAACTTAATTCAATTCAATTCATTGACACTGTGCTTTCAACTAAACTCTTTAAGAGCACTTTCAGGCATTTACCAACTTTCTGAAGAGACAGCAACGATATTAAAAGATCTCAAACACAAACTGATTTTTTTTTGAAGGACAATTAGTTTACCTTATTATTTGTTTTGTTTATTTGACTTGTAGAAATGGAGTAGAAATGTTTCATGAAGCTAAAAAGAGGGATCAAGATGGTCATATAATATAGAACCAATACTAGTCATAGAGATTGCTACTGGCATAAGTCGTATATATAGAGCAATCCCAAGGAGAGATATGATTAACAACGCAAGCTTAAGCTCATCTAAGTTACAACAGTAAAGAAGAGTAGCCGGGGATGTACTTACGGTTGGATAGATTAATACAGATATTGTCCTTGATGTACCAAATCCAGAGTCCTACCAATACCATTAGTTTTATTCTCTTCTCACACAGCAACCCATCCACACGAGGACATGACATCATGGAGACAATCTCGCACAGGTAACCAGACAACAAATAATGATTAACAAGCAACCGAAAAAGAAAAGGAAAAAAATTGTTATTTTTTACAGGTGGACGGACAAAAGGTTCGATAGCAGCAGATCCCCAACGCTAGCGCAGTGTATAATGCTAAAATGCATCCCAGTTTGTAGTTCCTTTATTTGGGCTATTTTGACTATCTGAGGATCTGAAAGGTCCTGAGCCAAACAAGTCAACACTGTCGAAGGACGAGAAGCCCCCGCCGTAGTCTGCAGTGCTGCGTATCGAGTCAAACCTCGCAAAGTTACCGCCCCTATTGGGATCAATTGTGCTGTTTATGGAGTCTAATCTTGCGAGGTTGTCGGGCCTGTTGAAGTCGGTAGTACTGCTAAATGAATCAAATCTTGCAAAGCTCTGGCGTTGACCAAAGGCATTGGTATCATGTGTGCCGAAGTAATCATTTTGGGAGAAGCTATCGAAAGAGTGATCGTCTGGGCCCTCAGAGAACCTCGGAGAAAAGCTAGAGTTGTACATGGGTGTACTAGGAACAGAATCAAAGAAAGGCCCTTTCTCCTTTCCAACCACACTGGCACCGCTTGGAGAATCTGTCTTGATGGGAGGGAATAAGCCGAAGTCATCAGACCCAAAAGAGTATTTTCTTTGAGTATGATGATCACTTTCCTGAGACAGGATATGGGGCATGATATGAACTCTTGCAGAACTTTAAAAAAAAGGATAGAAACTCGTATGGAATTATAATTTTTTTACCTTTAGATTGTGGCTCCAGACAGAATCAGTGTCATCATCATTGCGATCGAAACTCGGACCAGAATTTTTTACATTTGGATTGTAGCTCCAGACAGAATCAGTGTCATCGCTTCGATCAAAAGTTGGACCCCATGAAGGCTCAATAGCATGCTTATCCTCTGAAATACTTGATTCAGCAGTCTCATGATCACTAAAACAGAAATAAATATATTCACTAAAATATAAAATGATATGAAATCCACAGAGATTAATAAAAGGCCAAAACCACATTATTACAAGTTCCAAAATGAACATGGCATAGCTTTATACAATTCAAGAATCTGAATTAGCAACGCTCTCATCCCTGAGGTTGCAGATTCAAATGTCAGTGTGAAAATTAAAATTAAATGTATTTTTGGGGATTGAGTCCCATGATGTAAGAGGATCCATGTAGCATTATAGCCACTTAGAGGGATAAGACTTTGGTTGTTGGTTATTGGTAATCTAAATTAGTAATAAAAGATGCTACAAGTGATAGAAACGATGAATATTGTACTGAGCATGGACTATATTTCACTAAAAAACTGGCCGGCCGATGTTTAATGCTTGGACTACCCTTTACTTGGTGGTACTGTTGGACTGATGTGCTACCGAGTACAGAATGTATAATATGCACACCACTTTTTGTATGAACCAGTATTTGATATTGCTTGCCCCCAAGGCATAGCCGAGTTGGTTATCACATGGTAGGTTTGTAGAATATCTAATATTGCTACTTGGCAGTCGGTTATAAGCTGACCTATAATTTACTTCCCTTCACATAACCTAAGGACGGACTGTGAGAGACATGGGATGAGCGTAATTACCTTTTTGCTATAATAGTATCTGATATTGTTCTATTTAACCCTACAAGGATCTTTTTTTTTTTTATCCATTTTGCTACTTCAAAATTAGATTTGGAATAATTCAAGCAATACAGGATAGGTTTCTAGGTTATACTAGTAAAGAAGCCAAAGCCAGTGGAGTGGTGCATCTGATGAAAGGAAAACCCATGTACATCAGATTGTAGACCACAACTTATGCTCCTATGAAAACATTATAAATTACATCAACTAATTGCTTGGGTCAGGTCTTCCAAAAGTGAATAGTATCTGAGCCCCTAATACCATGGTAACATATTCATCCCCCATTTACTTGTGATTTTGGCCGGACTCCAAATAGTTGGGATTAACATGGCTTGATACCAATTGATGATGTTTTTTTGATTAATATCATCCAATTCCCCCTAGCCGACCCCACCTAGTAGGATAATACTTGGTTGTTATTGTATCATCCAAATTCCCCAAAATGTCTTAAATAACCCATTTTCTTTAAAGGTGAAACAATCCTTGGGGCATTACTTGAGAGGGGTTGGATCAATTTAACATGATATCAAAGATGCATTGTCTTGTGATATTCCAACCTTTTTAGTTTCCAATGTATATTCTGATTTTCATGCAACTAAAGAATCAGTTTTACCTGCTATTTTCATTTGCACGGGGTGAATCATCAAGCCTAACAGGTACAGCCTGACCATCTTTAGGATTTTCTGTGGTCCTTAGTCCAGGACTTGCAGGACTTTTACTTATGGTTTCAGAGCTATTAAGATTAGTTGATCCATTTTCAGTCATTGGCTCCAGTTCCACAGTTGTAGAAGAATGAGGCTTCTCATTTGTGCCCTCGGCGTTCAAGCTTGTTGTCACAGACTTGTCCTCACCATTCAAAGATGTTTCTTGCACCTCCTCAGTAGAAAGTTCATCATTTTGAACTTGAGGCTTTGGTGTTCCAGTGGGGATATCCTTTTTTACTTCAATCGTAAGCTCTTTTATGACAGAAAAGCCTGAAAACAAATAGTCAAGATAATAGTTGGATGGCATCTAGTGGAAATTATATGAAAAAATCATTTATTTTCAATAGCACTGCACAAAACTACTATCAAAATTTCACTGGAGTTGCACACACACAAATATTTTTCTCACGCTCTCATTCAAACATGAGAATTTCAGAGATCTACCATCTTCTTCAAATTTGTCCCAGTCTTCATCCCAATCTGCAGCTCCTTCCTGTATACCAGGTTGCCAACCTTAACAAAATGATACAGGGAAAAATTATTGTCAGTGAGTTGATAGTGAATGTGCAAGTAATCATAATTAAAACAAGTAACAAATGCAAATACGACAATCGATGGCTCAAAAGAATAACTAGGGATATAGCATAAAACTTCAAAGAAGATCAATAAGTCAAACAACTTTTATTTAAGCTATAGTAGCATTTTAAACAACTTATTTTCAGTCCATGAAATATTTATGTGACAGCATCATAATAGAAAAGTGAAAATCAAGGCATCAACACAAGGTCGACCTTCTCAACAAAGGCAACATCCTCCATGGGCTAATCATTAATTATGAGTTTAAGTACTCTGATATCATAATAAATAAGCCATCACAATCTATGAATTATTATCCAAAACAAGAAAGCACTAAATCATACCACCGTTATTCACCTATATCCTGGGATATATTTAATACATCGTCTATCTGATCCACATTATTATTAGGGCCATTGCTAAATGGTGGAGTTTACAACTACAATGGTTAGGACTAGCCTAACATAAAACTAACAGCAAGTTAGAACTGCTACAAATCCAAAATAGAGGGTAGATAATTAGATTAATCCTTTTTGAAAATTTGGTTGGCATTGTTAAGAAGACTTACCAATTATAACTTGTTAGCAATGCCTTAATTCCTTACTGGCCTTGATTCTAGACAAACGGGACAAAAATCAAGTCTATTTACACTAGCTTATAATCTCCAGCCCTAAAAATCTCAATCGTACTGCAAAGAGTATTTAATTCTTAGGTTTTCCTACCACTCTTATTCTAGCTGGATGTTTACTTTCTTGAAGTGGTAACTAGTATTTTACCTAGCGCTTATGACTCACCAGTAATTTGAATAACACTCAACAAAGAAGTAAAATCCACATGAAGTGGACCTATTTTTAAGGAAAAAGGGTGGTCCAATTACTTGGATGAAAGAAATGAGAGGAAAAAAAGTGACCAAAAGATGTGAGTAAAATGATGGAACTCCATATTAATTTTCTAAACTTCCCTCCTCTCTCCTTCATATCTTCCACTGAAGTAATGGAACCCTACAGGTTCAGCAGAAATCTAGTTCAACAAAATCATGACATTAAATTCTAACTCTGCAACCAAAGGTAATTCAGAAAGATCAATAAGCAAGATGAAATCCATTATATGAAATTGTACATTTGTATTAGCTATTGACAATCTCAGCAGTAAAATATGAACACTGAAGACAGCGAGACTCAATGAAACTATCTGTTAGAAACTTAAACAGCAACATCATAATAAAATATTGAAAAAATATGATTATATATATATCAGAGTACCGAATGGAAGCTCCATCAATGTAGTTGGCTTAGCACGTAATCCATACTGTTTGGACCGTTCATTAAGAACTATAATAAGCTCCTTAAGATCTTTCTGTATATGATCAGCTCGTGCCTGTACAACCAATACATGGATGAACCAAGTTAACTTGATCACAAAAAATGGCGCAAACAAAGCTTACCTGCAGTGAACCTTCTGTAGTTTCTCCTTGTTCAATTTTCAATATTGCATTGTAAATTTCTAGCTTTTTATCCTGAAAACAAACCAGATTCAGTTCATGGGGAAAAGGTAAGAAAACCATTGGTATAATACCCAGAAACTAAGCCCCTACTAACCCACTATCAAAGCCAAATATATACCTGAATATCACGAAAAGTTGCCTCTTCAATAGTTAACTTTGAAGCTACATCTCCAACTTGCTTGCATTTTTGTTCATATCTTTTGGTCAATGATTCAACCTAAAAAAAGGGTACATTGCCATTGCAGAATATAAACACTAAGCTAAATTAACAACTTTCAGAAAGCAATTCAGATAAATTTACAAGGAGTTGCATATCCTTAATCACTCAAATGGAGTACTTTGTTTCTTGATAGCATAATCACTGTAATTTATCATACAGACATCCATCCAAGTTGGCGTACAAATAGAGCATGGATAAGGGAGCTCCAGGTATATACATCACGAACTCATATTTGTGTTTGATATCCAAATACGTTGCACTTCCACTTCAAGCTTATGCATAGCCCAAGTTATCATCAACAAACTTAAACATATTCTAAGTTTCTACTATACATAAGACCAATCTTATGTCAGTCTCTCAGGAGCTTTAAATTTAAGTGAATGCTTTGTGTTTGATTTTGGGTCAAGTGTGTACGTTGGCTTTATTCAAGGTAGGATGGTGAATGCATTAAATTGAGTATAAAGCTATGGAAGGCTTTGGAATCTAGAAGGATGCCATTAAGCTTGAAGTGAACTCAAACTCAAAAAATGTCCATTGTAACAAGGTTTAAAATTTCGACCCGTGCCGAAGTTTCAGTTTTGGACCAGAACGATACGATTTCGATACTGTATCGTGCCGTGCCGATATAATTTTGGTATTTTTTAAATATAAAATATATTAATTAAAAAATAAAATATTTTAAAAAATAAACAATATAAAAACTAATCTTTTAAAAAAGGAAAAGATATGAAAATAGATAAATAAATAAATAAATACAAATTTTATTATAATTTTTAAATTAAAATAAATGAAATATAAAATTAATTAGATAATTTTATTAGGGTTTAATAAAGTCTCTTTAGATTATCTCCATCATAGCTAGGAGTTGCTTAAAATAATTAGCCTGAGTTTAATTTAAAAAAATCCGAAATCCGACACCACTCGCGAACTTGTGCGACTTTGGCACTGCCGCGAGGTTGCGCGATCCCTTAACCATGGTCACGAGGATCGCGTGACTCCTCCGGTGTGACCGCGGTGGTCATGCGACTCCTTTGCAGCGGCCGCAGGGTTACGTGGCGCCTCCGCGGCGACAACGGAAAAGTTATGCAACCCCTCCACTGCTGTTGCGGGGTCAAGCGACCCCTCCATTGCGGCCATGGGGTCGTGCAACACGTCGCAGCCGTTGCGGGTATGGTGTCGGGGTCGTGCCGGTGCCGGTTGTCGAGCGGAACGAGATGTTTCGCCCGTTTCGATCATCTCGACACGACACTTTAAACCATGCATTGTAATGGAGTAAAATGTAATTGAATGTAAAATAGTGCATCTAGGTAGGAAATCATTACCTAGTAGCCCTAGTTAGAAGTTGAGCCAAAGTTATATTACTTTGTGTCAATTCCTAGAAGCCAAGTATTGAGGATCAAGGAGGAAGTTCTAGATCCAATAGGTTTGGAGCTAACAAAAATCAATATCAAGTTGTAAGTGACTTTAGAAAGATCGAGATCATGGAATGTTATCTTTGACCACTTTCTATGAAGTGCAGTCGACAAAATTGAAGTGAGTTCAACCAAGCATCCATAGTTTTTAAATTTTCAACTTTTAAAATTCTAACGGATAAAATCTCCAGTTGTGGCTGAGATAATTGTTATACCAGCTCCGAAGTCAGCATTATTAGAAGTCTGGCTGAGATACCTACAATTTTGGCCACCCAATTACAGCATCAATGTTATTTGTCTCTCTGACAAAATGAATCAAAACATAGAACACTGCCAAATTAACCTTTTAGACTAGTCAGCTTGATCAAGTGTATTTTCAATATCCAATAAAGCTTGTGTATTGATGCAAATCTAAATTTTCCAGCATTTTTGGCTTGTTGCTAAAAAAAGTCAAACTAATTGTGAATTGTGGCAATAGCTACACTCCTACACCCACATTGATTTTATCCGGATAAGTTCAATAGTAACCATAAATATCATGTTCTTATAGTATCATTGCTTTCAACATAGGAGCTTAACAAATCACCAGGCATGAAAATTGCAAGAAAGATAACTAGAATCAAAGCAAGAAAAATTAGGGCTCTTGCACTAAAGACAACAATAAGTAATAGAATTATGAAAAAACAAATCCAAAAAAATAGTACCTCCTGTTTGTCAGCAGATGCCCTTTCAGTTACCTCATTCAATCGATTGTCGCACCTACTTTTGTAAAGAACCTAACAACAATGGAAAATGAAATTTTATGATACATAGTCATAATCAAGTGGATATTTAAACAATAAACACCTTCACATCTTACTGTTTTATATGTAGATTATGGGCTCAAGCCAAACTTACATCACATATATCATAGACAAGAAATTTAATATTTATAAACAAAACTAATAATTTTATGTTTAAATTTATAATTTACAGATAACATTAATTTAATATGCATATTTGTCTAATTTCAGTAATCAAGAAAATATAATATATGTTCTTTTTTTTTTGAAAAAAAAACTGGAGTAATAAGGTAATGTAGATATCATAGCTTATCTGTTAGCAAGTTTTGCTATCATAGTATTGACAGAAACCAAGTTTATGTTAGTTTCCATTCATAGATATAAATGGAAGTCTCTTCAAGATTAATACTTCTAACAAAGTAGCAAGATGTGAAAATATTGCAAAGGAGGCATCAGCAGCAATCTCCTCTCCCCATTATTCTTGCCAAAAAAATTCCTTTAATATTTGGTTCACTCTAGCATGAGTGGCCCCCTCTTACACCATTTTTTTAATGTGTCACAAACAGCAGCAGCCAATGCAGTTTTGACAAATCTGAATCAGTTTGATTCCAAATGAAGGGCAGTATGAATGATTAGTAGAGAACAAGTTGAACTTTACAGGATTCAACCTATCCTTGCAACCCAAAATGAAACTCCCTAAAATAAAATCCAAAAAATACACTGGGAAGAACCAGTAATATGTTCTATTATCAATCCTGCTCGGCAACACTTTCCACTTGGTATGAGAAATCATGGTTAGAGATAGAGTAATTAATTATCACTAAACACACAAGATTTCTAGTTTTCTACAGAAGGAATTTTTTAAATGTAGTTGCTGAAACCTACATGCACATTACCACCATTACTGACAATGTTCAGCTATGGAGAGATTAACAAAGTTTGCACATTAACCAACATTCAGTGTCAATCACAAAACTAAGTTTGTTTAGTAGTGAAACAAGAAAATATAAAGTTCTTCATAGCATATATTTACAGCATCGTACTAAAATTCTTATATAGCAACAACGACAAAGTTATCTCATCTACGGACAACAATTCAGTTTTCTGTAGTAGACTTGAGTCAGTTGAAATAGTAACTTATGAAACAAAAACACAGAGACATTGATTTATTATAACTTATTGTCAATTAGATAATGAAAAAAATGAACTTACAAGTTCTTGCATTTTGGAACGGTAAAATTCAGTTTTCTCTCTGGACTCTAATATTTCCTTCTCCAGTTCTTGAACCTTCATGGGAAAAGGAAGGATGATTAATTTCTAAAAACAAGATTTTTTTTTAATTATATTACAAATTTAATCATCAGGAGATGGAAATCAAGAAACTGTGTATGAAACTTGAAGAAATCTGTGTCCACGGCTATAACATGGTATAGATATATAACAAGTAAGAGTATAGGAATTGGTGTCCAACATAACCCTTGCCATCATCGTATTATATCTTGGATTCATCAACTGTGTATGGTACATGAAATCTGTGTTTTGCAGCTTCAACATGGTATAGATAATATAATAAGTGTATAGGAACAGGAGTTCAACATAATTAGTGGCCATCAGTTGTATTATATATTTTACATTCATATCTACAGTCTCTATCTTACATTCATTATCTACTATCTGCAATCTCTAACATTCATTATCTACTATCTACAATATCTTATATTCATTATCTACTATCTACATTCTCTGGGATGCATATAAAGAGCTTTAGACTAATATGAATATCGAAATCCTAATGCATGAGCCTTGATCTGAAGATGTAATTATTGGTTCCCTTTGTAGAAATTATGCCTTCTTTCATATTCTTCCCATTACCAGGTATTATGTTTCAAGCCTGATGTATATCAGTTTCCATTAATACAGCATCAGGACCACAAATTTAAGTAGGTTTAGACGATTTTAAATTTTTTCCATAAGTTACTTAATAAAAAACATTAGGACATCACACATGCATCACTTGGTTGAATCCAAATAAAGAAATATATTACATAATCATAAATTACTAAAATTATTATATCAGTTGAAGAAAGTCACAACATCATGTCAATATCATTAATAAACCTATGTGTTTTTTTTCTTAATTATTAAACTAGTATTTAATATTTTTACGGCTTCTCCAATAATTACTTGTACATGATCATTTGAATCTGCAAGCAGTGTTTACAGTTCTTCAATGTCAAACTCCCATTGCAACTAGTGGGACAGAACCAAACAGCTACAAGTGAGCTACTTGCTGCAAATGCCATGCGTGAGCAGACTTCTCTTAGTGAAGGAATTTTATTGAAAACAAAGTTACTCCATAATAGGCTACAAGGAATTATCTTATAGTAGAATGTCAAAGATAAAGCATATTCTTCTGTGCATATAATAAGAGAAAGTTACATGATAAACAAAATAAAAGATTTAGCAATTATTACCAATTAATTTGATATTTCTCAACTTTCTCCAATTAAGTAGCCCTGAAGTCAGAGATGTTCAAGTTCTAAAAGAAAATAATGACATGATTAGAAGATAGACCTTTTGGTCTGCATCGGAGGCCTCCTGAAATTTGGTGTTCAGTGCACTTTGTTCTTCCTTGCTGAGTTGGTCGACCAGATATTTTTCCAGTACTGGTACTCTTGATTTAGGTTGCACAGCCTCAATTGTGTCCTCAGACTGAAGTGCCCGTTTGTGCATTTGTGGCTTTACAGTAGCGGGCATAGAAGGTTGGGGCATAGCCATACCTTGTACTGACACGTGAAACACAAGATATATTTGAAAATGACAAAAGTAATCCCTTATATTAACCAAGTGACAAGATCCTCCAAGATACAGAAAAGGGTAACAGATGGGAGGATTTTATTTTAGCAAGCATACCAGGAGTTGATTGGCTAACTGGTGAACCATATCCAGTCCAAGGTTGATTTGTAGCTAGTAGCAAAGTTTGATCAGATGCCACGCTATTAGGAAGCGCGACAGGAAGAGGACATTTTTCTCGGTGTCTCTCCATCAAATAGAGGGCAATGCAGAACTCCCTTAGTGAAAGCATGCTATCATTGTCCTGATCTGATAACTCCCATATCTGTTTTAAGACCTCTGGAAATGCAGGAAACAAAAAGCATCTCTACAGGTCAGAAGCAAGTAACAAAACAAGGCAACATGCTTAGTAAATAGCAAGAAAGCGCCTCCCAACATACAAACAAGAATAACACAATCACAAAAAGAAGTAAAGGAAAGATATGTCTTATTGGACAATTAGACAAAGAAGGCAATGGAGAAGAAAGATAAAAATAACAAGTTGCAGATAAAATAGCATCTAAAATAAAAGATTGGGATGTGATGAAGGCTCAAAATGAAAAATTCAGTGCCTACCTCTTGGTAGCCTCCAGCTAAGGAACAAATTGCGTGCCTCTTCACCTGTAATTTTACCATCTCTATCCTTGTCTACTTTTATAAATATTGCAAGATAGCTCTGAATATCAGACTGTGTAAATTTTGGCCATGAAAACTGAGGCTGAGTGGAAGTAGAACTAACACTTCCAACTGGACCACTTGAAAGAGTCATTGCTAAAGTACTTTGTTTCATGTCTAGTTGATTTTGCTTGATCTGTGATTGAGTTGGTTGTAACTGATTCTCACCAGATGGAACCAATGCCATACTATGCCAACTATCAGCTTCAGGCACTTTTCTGGAATTCTGAGATCCAGAAATAACAGGGGCGTTATTGGAAGAGTTAAGCATAACATTTGCAGAAAGGTTAGTCAAAGGCTTTTCTTGCTTTGTCTGAGTTGCAGAGAACACATCACCGCCTAAATTTGAATCAGAAGAGAAGCCATTTTCACTTAAAACTAAAGCTTTTGAATCCATAGGATTTGATGAAATTGAGGTTGTTGCTGCGGCTTGAGGTTTAGAAACTGTTCTGGAAGTTGATCCAAAATTGGATATGCCAAAACCATCTTGGTTTACTGAGGGGGGAACCCTTGCAAAAGAAGCTTGTTGAGTCCCATGTGCCATCACTCCCTTATTCTGACCACTGAACCAATCAGTAGAAATGCTTGGTGTAACAGAACCAGGAGGATGCAAAACTGTTGAGCTATTGCTGCCCTGCAAAACTTGACCACCTTCCTTATGTGAAGGTAAAATAGCAACTGGTGTGGTTTGAAGTGGCCTCACTAAATGGTTTCCAGAGGGGAAAGCATGCTGGCTCATACCAATGTGTGCAAGTGGTGGCTGAGTCCTTAAACCAGGATTTTGATTAGTTGGTCCCACACCACTCATCTGGGGAGAGGGGGAGCTGGTGGCAGCAAAATTCATCTGAGACGCAGGTCCAGGCAAAGTATTTATCTTTGGTGCAGGAATTTTAGCTGCATCAGGGGTTTTCAAAGCTGCCTGGACGGTTTCAGGAGTAAGTGGTATACCTCTTTGCGCAACTGTTACAAGCCTCAGAGCATTGTAAAATTCCTCACGCCCAAGGAAACCAGCTTGTCTCTGATCAGCATACATCCATATCTGCATAAGACAATAATGACAGTGGGAAAAACCATTGAATATGAAGTATCAATCCAACAGTAGGACCTTGCAAAATCTAAGTTCACTTCTTTTCATAGTGTAGATTAGAACACCAAAAGAACCTGGACAGCCACAGGAATCATATAGTTGATCTAGTAATTTAAATAGGAAACAATAAATTCAGGATGAGTGTTGAAAAAAAAAATTGTGATCATTCAATGCATCAAATAATATCAATTCTTAGTTTCTGTCAAACTATAAGCAGCATGACTTGTATACTTTGCTTGAGATATGGATTTCAAAAATAATCCAATCTTAAAATTTTGGTCCCGTACCAATACACGCACAGTATTTGCAATCTGATCCAAATTTGTTGTCTTTTCCTTGAGATACAATTGACCATTGTACTTGTAAATATTGATTCAACCATCAAACCAAAAACCTATCCCCCGGCCTTGATGATCAACAACAAATGAAGAGTCTTCTTGGTGAATCTTCAATCAGTTTTGCAAATCTTACCCTTTGAATATCTTATATATCTTGGTGAATGAGGACTTTGAAATGCATGCATGTCAACCTATCTCAAAAGGTTTCTAGCAAATTAACATGTATTGATGGTTGAAACACCAACAAAGGGGACTACAAAAAGGGCAAATAGATTTCCAAATCTAAGTCCAGCAAGGGCTCACTCATAAAGGAGAAGAAAAATGGATTGGATTGTGATGAAATACCGAATATCAGCAGCCATCTGCTTTTATTTCCTGTTATTTAATCCTCTGACCTAAGAGATGTCTTAAATATGACAATCCCATCGAATCACAAAATAGTGATGTAAGTAGGAAGTTTCTAATAACTATAATAGGCTCAGCTCCAATCAAACAGCTACACCAAACACATATAACCAAAGATAAGAACGGGGATTCATAAGAATATGGATAAAATTAATGCTTGGACCTGGCTAAGTTAACACAGCAAGAAACAGGCCTCAAGATACCCAATTCAATTGAAGTCCTTGATCCAGATGATTGGATACAACCTCAAAGACATATATGTTAAGACTATTGAACTCTCATATGGATATAAATGGCAACAAACCTCGTTCAATGTCCAATGTGGAATGGCTATTTTTTTTACAAATAAAAAAGAGGAAACGTTAAACATACTGATAACCCATTAAAAGCAGGTATGACACAGGATGATTTCTCATGTTGACAGCATGACTAATCGATATTAGAGAAAACTCAATTATTATCGGCATAGTTTATAGGATTAACAATATCCAAAGATGAAATGGTTCTTAAATCTAATTTTACCTAGTAAAAAAAAAAAAACAACTACAAACAGATCTGTCTTAATCAGAAAAAGTTATTTTCCCTAGTCATCGAAGGAATTGAACCGATGACAACTTAAAGCAGAAGGCTTCAGACTGCAAATCGAACTAGCCGAGCAGAGCTGGAACAGATTAATGTATAAAATTTAGTCATACCTGAGCCAAAACGGGTCTCGGCAAATTGGATCCCTCAAAGAAAGTGACCGCCTCCTTGCCGCTGATCCTCCCATCCCGATCCACATCTGCTCTCAGAAAGTAGGCATCGAACAGCCGCATATCCGGCACCTGATCCGGCCGAGACGCCATTTTCACACGAAAAGAAGCCGAACTAATAGAAAACCAGTCTCGGATCGGCCACGAGGCGGAGCTACAACCGAGGTGAGCTTCAAAAATCGAAAGCGAAGCTAGAACTCAGAGCCGCCTTCTTCCACAAGATCGAGGAGGAGGAACCCGAGAGGAATACGACCGATCTATGTTCCTGGATCTGGATTCCTCCGATCGAGGGGACGAAGCAAGAATCGAGGGAGGAGGAGGGCTTTCGCTCGACCAGGAGACGGAGAAACGGGGGAGATCATCGCGGACGTGGAATTTTGGCAGCGGCGTTAGAAATGGCGATCAGCCTTGATGGACGGTCGGAGATGGGCTTGGATAGAGATCGAACTATAGACGGTGGATGATCATAATGGATCGGCGCTACATTGGATTTTAGTCCCACATCTGTAAGTTGTGGTGGGAGAAAGCGAGCCGAATTGCTTAAGATACAGGCCTCGTCCAACTTTAGCCCATACTTACCTGGACGGGGTCGACGGGCAATCATGAAGGTCCGTGGCCTAGATCAACGGCCTCCATTGCACTCTGGAGGCGCGTTGGTTTACCATCTCCCCAAGTGGGAGAGTGGACGTCATAATTTGTGATAGAGGGGGATTCGCGCCTGCGCGGCCCCTGCAATTTTTGATAATTAAATTTTTAATGTCTAGGCTACCAACTCGTTCCAGAAGGCCTGTTTCTCTCAGCCAAAGAAGAACTATCAAAATTCCATCGGCGGCTTTACCTTCTCTATTGCAGAGGCCATTCTCTAGATGCCAGTCCATTCCTTTTTTCCAATGTGACTTTCTCTCATCCGTTAGTGTTGATACATTAAATAATTCACATGGATTGTTTTGAGGACATTGATCACTTAGTCGGCAACTGTTATGAACAGCTTCCTTTAGTTTTTAGCTTTGAGTAGGTCTCGAGAATTGGCGTGGTTTATCTATTATTTTTTTTTTTTGATAGATTGATTTGCTCGTGAACAGAACTGGCATCGACAGAACAAGAAAGCAGCCAGAGAAAATCAAAAAGCAAACCTAAGATTGCTCTGAAACAAGCATAGATTAATGAGCTTGCAGAAATTTTTTAATGATAGTATAAACATCTTTCATATCTTCTCCAAGATGTTCATCAGTATCAAGTAATTCAATGTTAAAGCAATTAACACTTGTCAACCTTCTGCTCAGGTGTATCAAAACAGTGGAATTGTTATAGTTATGCAGATTTTCCTGCGATAATGGCCAGAGAGTACACAATTCAGAAATAAAGAGGTCTTCTGCTGCCTGGTGCAAGCCTGTAGCAGATACAATTGCCACACAAATAAATATGACAACGGAGTGCTGCGAAGCTGATCTCTTAACCTCAGCTAAGTGCTTCTCTTGGGCGTGCCATGACCAATATTCTATGAAGCATCTTGCACAGCATTTTGACTTTTCAAGAATGAAAGTAATTGTGTAGCTTGGAGGCAACCCATAGATCTTAAAATCCTATCAAGAATGTAAATGTGAGAACTTGGAAGCCAACCCGTCAACCGTATGATCTGTAGTCTCACTTGTTTCCTCCTGAAAGAATACAAGACCGTAATTTCTCCTGGTAAAGAATTTCACATAAACCCAATGCATCATGCTAATTCTTTATCCTTAAGTGCACTTACTTCTTTATCCTTTCTTTGTTTGACCACTACACACTTGGAGGCACTGATGCTTTCACTCTTCAACAAGCTACGTGCACCAATCTTTGATCTGTTTACATCAGTGACTGGCGGCTGATCCGACCTCTCCCCACTCTGTGATCTAGTATGACTTTCAAGAGTAGAGTGTCCTTCATATTGATTATTATCATCTGCAGCTCTGTCTCTATTGGCACCAACTCTCTCCCTAGGAAAGCATGGCATGTGCTAAGAGAATACAGAAAGAGTTAATAAAGCTATAGCTATTGTTTTAGTAAGGTACCTTGGTAAAGAGGCATTCTGTCGAATAGCAACATTGGCATCACCTTTATTACCACAATGCTCTTCAAGATGAGCAAATTGCCGCTTAAAGCGGTCTACTCCACTGACAGAGAGTAATGGATTTAGATAAATGCAAATTGATGCAGAACACATACAGCAACTATCGAAGGAGAGTAATTTAGTATGACCTAGGGTACATTAAGTTAGTTTGATTTCCACCGCGTAGATACTCTTGCAACATCTGTGGATGGTATTCCAAGATCTAATCGATATCAAAAGCACCAATGTTAGTAGAACACTAATTCAGAAAAGCATCAGGTAACATATTCACAGCGATAGTGTTATACCTCTCGATAAATCAGCTCCCGCACATCATCTTTTGCCAATTTTCTCCTTTCAAACTCGAACTCTAGTTTCGATATTAGTTGTATCGAAGGTTCACGCTCAACATTTGCCAGGCCTCGGAAATAAGGATCAGCCAATGCCTAAAAAAAGGATATATACGATAGTTTCATTGAAGCAATTAGAAAAAAATATATACATTTCATCTTTATTTGGAAAATAAATCGCCGAGGTATTTCATTTAGAAAAACCCACCAAACTAATTGAATACCTCCGCAGCAGTAGGCCGGTCTTTAGGATCAAATGCTAGAAGATGTTCGAGTAAACGCAGAGCCAAAGGATCTACACCACGAAACTTTTGATGGAAAGGGATAGGTTGTTTCTTCTTCATACTACTTAAATACCTTTTAGCTTTCTCATTTCGAATCTGCATGTTAAACAAAAATAACAATGAGAATACTAAGAGACAATAACATAACATGTCTCCTTTTTCTCATATGCATACTGCAATCTTGGAGATTTTGATTATATATTGCAGTTTAATTCATTTGCTAGTATTTATAATTATACTGCAAACTATAATATTATCATATAAGTTACAGTTTAATTCAACATCCACATACAAAGCTTAGTGATTGGATAAAGATGTCAAATAATTGGGATGAACACTTCTTGACGATAACAACGATAACCTAGCTAATTGTCATGGAACAACTAATTGTTGTTTTTTCTCTGAAATGTTATGCACAACATCTAAGAGATCTCTTGACACAATTTTGAACCACTCTTACAATCCCACATACATTCAATAGCTAAGATAGGTGGAAAATGAGGGAGCTTGCCATTAGGATTAGCAGAAACTTAGATTGAAAATATATGTTCAAATTGTATAGCTAAATGGATTTAAAACTATGTAGATGACAAATGCATTCAACAGGAAAGTCATGCAGCCTATTCATCTAAACCGAAGTTCCTTAAGGATCATGTACCATCATATTGTAGGCCAAAGATTTACTAGGTTGGGATATAAGATCATAATCTCTACTTCGAAGCTTCAAAAACGTTGATTAAGCAGCATCCAAGCTAAATAGGCTAATAGACGTAGCCAATTAATCATAACAACTGATTTAACACCAGGGCAATTCAGTTAATGGGCCCATTTCCCATTACTTACCCTCGTCAGATGAATAAAAAGTTCTTTGTGCAGGATGCTCTATAAACAAAGATTTTCGATTGAAGTTTAATTATTTGGCAACAAGTATACATTTACAGTGTAGATCTGACTTTATATAAATCAGGCTAATTTTGGAGAAACTAAAGCAAAAAAATATTAGATAGGTTCTTTGAGATAAATGATTAAATGAAGAACAAACCCTAGCAATAGATTCAGCTGAAGGTGTGCCAAGCAGATCGGTCATGAGATCCAGCTGATCCACTACATTCTTTCCCGGGAACAGAGGTCTCCCTGTGAGCAGTTCTGCAAAGATGCATCCTATGCTCCAAATATCAATTGCGGGCGTGTACTATAAACATGAAATGTCATAGATGACAATTAGTAAAACTACAAAGCATAATTGGTTTACGTATTGTATCTTTAGTTATAACACTGGATTCAACAAGATGGCAAACTAGATGGATTATTTAAGCAATTAGGTAAAGCATGGCTAAACCTGGATTACAATGGAGCCAACCTAAAGCTTATCCATGCAGATGAAAGGACAGAAAGTACATGTCAAAACTAGATTAGCAAAGTACTTATTCACAAGTTGTATTTCTGAAGCATTGTTTGATAGGTACAGAAACAACCTTACTTTAGATTAGCAGTGTCTTATAGATAACAACTGTAGGACCAGAAACTACAAACCATCTTACTTTAGAAAAAAATGAGCCACATAATTCAGGAGCACGATACCACCTTGTAGCCACATAGTCCTATGGGAGGGAAAAGACAGGTTAGCAACATGCCAACATCAAAATTAAGCAACTATCCAACCACATTGTGACCGAGAATGCTTAATTACAAGAAGAGAGCACATACAGTCCAAAATATAGCTGATGGAGCATCATTGAATGCTACTCTGGCAAGACCGAAATCACAAACTTTCAGTTTGCAGTCTGAATTGGCGAGAATGTTCTTTGGCTTCAAATCTCGGTGAAAAACATTGCCTGCACATACAAGAGAAAAAATTGTCTGAATGTCCTTTGACTCCGCTATAAGTCTCATGGAATATAAGGTTGGTAGTGGGCTTTGACCTGCATGGATATACTTAAGCGCTCTTAGAAGCTGGTACAAGAAGAATTGGTGGTGTTCAGGTGTGAGATCATCATTTGCCTTTATAACCTGATGAAGATCTGATTCCATTAACTCAAAAACAACGTAAATGTCTTTGAATTCCCTTCGCGATGGAGGAAGCATTATATGCTTAATTTGTACAATGTCAGGGTGGCGTAGCAGCCGAAGCAACTTGATCTCTCTCAGAATTCGAGTGGCATCAGACACATGTTCAAAGACGTCATTGATCTTCTTGATGGCCACCCTCTCTCCGGTGTGGGTGTCAATTGCAGCCCCGACTACCCCATAGCTTCCTTTTCCAATAACCTCTTGCACATGATACCGGCTCCCTTCACCATATTCTGTGAAGAATTCATTGTCTAGCGTTCCCTGAATGAACGTGATGAGTTATGAAGTCAATGATAGAAAACAAAGCAATTGACCAAAAATGAAATTCAAACTGAAAACAAAGAATGTACTTCGAACAAGCTTGTAAATGATTAAAAGTCAACAAATACCCTCAAAAACTAATTTATCTGTAACATAAAAGCTAACTCTGAAGAAAGAATTCAACGATCCAAACAGCAGCATGCCCTTAATGAAGGAAAGCAATCAGAATTGGGCATTCAAGAACAAATTTTCAGAAAGCGCTGATTTGTGGACCGTTAGCAATGCTTCGAGCAACGAAAAACTCAATTGCGACAATGTCAACAAAAACAAAACAAAACAAATCAAAGATAAAATTTAGAAAGTAAAGAAATTAAAAGACCATCTTTTGAGGTTCCATGGCGGCCTCCTCCAGAATTCGGCTCACTTAGAAACCCTTGTTCTGATTCCTCCTCCCTACCGCGTTCCGGATTGCTTTGTCTTGATTAAGGATGACGCAACAACGACTCGGCGGAGATGGCGCGAGAACCAGCGACGGAATCCATCCAAGAGGGATCGAATCCCTATAAAAAGGCGATGATCGAGCAGCGGCGAGGATGAGGGAAGGTGGGCAGCCAACGCGGCATTGCCAACCCTACGGATCTCTCGCCCTCTTCGTCGCCTCCTCCCACTCCGAGACATTAGGAATTTTTTAAACAATGGGAGGGGAAATGAAAACTTAAATAAATAGAGATTAACAATTAATAAAAAAATATTGTTAATTAATTAAATTCAATCCCTTCAATTTGAGCACTTTATATAATATTTAAATTTAAAGGATAATTAAAAAACAAAATCGTTAATAAACTTTGGGGTCTTTTGACATTTAATAAAGATTTAAGAGTATTTTGAAAAGTAAATAAGTTAGGGAAGGGGCGGTCTGAAAAAATTCGAAGCGATGCATCTTTTTCTTCTCCCACTGGAAGCCGTCGTCGTCACTGCCGAGTCCAGTCATCGCACTCCTCCCCCCACTTCTACTAGCTTAGCCTCTCCCGCCGGCGGCGATGCCCGCCCTCTCCTTACCCTTCTCGCCTCTTCGATCTCTGCGGTATACTTCCATCGTCGCAGCCAACATCTGGTCCCCCTCGTCCCTCCTCCCGCCCCTTCTCCGATCCTCGTCCCGGTTCGCCCGCCCATCTCTTCGGCCCTCCAGTTCGATCTTTTCGGTTTCTACCAAGTACGTCGGAAGGAGCGTTGCAGTAGCCGTCGAGTCGATGGCGGTGGAGCCGCCTTCCCACCCCACCTACGATCTCAAGGCCGTCATCGCCCTTGCTCTCTCAGAAGACGCTGGAGATCGAGGTTTTCTGTCTACCTTATTCTACTGGTTCTATATATATACGTACTCCTATAATCTCCTAGGCTAGCAGAATTTTGATGTTTCATATTGGTGTTCTCTTGCGGCTTCAAATTCAAACCTTGATCTGCGATTAAGTCTTAAGTGTTTTTTCTTCGTCGTTTCTATTTATATAATATGCTTATGATAATTTATTTAAACAAATGAATCTTGAATGCATTAGGCATCATTACTGTTTTTGTAGTATCTAATGGGTCATGGTAAGGTAATCCGTTTTTGTTAAATGTATATAATTCATTTGAATGCATGAGCTTGTGAATTTCTGTTGAAGTGGAGAACATTGGGGAGACATTGGTTTAATAAGGTAGAGTACATACTGATACGGTGATGAGTGTGGGCCCTCCGGAATCGGTTCAAAGTCGGAAGGATTGGCCAGTGTGGCGGTCAAAGTCAGCATGGTCAACAACGTATGGCAGTATGGTAGACTCCGACACCGGGCGGAAGGCCGAGTGAGCGCGGCCCAAGGCCGAGCGGACGGGGCCAAGGCTGAGCGGACACAAGGTGGACTTTTGGCAACGAGATCACCGAGCCAACTATGGAGTTGGGCGGCCCAGCCGGGCGCACTAGCCGAGCGGACACAAGGTGGACTTTTGGCAACGAGATCACTGAGCCAACTACGGAGTCGTGTAGCCTAGGCGAGCGCACTAGTCGAGCGGACACAAGGTGGACTTTTGGCAACGAGATCACCGAGTCAACTACGGAACCGAGCCGACCGACCGGGCGCATGAGCCGAGCTGACAGCGTGTCCGATCGGACACATGATATCCCTCAGATCGGCCAATGGCGGGACCCACATGTGTAGCTCCTCGTACACGTCGCATACTATTTTGGAGGTTTGCGCCATTGACAACGGAGCAAGTCGCGCAGACAAATCGTCCTTGGGAAACTTCCAATCTACCATGTCAGGGATTTGCACGCTCGCTTAAGGAAGGGTGTGAGGAACACTTTTTGAGCAATCTTTTCATAGGAAGCTTGAGGAAGTGCGTTTCTGCTTCGAGATGCGTGCGTGAGCGCTACAGGGACACTATAAAAGGGGGGCACCCATATACAGGAGGAGGCATATGAAATCAACTACTGGAACAGTTTATTACTATTCTTCTCCACTTGTGAGGGTAGCTGACTTGAGCGTCAGAGGGCCAACGCCGAGAACCCCTTCCCGGTCGACACTGACGTTCCTTGTGGTTGTAGGGTGGACGCAAAGTCTTCTTCGAGTCTTCAGCAGAGCCACGCATCCAGCTTGCCATCTCCTCAATTTTTGGACAGGATCACATACTATAAAGAAAAGACCACTAAGGCTCGAAAAAAGAAACGTAAATCTAACTACTTAATACTTACATGCCCCACTTCATCTTTTTATTGAATAGTAGGTTGTTGAAAGTTCATTGTGTTAGTTGTGTATAAGTTGCATTTGCAGGTTGTTTCTTTCCTGCCATCCAGATAAACCATGATCAAGTTGATCAAGTAGCTAGTTGGAACAAGGGATCTTTTTGGTAGACAATTTCTTTTCAGCCGCATGAACTTGTGGGTACGCATGCCCACATTTGAGATGGGCGCAACTCCGATATTGTTGTTGATTCATTAACGTCTAGAGAACTAATGGTGATGAGGACTTGGAACTTTAAGCTAAATGGTTAGAAAACTATTTGATTAAGTACTAACTTTAAATGCAATAAACATTGCTTAGTTCCTCATGAGGACATATTTTGTTTACCTGCTTGTACTTGAAAGCCTCATCTGGATGCTAACATTCAGTTTTATGACACAGTGAGCTTGTAACATGCAGTATGAGTCTTGCTGCTTACTCCTATATTATAACCAGAAACCTCATTTGATGCAAACTTCTACCAGTTTAATATTGCAAGTGAATTTAAGAAGGGTAAATATGGCAGTCTGAATAACAAAATATCAAAGAACTAAACCAAGAATTTTCTTTCTTCGTCATTCAGGTAAATCACTATTTGTGGCCTAGGATTTTATTCTCAACAATCAAATCTCCATTCACCCCTTTCTTTTTCTTATCATAAATAGATTTCTTCTACATTTTAGATGTCTCATATTTCTCAAAAAAGTGATTCATTAATGTGGTTTTATATGATGCTTCTAAGGCCAATGAGATTTATATTCAAATATTTCTTCTTAGAAATCTTTTATTTGTCCCTCATAAGCAGAAGTGTGTTGCTACCCGAAGTAGAAACTCGTATTTCTTTTGAAAATCTTCTAATTGTTCTAGATATGATACACTATCTTTAGAAGCATCCCAAATATAAATCTATATTTCAATGTATCTGTTTGTATATTGCATACATAAATATATGCACAATTCAGTATCTCTACTTCTGAAGTTAATACTAAACTCTCGTCTACTCCATGTCTAAATAAAATAAATGGTAATAAGTTCTAAAAAATCATTTGATTCATTGTCAAATCCCCACACATCATTATATTTCTATTTTGACTAAGTGAAGGATTAGTGTAATTATACTCCTCAAGGATGGTATTGGAATATAGTCAAACTATGACCAATAAATTTCTCAAAATTGCAAATATGGTAAAGATGGTAGCTTTCAATTCATAGTTTTGGCAAGATAAAGTCTTTTAATGTTAATCTAATGAAATTTGTGCTGAATGTAGTTTCATGTTCAACTCCATTTATCAAGGTATAGATTCTCAGTTGTGTTTGGATACTTTATGTTTCAAGAATTCGGTATCCTTAGTAAATTGTAGAAGCACAGGATGAGCATGCCGTATGGTGCTTATCTGATCTCTTTGTTTGTTCAGGAGATGTGACTTGCTTGGCCATTATTCCAAAGGACATGAAAGCAGAAGCTCACTTCATTGCAAAGGAAGATGGGGTTGTTGCTGGAATTGCTCTTGCAGAAATGATATTTAATGAGGTTGATCATTTCTTGAAGGTAAGAAAGTAGGATTGTAATTTTTAGAACTACACGACTATCATTTCAATCAGAATAATTTTTATGCTTGACTTGATAGGTTGAATGGTCTGTAAAGGATGGCGACCTTGTATGCAAAGGCATGCAGTTTGGAAAAGTATATGGTAAAACAACAAGTTACCCTTTGCTCATGGCATAATAGTGGCTGAGAGGGGTTTTCTTAATTTTTGTTGTGCAAATTTTCTATTATTTGGAAGTGATTAGTGATTGTTTCTCTTTTGTTCTTCAATTGAAGGAAATGCACATAGCATAATAGTGGCTGAGAGGATTGTTCTTAATTTCATGCAAAGAATGAGTGGAATAGCTACACTTACAAAGGTAGAACAAATTCAGCCGTCAACAAATATTTTGTTCAATTTACAAATTGGTCGAATGACGTTGTTATGCATGTCTACAAAAGGTTTTAGTCTCATATGCATGTCTATTTAGTCTCATATCGCATGAAAAGCTGTGGGTTGATGAGGGGGTTATACAGCTTAAATATTAACATGGATTTGTGCTTTTTTTCAGGCTATTTATTGGACATTTCATTGTCAATTTTTTCGTGTAGAAAAGTTAAATTGGTATAGAGCAGACCTAAGGCTAGTCATTATAAGATCTGCTTGTGATGGTGAAATTGCTGTCAGTTGAGTCTCATATGCGACAAACTAGGGACTTGAGATTTTGATGAGGACATCAAGTCTTAAGCTAGGTTGATTGTGATTCCTGAGTTTAGTTTCCAATGAGAGTGAACGGGTTACTAAGTATTTAGCTGGTGGCTACTGAGTTAATATAGCAATTCTCCCATTTGCCCAAATTATTATGTATGACTTTAGCATAAGGGATACGATAAGGTTACAAACTCTAGGTAGTTTATATTTGTTTGAATGGACGTGAACAGTTTCTAATCATGTGTTTTAAGATCAATAAGATAGGAACCACCTTCTCTTGCAAATTGTATTTGTATCTAACCACATTACTGCACACACGAATATTGGTTGTTGGGTCAACTTGTTAAATTTCCCTTTCCCATGATGCATTCTCTGATTTTTTGGAAGAACCTATTCAGATTTTTGTTCACCATTGCAAATTCCTTTATCCTTCTTGCGCATTGACTATTTTTGTGTACAAGATTCTACTTGTCCATTTAATTAATTTGGTTAGACGGTTAATTGAATTATTGGGAACTAGTTTGTTAGTTTCTTCTTCAGCATCTTTTGCACACATTAAGTTGATAATTTGTCTTTGATATGGACACCCATTGGATTTCTGATGTATATCAATATAGGGAAAGTTATCAGTATGCTGACATGAATGATCTCTAACGGAAGCCTTGAAAAAATGAAATAAAGGAGATGATACCAATATAGAATATTGTTTATTAATCTTTGGAAACTTATTATTCTACATTCTGGATTTTTTTTCCCATCTTTTACATAATTATCAAATGGATTAAACTGGGGTACAACAGGATTTGAAATATTTGTGAACTTTTTCCTCTTGTTTTTCCTGTTTTTATCTCTTAGTAGATTACATTGTTCCATTTTGCATTGATTATGAAACTAATTAGATAGAAGGGTTGATGCTTAGACTGTCACAATTCATGTGGGAATTTAAGCATTATTACTTTGGATCTCCATTAACAACAACAACAACAACAACAACCAAGCTTTTTCCCACTAGGTGGGGTCAGCTGTATGAATCCTTTTACGCCATTGAGCTCTATCTCCTATTATATCATCATCTATATTTAAATAAATTTTATCTTGTTTTATTGTTGCTAACCAAGTCTTTTTTAGTCTTCCTCTTCCTCGTTTGGATCTCCATTACCAATGGAACAAAATCATAATTTAATTCAATGATAATTATAAATGACATGCTTAAATTCCACTAAATTCTATTCGCATCTGATGAGGGTTATCTGCCAAAAGTCATTTATAATTATTAGCTTCCGATTTCAATCTTCCACCTGGCTTGTATTTTTTTTTTCTCTGCTGAATTACCCTTCTCTATGTAGTCTTTTGTTTAATCATAAATCATATTGCATTATATATGTAGATACTTTATTTCACTAACCTTTTTGCCTTTGTTACAAGTTATAATAAACTGTCGGATCCCACTTTAAGAGTTTCTTGATCCTTTGGCCATGTCTCTGTATTATCTAGTAAATTGGCTCTTCCTACAGGCCATGGCAGATGCTGCACACCCTTCTTGCATCTTAGAGACTAGGAAAACTGCTCCTGGGCTACGTTTGGTGGATAAATGGGCGGTAATTGTTATATCTCCTTTTAACAGTCTTTTTCTGATGGTTTGATGGTTCGTTAATTATCATGCTTATAAGATGACAAATTTTTTTTGAACAGGTACTGATTGGAGGAGGGAAAAACCATAGGCTTGGTTTGTTTGATATGGTAATGATAAAGGATAATCATATATCGATAGCTGGTGGTGTCGCAAATGCATTGAAATCAGTGGATGAATTCTTACAGCAAAGCAATCTCCAAATGCCTGTCGAGGTATGGTCTGTATGACACCTCATTTAATAACTAGAACCGGTAAATTATTTGGAAACTTTAATGGTGTTATCATTTGTTTATTTCATCTCAACAGACATGCGGTCTTAAATTTTTGACCTTTTGTGTCGTGTTTTAGCCATTCATAGTATAGTTGAACATCTCAGTAGCGCTTGATGTTCACTCAATAGCAAGGATTGTGCTACACTATGCATATTTGGGTGTCAACCTACTTATGTGACCAGACATACCTAACTTCTAAAATCACACAAAATATTCCATTCATTTGTTTTTTTTCCTTATCCCATGAGCTTTGAATGTATCACATGGACTTTAATTGAAAGAAAGATTGTATAATGAAATACTTTGATTCAATGAATATATGGTTTAAGGATCTCTTTAAGATTAGGAGGTGATTGTTATTGTTCTAAGTCCGTTTTGCAGTTGGCATCCATCATCCCATTTAAGCTGATGATGATAGGCTCAAAATTACTTATCTGGGCGAAAGCATGTTGACTGGGGATTTATTCTGATTAGGATATGAAGCGGAAGCAGTACTAGTTTCTTTGGAGCTGGTAGGGTAGAACTACCTAGTCAAGGGGATGACAATGTAATTGGCACTTTTTCTAGTCAATGCAACTAAATTCTTAGCCATTGTTTTTCAAATTTCCTTTTACAGAACAATATTTGCTTAGTAGAATAAACTTTCATGAAATACTTTTTCCAATGATTCCATCTAAGATTTCTGGTTTCCAAGATCCATCATGTTAAAACCCTTTGCTTCTTGTGATAGTTATGTCAAATGCAGTGCCATGATCCAAATATAGTGCAAACATTCAAATATATCCTACGAGGCAAAAAAATTGAAGATGTGCTAATAATCTGTTTTGCTCTTTTACCCTGTCATCTGTATGCAACATATACGCCTCACAGTATCATGCCAATCCTTCTACCATAATAATGGATGTTGAAACAGGTGGAGACAAGGACTTTGGAAGAGTTGGAAGAGTTATTGGAATTTTCTAGTCAGAATAGGACATCCTTGACTCGGATTATGCTGGATAATATGGTGGTTCCTCTTCCAAACGGAGATGTGGATGTCTCAATGCTGAAGGATGCAGTTCAGTTGGTTAATGGTAGATTTGAGACTGAGGTAATTGATGTTTTTATGAGAATGGTGCATGCCCATCTAATCAGTATCTCTTTTGCCTGAATTTTCATAATTTCTCTCTTTCAACATCTTCTTACTCGGTTCATGTTAAGGCGACTTGTGTGATCCCTGACATTGAGAATGCTCTTGTAAGCTCATGTACCGGATTGATGGTTCAGAAAGCATCCAAATTGAGTTATTACTGAGACATTTTTTGACTTTGTGTGAATTCGCTTGGCCCACAAGCAATTATTGTTTTCTGCAATTAACTTGGCAAATACAGCAAACCATTTTCTCTATTTGTGTTTAGTTTAGTTTGACCTGCATTTAACTCATTTGAAGTTAACAATAATTTATTGATGACAGGCATCTGGAAATGTTACCATTGAAACAGTAAAGAAAATTGGGGAAACTGGAGTAACCTATATTTCCAGGTAAACCACACCTCTGTTGATATCCCACTATTAGAACAACTGTTTGAATTCTAAAATTGAAGTCACTCTTTTTAACCATTCAGTGTACCTTGCTGTACTTGTTCAACAAAGATATGTAGAACCTATTTCTTGAATAGGTGGTTTTAACAAAATGTTAAATGCACCAAAGGGATAATCTGGCTGTGTTGATCATTTTGCAGTGGAGCATTGACGCATTCTGTGAAAGCACTTGATATCTCACTCAAGATAGATACAGAGCTCGCCCTGCAGGTTGGCCGCCGTACAAACCGTGCATGATCCATTTAGTAAGTAAAAGAACACACTTCATTTCAGTCATTGTCCACCGAGTTTATAACAATACAAATTATTTATATATCTTTTTCAGGTATTATGTCTCAAGTTTCTGGATTTGCAAGGCCTATTTTGTTTTCTGGTATCATAACCGGCTTTAGATGCCTATCACATCCTTAGAAAACAAAAGGTTCTACCATTCGCGGTTAAATAAAAACCATTGCTTGTAAGTTGTTGAAGTGTAAATTTCATGCAAATGCAATTACCAAGTAACTAAAGATGGTTCTTCTCTAGTATATACATCTCCCCTCACTTTTTTCATCCACAACTTCCTCTATTTGGGACTAAACTCTAATGTCATAGTGCGACACACAAACATGCAAACCTCTAACTAGTCCATCAACATCCACCTTCCAACGAGCACAGGTCTCCCAGATCACTTTTTTGTGGTTCAGGGGATATGTCACTTGTATTTATAGCCGGATCACGGTCGCGATCCGATTATAAATGGTTGTGATCTCTTTCTGGGTTCATCGTCCCCATTAGGTTATTGTTTTTCTTCGGAGCGAGCGATCGAAAGTCACCTGAAGGTCTCCGGTGGTGGATAAGTGACCAGGTTACCAGGCGTCGAGCGAGGGTGTCCTTCGGGTGGAGGTTGTCCGTTCCGAACAAAAATTATAATCTGATGGGGATGATGAACCCAAAAAGGGATCGCAACCATTTGTGGCCGAATCGCGATCATAATCCGGCCGCAAATACAAGTGGCACATTCCCTGGACCATAAAAAGTGGTCCACGAGATCCCGCCTCCCTTCCAACAAATGGCATCACTATATTTTAAGCAACCAAGCTTGGGCAGTAGGAATTGTTATCGGGCCTATAATATCTGAGTTGTGCTGGTGTCGCCCCCTCGACATGAATCCTTTGATGGTGTCAAATAAACTATGACATAATACATCCTAAGATATACTCAGCTTTGCACTAGGTCAAGCCACAAGTGATCCATCAAAACCAATTTGACTTGAGTTGTGCTTTATATTATTTTTGGGCAGTTTACCGTATAATTAATCTATCAATAATTACATATAAATTTTATATTCATTCAAATTTTAATATATTACATTTAATATCTTAAATCCAAAAATGAAATTATACATCTTTTATATTTTGTAAATTATTATTTAAATTTATATTAAAGTAATATAAAAATTTTTCAATTGTGGCATCCACTCTCCTACTCAAAACGATCGATTTAAGGTTGGATGAGGCCTCTTATTTAAACACCATCACTCGCTTTTCTTCATCTATAACTTTCAAACGTAACGTTGGATTAAACTCTAATGTCAACACAAAAATGTCACCAAATAATTATCATCATCCACTATCCAACAAATGACGTCACTATATTTCAGAAGACCAATTCCTCTAAAAGATCATACATTGACGTCCCACGCGATAAGCCACCAAAGCTTAGTTGGTAGGTTGTAACATGTTTGATATTGTGTGAAGCATTACTCAAAACCATAGTGCACCAAATTGATTGTACGTGGCCGATTGCAAGTATATCAGGAACCCATGTCAAGTGACATTAGTGACAACCTTTCCACCATTAATAGACAGTTTATTCTATAATATCATCATTAAATTAAATAATACAACAGGGATAAATCTTTGTACAAGTATTTGATACATTTTCGATTTTCTATTACCTAGCTATAAATTAAAGGTTTCATCATATGTAACATCAGTAAAACTTGATAGATATGAAATGATACCTACCTAGAAATTCCCATTATCAGCTGACCTTGGCTCCTCAACCATTAATTGATGAGTTTGACGAGCCCTTATAAGCTAGCGCTTGCATTCTGATAATGGCCTGAATACACTGCAAATTAAGTTCCAAGACCCTGCCTCCTATACAACCAAACCAGATATCCACGTACAATTGCTTGCAACTTCATAATTCACTTGAGTTTGTGTAGTTACGTTCTTCTTGGGCCAAAATTTAATTATCATGAAAATCAAGATAAGCAAGGCGTAAATGATACAAAATAGTGTAGGCTCACAAAAGTTAAGAATGTACCAAATAGTCCCTCCCTCCGCCTAGCTCGAAGAACTAGCTAGAAGCCCATCGCTAGCTGTCCATCACATCAAAAATCGTCTCCATCGTTTATCTACATCGTTGTCTATCACATTTGGTTCCGTCGTCTCCATTGCTCTCCCTCGTCTATCTACATCGCTGTTTGGATCCATCGTCTCCATCGCTCTCCATTGTCTATCTACATCGCATTAGAAATCGTCTCCATCGTCTACATCGTTGTGCACTAAATCGGCGTTCAATAGCTGTCGATCGGTCGTTGTCTGTTTGTGCTCTCTCTAGGCTCCAGTTATCCGTGGCGGTAAACTCCTCTTCGTTTAACTTAACAAAGATTGACTAGCTTTTGGTATATTAAAAAAATGAAAAGCCCATAAATTGATACACTATGAGATTGTTAACTGTCCAGTTGAGTTCTTTCAAACAAATCGTTGCAAAATTTCCAACAGTTGAATTCTTTCAAACAAATCGTTGCAAAATTAGTTGGAAATTTTGCAACGAAAATAATATTCGTTGCAAAATTCGTTGGAGATTTTGCAACGAAAATAAATATTTGTTGAAAATGTCGGCAGAAAAGTTGAAAATGTCGGCAGAAAAATCTGCAACGAACCCCAAATTTGTTGCAAATTAGTAACAAAAAATGTATTCGTTACAAATAAATTTGCGACAAATGATTATTTGTTGCAAAAGTTACAAAATATAATTTTCGCAACGAAAATACATATTCGTTGGGATTTTCCAATTAATGAAAAGAAGAATTCGTTGGAAATTTCCAACGAAAAAAAGATTTGTTGGAAATTTCTAACGAATTTATATTTCCGTTGGAAATTTCCAACGAATTCTTCTTTTTGTTGAAAATTTTCAATGAAAAAATGATTCGTTGGATTTTTTCATTGAAAATTTCCAATGAAATTATATTTTCGTTGGAAATTTCCAACAAAAATATAATTCGTTGTAGTGTATTTCGATAAAATATGATATTTTCAACAAATTTAATTTCGTTGCAAAATTCGTTCCAAAAGTAAACAAAAAAATCTAGACCCATTCAATTTCAATATTTTTTCCTATTATAATTTGTTTCCAAACAGATTCAATATATATTGAATACACAACTAAACATAATAACACAAATATAAACCAAATATCAACTAACATATTAGTGTACAACAAAATGAATACAAACATCAATAATATAAACCCAAACATATACATCATCAAAACATGTTCCATATACAACCTAAACTAAGAACATAAAACTAACAATACAACAAACATAATCATCCAACAATACAAATTACAACAATATACAACTTACAACTAAAACCCTAAACCAAACACTACAACAAAGTTATAACAAACATGTCATAGTATCCAAATTCCAATCTCATACAAAAACATGAAAAAGATAGAGTAGAAGATAATTAATCTCATGGAGATCTTTCTCAATCCAATTCCTTCGTCTACCTACATCAATAAATAAACAAACAAAAAGAAAATCTTATAAACCAATGCAAAAATAAATAGGTAAAGACTTACATATTTTTACGTCAATACCACCATCATCTTCACCTACCAACCCTGTTTTAAACAAAACTAATAATACTAATCAAAATATAAAAATAAAGAATTTACAAAATCAATAAAATAAAAGAATTCAAAAATTCTAATTACAAACACTCATCATCATCAACATCATCGGCGTCATCATCATCATCGTTGACATCATCACCAATACTAGGAGGAATATAACTTGGACCCCAATACTATTTGGAATATAACTTGGATCAATCTAAATTGTTGAAATTGTTGCAAAAAAAAAGGCTTGTTGTTTGCTCATTTCAATTATATCCAGATCTCTTTGTGAATTTTATTGTTGAATTTCTAAAATTTGCTAATCCCTTTGAGATATTATGCCTTTCAAATTGTCAACCTCTCAGTTAAGCTATGAATCTGTGTTGTAACTGCAGATGGGGTAGAAGAAGATAAAGATCTTCGAGGAACATTATGGATTCTGCTCATATAACTCATATCTATTATCCTTCCCCCTTTGACTCCTCCACTGGCCTCCAACTATAAATCCTCCAACTATAAATCTAAATTATTAGTAACAGACGGCTCAACTCTCTCAATATTATCGCACCTGAACTTCTTTGTGATAACGATAGCTTATCATATCTCTCCTATGAAAAATTAAAACCTTAATTAGAGCAAATACATAAGTAAAAAAATCAAAGTTAAAAATTAAGATTAAAGATTAAATCAAGCCTTAATTATTCTAGCTCTATCTCCGCTCCAAATCTTGTCTTTTTTTTTGAAAAGTATGGACGAAAATGTCTATAAAATTGGGCTCTTTTCCCAAATCCTTATACTAAAAATAATATGGTTAGAAATAATATAATAACATGAAATATATTAAAAATCTAATTGTAGAGTTGAAAATTTACCAATCTACGTAAATGCTCCTCAATATTTATAGATCCTCTTGCATATATTGCAAGTCTCCACAATTATAAGCTTGATTTATTTTATTCTATAAACTCCTTTGTTTGCACTCATCAGTTTGTCAAAAATTGCATAACTTAACCCAATTATCCGACGTGATAAAGGCAGGGTTTTTTCCACAACTTTTGGCATGGTTTAATACATGCGATTACCACATTTCTTTTTGAAAATTCTTTTAATTTCCATCTCATAATAAGGGTCCCAAGTAAATAATCGTTGAAAGGAAAAAAACAATAGATTATACATTAACTTAATTGTTTTAAATATAAAATAAATTAGTTATACCTTAAACTTGCACCACCAGAGTTCTTTTGTCGGTGCTGGAGTGCTTGAGTATGACATTGTGTCTTCTCTTAAAAAATTATTCACAATTTGATTAATCTCGCGAACAACAGTTACTAAATTTTCAAATCTATCATAAAATTACAAATAAACAACGTTAAATAATTAAGATAGAATAAAATGTAATAATTTTAATACTTACGAGTCTCCAAGAGGGACTATATGCAGTCAAGCGTCGGTAATATCAACGGATGAGTGTTTGGCAGGTATTAGGGACTCAAGTGGGGAAGTGAATGGGAAAATCCTACCGGCAACGGGTCATGTGAAGGTCCTGCCGGTGACTGGTCATGGAAAAATTATTTTTAATTCATGGATATAATCATGAGAACTTTATGAAACATACAATATAATTTCATCTTGTTCTGAGCACTCAAATATTATTTTGTAAATCTAACAAGTTCAACTAGATCAATTTGTTTTAAAACTTTAACACTTTCAACAAACATTAAAATTCATCTAATTGACCTAGATGTGAAAAAAATCATCCTATATCAAAAAAATATTTGAGATTATTTATAGAATTAAGAGATCAAGAGGAGCACATAGAAACTTGTTTCAACCGATTCCGAGGTCTCTATGTCCATCAATCGTGTTTTTAAGAAATTGAATATTTTCCAACGAATCACGAATTCGTTGGAAATTCGCAACGAATCTGCAAATTTGTTGCAAATTTCTAATGAATTCATAGATTCGCTACAAATTCTTACATGTAAAAACACTCGGGAACGAATTTATTATTTGTTACAAAATTACGACAAATTATGGATTCGTTGGGAAATTCCAACGAATAATATTTTCGTTGCAATATTTGCCATGGAAATATTATTCGTTGCAAAATTTGTGACGAAAATATTATTCATAGCAAAATTTGTAACAAATTTTATTTCTTGTCGCTAACTTGTAACAAAATTAGCGACAAAAAATGTTTTGTTGCTAATTTGCAACGAATTAAAACATTCGTCTCTAAAAGATTGTTTTTTTTTAGTATCACTATAGTGCACATAGGAAATATAAAATAAAGATATTATTCTGCTGCGTTAAATAAGAACGGATGTATGTATTGTGTAGTTTGTAATTTTCTTAACTCTTGAGACTAGGTTTGATGAGTTAATATCTGAAGCTAATACATCTTGTGGAAGGAGACAAGAACGTGATTTAAAAAAGGGACCACACTGATTAAACAAACACTTGGGAAATTTGGTCCTCATTTTTAGTCTGTTCTACTGTATCTCATATTTAAGCATGTGTGATACATGTTACTTGGATTTAGCTATAAGAGTCCAACATAGGTGTAGATCAAGTGCTCCACACAGTTGTATCAAAAAATTTATAGATTATTGAGATTGTCGAGTGTGGACTGGTAGTGTCATTGCTGATATTTGGTGTCTGATATGAATACGGAAGGGATAAATAAAAAGTTGAGATATAAGATCGAGGCGAATTAGTTTGTCTATGTTATCAATGAGTTAATACAAAAAGTTGAGATATAAAGGCTCCGTTTGGTAGGAGTGATAGGATTAGGATTATGTTTTCAAAAAATTATTAATATGTCGATTAGTAGGGTTGATTAGGGGTAGGATTAGGGTTGATTAAGAGTGGGATTCACAATCCCTAGGTATGGGGAGTGATTATTAATCCTACCCCCAATCCTATTCTAATTAACTCAATTTTAATCCTATCACCCTTACCGAATAAAATATTAATGGACTAAATGAGAATAACTCTATACCCCTAACAAAAAGAATTAATTCGGGATGATAAAACAATAAAATTTACATTTAATTGGTTTTATCAAAACTTTTACTCATAGTAATATCATCCTAATAAATACAAAATCTAATAAATAAATGATCAATTAAATTATTATTATATTAATATAAAAGTGTCTTGTCTTAATACTGAAATTTGCTAGAAAGATAAGCCTGTAATTTTTACAATTTAATTGTCAAAATTATCATTCATAAATACACATTTCACTAAATACACAAAATACCATCAACTTCAAGCAATTATATTCTATAATCATGTTGGTAAATAAATTAGGTATAATTCATATATAATAATGAGCTGGTACTCGATCGGGTTTCAGGATGGAAAAATCTTATACCTGAGCCTGACCTGACAACAATAAATTCGGTTTCGGATATTATCTGAACCCGACTTTTTAAAATAATTACTCGACCTAATCGAGTCGGATGAGGTTTCAGATACCCAAACTCGAATTCCCACCCCTGATTGCATTAACTATCAATAGGATGAATTTAACCCTTAAAACAAAACAAGATTGATTTGAAATGTGACTTAGAATAAAGATATCCCTATGTATGACGGTGTCAAAGGCTTCTTCACGACCAAGAACCATTTCATATTCAAACGACTATAGAGCAAAGAGATAGATTCCAAGTGAAGGCAGATTGCAATGTTATTTTCATTTTCATTGGAACATTACCTATTTAAAATTGATAATGGAGCTATAGGCAACATTAAGTCCAAAAACCTACTGTTTTGGCACATACCCTTGTTTTTCGTGTTAGTGAATAAGGGTTGTAGAGCTTAGCTGATTCATTTGGCACATACCCTATTTAACCATTACATTTCGTAGGTTAATGCAACATTGACTGATTCATTACAGATGGTTCTATTTCAAATGATCTGGAACTCCAAATATTCATGGCAAACGGTAAGAGTTTAACTTAACAAAGATTGAGTAGCTTTTGGTATATTAAAAAAATGAAAACCCCATAAATTGATACACTATGAGATTGTTAACTGTCTAGTTGAATTCTTTCAAACAAATCGTTGCAAAATTAGTTGGAAATTTTGCAACGAAAACAATATTCGTTGCAAAATTCGTTGGAGATTTTGCAACGAAAATAAATATTTGTTGGAAATATCGGCAGAAAAATCTGCAACGAACCCCAAATTTGTTGCAAATTAGCAACAAAAAATGCATTTGTTGCAAACAAATTTGCGACAAATGATTATTTATTGCAAAAGTTATAAAATACAATTTCCGCAACGAAAATACATATTTGTTGGGAATTTCCAATGAATGAAAAGAAGAATTCGTTGGAAATTTCCAACGAAAAAATGATTCGTTGGAAATTTCTAACGAATTTATATTTTCGTTGGAAATTTCTAATGAATTTATATTTTGGTTGGAAATTTTCAACAAAAATATAAATTAATTGTAGTATTTTGATAAAATATGATATTTTCAACGAATTTAATTTCGTTGCAAAATTCGTTCTAAAAGTAAACAAAAAAATCTAGACCCATTCAATTTCAATATTTTTTCCTATTACAATTTTTTCCAAACAGATTCAATATATATTGAATACACAACTAAACATAATAACACAAATATAAACCAAATATCAACTAACATATTAGTGTACAACCAAATGAATACAAACATCAATAATATAAACCCAAACATATACATCATCAAAACATGTTCCATATACAACCTAAACTAAGAACATAAAACTAACAATACAACAAACATCATCATCCAACAATACAAATTACAACAATATACAACTACAACTAAAACCCTAAACCAAACACTACAACAAAGTTACAACAAACATGTCATAGTATCCAAATTCAAATCTCATTCAAAACATGAAAAAGATAGAGTAAAAGATAATTAATCTCATGGAGATCTTTCTCAATCCAATTCCTTCGTCGACCTACATCAATAAATAAACAAACAAAAAGAAAATCTTATAAATCAATGCAAAAATAAATAGGTAAAGACTTACATATTTTTATGTCAATATCACCATCATCTTCACCTACCAACCCTGTTTTAAACAAAACTAACAATACTAATCAAAATATAAAAATAAAGAATTTACAAAATCAATAAAATAAAAGAATTAAAAAATTCTAATTACTAACACTCATCATCATCAACATCATCGGCGACATCATCACCAATACTAGGAGGAATATAACTTGGACCCCAATACCAGGAGGAATATAACTTGGACCCGATCTAAATTGTTGAAATTGTTGCAAAAAAAAAAAGGCTTGTTGTTTGCTCATTTCAATCATATCCAGATCTCTTTGTGAATTTTATTATTGAATTTCTAAAATTTACTTATCCCTTTGAGATATTATGCCTTTAAAATTGTCAACCTCTCAGTTAAGCTATGAATCTATGCTGTAACTGCAGGTGGGGTAGAAGAAGATAAAGATCTTCGAGGAACATTATAAATTCTGCTCATAGAACCCATACCTATTATCCTTCCCCCTTTGACTCCTCCACTGGCCTCCAACCATAAATCTAAATTATTAATAACAGACGGCTCAACTCTCTCAATGTTATCGCACCTGAACTTCTCTGTGATAATGATAGCTCATCATATCTCTCCTATAAAAAATTAAAACCTTAATTAGAGCAAATAGATAAGTAAAAAAAATCTAAGTTAAAAATTAAGATTAAAGATTAAATGAACCTTAATTATTCTAGCTCTATCTCCGCTCCAAGTCTTGTCTTTTTTTTGAAAAGTGCAGACGAAAGTATCTATAAAATTGGGCTCTTTTCCCAAATCCTTATACTAAAAATAATATGGTTAGAAATAATATAATAACATGAAATATATTAAAAATCTAATTGTAGAGTTGAAAATTTATCAATCTACGTGAATGCTCCTCGATATTTATAGATCATCTTGCATATATTGCAAGTCTCCACAATTATAAGCTTGATTTATTTTATTCTATAAACTCCTTTGTTTGCACTCATCAGTTTCTCAAAAATTACAGATCTTAACCCAATTATCTGACGTGATAATGGCAGGGTTTTTTCCACAACTTTTGGCATGGTTTAATACATGCGATCACCACATTTCTTTTTGAAAATTCTTTTAATTTCCTTCTCATAATAGGGGTCTCAATTAAATAATCGTTGAAACAAAAAATAATAATAGATTATACATTAACTTAATTGTTTTATATATAAAATAAATTAGTTATACCTTAAACTCGCACCACCAGAGTTCTTTTGTGGGTGCTGGAGTGCTTGAGTATGACATTGTGTCTCCTCTCCAAAAATTATTCACAATTTGATTAATCTCGCAAACAACAGTTACTAAATTTTCAAATCTATCATAAAATTATAAATAAACAACGTTAAATAATTAAGATAGGTTAAAATGTAATAATTTTAATACTTACGAGTCTCCAAGAAGGACTATATGCAGCCAAGCGTCGGTAATATCAACGCATGAGTGTCTGGCAGGTATCAGTGACTCAAGTGGGGAAGGTGAATGGGAAAATCCTGCCGGCGACGGGTCATGTGAAGGTCCTGCCGGCGACTGGTCATGGGAAAATTATTTTTAATTCATGGATATAATCATGAGAACTTTATGAAACATACAATATAATTTCGTCTCGTTCTGAGCACTCAAATATTATTTTGTAAATCTAACAAGTTCAACTAGATCAATTTGTTTTAAAACTGTAACACTTTCAAAAAATATTAAAATTCATCTAATTGACCTAGATGTGAAAAAAATCATCCTATGTCAAAAAAATATTTGAGATCATTTATAGAATTAAGAGACCAAGAGGAGCACATAGGAACTTGTTTCATCCGATTCCGAGGTCTCTATGTCCATCAATCGTGTTTTTAAGGAATTGAATATTTTCCAACGAATCATGAATTCGTTGGAAATTCGCAATGAATCTGCAAATTTGTTGCAAATTTCCAATGAATTCATAGATTCGTTGCAAATCTTACATGCAAAAACACTCGGGAACGAATTTATTATTTGTTGCAAAATTGCGACAAATTATGGATTCGTAGGGAAATTCCAACGAATAATATTTTCGTTGCAATATTTGTCACGGAAATATTATTCGTTGCAAAATTTGTGACGAAAATATTATTCATAGCAAAATTTGCAACAAATTTTATTTCTTGTCGCTAACTTGTAACAAAATTAGCGACAAAAAAGTTTTGTTGCCTATTTGCAACGAATTATTGTCGTTGCTAAATTCGTTGCTAATTTGCAACAATTTATTATTTTGTCGTAAATTTTATTGGAAAGTTTGGGATAAAAAATAAATTCGTCGTAAACATTCGTCCCTAAAAGATTATTTTTTTTTTTGTAGTGTCACTATAGTGCACATAGAAAATATAAAATAAAGATATTTTTCTGTTGTGTTAAATAAGAACGGATGTATGTATTGTGTAGTTTGCAATTTTCTTAACTCTTGAGACTAGGTTTGATGAGTTAATATCTGAAGCTAATACATCTTGTGGAAGTGTTAAATAAGAACGGATGTATGTATTGTGTAGTTTGCAATTTTCTTAACTCTTGAGACTAGGTTTGATGAGTTAATATCTGAAGCTAATACATCTTGTGGAAGGAGACAAGAACGTGATTTAAAAAATGGACCACACTGATTAAACAAACACTTGGGAAATTTGGTCCTCATTTCTAGTCTGTTCTGCTGTATCTCATATTTAAGCATGTGTGATACATGTTACTTGGATTTAGCTAGAAGAGTCCAACATAGGTGTAGATCTAAGTGCTCCACACAGTTGTATCAAAAAATTTATAGATTATTGAGATTGTCGAGTGTGGACTGGTAGTGTCATTGCTGATATTTGGTGTCTGATATGAGTACGGAAGGGATAAATAAAAAGTTGAGATATAAGATTGAGGCGAATTAGTTTGTCTATGTTATCAATGAGTTAATACAAAAAGTTGAGATATAAAGGCTAGGTAGGAGTGATAGGATTAGGATTATGTTTTCAAAATATTATTAATATACCGTTTAGTAGGGTTGATTAGGGATAGGATTAGGGTTGATTAAGAGTGGGATTCACAATCCCTAGGTATGGGGAGTGATTATTAATCCTACCCCAATCCTATTCTAATTAACTCAATTCTAATCCTATCACCCTTACCGAATAAAATATTAATGGACTAAACCATAATAACTCTATACCCCTAAGAAAAAGAATTAATTCAGGACGATAAAACAATAAAATTTACATTTAATTAGTTTTATCAAAACTTTTACTCATAGTAATATCATCCTAATAAATACAAAATCTAATAAATAAATGATCAATTAAATTATTATTATATTAATATAAAAGTGTCTTGTCTTAATACTGAAATTTGCTAGAAACATAAGCCTGTAATTTTTACAATTTAATTGTCAAAATTATCATTCATAAATACACATTTCACTAAATACACAAAATAACATCAACTTCAAGCAATTATATTCTATAATCATGTTGGTAAATAAATTAGGTATAATTCATATATAATAATGAGGGGGTATTCGATCGTTTCAGGATGGAAAAATTTTATACCTGAGCCTGACCCGACAATAACAAATTCGGTTTCGGATATTATCTGAACTCAGACTTTTTAAAACAATTACTCAACCCAATCGAGTCGGATGAGGTTTCAGATACCCAAACTCGAATTCCCACCCCTAATTGCATTAGCTGTCAATAGGATGAATTTAACCCTTAAAACAAAACAAGATTGATTTGAAATGTGACTTAGAATAAAGATATCCCTATGTATGACGGTGTCAAAGGCTTCTTCACGACCAAGAACCATTTCATATTCAAACGACTACAGAGCAAAGAGATAGATTCAAAGTGAAGGCAGATTGCAATGTTATTTCCATTTTCATTGGAACATTACCTATTTAAATTTGATAATGGAGCTATAGGCAACATTCAGTCCAAAAACCTACTGTTTTGGCACATACCCTTGTTTTTCGAGTAAGTGAATAAGGGTTGTAGAGCTTAGCTGATTCATTTGGCACATACCCTATTTAACCATTACATTTCGTAGGTTAATGCAACGTTGACTGATTCATTATAGTTGGTTCTATTTCAAATGATCTGGAACTCCAAATACATAAGCTTGAGGTAGAAACTATATATGCAGTTCTTCGAGCACTTGTTTCTCGATTTGGAATTCAAGTTGGAAACATACCTCGGGTACATGTCTTTCCATATATGACTTTGCAATTTTATTATTTTATATGTAACTATGCATTGATGCTTCATTAAATTTTTCCTTCAGAAAAAAGAAGACATGGTGACTAATCTTAGGGATGAGTTTCATCTATCGTTTATTGAATACGGGGAAGCTATTGTCAGATTAAATGGTGATGACTTACTTCAACAAATATGGTTAGTAATTGACACGATATGTAAGATTTATTATTTATAACTTCTTTGTCTTAATTTTTCTTGTTTTAATTAGGGAATGGAGGCGAATGGCTGTTGCTGCTGAATTAGTAAGTTTACTTTATGGTCAAAGTTATACAAAAGGTTATTTTTTAACTAGTATTTGAGTTCCAAAATAATGTGACAAGATTGGGCATGCCCAACATCTTAAGGTCTCTGGGATTTTACTTAGTATTTGCCTCTTAGACGACTAATCCAAGGTCTACTCCTAGTGATCTCCCTTCACTATAAACTTCTTCTTTTTGAATACCCTCTGGAAGTGGAGAAATCTCTTACAAGCTTTGATTACAAGAACACAACAAGAAAACGAATACAAAGACAAATGAACTTGAAAATGACTTTACAATGAGAAACTTACTTTGGATGATTTCTTATTACTTGAAAATGACTCTTGTTGATTTAGAAATGCACCAGCACTTTGCCTCAGAATTTCCAAGAACCAGCACATTCAAATATTCACGAAACCCTCTTTGGTAGGATTGCATTCCGGTTGATTTCCACTTACTAATCGATTGGTAGACTTCACCAATAGATTGATTGCCACGTTGGATCCGATCATTTATCCTACCAATCAATTGGTGAGACTCACGAATCGATTGCTTGCTTCTAGTTGATTTGGCCAATCGATTCCGCAACATTCTGTTCGTTGCTATAGTGCCACCAATCGATTGTGCCACTCAATCGCCAATCAATTGAACCAATCAATTGTGCCAATCAAATTGGCTATAGTAGCAAAAACCCTAAACCAAGTCAGTATAGCAACCTTTAAAGTTATTGTAGCAACCCCCAAAATCACTATAGAAACCATAATTTTTGGGGTTTAAGGTTTACAACGAACCCTAGCTACTGTAGCAATCCTAGTTAATGTAGCAGGAATCCTACTTTCTGTAGCAAACCCTAAAAACACCTCAAAACCTCAATTTCAGGGCTTATAGTCCATTTAGTTGATCGATGCACCCTATCAATCGACTAATACTCCTATTTCAACCTTACCAAGTTGAATTCTCATCTTGCCTAGTATTCGGTTAACCTTAACCTACTAGGATTTCTTCTGTTCAACATCCTGCTAACCTTGACCTGCCAAGACTTTCCATTACGTACTTAGCATCCGGTCAACCTTGACCTACTAGGACTTCTCCATTACCTAGCGTCTAATCAACCTTGACCTGCCAAGAGCTCCATCATCATCAAGTGTCCAGCCCTTCATAATCCACTCGGACTTTCTATCTTATGCCAACTCCATGTTGGACTTCCGACTGCCAAGCGTCCAATCACCCATGACCCACTTGGACTTTTCGTATCTTATCAAGTATCTAGTCAATTTTGACCTACTTGACTCTTCGATCAACCAACTTAACATATTGATATGAAACCCAACTTGAGTCAACTTGAGCTAAACATTGAAACCCCAACTTGAGTCAACTCAAGCTTGGTCAACCTGGTCAATCTTGACTAGAGATCGATTGCATCAACAATCTCCCCCTTTTTGATATTTGATAATATATTTAAGTTAGGCTAAACCTTTAGCCCAACAATCTTACTTCATGCCTCTCCTCGTGCCAAAACTTGAATGAGGGGTTCCTAACTTAAACCCTACATTTTTCACCTTTAGCATACATCAAAAATTATTTCTCAAAACTCATTCATCTTACCCAATCCTCACAAATGAAGGTTACATACCTTCCACTTCATCCAATGCTCAACCTAGAGCACACAATCCTTAAATTCTCCAAATCTCTCCCTTTGATATCCGACTCATGCTTTTAAGGTGAACCTCCCCTTAAAGCATGCTTCATCATTGTATCAACAATGATTTTGAGTTCCTAAACCTTCAGAAAATTTCAAAATCCAAGTCATGAGGTAAAAATTTAACCTTAAATCTAAACCTCCTCCTCAATTCCACATTTTTCTCTTTTTAACCGCCCTTTCTCATTTTCATCAAGAAAATCATCTTTGAATACTTATCCAAGCATATTAGAGGGTTAGGAATAGTTACAATATACCTAGGAGTGAGTTTAAATGGCTTAAACATCCTATTTTAGCCAAAAATATATCTACTAATCGATTAATAACTGACATCAATCGATTAGTAGGCTGAAAGCTTAAAATTTTAATTTTGAGACCGAATTTTAAAAATGCATAAGTAATTCTATGTTTTTTTAAAAAATCATGAAATTTCATATATACATTACTTATGTCAAATATTATCAAGGAAAAATAGTTTTTTTTTTTAGGAAAATACATTTTATTTTCAAACAATGATACAAAGTCAGAAACTCTTGAATATTTTAATGTTTTACTCTAACTTTGTATCAACTTAATCAATAGTGATTCCTATTGGCAAATAGACTTCACTAAGGTTTTTAAGGTACTTTTGAAATGGTTTTCAAACACAATTTCCAATCGGGCTAAATGTACATCATTTGCATATTAGCTTTCCCTATGATTGGCCATGTAAAATCTATTTGTTTTGATGATACTAAAGCTCATTTTGATACATCAAATTGCATCTTGAACTTAATTCATCATCCTAACATCTTACTTGTGTCTAATGTGTCTCAATACACACACAAGTCATCCTATCCTCTTGTGAGATGTTGTCATGCCCCAAGAGTATACTTGTCCTCCAAATTGGATGGTACCCCTAGTGATAATATAGAAAATAATCGATATCAAATCATTTAAAGCCAACATAACTAGCTAATAATGATAATGCGTGTATGTATGCATGTATATGTGAACACACTTAAAAATCCAGAATAAAAAGAAACTATAACCATAAGCAACGGAAACAATAAAATGAAGTAACTCAACATAAATCCAACTCGAGCGGGACTGGTAGCCAGGACATCTGAGTGACACAACACCTCCTGTATCTGCTAACCTGAAAGTCAAAAGAAAACCAAAGGGTAGTGAGTATAACTCAGTGGATAGAAGAAGATAGTGCATGAATAATATACTGTCAAGAGATAAAAGGATGCAGTCTCAGGTGAAGTACTTACTATAACAGTAAGAGAGTCAATATGATCATCCACTAACGAAGCATAACTAATTACATACTCATCTACTTACCTGTTCAACCAAGTGTGACCAATAAATTGGGAGTACATGCGTTACCTCCCAACCTGCACGAATAAATACATGACCAACATATAACAAGTATATAACAAGCACTGACTACATGAGAATGGTCTACTACGAATGATCTCGTGTGCAGTCAAGTAAACAAATAGTCACTGTTTGTAGACGAACTCGCTACCACGAATGATCTTGTGGGCAAACAGGATAAGTAAACAGTCACTATCTGTGGGAGAACTCGCTACCATGAATGGTCTCATGGGTAGACAGTATATATACGTAGCTATCTAGCTACGGACTGCACGCAAACTCACTACCATAAATGGTCTCGTGGGCAGTCATATATATCATGATTGCTGACGACTCTCTCAACCATGAATGGGAGATAATGGTTGACAGGATATAGTAACGGTTGCTAATGACTCTCTTAACCACGAATGAGAGACAATGATCGACAGAATATACTAATGGCTGGTGATGACTCTTTTAGTCTTGAATGGGAGACAATGGTCAATAGAATAAACTAACAGTCACTGACAAATCTCTCAACCACGAATGGGAGACAATGGTCGACAAGATATAGCAACTAAGGGTTCAGTAGGATACTCAAAATACTATATTATGGTATAATCTTATCAATGTATAGACATGAGCCTATATAACAAGTAAGGGTCTACTAGGATATTCGGTATCCTATACTACGATATAATCCTACTAATATATAGGCAGAAAATACACAATCAGGTCCCCAAATTACTAGTAATCTAGTATTAATATCTCAACTAATTCCATAGTATCATCACACATATAATAATCAATGGGGTCAAAATCAAGTAATCCTAGGGGTTGATTCAAAGGGAAAATCGTAGTGGAATATGCTACCCCTCTGCTAGGGAGTGATTTCCATCAAGTATGGGTTAGTATAATCTCACTAACATATATGCTCTTGCACCAGTATACAATTATACTACATATAATATCAGTGACCTATATGCACGAACCTAAGTATATAACCATATTATAATATAAATTCACAGACATAAACTTATAACTAGACTATGGTCTGGTAATATCATACATATATATAAACACAATTATGGATAACAAACAAGACTGTATAGCTATCAACAATAAGTCAACATATAAAGATAAACAATAAGGTATCTAATTCAAGAGCAATATAGGACAGAGTTAAGATAAGTGAGTAACTGCGACCTCATCAAACATGGTAATAGTCAATCATGCACTATAATTAAAGCTCACAAAAGACAAGCAGAATCTACCCACCTCACGTGTAAAATATCTTAACCGTCTTCAAGTTTGAGGTCAGCATTGAGCTCGAATCCTACAAGTGTAGGATATAAAACAAATCTAAGGATCTATAATATGTGAACCAATAAATCAAGTCACTCATCCTATTAGTAATTCTATAGACTAATAATTACTAAGCAGTTAACTTACCATCGAGTTATAAATTTGATTACCGATTTAGTAGATCCTTAATCAGATTATCAAATTATAATCGATTAATTAAATCTATAAACCCACCGGCGGGTTTCACAAGTGCATCAACCAATAAGGTTATTAACTAACTAATCTATTTATTAACTATTGACTATGACCTCCAATTAATCGTTTAATTATTAAACCTTTTAACACATTACCACAAATCTTAATTTACCTTAACATTAATCAAAACAAAACCCTTAATTCCAATTCAGCCAATTGTTACCTCTTCTCTCTAGTTTCTGGCAGCCGAAGATGGAATGGGTCGGGGGTACGGTGGCAGGAGGTCGCTGCAGCTGTGGCGGCAGCAACACTGAGATGAAAACCAGCACCTCAGATCTGCCCGCAATGGAATAAAAGAAAGTGGCGGCAGCTTCGAGCGGCGATACACAACTTCTTTTCCGACGACGGCTCACGGTGGCAGGTGGTCGGCCATGACACGAGGTCATAGACGAAAGATGGTCAGTGACTAGTGGTGTTGAACTAGCCGGAATAGTAATCGACCCGTGCTCCCAACAAGAAGCACAACTCGTGCGGATATGCATCACAAACACGTGGGGCAGAGAGAACGACTCTACAATGGCCAGCAGTGTCTTGAGCCGACGACTGCTGCATCTCGAGCCGACGACTGCTGCATCTCCAGCCGACGACGACGACGACATCGTCGTATTGACCTCCCACGAAGGTCGACAGTGAAGCATCTTGGGCGACAGCAGGACTTACTGGCGACAGAAACAAGGCGATCTGTTCTCCTTGTTGTCCGTCATTGCTGGCAGAGGCTACTGGCAGCTACACAAGACTCCTTTTGTCTTGGTCGATGGTGTTGGGATCTTGTAATGGTCGTGCAATCTGAGCACAGGCAGAATGACGGTATACCACCGTTTTGGTGAAGTCGAGACTAGAGTTAGACTCTATCTCTTTAAGACGAATTTGCCCCACACACGGTGCTTACGAAACACGGCAATCGTCTCCCAAGATACAACAACTTTATCTTGTGATAATAGAACTACAAATCGCAAGACCTCCGAACCAAAGAAGCTTCTCGAACTCTCCAATGCAATTATGGAATACAATGCTTGCTTTGCTTGGAAGGAATTGAGTGAGTGAAATGAGGATGTGAGAAACCTTATTTATACTAAATGAAGGGGTATAAGTACCTCTTTGTTCAATTGGATCTCATTCATCCATTTTGAATTGGATGATGTATATCACATCCTTTTCTAAGAGACACAATATCTTTTCATTAGATGCATTCCAAAGGGCACTTAAACCTTTCAAGTTGGATGAACAAGATTTTTCAATCTTGATCCAACGATCTAGATTTAATTTCTCATTCAATTTAAATTTCCAACCGATGGCAGCAAGGAAAAAGGCAGAGCTTTTCCTTCATCAACAGTGGAAGAAAAAGGGCAGCCTCTTCTTCTTGAGCGGTGGCAGAAGAAAAGAGAAGGAGAGGAATTCATGTTTTTTTTTCCAATGTTCCAAAAACCTAAATCCACGTTAGGCCTCTTATAAATCAAAGCTATTATATTTCTCTATTATTTATAACTTTTTATGTTTTTCTTTACCTAAATAAATTCATTTAATTCAAACCTTAATCATTTTAATCATTATAATATATATATATATATATATATATATATATATATATATATATATATATATATATATATATATATACATTTGTATATATTTTTAGGTATTTTACAGTTGTAAAATTGGTTTTCCATAAACTAAGGGATCATGCATCTCTATTTAAGCATTTTAAATTTGACCATCTACCTATGATATCAACCAATTGTTGGTGCAATCGACCTCTAGGGTTTCGATATTTGACAATATGACCAAGGGTTGACCCAAACAGGACTTGATGTTTGGGAGAGAGAAGTCTAGTCAAGACTAGATGACTAGCAAAGGTAAGTCCTAACCAAAGGTTAGGCAAAGTGGAAGTCCCGGTGAGTGAAGCCGGGGCCCTAGTGAGTGAAGCTAGGTGGTGGAAGTCCCGGTGAGTGAAGTCAGACAATGGAAGTCCTAGTGAGTGAAGCTATGCAACCCTAGGAGGTAACCCTAGGTTATACTTGAATTTTGTTAATACTATGCTAGCTCAGTATTGCAGGGAAGCTCAGCTAGGTCGACAGGCCGACCAAGTAGCTGACACGAAGTCCAGATGGGTCGAAGGGCTAACCAGACGTCTGACAGGTAAGTGGAGGTAAGTCACTGGAGGGGAGTGACTGTGAGGACGCATTCCCAGGAAGGGGACATTAGCCGTCAATCCGACTTAGACCCATTTTGGATATCTAAGTCGAGATCGTGACTAGATTCCGGTTTCGAGGAGACGGAATATAATTAATATTCTGTTTGATTTTAAACTGTGCTAATACTCTATTTTGCAGAATATATATCTTATATTTGCCTCCGGACTAACGTTTTCTTACAAGAAGGAAGCTGTTGGAAAACAGGATCCGGGCGCCCGGAATGGATCCAGGCACCCGGAAGCAAACTTTATCCATTTCGTGCGTCGACACGTGGAGCTTCGTGATTGGCTTGGCTACGTCATATTCAAGGCGCCCGAAAGGATCCAGGCGCCCCGAACCTCCTATATAAGGAGGGTAAAGGCTGAAGTCAAAAAAGTACAACAACGAGAAGATCTTCCACTGCTTGCTCTGTCGTGCTACGCTCCTGCGACACTCCTTCGACAACGCACTTTTCTTGTCATTCCTTAGTTTTGTCGGTATTATTTCCTTTAAAAGCAATTGTAACTTCATCTGTAATATTTCGAATTGCTAGTGGATTGCTCATCGAAAGCACCGCCTTGGAGTAGGAGTCGACAAAGGCTCCGAACCAAGTAAAAAACTACTTGTGTCACTCTTTCTTTTCGTTTATTCTTTTTCCGCTGTGTGCTTACTCTACGAGAATTTTTTTAATCGCTATTCACCCCCCTCTAGCGAAACTCTTCGATCCAACAAATGGTATCAGAGCCAGGTTCCGCTCTGAATTGGTGCAACCACCAATCGAGCAAGGGGGGTCCTTTTTAAAAGTAAAATAGATATCGTTTGGGTTTAAAAAATATCCTTATGCCTTTCGTTTTTTCCCTCTAAAATCATTTTCGAAAATTTCATTTTCATCTTTTCACCATTGGTCGGTATTAGCAAAATATCGTATTTTCAAAATTTTGTAATAATATTTGTTAATATTTAATTATTAAAAAAAAATTATTTTGTTCACGCATATTTCTTTATCTCCCACACTGCTTACCCCAAGACAAAGTCTTGGAAATTGTCTCTTGTCTATTTTTTTGCAAGACCAATATCTCTTCTAAAAGGACGGAGCATCAACGAACCACCTCCATATGAGATGTACGAGAGGCATGAATTCAATTTGTGGAGGATGCAGATGGAAAGCTTCATCTTCATGAATGACTTTCATAGTGGCTTGGCACTGAGAAGATCAACACAAAAATTGGAAGCAAACCAAAGGGTAATAAAGTTAGTTTCAGATTTATTACCTAACAAAATTAATTGCATGATAGGAAAAGTCAAGGATGCCCACGAGTTTTGGACATGTCTGACCAAGCTTCACGAGGAGTCGTTAGAGTTAGACGATCAAGCCAAAATCGAATCCGGACTCGAGTCAGATACAACGGAAAAGCCTACAGAATTAGGAGTTGCGCTCAAGGTTAGTAATATTTACCAAAATACTCCTGCTAATAGTAGTTTAAAAAATATGCATGCTAATTTGAATATCTCTGAAAATATATGTGAAAATAGTGTAGTTGACAATACTTGCAAAAATACCCCTAAGATATTTTCTGATAAAATAAATCTAATTAATTTAGAAAATACAGAAAATCTGAAAATAATTAATAAACTTAAAAATTTAAATTTAAACTTAAACAAATCTGAAAATTCAAATGATAAAGATGACAAGATCAATATTGATCTGATTAAAGTTGTCTTTTTGGTCAATTGCTTGTTTTCTATCATTGACTTCATAACTCATCACGTCCATTCAGGGATGCTAGACAATGAATTCTGCACAGAATATGGTGAAGGGAGCCGGTATCATGTGCAAGAGGTTATTGGAAAAGGAAGCTATGGGGTAGTCGGGGCTGCAATCGACACCCACACCGGAGAGAGGGTGGCCATCAAGAAGATCAATGACGTCTTTGAACATGTGTCTGATGCCACTCGAATTTTGAGAGAGATCAAGTTGCTTAGGCTGCTATGCCACCCTGACATTGTACAAATTAAGCATATAATGCTTCCTCCATCGCGAAGGGAATTCAAAGACATTTCCGTTGTTTTTGAGTTAATGGAATCAGATCTTCATCAGGTTATAAAGGCAAATGATGATCTCACACCTGAACACCACCAATTCTTCTTGTACCAGCTTCTAAGAGCGCTTAAGTATATCCATGCAGGTCAAAGGCCACTACCAACGTTATATTCCATGAGACTTATAGCGGAGTCAAAGGACATTCAGACAATTTTTCCTCTTCTATGCGCAGGCAATGTTTTTCACCGAGATTTGAAGCCAAAGAACATTCTCGCCAATTCAGACTGCAAACTGAAAGTTTGTGATTTCGGTCTTGCCAGAGTAGCATTCAATGATGCTCCATCAGCTATATTTTGGACTGTATGTGCTCTCTTCTAGTAATTAAGCATTCTCAGTCACAATGTGGTTGGATAGTTGCTTAATTTTGATGTTGGCATGTTGCTAACCTGTCTTTTCCCTCCCATAGGACTATGTGGCTACAAGGTGGTATCGTGCTCCTGAATTATGTGGCTCATTTTTTTCTAAAGTAAGATGGTTTGTAGCTTCTGGTCCTACAGTTGTTATCTATAAAACACTGCTAATCTAAAGTAAGGTTGTTTCTGTACCTATCAAACAATGCTTCAGAAATACAACTTGTGAATAAGTACTTTGCTAATCTAGTTTTCACATGTATTTTCTGTCCTTTCATTTATCTAAAGGACAGAAAGCGGAGTAGACCGCTTTAAGCGGCAATTTGCTCATCTTGAAGAGCATTGTGGTAATAAAGGTGATACCAACGTTGCTATTCGACAGAATGCCTCTTTACCAAGGTACCTTACTAAAACAATAGCTATAGCTTATTAACTCTTTCTGTATTCTCTTAGCACATGCCATGCTTTCCTAGGGAGAGAGTTGGTGCCAATAGAGACAGAGCTGCAGATGACAATAATCGATATGAAGGACACTCTACTCTTGAAAGTCATACTAGATCACAGAGTGGGGAGAGGTTGGATCAGCCGCCAGTCACTGATGTAAACAGATCAAAGATTGGTGCACGTAGCTTGTTGAAGAGTGAAAGCATCAGTGCCTCCAAGTGTGTAGTGGTCAAGCAAAGAAAGGATAAAGAAATAAGTGCACTTAAGGATAAAGAATTAGCATGATGCATTGGGTTTATGTGAAATTCTTTACCAGGAGAAGTTACGGTCTTGTATACTTTCAGGAGGAAACAAGTGGGACTACAGATCATACGGTTGACGGGTTGGCTTCCAAGTTCTCAGATTTACATTCTTGATAGGATCTTAAGATCTATGGGTTGCCTCCAAGCTACACAATTACTTTTATTCTTGAAAAGTCAAAATGCAGTGCAAGATGCTTCATAGTTAACTGATACTGATAGAATATTGGTCATGGCATGCCCAAGAGAAGCACTTAGCTGAGGTTAAGAGATCAGCTTCGCAGCACTCCGTTGTCATATTTATTTGTGTGGCAATTGTATCTGCTACAGGATTGCACCAGGCAGCGGAAGGCCTCTTTATTTCTGAATTGTGTACTCTCTGGCCATTATCGCAGGAAAATCTGCATAACTATAACAATTCCACTGTTTTGATACACCTGAGCAGAAGGTTGACAAGTGTTAATTGCTTTAACATTGAATTACTTGATACTGATGAACATCCTGGAGAAGATATGAAAGATGTTTATACTATCATTAAAAAATTTCTGCAAGCTCATTAATCTATGCTTGTTTCAGAGCAATCTTAGGTTTTGATTTTCTCTGGCTGCTTTCTTGTTCTGTCGATGCCCGTTCTTCCTTCCTTGTTGACATAGCCTCTCCAGTCTGTGTCACATTTGCTTAAGTTGTTCACGAGCAAATCAATGTATCATTTGCTTAAGTTGTTCACGAGCAAATCAATGTATCAAAAAAAAAAAAAAAATAGATAAACCTCGCCAATTCTCGAGACCTACTCAAAGCTAAAAACGAAAGGAAGCTGTTCATAACAGATGCCGACTAAATGATCAATGACCTCAAAACAATCCATGTGAATTATTTAATGTATCAACACTAACGGATGAGAAAAAGTCACATTGGAAAACAAAAAAGGAATGGACTGGCACCTAGAGAAAGGCCTCTGCAATAGAAAAGGTAAAGACGCCGATGGAATTTTGTTAGTTCTTTGGCAGAGAGACACAGGTCTTCTGGAACGAGTTTGAAGCCTAGATATTAAAATTTTAAATATTAAAATTGGCAGGGGCCGCGCAGGCGCGAATCCCCCCCTATCACAAATTATGACGTCCACTCTCCCACTTGGGGAGATGGTAAACCAACGCGCCTCCAGAGTGCAATGGAAGCTGTTGATCTAGGCCACGGACCTTCATGATCGCCCGTCGACCCCGTCCAGGTAAGTATGGTCTAAAGTTGGACGACGCCTGTGTCTTAAGCAACTCGGCTCGCTTTCTCCCTCACAACTTACAGATGTGGGACTAAAATCCAATGCAGCGCCGATCCATTATGATCGTCCACCGTCTATAGTTCGATCTCTATCCAAGCCCATCTCCGGCCGTCCATCAAGGCCGATCGCCATTTCTAACGCCGCTGCCAAAATTCCACGTCCGCGATGATCTCCCCCGTTTCTCCGTCTCCTGGTCGAGCGAAAGCCCTCCTCCTCCCTCGATTCTTGCTTCGTCCCCTCGATCGGAGGAATCCAGATCCAGGAACATAGATCGGTCGTATTCCTCTCGGGTTCCTCCTCCTCGGTCTTGTGGAAGAAGGCGGCTCTGAGTTCTAGCTTCGCTTTCGATTTTTGAAGCTCACCTCGGTTGTAGCTCCGCCTCGTGGTCGATCCGAGACTGGTTTTCTATTAGTTCGGCTTCTTTTCGTGTGAAAATGGCGTCTCGGCCGGATCAGGTGCCGGATATGCGGCTGTTCGATGCCTACTTTCTGAGAGCAGATGTGGATCGGGATGGGAGGATCAGCGGCAAGGAGGCGGTGACTTTCTTTGAGGGATCCAATTTGCCGAGACCCGTTTTGGCTCAGGTATGACTAAATTTTATACATTAATCTGTTCCAGCTCTGCTCGGCTAGTTCGATTTGCAGTCTGAAGCCTTCTGCTTTAAGTTGTCATCGGTTCAATTCCTTCGATGACTAGGGGAAATAACTTTTTCTGATTAAGACAGATCTGTTTGTAGTTGTTTTTTTTTTACTTGGTAAAATTAGATTTAAGAACCATTTCATCTTTGGATATTGTTAATCCTATAAATTATGCCCATAATAATTGAGTTTTCTCTAATATCGATTAGTCATGCTGTCAACATGAGAAATCATCCTGTGTCATACCTGCTTTTAATGGGTTATCAGTATGTTTAACGTTTCCTCTTTTTATTTGTAAAAAAAATAGTCATTCCACATTGGACATTGAACGAGGTTTGTTGCCATTTATATCCATATGAGAGTTCCATAGTCTTAACATATCTGTCTTTTCTTGTCATTCCTTAGTTTTTATCGGTATTATTTTCCTTTAAAAGCAATTGTAACTTCATTTGTAATATTTCGAATTGCTAGTGGATTGTCTATCGAAAGCACCCTTGCGTATGAGCCTTGGAATAGATAAAAAACTACTTGTGTCATTCTTTTTTTTCGTTTATTCTTTTTCCGCTGTGTGCTTACTCTAGCAAAACTCTTCGATCCAACACCAATGTCACATTTTGAAGGATGACTTCCCCCACGTTTGCCAAACTATGATTTTATTACTATTCATGACAAGACCAATTGGCTAATGATGAAATTTAGTTTTCAACCTGCTCCTTCCCTTAGAGAACTCCATAGTGGCTATGCTCCCTCTAGTCCCAATCTTGGTACACATTCTTTGGCTCTTAGAGATTCTTCTACCAATTCGGAATTTGATTTTTCTAAGTTTCATACCACAATAGATACTCTTCATTCTGATCATACTAAGCATTCAGTTCTTTTAGAGCAATAGCATCGCATGATGGATGATGAGTTTTAGATTTTGCGGCAACGCTTCTAGAGGGAGATGGAATTTTTCAATTTGGCCACCAATTTTATTAATCATCAAAAGGATGAATGTGAGAGATGTGAGGATAATCGGGGTTTAATGCAAATAACAGGCAAGGAAATAGATACTATCTACAAGTACCATCAACATTTGCACAAGAAGAAGGATTGGTTTCCTGATTTTCTTGGTTTTCCCGATCTCCCTCCCTCTCCACCTTATTAGTTTTATTTTCATTGGAACAATGAAGTATCCAAGTCTGGGAGGTTTGTACATATGTTAGCTTTTGTTTGGTTTGATCTATTTGTTTTTATTTTGTTTGTCTTTTAGTTTAGTTTCTAGTTGCATCATTCATCACATCATGATTATTTGTTCCTCATTTTAAAATGCTATCACGCATGTTCTAGATATTTATGTTGCTATGATTTGGTATGCTAGTATGTCTTTTGTTCTATTTTTTTTCCTATCCATAGTAGCATGAAGCGAACAATGTCTTTACTGTAAGTGTTTGAGTATTGTCCTAGTTTATAGGATCTCATCACACCATGCTTGATTTTGATGGTAGTTATTTCTGAAAATAGTTATGATAAAGAAAACTGGACTAGTACTTTTACTTCTAAGGTGACATCTCAACTACATTTTGGTTACTGGATAAACTCAAATCATGGAAACTTATTTGGGAAAATTAAAATCCCTATACTTGTCCTAGTGCTATACCTTGCAAGCACAAAAAAAAAAAAATAAAGAATATAAAAAATAGTTGTCGTGAGTGAAAACTAACATGGTACCCATTTGAGACTAAGTTAGATTGTTAAAAAAATAATTGTTATGTTTCTTTTGATACGGAACAATCCTTTTGAGGTCCTGTGTAGACTTTGAGAGAGATGAACTTTGTGTATGGAAGGTAAGTGTCTATCGCCAGAAGCATAAGAAGCACAGTTAGTTGACAATTTGACTAGGCTACACTTGAAAAAGTTGGCCACTCATTGCACTAAGCAAGAATAACTTCTACTTATGCCACACTAAAATAATTTTTGTATCATACTCATCAATGAAACTACATGATAGGATTAGACTGATGTACTAGGAATTATGATCCACCATTCACACATATGAATCTAGATTACAGGTTTTGCTTAAGAACCAGGAAAGGTTTAAATCTGAGAGTGTAATATGTGTAGATTATATATGTTTTTAGGCATTATTTGTCATATATTTATTTGTATTTCATGAGCATGATTTACATTTACACATCCCATTTTATGTAATTTTATTACTTCTACTCTTTTAGTTCGGAGATCTGCTCTCTTCGTATTTTGATAGATGGGACATATTTTTAGAGCAAAACTGATGTATTGCAACAATGGAGCAAGATTTGGAAGAAAGGAATATGCACTGACCGTGTCCCATGACATAGGTGAGCTCCTACTAGCGATATTGACTGAAGAATGGAGGATTTTTAGCATCCATAAAGGTCCAAGCCATGCCTTGTTCGTAGTTTTATTACCTCCAACTGAAGCTAACACAGCTTGGGCGTGCCTTGTCCGGAGATTCAATGCCTCCGACAGCAACCAACATGGTGCAACCAGGCTTTTTTGGTGCGATTGTGTCTCCTCCCAAAGAATAACCAAAGAGTTACATGGTTTGGCTGTACCTAAAAGGCACAACCGTGTCTTGGCTAGCATCAGTTGGTTGAGGCCGACAAGGCATGATCGTGCCAAAAAGGGACAGTTATGTCACGTCCTGGGCAGGGGCCACGTGGGCCCATTTCCCAACCTTTTTGAAATATTTGGAGGGCTATAAATAACCCAAAAATCCCTAATTAAGGGAGGAGGGTTCTCCCCTTTCTAGGGGACCGTCGACTTTGACGATCTATCCACCATCCAAGCGAGGATTCCATTCGAGAAGACTGGTAAAGCATTGTTAAGCATCCTTTTTCCTCTCTACTATGTTTTTGAGTTGTAAAATGTTATTATTCTTATCTCTTGGTTGTATTTTCCTTGCTATGGAGTAGATCTTTGGACTCTAGGATGTAGGAAGTAATTATAATGTGATGTTGATGTGTGAACTTTGTATTTGGGCATTTCCTTATTCTATGATATGTATATTTCTTGTTCTAGATTGATTGATTGTGGGTGTTGTGTACGCATTGAATTGCAGAGGATTGGTCACCTTGTAGAGTAGATGTTCTAGATTGTATGACCGTAGGACTTTATGTGACAGGGGTATTCCTTTAAATGGACTTTTTAGAGTCATCCTCTTAAAAGGGAGCTAATTTAATGCAAGGGGATAACTAATTAGGGATAAATGACTTTGTCCCAATTTAATATTGGAAGTAGATGAATAATCTAGATTCTATGACTATGGAGCCCTTGGTGAAAAGGGTATTCCTTTAAGTGGTCTCTCTAGCATTACTTCTTTACTTAATAACATTGGATTTTGTGGTGAGCACTACGTAAAATCCTCATGGGTTCTTCGATAATTTAGTAGAATCCCCACAAGTAAGTAAACATGCAGGTAGGGAAGTGAACAATACTTAGAGTACCAACTAGCATCGTAGTAAAATCGAAATCCTAAAATTATTCTCCCAATCTAATTTCCTTCGATTGCACTTGCTCCCTCTCTCTCTTACTCTCTTTCTCTTGCTCTCGCTTGATCTCTCTCTCTTACTCGCTTGTTCACTTGACTTCACATCCTCGAGGTTCTGGTGTCGCGGTAGGATATCCAGATTGTCACCCAGGCATCTACAATTCGATCTCTAGCTATGACATATTTGTAGGAATTTTTTCTCCAAATAGGGTGCTCAACCAAAGGATGCTGAGGTCTTAGGCTGCCCGCGGCGCGCGCTTCCCGATTTACGCTGGTGGTAGGTGGAAAAATTATGTGGGGTCGAGTCGGTCATCTCTAGGGATAGTCAATGAGGCTAACTGGGTTTATCACTTGACTTCACACAACTCTGATGATTTAGATAACTAGGCATGCAACTTTAACTAGTGTTTAATCTACAGTCCCTGAGGATTAATATTTTATTACTTGACGATACAATTGTGCACTTGCGATTTACCACATTACTAAAAATTAGTGATGGAAAAGCTACGTAGAGTTTATTTTCATCTCTAATTTTAGCGACAGAATATTTTTTCCGTTGCTAATTTTAGCGATAGAAACTAAATTACATCGCGAATTAGTGACGAAAATTAATTTCCGTCGCTAATCAGAGTTGACGACCAAATTTTTAGTGATCAAGTAATTCGGTCACTAACTATAGTTAGCAGCTAATTAACGGCCAAAATTTTGATCGCTAATCTTAATTATTCTTGTAGTATCTCAATTATTCTTGTAGTGTTTCTTATCAACATCTGATTCATTAAAGTCCGACTCCTCCAGAGCTAATCTGATTGAAGGAAGCTGACTGATCACAAGAGACGAAGACGACTTGTCAAGGAATTGACCCACCCTTCAGTCTCGGACCAGGACAAGAGTATATTTCATTATAGTTATATAATCGTTAGTAGACCTAGACTAGTTAAGTATGGTTTAAAGTTAGACAAGGCCTCTCACTTAAACACCTTTGCTCACTTTTTTCATCCACGACTCCTGTCAAAGTACGAAATGCAAACATGCCAACAAGTCCATTATCATCATCCCCAGTCCAACAAATGGCATCCCTATATTTCAAACAACCAAGTGACAAAAGAAAAAAAAAAGCAAAGTGCTTGCTTCCAGGTTGTAACATGTTTTATATCGTATTGGACAGGTATGGGATGCCACTGACCCAAATTGATACTAATGCTGCCAGATCAGACTACGACGTTTACTAGAACATTAATTTGTGTTGAAATTTTACTATCAAATTTAAAAGAAATTGAATAAATCATTAAAAAAACCATTACAAAACATTGAGCTTATTGCAGCTGTCTATTTAATGGCCTATTTAATGAGCTAGAAATCAATTAGTCTCTCTTGGTCCCTTAGACTTTGGTGATGATGGTAAGAGGTGGGGCGGACTCGGGTAAGAAACTTCCATCAGGTCGAGTTAATTATATATTTCTAAGATTAATCGGATCGTAAGATATTTATTATCACACAAATAAAAAAATTAAAAAAATAATAAGAAAAAAAAAATTCTTTCTCGATGCATCGACATCCACTTGGGTGTGATTGGATCTTAACTTCTGCAAAGCAAAATGATTTTATGTAAGAACCACTAGATATCGTATCTTTGAAGAAGAAAAGTAGTTTCCGGAATCATAGTGTCGTGGTAGGATATCTAGATTGTTTCCCAGACATCCGCGGTTTGAACCCCAGTTACGACGTATTTGCAGGAATTTTTTCTCCAAATGGGGGGGCGTAATCAAAAGATGTTGGGCTTCTGGGCTGGCCGCCACGTGCGCTTCCTGATTTACCCTGGTGATTGGTGGAAAATTTCTGTTGGATCGGACCGGTCACTCCAGGCTCGACATTACCCAGACTAATTAATTTTTTATTTTTTATTTTTTTTTAAGAAGAAAAGTATATATACTAACATTATGATCCAACATATCTTATGCCTGCCGGTGTCAATATATATAACGAATACTCATGTAAAGTAAAGGTCTAGTGACTTGCACTTGCAATTAACATTGTGATAACAATTCTACTCACCTAACTACAAGAGTTAGATTTACCACCAAAGGGGATGTTTTGTAAGTGAGCTAGATATATATATACATATAAGAGCGTTTAAGCATATGGGATAGTGCTATATTGGGTATGTTGTTCGTGTGTGGTACATATATACCTCGCGTATCAACATTGCTACTAGTAAATAGTAGCCTGATTTATATTTTTTAAATAAGGTACCTTGATCAGTCTCAGCTTCAGTCACCCATTTGATATCTTCAGGAGGAATCTTCAAGAAAGTAAACAGTCACATTTATAATTTGGTCGATAACTTGTGACAATAGAGATTAGCTACAAGGAAAGACTAAAGAAAAAGATAAGTTGTCATGTAAACATTAATTTGCCTCTTTGAGGTTGAGCCATTCCCATGACTTGTTATTGGAGTCGAGATCATAAAGTAGAACATGAAGACCCTGAGGAAAAGGTAATACATATATACTAAATTATAGACTACATGATATGATATAAATAAATATAATATGTAGAAAATTAAGGTTAAAGAAATGATGAATGAATTGAACACCATAAAATAATGAAAGAAATCGGCAAGTAGTAATATATAAGGTCATAATGACTTAGAAAGGCATGTGGATTTGTACACATGAAAGACCATTATATCGAGCATCAAATGCTAGACCAACTAATCTATATGCTTCTTCCTCAAGCCTATGTATTTCGAGTTCCATATCGAGAGGAAATTAAGCCTATTTATTTTTTATTTGATAATTAATATTTTCTATTTTATTAATAAATAGAGAATAGCTATATTCGCTATTAAATTATTATATTTAAATTATTTAAAATATTTATTTCCGTATTTATTGTTGAGATAATTTATAAAAGGAGTTCTAAATTCTTATTTATTTTTAAAGTTTTTTTAAAAGGTCTCTACTTAATTTTTAAATACTAGAACTAAACTATTTTTTTAAAACAAAAAATAACAATATATATATGAGTTGGATAATTTTGATTAATTGTAAATAGGATTAAAATTCTTGATTCGATTTTGGAGGTTGAAAAGTAAAAGGTACTTATCTTTTAAAAAAAAAAAATTAACTCGGTCTAGCATCTATATTAGTGTTATTACTTGGGTGTTATAATATTCAAATGGTATTGCAAACGTATATATTAACAGTATTCCATTGAGCGGATTTTATATAAAAAATTTAAAAATTAAGAAAATAAATTTTTGATATAAAATTAAAGATAAATAAATGAATACTAGAATCTATAAATAATCAATGTTAATATTAAAATAACTTGAGTGTGTTAATAAGCATCCACATTAATGTTAATATATGGATATTATAATGTTCAAATGGTATTACAAAATAATATAGATAGGTATTATAACACACACATTAATCGTGTTCAATTTTTTGAACACGGTTAATGAACGGATTTTATATTAAAAAATTTTAAAAAATAAGAAAATAAATTTTGGATATAAAAAATAAAGATGAATAAATGAATAGTATATAACTTATAAATAATTAATGTTAATTGATCATGTCCGAACGCTGAATCAACGAACGCTGGGCATGTGGCGCTCTCCGCGTTGCTGACGCAGATCCCCGACCGGTCACACGGAGCTCCGACGAACCTTCAAAGAAGTCGGGCCGGGAAGGGGTTCCCGGCGACGACCCTCCGACGAAGTCAGGCAAGTGGACCACAGAGAAGTGTCTTCGAATATCGTAGAATGCGTACCTCCGATGAAGTGTGAGGCCCTTTATATAGAGCTAGGAAAGGGCTCACGCACACATACCGAGACGAATACGTGTCCTCAGCCCATACCTCGATATGAGCTTGTCAGAAAAACTTCACTACAAAAAAAACACCCATCCAGGGATGGTTTTTTTTACTTTTAAGAGCGGCTTTCAACCACTCCTACACTTTTACCAACGGTTTGAAAACTGCTCCTCTTGTCGCCGTCCCTATATCCTATCGAAGCGGTTTTCATAACCGTTGGTAAAAATTAAACAACCGCTCCTATTATAGGTATGGTTTGAAACCGATCTTACACGTTATAAATAATTAATGTTAATTGATCATGTCCGAACGCTGAATCAACGAACGCTGGGCATGTGGCGCTCTCCGCGTTGCTGACGCAGATCCCCGACCGGTCACACGGAGCTCCGACGAACCTGCAAAGAAGTCGGGCCGGGAAGGGGTTCCCGGCGACGACCCTCCGACGAAGTCAAGCAAGTGGACCACAGAGAAGTGTCTTCGAATATCGTAGAATGCGTACCTCCGATGAAGTGTGAGGCCCTTTATATAGAGCTAGGAAAGGGCTCACGCACACATACCGAGGCGAATACGTGTCCTCAGCCCATATCTCGATATGAGCTTGTCAGAAAAACTTCACTACAAAAAAAACACCCATCCAGGGATGGTTTTTTTTTACTTTTAAGAGCGGCTTTCAACCACTCCTACACTTTTACCAACGGTTTGAAAACTGCTCCTCTTATCGCCGTCCCTATATCCTATCGAAGCGGTTTTCATAACCGTTGGTAAAAATTAAACAACCGCTCCTATTATAGGTATGGTTTGAAACTGATCTTACACGTTATACATATAACAACAATTTAAAACCACTTATAATACTACAGGTAGTCTCGCCGACCTCGGGCTCTTAACCGGGTCAATGGGTCAAGTGCTCATTGACCCTATTTTTATTTTTATTTTCTTTTAAAATTGGAAAAGAAATTAGTTGTTCTGGGATTCGAACATAGTTTCCTAACTTATAACCTAATATCCTAACCAACTAGACTACAACTATTAATATTTTTATGTGTTAGTTAATTATTTAATAACTAGTCCATAGTTTCTTTTGTTATATTGTTATTCTTAGTAATTAGGAGAAGATTAAGATACCTATTTATTCATTTACTTATTAATTTATAATTACTTATAGATAATTTTATATGCTAGTTAATTATTAAATAATTAATTAATAATTTTCTTTTACTATATATTTATTCTTAATAAGTCCAACAATGTCAGGTTTAGTAAATGATTTTGATTACCTATGGGAATATGAGACTAAGATGATCTATGGAAAAGACTTTGGTTATAGTTGATGCTGAAAAGTGGAAAGGAAAAAATTTAGGTTAGCTTTACTTGCTATTAGAGGCTAATAAAAGCAAAAAAGTTAAGAGAAAAATATAATAAGGTTAATATGTTTTAAAAATAATGGTTCTATATAAATAATAATAATATTTAATAATATTCTGATTATAAATAATCTAATATTATTTTTTAATTTTAAAATAAATAATTTTTTAATAAATGCCATTATAAAATATTTATAAAAAAATATCAAAGTTATATTCTAGTGGTGCGAATTGGAGGATGGATAAAATCGAATAAAGAAAGAGAAAGATTTTTCAGAGTGAGATTTAGTATTTTGGAGTTGAATAGAAGAAGAAGAAAAGTTTTTGGCGTGAGATCTAGGTTCGAAGTTGAATAGAAAAAGAGGAAAGATTTTTGACATGAGATTTAGAATTTCAGAGATAGATAGAGAAAGATGAAAGTGTGGAGGTTGCATGCGATGCCGGGAATGAAAGTTATGTGTTTAGGAAAAAATATTAAGGAAAAAAATTTAAAGAAAATACATATAAGAAAAGAAAGAAAATTGGTATATATAAAATTAAGAATTTTCTTTTAACAAAGATAAAAATAAGAAAAGAATGAAAATCGATATAAATAAAATTAAGATTTTATAAGTTATTTAAAGAATAATTTGTTTGACTAATAAATATTTATATTAAATAAATAAATTTAAATTTGAGATATACAAAATAAAATTATATTAAGTAAATTATACAATTTAATTGTTATTTTTTTAAAAAAATATTGATCAATTTTAACTTCGATAAGAGTGATTTACAGAATGACTGCTAAAAGTATACTGTTTGATAAGTGTTATTAGAAATTAGAACAATAGAAACAGTTAGTAGCAGCGTTTAACATAAAACCGCTGCTAAATGTACCCAATATCAGTAGTTTCAAGATTGCTTTCAATAGTTGAATCATTAAGAGTGGTTTCAGCGGCGGTTTATTCAAATCGGTGTTATAACTATTCAACAAGAGCGGTTGCAAAATCGTTCTAAAAAGGTAAGGCATTAGAAACGATTTAGTTCAAACTGTTTCTATTATTTGATTTTCAAGAATGGTATTAAAATTGCTCCTAATAAACCGCTCCTATACGGGTATTTTTTTTGTAGTGCTTGTCTGACACCATACTGCTACAGTCCGAGCACGTCTCTGATGGGACAGCAGAACCCTCTGTCATAAGATCCTGCGTATGGCTCGCTCGTTAGCCATACCCGCTGTCAGAGGATGTTTCCTTGTCCTGTTGTCTCTTCTTACTCCATGCCAAGTGTCCGGTCGGTCGGCAGTCCCCTTGCGTCCGGCCGGTCATATGTGCTGGTCCACTTAGGATATTCCCGGTAGTGTGCTCTGTGGAGACTGTTCGCAGTATTGCTACCTTATGCCTTTGGTCGAGTGGGCTACCCGCTCGGCCGTACAATCATGTTCAACGAGCGTCGGAACCCTGACTCCTCGCCGGGTGCCTTTGACTCCGATGAGACCCCGTTCGGCCGATCGGTCTCCTCTTCTCCGGTCGACCGTTCGGCCCTTTGACTTCCACGTGGCGTTGACTTCCCTCAGAGGGGGGTCCCTGTTCTTACCGCCGGATCATTAATGTTAAAATGATTGTGAATCTGTGTTAATAAGTATCCATATTGATATTAATATGTGAGTGTTATAATACTCAAATAGTATTTATTAGGGCATCTCCAATAGAAGATATTTGGAGAGGATATTTCTCCAAATATCCCCCCTCTCAAATATCCCCCATTGTGGGGGGATATTTGAGGGAATAATGGAAATCACCGGGCACAGATGTGTGCCCGGTGATTTCCTCATGTGGGGCCCACAAAAAGTGGGCTGCCACTATTTTTTTATTATTTTTTATTTTTTAATTGAATATGGTGGGTCCCATCTAAAATTGAGGGGATATTTTATTGTGAAAGTTGAAATATTTGAATAGTGAAATATTTGAAAGATGATGTAAAAGTGGAGTCCACAAATATTTGAGAGAAATATCTCAAATTATTATGGAGCTTTTTACACACCAATATGGATGGATGTTATAATACTCACATATTAACAATAAAAATATTTTTATATAAAATAGTTCATGGACAGATTTTATATAAAAATAAAAAAAATACATATAAAGAATAAAATGAATAAATAGATAGTGGGTCCCACCAATAATCAATATTAATATTAAAATAAATATTAATGTATATAAAAGGGAGAAGTTCATATAATGTGTACAGTGATAAATTATTTGAAGTGGTGATATATGTTAACAATCAAATTAATACGGAGAATTTTAAGTTAATTAAATTATACTTTTTATATGATTACTGTTTATATTATGACTAATTTTCAAAATTTATAGTGTATTATTATATTAAGAAGTAAAATTACTTAAAATATATTCCTTGATACAACATATTATTCAAAATATTGACAAAAACAATTTTTAATTAAATAGTAGGCAAGTATAACAAACACGTATGGAAAATTAATAGGTTTGCTGAGTGCATATATTTCTTCGTCAATGCAAACAGTCATATTGTGTTGGGTCCTAAGCTTGGTTGTTGTTGGCCTGTTGGGTGTAGGGGCTTCGTCCATAGGCTCGACTTCACATAAATTAGAAAAGCGTCATGTTTGCCCCAACATTTGAATTGGGTTCATCGTACCATTGGGCTGAGTTTGGCTCACAATTATTTGTATATTAAAAAAAAAAACTTTATTTTTTATTATTTTAATAATATTTTTCAAGAAATAATTTAAATTTTAAATATTAAGGAAAAAATTTTGGTCGGCTACGAGCCACACCAAGCCCTTTTGTTTTTTCGTTCTGCCAATCTAGACATAAAAAGATGCAACCAAGGTTTAATAGTCTTGCAAGAGCTACGCACTGGAGAACCCAACGACGCCTTGGATATTTTGAAAATAAGTCTCTAAAAATTACAACTATGCCGTTGGTTTACCATCATCCAAATTGCTTGTGCACTTTAATCACTGGAGAAGCACGCGTGGCTCGAAAAGCATTCTTCTGCACATTCTTCCACTCACATTGGTTTAATGGGAGACACTTTAATCATGGACATTCTTCTGCACATGAAATGCATTATCTTTAGTTCAATTTAGATATTTTTACAATTAAATCAATTTATATTTAATTATTTTTTAAAAATAAATTAGATTAATTATATTAAAGATAATAATAGGTGGTGTGGAAATAATTTATTGTCAAAGATTTTTAAAGGTTTAACCGAATTTAAATATACAAACTTAAATTCAACTTATATGATGAAATGACCTGAGATTATAATCTCAGGCTATTAGCAAAGGATGATGTCTGACAAGTGTTGAATGCATGCTTCATAGTGGTCGACCGAGTGAGTTAGTCGAGTGAGAGGCTTCACAGTGGGCGACCGGGCGAGTTAGGCGAGCGAGAGGCTTCACAGTGGCCGACTGAGCGAAATAGCTGCCAACCAAGCAAAGACTTATGTTGAGCGAGTTGCTGCCGACTGAGCGAAATGACTGCCGACCGAGTGAAATAGCTGCCAACCGAGCGAAGGCTTTTGCTGAGCGAAAGCAAAACTTAAGGCCGACCGAGCGAAAGTGAAGCTTAAGGCCGACCGAGCGAAAGCGAAGCTTAAGGCCGACCGAGTGAAGAGGAAGCTTCAGGCCGACTGAGCGAAAGTGAAGGTTAAGGTCGACATCGCGATCTCCACCAAGCACTGGTGGTCACGGCGAACTGAGAGGTACTCGATTGCTATCACGACGGGCACTCCACCGAGCAAGAAATGCACAATAGAGTTGGAGGGGGACGTAGGTGGAGAGCTTAACGTTCACTCTCTGCATTGCATTAACCTAGTTACAAGTAGCAAAAGGTTTATGTGACAAAATATTGATTGTTTCACTTGGGCAAATTTTACCTCAACCAGTCCAACATTCGACACACACAAGTCATGCTCGCACACGAGTCAATATGGTTCAATGCAATCCGAGTCCTAGATTTGCACCCCTCCTGTGCACTCACGCGTGAGAAAGAGTCTCTCCCCATGTATTTGTTCACATCATCAAAACATGTGAATCAATATAAACCAACTAATTAGCCTTGAAACTTCCAATGTGGGACTAAAGTCTCATTCATAATAGAGTCTCTTTTCTCTTCTACCTTTTCTCCATTCACATCACTTATATCCAACAATAGGTTGATAATATATATAATAAATAAATATAATTAATTTTAATAGAATAATTAATTAGGATATGAGAAAGTTTATTTAAGTTTTCTTAAGAGACAGTTGAATCAATTAATCAAAGTTTAAATTAAAAAACTAAAGTTCACTTATAATTCACTATGTCGTCCGTCCTTCGTTCGTCGTCATCGCATGTGCTCTCACGACCTTAGCTCGCTACTATTGCTTCCTGTTGGGGTTGCAAGGTTGTAAACATAGTCCCACATTGAAAACATATGGAAAAAATCATGGGTTTATAAGAGAAAAAGTATTTTCATTTGATGAGGTCTTTTGGGGAGAGCCCAAGAGCAAAGGCATGAGGGTTTAGACCCAAAGTGGACAATATCATACCATTGTGGAGATATCTAAATTCTTTTCGATCTAACAATTAGTATCAGAATCCGGACTGCCAGAAGGTTTAACCGCCAACTGTGCACAAGAGCTATGGTCTGATTGAGCCTTGTGGATACAATATTGACCTCGAATAAAGAAAGTGGGGGCTTCTATGTTCGGATGAAGAGGATCAGACACCAGGCAGGACGTCCTAGTAGGTCAGGTGGACCGAGGGGCAGAAAGACCTATTGGATCGAGGATCAGACATGGGAAGCCCGTTGTCCTTTGTTTAAGGGGGGATTGTTGGGGTTGCAAGGTTGATATCTCCATTGGATGAGGCCTTTTAGAGAGAGCTCAAGAGCAAAGTCATGAAGGCTTAGACCCAAAGTGTACAATATCATGTCATTGTGGAGATATCTAAATTATTTTCAATCCTACACTTCCTTCTTCCCCATCGCGAGTGGAGAACAGCTGATGCCTCCCCTCAGCAGGTCGTTAGCACTACCTCCATGCGCACAGCAGCCTACGGAGATTTCATTGTGTCGTCCTCTCCCCCAATCAGTTCACTATGTCGTTCTTTGCCTGTCACTGCCGCTCTGCTTTCGTCTTCCTAATCGTGAGCGGAGAACAACCAACACCCTTCGCGAGTGCCCTCCGCAAGCCGTCAACGTCGCCTCCTCGTGCGCTGTGAAGATTTCACTATGTCATCCTCTCCCCCCAATCAATTCATTGTGTCGGCATTCACCCGTCGTTGCTACCTGCTCTCTCACGACCTCAGCTCACCACCGTTGCTTCTCTCTTCCCTATCGCGAGCGGAGAAGAACTGTTCACACAATGGCTTACGGAGGGTAATTTGGACAGAAAAAATTGTTAACCTCGGAATCGTGGAAAACCTTACACTTTTGAGGTATTCCAATTCCTTGTCATATCATCCATTTGCTGATGTGGTGGGCATGGTCCATTATCGGGAAATCACACATTATCTAAGCTAAACAAAGTTTTTGTTGATAATCTTGAATAGATAACTAAGGTTATCAACAATAACTTTGAACCAAAGGCAACCTAAGGGATTTATTCCATTGCACAAGTGATGTCATGTGAAACTGACGCGAGACAGAATAACAATTATTATGCGGACTAACGAGAAGACATAATTGAGGAAAAGGTAAGAAGAAAAACCACCAAAATGAAACTTTTATTAAGAATAGAGGATGTGTTGGATCGAGACGCATATGAGAGGGGGTGAATCACATGGTTTTAAAAACTAATTTTTTTAATTTTATAAAATAAGTACGCAGCAGAAAAATACAAAAACAAAAGCAAGTAAAAAAGGCGCATTCAGTTTTACTTGGTTCGGAACCTTCGGCGACTTCTACTCCAAGACTTAGGTCCTGTGGACCTATCGATGTGTAATCCACTAATAAACTCTTCCAGAACCACCGGAAGAGGGGATCAAGTATAAAAGAATAAGAACAAGTGTAACATGCTACACTTTTCATTTTGCAATAATTAACTATAGAATTTAAACTTCATTACCCAACACTCTTTGTAGACAGTTGGCTCGAGCTCGGTGTTGGACAACTCCTTAGTTGGGCATAGCAAAGTCATAGCAGGGTAGAAGCAGGAAACTAGAGCAGTCAGAATCTCAAACGGATGCATAGAAGCTTGTAGAATTGTTGTATCAGAAGTCTTGGACGAGATGCTCTTTTATTGAGTGTTGAAAGTGCCTTCCATAGCACTGAAAGCACCTTCAACCCCAAACCTTTATAGGCTTTGATCCTGTCCGAATGCTAAACCAACGGACGCTGGGCACGTGGCGCTCCCCTGCTGCTGATGTGGATCTTCAACTAACTGCACGATGCTCCGGCGAACCTGCATAAAGTCGGGCCGGGAAGGGGTTCCCGGCGGCGACCCTCCGACGCTCAAGTAAGGCGAAGCTCAAGAGAGAAAAAGTGGCTCTAAAACTCATAGTAGGCGTCCCTCCGGCAAAGGGTGAGGGCCTTTATATAGAGCAGCAGAGAAGCGAGTGTACACATACCGAGGTGTACACGTGTCCATGGCCCATACCCCAGCAAGGGCTTGTCAATGAGCTTACCTGACCCATACTGCTACAGTCCGAGCATATCCTCGATGGGACAGCGGAATCTCCTGTCATAAGATTTGGAGTATGGCTTACACGCGGAGCATACTCGCTATCAGACAAATATGTCCCTTGTCCTTTTCCCTTACTCCCGATCTGGCGTCCGGCCGGCCGGCTTCCTCGGAGTCCGGTCGGACGTATACGGTGATTTACTTGGGGAGATTCTCAATCACGTGCGTTGTGGAGACTATTAACAGTATGCTACCTTATGACTTTGGCCGAGCGTGCTGTCTGCTCAGCTTTGCGATCTTTTCCACTGAACGCCGGAACCCTGACTTCCTACAGGGCACCTTTAACCATTAGCCAGACACCGGGCGGTCGGACCCAGCCCTCTCTGGACGTTGACTCCATCGAACGGCCGGTCGGCCGTTCGGACCTCCCATCTCCGGACGGGCCTCCTTCCACTCTGACTTCCACGTGGCATTGACCTCACCGGACGGGACCCCCTGTTCTTACCACCGGATCACTTGCCTCCCCTTCAAGTCTAGTCGAAGGAGGCGAATTGTCCGACTGACTGGACTACGAATCATGCTGGGCGGCTCCTCCGTGCTAGTATCCTCCGATCGGCCGACCGCAGAGATGGCCTTAAAACAAATCGACAATGGCATTCACCGGATCTCCTCGTGTTATGCGCCAATCTTCGACATTAAGGTTGAGCATGCTTTCATTAAATGCCCTGAATGGTCGAATGCCACGTGGCGCACTGCCATCGGCCAACGACGGCGGTGGCATGGTGTTTTGATGTGATCGAAGCGATTCGAAATGGACGGCGCGATGCACGCTTTGGTTCCCGTGACCTGGATCCAACGGTGGAGGCCGCCCAGTGTCCACCCTATAAATCCTTCGTTTCCTTCTCTGCATCATTTTCCTCCGCGATTCCGACCTTCGTCTCCAGCGTTTTGGTGCTCCGGCGATTTCCTTCTTGCTCTCCGACGCTCCCCGGCGCCTCCTCCCTGATCTTTTCTCCTCACAGTAAGGCTTTGCACCTCTTCTTTCTTGTTTCCGGTGTTCACTCCGCATCTTTTTCCCAGTTTCGATCCTTGAAACCTCCTTTCGCTTGCGGTTGTTTTTCTCTAGCCTTTTCACCTTTTTGATTCCTTCCGGTCGGCCCATGGCTAGTTCTTCCAATCCCGAAGACTAGTCGCTCGGCCCATGGTACACCACCATGCAGTCGCGATTCGACCAGCGTGATTTTGATATTCTGACAGACAATTTCGAAATCCCGGAGGATTTTGAAATTCGTTTGGCCGGTCCCTCCGCTCGGCCGCATAGGCCGCCGCACGGAGCTTTCTGTGTCTTCCACGACCAGTTTACCGCCGGTCTGCGTTTCCCTGTACATCCTTTCATCATTGATGTTTGTAATTTTTTCGGGGTGCCGCTCGGCAGCCTGGTACCCAATACCTTCCGTCTCCTCTGCGGTGTTGTTGTTTTGTTCAAGATTCACAACATCCCCCTCCGACCGGAGGTCTTCTTTTATTTCTACTACCCCAAGCAAGCCGAGCCGGGCACCTTCATGTTCCAAGCTCGGCCCGGATTAGTCTTCTTCAACAAACTTCCTTCTTCCAATAAACATTGGAAGGATTATTTTTTCTACATCCGTATGCCCGATCAGGCCACCTTCCCGACAAAGTGGCAGGTCAGCTTGCCTCCCACCCCCCGAGCTGAAGAAGTTCAAGACTCGACCGGACTATCTTCATGCCGCAAATATATTAGCCGGTCTGCGACTTGACATCAATAAGCTTCTTCATGAAGGAGTGATGTGCATCTTCGGCCTGAGTCCTATACGGACCCCTCTTCCGACCGGCTTCGGTAAGAACTCTACTTGGGCATTTGCTTTGATTGCTAACTGATTTCTTTTCTTTCCTTTGTAGCGGACATCGTCATGGACTCGGTCATGGCTGGCGTTCTGAAGAGAAAGGCGGCAGCGTTAGAGGCCGCGGCGGCCAGGGAGATGGAAACGTTGGGTATCCAGCCGGTCGAATCCCACGAAGGAGAGAGCGGGACTCAAGCTGAGTCGGCCGCTCAGGCATCTCAACAAAACATGGCCAGCAGAGCCACCCCCCTGGAGAATCAACCGCCCCCGAGGAAGGTTCCGCTCGGGAGGAGGAGCAGCCTCAACAAAAGAGGCGCCGAGTGGCGACTCCCCTGCACTCGGCTACATCAGCAGTCCAACCGTCCGAGAGGGCAACTGTCGCCGCTCGTGGCAAGGCGCCGGAGACTGAAGTCATCTCGTCCGACCGGACGCCTTCTGAATGGGACGAGTCGGCCGCGCCAATCGAGGCTGTTCCGGTAAGTACCCTTCCGCCCATTCGCCAACCAGTCAAGCGCTCGACCATTCACTCGCAGTTCTCTGCGCCGACTTCTGATCCCGGTCGAACGATACCTGGTCACGGCCGCACAGTACGGGTCACTCTTCATCTCCCGACTGAAGAGTTGCTGTCAGAAGCCGACCGACCAACTGCGCCCGAGCACACCATTACTTTGAAGGGGCCCCTAGCCGAGATGTGGGCCGACGCTCGGGCACGCATCGCGATGATTCCCCTCCGTAATTTGGCCAATAGCCACATGCAGGAGTCTACTGGGGTAAGTTCATTTTTTCTGAAATTTTGCGTGTATTTTTTCCGCTCGGATTTTAACAACTTCGCCTTTTTGCTTCAGAGATGGGTGGAAGAGATAGCAGTCTCCAACCGCCTGGCTATGGTGGACGAGGAGCTAAGGCAATTGCAGGCGGCAGGCGGTCTGTCCGGCTCGCATGGACCTTCGTATGCCGAGCTGCAGAAGGAGCTTAAGAAGGCTCAAGATATGCTGGCGGCCGAGCAGAAGAAAACAGCCGACCAGGCTCACCGTCTGGCCGAGCTCGAGCGGCAGGTCAAGTCACTTGACCAAAAAATTACCCTGGCTACCACTTGGAAGAACACGGTCATTTCTGACTTGGAGAAGAAGAATGTGGAGGCTAGAGGCTTGGAGTTGAAGATCAAGGAGTTGATGGAGCAGCTCAACCAAGAGAAAGTGAGTCGCTCGGCCGACGCCATCAGGCATAAGGATGAGCTGACCACTTTGCAAGAATCTCTTGCTGCAGCTCAACTGGCCTTCAAAAAGTACCAAGAGGCCGAGCCGAATCGGGTTGCAGCTCTAAGACAAGGCTACTTCCGCTCGCCCGATTTCTCGGAAAAAATCTGCAAGCGAATGTACACCGCCTTCGACTTGGCTATGACCGCCACCATGACTTATCTGAAGTCAAAGGGTCTTCTTCCTGAGTCCACCAATATTCCGGCCGGCGATCAGGTGGCGCTTCTGGATAACATCCCCAAGACCCTGTATGATTATATTGAGTAGTTTCTGTACTTTGGCCACTCGGCTAAATATCATCCTTTTTGTAATTAGGCCGCCCGGCCTAAAGTCTGAACTTTAATGCAATGTTTTGTATTCACTGTCTTTTACATAACCAAAATATGTGTTTATCCGCTCGCCCATTATCACCCCTCTGGTATTCGAAAGGAATTTTTACTAAGTGTCTGGTGTTGCCTTTACGCCCGGCTTAATATGTAATACTTCGCCTACTTAATTTTCCGCTTTGATAGCAGAGATCACTCGCTAGATACCCCATGCCTTTGGGTTCTAGGCCGAGCGGAGTGTAGAGATGATTTAACGATATTGAGGGCGAGTTTATGTGGCCATTGCATCCTTTTTATTGGCATCTTCCGCTCGGACGTTTATAAACGCCGGCTCGTCTCTCGATATTTAACGTCGGAGCTAGACGGTCTTCCGCTCGGAGGGTTTATAGACGCCGTCTCGTCTCTACGGTTTAACGTCTAGGCTAGACGGTCTTCCGCTCGGAGAGTTTATAGACGCCGGCTCGTCTCTACGGTTTAACGTCTGGGCTAGACGGTCTTCCGCTCGGAGGGTTTATAGACGCCGGCTCGTCTCTACGGTTTAACGTCGGGGCTAGACGGTCTTCCGCTCGGAGGGTTTATAGACGCCGGCTCGTCTCTACGGTTTAACGTCTAGGCTAGACAGTCTACGGTTTAACGTCTGGGCTAGACGGTCTTCCGCTCGGAGGGTTTATAGACGCCAGCTCGTCTCTACGGTTTAACGTCTGGGCTAGACGGTCTTCCGCTCGGAGGGTTTATAGACGCCGGCTCGTCTCTACGGTTTAACGTCTGGGCTAGACGGTCTTCCGCTCGGAGGGTTTATAGACGCCGGCTCGTCTCTACGGTTTAACGTCTGGGCTAGACGGTCTTCCGCTCGGAGGGTTTATAGACGCCGGCTCGTCTCTACGGTTTAACGTCTGGGCTAGAGGTTCTTCCGCTCGGAGGGTTTATAGACGTCGGCTCGTCTCTACGGTTTAACGTCTGGGCTAGACGGTCTTTAAGGCTAATTTTGACGCTTCCGTTCGGCTATGTTGTTTGCCATCCTCTTTATTGTTTTTGCTTCCTGCATTACAAGGATACAGGCTACCAGAAAATATACAAAGCATGTTATTACACCCCTTCGCTCCTTTCAGCTCGGATAATCTACCTTCGCTCGCACGGCACGGGGCCTTCGGTTTTCGAGCGCTTGGCTCGGATAATTTACATCCGGCTGAACGGCACGGGGCCTTCGTTCTCGAGCGCTTGGCTCGGATAATTTACCTCCGGCCGAACGGCACGGGGCCTTCGTTCTCGAGCGCTTGGCTCGGATAATTTACCTCTGGCCGAACGGCACGAGGCCTTCGTTTTCGTTTTTCGCTGACGATGCCTTATTTGCTTTAGTCTTCTTTCACCCCGCCCGGTAAGGCTGGAGGTGGTTCGCGCTCCACGACCTATCTAGCTGCCGACCGTCCTCATCCTCCAAATAATAAGCGCCCGAGCGGAGCTTTTCGATAACCTTGAAGGGGCCCGCCCAAGGAGCTTCAAGCTTGCCGACGTCGCCGACTGACTTGACTTTCTTCCAGACAAGATCGCCGACCTGGAATGATCTGGGAATAACGCGCCGGTTGTAGTTTTGCTTCATTCGTTGACGGTATGCCATTAGCCGGACGGACGCTTTGGCTCGCTCTTCGTCGACTAAATCCAGCTCCATGTTCCTCCGCTCGGCGTTATCATCATCGTAATGCTGGATCCTGGCGGACTCGACGCCGACTTCGACAGGAATCACCGCTTCACCGCCGTATACCAGATGAAAAGGTGTGACGCCCGTTCCTTCCTTAGGAGTCGTTCGGATGGCCCATAGGACGCCCGACACTTGATCTACCCAGCTTCCTCCCAAATGGTCGAGCCGAGCGCGCAGAATTCGAAGAATTTCCCGATTGGCTACTTCGGCTTGACCGTTGCTTTGGGGATAGGCCACGGACTTGAAGTGTTGCTTGATTCCATAGATTTTGCACCAATCTTCGAGTAACTTCCCTGTGAATTGCCGCCCATTGTCGGAGATAAGTCGACGGGGGATGCCGAACCGACAGATGATGTTCTGCCAAATAAATTTCTTGACCATCTGCTCGGTGATCTTGGCTAGCGACTCGGCCTCCACCCACTTGGAAAAATAATCAACTGCCACTAATAGAAATTTCCACTGCCCGGTTGCATTGGAAATGGACCAACAATGTCCATTCCCCACTGGTCGAACAGGCAGGAGACGGTGGAAGTCTTCATTTCTTCTGCCGGTCGGTGAGAGATATTGTGATACTTTTGGCAAGATAGACATGTCGCAACGGTCCGAGCGGCATCAGCTTGTAAGGTCGGCCAAAAGTATCCAGCTAGCAGGATCTTCTTAGCTAGTGATCGTCCGCCCGGATGCCCTCCGCAGGATCCTTGATGTACTTCTTGGAGGATGTAAGCCGAGTCCTCCGAGCTCACGCACTTCAATAGCGGTCGTGAGAAAGATTTCTTGTAAAGCTGATCGCCGATGAGTGTGAACCGGTCGGCTCTCCTCCTTAACAGCTGAGTTTCATCCCGATCGGACGATGTAGCACCCGAGCGGAGAAATTCCATGATGGGTGTCCTCCAATCGCTCGGAAACGTGAGGCCCTCCATCTAATCGACGTGCGCCACCAAAGATACCTGTTCGATTGGCTGCTGAATGGCGACCGGCGTTATTGAGCTCGCGAGTTTGGCTAACTTATCGGCTACTTGATTTTCTGCCCTGGGTATCTTCTGGACAATGACTTCTCTAAAATTGGCTTTAAGTTTCTCAAACGCTTCAGCGTAGAGCTTGAGCCGGACGTTGTTAATTTCAAAAGTGCCAGAGAGCTGCTGCGCGGCCAACTGAGAATCCGAATGAAGCGTTACCCGACCGGCTCCCACATGCCGTGCTGCCTGCAAGCCGGCTATGAGGGCCTCATACTCTGCTTCATTGTTGGTAGCTTTATAATTCAGCCGGACGGATAAGTGCATCTTTTCTTCTTGAGGGGAGAGCAACAATATTCCAATCCCGCTTCCGAGCCGAGTGGACGACCCATCCATATATATTCTCCACATAGCTTCCTGCTCCGGCCTCTGCACCTCAGTCACAAAATCGGCCAAGGATTGCGCTTTGATCGCCGAGCGGGGCTGGTATTGGATGTCAAATTCACTTAACTCCGTCGTCCATTTGATGAGCCGCCCGGATGCTTCTGGATTCAATAACACACGCCCGAGCGGGCTATTGGTCTTGACAATGATGGTATGCGCCAGGAAGTATGGGCGAAGGCGCCGAGCGGCGAGGACCAGAGCGAAGGCCAGCTTCTCAAGCCCAGTATAGCGAGATTCAGCATCTTTTAAAATATGACTAAGGAAATACACGGGCTCTTCTCCGCTCGCCCTCACTAACGCTGAGCTGATTGCATGCTCGGTTGAAGATAGGTACATATAAAGTGGCTCACCCGTAGTCGGCTTGGCCAATACCGGGAGAGAGTTCAGATATGCCTTTAAGTCTTCGAACGCCCGATCGCATTCTTCATCCCAGTGAAACTTAGTGGCCTTGCGCAAAATTTTGAAGAAAGGGAGGCTCCGGTCGACAGTTTTGGAGATGAATCGGGATAGAGCAGTTATCCGACCGGTCAACCGTTGCACTTCCCTTGTATTTTTTGGAGGCGGCATGTCTTGTAGAGCTTTTACCTTACTGGGATTTGCTTCGATTCCCCGCTCGGTCACTATGTAACCCAAGAAACGTCCTCCTTTTGCTCCGAACAGGCATTTCTGAGGATTCAGTTTGACTCCATATTTCCGCAGCGTTCGGAAAGTTTCCTCCATGTCTTTAAAGAGGTCGGCCGCTCGGATGGACTTGATGAGAATGTTGTCCACATATACTTCCAGATTTCGGCCGATCTGTTCCTTGAACACTTTGTTCATCAGACGCTGATATGTGGCTCCGATATTCTTCAATCCGAACGGCATCACATTATAGCAATAGGTGCTGTCGGCTGTTATGAAGCTTACTTTTTCTTGATCTTCCCGGGCGAGCGGCACTTGATGATATCCCTGATGAGCGTCGAGTATGCATATCAATTCGCAGCCGGCCGTGGAGTCCACCAACTGATCGATCCGAGGCAGGGGATAAAAATCTTTCGGGCAAGCTTTGTTGAGATCCTGAAAATCAATGCATACCCTCCACTTGTTGCCCGGCTTGGAGACTAATACTACATTCGCTAGCAAGCTCGGGAATTGAATCTCTCGTATATGGCCGGCCTCCAGAAGTTTCTCTACTTCCGCCCGGATGATGGCATTCTGCTCAGCGCTGAAATCCCTTTTTCTTTGCTTTACTGGCCGAGCGTCCGGTCGGACGTGGAGCTCATGCTGCGCTATACTTGGTGAAATTCCGGGCAGCTCATGTGTCGACCAGACGAAGACATCATGGTTTCTTCGGAGGCATTAGATCACCTCCTCTTTCTGATTCACCTCCAGATCGGATGCGATGAACGTCGTGGCCTCCAATCGGATCGGGTGTATCTGCACTTCTTCTTTTTCTTCATAAATCAAAGAGGAAGGTTTTTCAGTTATAGCGTTCACCTCGATCCGTGGCGACTTCCGAGTGGCATTTGCTTCTGCTCGGACCATCTCGATGTAGCATCGCCGAGCTGCTAGTTGATCTCCCCGTACTTCTCCCACTTTGTCCTCGACGGGGAACTTGATCTTCTGGTGGAAGGTGGAGACGACCGCTCGGAATTCACTGAGAGCCGGTCTTCCCAGGATGACGTTGTATGACGAGGGAGCGTCGACCACCACGAAGTTTGCTGTTCGCGTCCTCCTGAGCGGCTCCTCCCCCAGTGAGATAGCTAGTCGGATCTGTCCGACCGGCAGAACTTCGTTGCCCGTAAACCCGTAGAGGGGGGTCGTCATGGGCAGCAGCTCAGCTCGATCTATTTGTAGCTGATCGAACGCCTTTTTGAAGATGATGTTGACCGAGCTCCCTGTGTCAATAAAAACACGGTGAATAGTATAGTTGGCTATTACCGCTTTGATGAGCAGAGCGTCGTCGTGGGGTACTTCAACTCCTTCCAAGTCCCCAGGCCCAAAACTGATTTCGGGTCCGCTCACCCTTTCCTGACTGCAGCCGACCGCATGGATCTGGAGCTGTCGGACCCTCGCCTTCCTTGCTCTGTTGGAATCTCCTCCGGTCGGACCACCAGCTATGATGTTTATCTCGCCTCGGGAAGTATTACTTCTATTTTCTTCTTCCCGAGCGGACGGGCGAGACCGTTCTCTAGACATGCGGCGATTCTCCCGCCTTGGTGAGCGATGCCGACCAGGAGTCTGTTGTTGTCGCCCTTCAGCTATCGTCCGATCGGCTTCCTGAGCTCTCTGTCGCTTGTCAGATGAGGGAGATCGTCGACCGCCATTTCGGGGAACAGGATGAGCAATAAAGGGGAGACTTCGGCAATCCCGGGTGTTGTGCGTGTCGGTCCGGTGATATGAACAAAACATGGGCGTCCATTTCTTCTTTTGCTTGGGCCGCTCGGCAGATACTTCTTGGATCGCCTGGTTCCTTGCATGTGGGTGAGAACGAATTGCTTCGGCCCTTGGTCCTCTGGGCGGCTGATGAGCAGCGTGCGGCTTCCGTTCGATAGGAGGGGCCCGCTCGGTTAGAGTTTCTTTTTTCCGAGCGGCTTGAGCTTCTTCCACGTTGATGTATTCGTTGGCTCGATGCAGCATGTGATCGTAGTCTCGGGGCAGCTTCCGAACGAGCGAGCGGAAGAAATCCCCGTCCACGAGGCCTTGAGTGAAGGCATTCATCATAGTCTCCGAGGTGGTCGTAGGGATATCCATGGCCACCTTGTTGAACCGTTGTATGTAGGTTCGGAGTGATTCGCGGGCTTCTTGTTTGATGGCGAACAAGCTGACACTCGTCTTCTGATAACGACGGCTGCTTGCAAAATGATGGAGGAACGCCGTTCGAAAGTCCTTGAAGCTTGTGATAGAGCCGTCTGGCAGTCTCCGGAACCACCGTTGAGCCAATCCCGAGAGGGTGGTAAGAAAAACTCGGCATTTTACTCCATCTGTGTATTGATGGAGCGTAGCTGTGTTATCAAACTTACCCAGATGATCATCCGGGTCGGTTGTCCCATTGTACTCGCCGATCGTCGGAGGCACGTAGTGCTTGGGCAGAGGATCTCGTAGAATAGCCTCTGAAAATTGGCGATTGATCCGCTCGGGTGAGGCGTCCGTGCGGGGGGCTTTCCCTTTTTTGTCTTCTCGTCTCGGCCGTTCATCCGAAGATGATCCTTGATCTCTATTCGTTGCTGCGGCTTCAGGCGTGCGAAATAGGGCCCGATGAAATGCAACGGTGGCCTGCGGTGCTTCCGCTCGGCCACCCGACACGGATGTTGCTTGCTGCTCCGGCCGCTCGGCTGATGCTTTCTGTTTTTGCTCCACAAGCTTGGTGGCCCTCAACTCGATCAGAGCGTCGAGTTCCTCCGTGGAGAGCGTCACCGTGTGTTGTCGTCCAGCCTCGTCCATCGTTTCCGTTCGGATGCAGGAGCGTTCCCACAGACGGCGCCAAATTGATCCTGTCCGAATGCTGAACCAACGGACGCTGGGCACGTGGCGCTCCCCTGCTGCTGATGTGGATCTTCAACTAACTGCACGATGCTCCGGTGAACCTGCACAAAGTCGGGCCGGGAAGGGGTTCCCGGCGGCGACCCTCCGACGCTCAAGTAAGGCGAAGCTCAAGAGAGAAAAAGTGGCTCTAAAACTCGTAGTAGGCGTCCCTCCGGCAAAGGGTGAGGGCCTTTATATAGAGCAGTAGAGAAGCGAGTGTACACATACCGAGGTGTACACGTGTCCATGGCTCATGCCCCAGCAAAGGCTTGTCAGTGAGCTTACCTGACCCATACTGCTACAGTCCGAGCATATCCTCGATGGGACAGCGGAATCTCCTGTCATAAGATTTGGAGTATGGCTTACACGCGGAGCATACTCGCTATCAGACAAAGATGTCCCTTGTCCTTTTCCCTTACTCCCGATCTAGCGTCCGGCCGGCCGGCTTCCTCGGAGTCCGGCCGGACGTATACGGTGATTTACTTGGGGAGATTCTCAATCACGTGCGTTGTGGAGACTATTAACAGTATGCTACCTTATGACTTTGGCCGAGCGTGCTGTCTGCTCGGCTTTGCGATCTTTTCCACTGAGCGTCGGAACCCTGACTTCCTACAGGGCACCTTTAACCATTAGCCAGACACCGGGCGGTCGGACCCAGCCCTCTCTGGACGTTGACTCCATCGAACTGCCGGTCGGCCGTTCGGACCTCCCATCTCCGGACGGGCCTCCTTCCACTCTGACTTCCACGTGGCATTGACCTCACCGGACGGGACCCCCTGTTCTTACCACCGGATCAGGCTTAATTAACAACAAGGATATATTAGGATACTCAATATCCTACACCCTAGTATGAACAAAAACAAATAAAGATTTAGCAAGATGCTCAATATACTATACTATGGTATAATCATCCTATCAAAGTCAAATTATCTATTAAGGGTTTTAGCAGAATATCTAATGACCTACACTAGGGTCTGGTAATATCATGCATACACATATAAACACAATCATGAATCATAAACCAGACAACATAGCTATCACCCATATGCCAACATATAAGGATACAAGGACAACAATAAGATATCTAACTCAGAAGGAATATAATGCATAGTTACGATAAACAAGTATCTGCGACCCAGTCAAAATATGACAGTAAACAATCATACACTATAATCGAAGCGGGTAAAAGACAAATAGAATCTACACACCTATCAATTGTAGAACATCCTCTAATCTTCAAGTCATAGCGCATGCCTCTGACTCGAATCTAGATATAAAGGCACGAAGAGCAGTTAAGGATCCCTAACCAATTAATCCTTTCTAATAATTAATTAATCGACCTATTATTTGATTTATTAATTAATATAATAATTTAATCGATCTTGACTAATCCATCTGTGAATAAATAAAATAATAACCTAATCAATTAATTAATTAGGAACCAAATTAAATTAATTAATATACAGCAACCTCATTAACTCATCAATTAATCAATACATTGTACTTAATTCATTCACAAACCTACTGCTTAGTAATAGGTTTAATTAAACAAACCTACTTTAATCAATATCACTAAAATTCCACTAACCGGGTAATTTAGCATTCACTAATTGGCAATTAACCCACCTTAGTTAACAATTGGTTTCGAATTAATATATAATCAATTTTAATTTAAATCCTTTGATTTACCACTGATAGAATTAAATCAATCGAATAAAGTTAGGTCGTTACCCTATGTTGACTTCTTCTTCTACGACAACGGCGGCGACATCTTACGACCCATGACAGAGGTTGGTCAGCAATCGTCGCCTACGACGAACATAGGCAAGATCGGGGCAACAGCAAAAGTGCCGGAATTTTGAAGTGGCGCTCGGCTAAGACAGAGCAACGACGTTTACTTACGATGAGAAGTAATGGTGGTGTGTTGCTGCAAGGACGGTCGACCACGACGTCAAGATTTGCTTGCAGTGGCGACGGCGTGTGCGCAGCCACTGTCCAACAGATTCTGAAGTTGTTGGTCGGTAGTCGCTGGCTCGCCGAAGGAGGGAGACTGTGGAGGTCGTGGACAGGGAGGCTAGCGGTCGGATGCGCTGTGTTGGGTAGCGCGATTCTTCTCGCAGTGGAAACCGCGACTGTCGGCGCGTGGGGAGGGATGCACGAGTGAGGAGGTGTGGGCGACGGGGACGCGGCGGCGTGCGTACGCGGGGACGAAGCGGCAGCGATGTCCGATGAAGGAGAGGGATGGTCTGTCTGTGTGAGGTGGCAGATGGGGATGCAACGTCGGCGGTGGGACGCCCTGACCGCCGGCATGGCGTGCGACGTGAGAGAAAAAGCTTAACTTAGGGTTTGATAACTAAAAGCCTAAGTTTATCTCAATCAACTCCTCTTTAAATAGGTATTTCTAAACATGCTTTTCTTTTATTTCACGAAAACTAAAATAATTTTTTATAAAATCTAGAAAAATTCAAATAAATTGTATAAATTCATATCAACTTAATTCCGAATAAATTATCTACTAAAACATATTTATTTTTCTTAAAATAATCTAATTATATTAAATTTTAAATTATTTACATATTTATCTACATTTTTGGTATATTACACAAGCAATCCACTAAGTGTTGAGTAGATGATGTATCCGCTCGGCAAAATAACATAAGGTCATCCGAAGTTCTTCCATGATCATCCACATAAACAAAAGGTTGATGTATCCTCAACCTCTTTCACGATGTTCAGCTTCCTCCATCGGAACATGCCTACCATGACCACGACAATCTTCCATTGGATCTGATCCACTCTGATATCGATCCTACGGGTCATCCGAGATGGTAAATGGTGGCATGCTTGCCACATGAGGTCGCGGGGTCAAACCGCAGGGCTGTTGGGCATAAATCCCGAGACCCTATGCAACTCACCCCACCACCACTTACCCTCTCGACTGTCGTGATTTACCTCCCTCGTGATGGTCTGAGGTCGAGTGCAGCGAGGGCACTAGGGACGAGCGATTTCACCTTTTGCCACATGATCCACTCTAATATCAACTAACGTCGGACATAATAGTAATTATCCTATGGGCTGATGAGAAGACGGAATTGAGAAGAATGCAAGAAAAGAAACTGTTGAACCCCGTGATAGTTTTGATGTGATCAACCAAGTTTAGGTTAGGTCCTGTTTTGTGTTTGATCCCTGTGTCTAAGTGTGCAGGAGCTTAGGAGCGTAGAAGTCGAGCGGAAGACGCAGCTAGCGAGAAGGACGACACGGGAAGGGAGCCGACGGACTCGGTGCGTCCGAAGGACGAGAGAGCTGCGGAAGAGTACACCTGGTGGGCGTGCAGAACATGCACGGTGTTCGAGGGACGTAAAGCCGGGACGGAAGACTGCTCGAGGAGAAGGCTGGGAACTGGGTTCGGGTAAGTCCTATTCCGGATGGCCGAAATCACCCAAAGAAGCCGAACCAGAGAAAGTCAACTGGAAGTTGACTTGTCAATAGTTCGGTCAACCGAACCCCTCTCAATCAGCAGCCAACCGCCAATGTCAATGCCATGTCAGAAGCTGAGCGTTGGTAAAGCTGATCGGTCGACCTAACCGAAGTTATCTAGAGACTTAGTCAAGCAAATTGATCGGGCCAACTCAACTGAAGACCGTTGGCCGATCGGTCGACCGAATATAAGGATCGGTCGACCAAACCAAAGCTCGATCCTCAGAGACTGCACTTGGACGGAAGAATGGGCAGGTACAGCAGGTTCGGTCGACCGAACCTGGGGATCGGTCGACCGAACCTGGGGATCGGTCGACTGATACCTCTCGAGTCAAACCTGATCCCGAAGGTTCAGGTTATGTGATAAGCTCTAGAACCCCTATATAAAAGAGGTCTCGGGTAGCTATTAAGAACAACGAATACGAACGAAATAGCAACTCTTGTACTCTCATTCTCTTAGCAACTACTGTTCTGTCAAAGTGTAAAAGGTTTCTCCGCCTTCAGAGAAGGAGTTTTCTTACTGCTCTTTTCTTACTGCCCTGGATTAACAACCCTCTTAGTTGTAACCATGTTAAATTCTGTCTCCTGTTATTTCTGCTGTTAACTTTATTATTGTTGCTTTATTTTAAGAGTTGAAATGCTTTGAGGAGGGTATAATATTTATCGCAGGCAATTCACCCCCCTCTTGCCGGTCCCCGCTGCACCAACAAGTGGTATCAGAGCCCAACAACCTCAGAGGGACTAACCGCCATCTGAAGCACAAAGATCAGAACAATGGTCGGCGCGAACATTCATCCCCCAAAGTTCGACGGAGATTTCGCTACATGGAGGCGAAAAATGGAGGTATTCTTTAAAATGGATTTTGATATTCTTATTACAATGAAATATGGTTTTGCAGCGCAGAAAGATAAAGAAGAAAACACGTGGAGCAAGAAGGAGCAAGCCGATTTTGTCGCCAACGGAAAATCTGAGTTCCACCTACTCAGCGGTCTGCCACCTCAGGAGGTAAATCGGATCGGAAGCTACGACTCCGCGAAAGATCTCTGGGAAAAATTCCTGGAGCTTCACGAAGGTACTTCCGAGGCTAAGCTAGCAAGGCGCGACATCCTCCGGACCCAGTTGACGAACCTCCGGATGAACCAAGGCGAAAAGGTAGCGCAACTCCAAGCAAGGATCAAAGAGCTGATCACGCAACTAACCAATCTTAGAGAAGAAGTAACGAACCGGGACTCGATCCGGTACGCGCTCAACGCCTTCCCGAGAACTCCCGAGTGGGCCTCCTTAGTAGATGCGTACTACATCTCTAAGGATTTCGAAGCAAGTACTCTAGAACATTTGTTTTCTACTTTTGAACTTCACGAATCTCGAGTTGCAGAGCCCAATGGAGTAGAAAAGATTAGTCAGAATATCACTTTAAAGGCAAGAACAAACATTTCTGACTCTGAAGCCTCGATCGACGGATCGGAAGCGACACTATTGGTAAGACGCTTTAATAAATTTTTTAAATCTAATAAATTTAGATCGCAGTCGAAGAAGTTCCAGCAAAAGAAAAGAGTGATTCGTTGCTACAACTGTAACGAAGAAGGACATATCAAAGATGACTGCACAAAACTGAAAAGCAAAAGTAAAGAAAAGAGTAAGAAGCCAGCTCGACCCAAATACAACCTAAAGGCCACGTGGGATGATTCATCGTCCTCCGAATCCGAAGTCGAAGAATTCTCGGGACTAGCACTGATGGCCAACCATCAGCTAGAAGAAACGTCTAGCTCAGAAATGAGCATAGATAAAGGGGGAGGAACAACAGAAGAAGAAGAAAGCTGTGATGAAGGGGGAGCATCGCAAGACGAGGTAAATAAGGTACGTGCCCTAAAACCTAAACAATCCTTTCGTTTTATTAAAGCTCTTTCTAAAGAATTAGATAAAGTAGAAAAGGAAAATGAATATTTGAAATCAGAAAATGAAGTTTTAAAATTAGAAATTAAAAAATTGAAAACTGATGCATGTTTTAAAAATATTTTTCCACATTCAAAATTAAAGTTATATGAAAAATTAAATTGGTACATAAGAAAGTATCAGGGTCAACTTAGGAAAATACCAAGAAACTATGTACCCCCTAAGTTTTTAACCAACCCTATAGGTAGGAACCTTTATTGAGTTCCAAAATCTTTACTGGTTTAAATTTCTCTTTTTAGTTAAAAGCTTACAGTGAGAAAATTAAACATTGAGGTTCTTTATGGAAACTTTGTCTAAGGAAGTGGTTATTGCACCAATAACCAAGAAGGCCTAGTGCCTCGCCACGACCTGGAAACCGAAATATCGAAATAAAAATGTTTAATTAACTTTATGATGAAAGCATTAAAATTAGAATTAAATAATATTTTAAAAAGTTTTTAAACATTTCCTTAGAAATTCTTTAAATTTTTTTTATTCTCTAGAAAAAATGTTTCTTGAAATTTTTACTTAGAGATTCTTTTTTGAAAAATTCTGAGAATTCATTTTAACTTGGAAAATTTTTCAAAACTTAGAAATTTTTGAAATTAAACCTAACTCAGTTTTTTTTTAATTTTTACTTAGAAATTGTTTAACTTTAAATTGTTTGCTGTGATTAAAGGGGGAGAATAAAGATAAGTTCAGTTAGGGGTCAATTAGGGGGAGTTAGTTAAAAAAAATTTTTGGTATAAATTTTCATGTTGTAATTTATTTTAAAGTTGCAAATTTATGCCTGAATTGTTAGTTTAGTAATTTCTTTAAATTACTATATGTTTGTTTTAACCCTAACCTGAACTTGGGTTGATGCACATCAAAAAGGGGGAGATTGTTGAACCCCGTGATAGTTTTGATGTGATCAACCAAGTTCAGGTTAGGTCCTGCTTTGTGTTTGATCCCTGTGTCTAAGTGTGCAGGAGCTTAGGAGCGCAGGAAGTCGAGCGGAAGACACAGCTAGCGAGAAGTACGACACGGGAAGGGAGCCGACAGGCTCGGTACGTCCGAAGGACGAGAGAGCTGCGGAAGAGTACACCCGGTGGGCGTGAAGAACATGCGCGGTGTTCGAGGGACGTAAAGCCGGGACGGAAGACTGCTCGAGAAGAAGGTCGGGAACTGGGCTCGAGTGAGCCTTATTCCGGATGACCGAAATCACCCAAAGAAGCCGAACCAGAGCAAGTCAACTGGAAGTTGACTTGTCAATGGTTCGGTCGACCGAACCTCCTGATCGGTCGACCGAACCCCTCTCAATCAGCAGCCAACCGCCAATGCCAATGCCACGTCAGAAGCTGAGCGTTGGTAAAGTTGATCAGTCGACCCAACCTCCTGATCGGTCGGCCTAACCAAAGTTAATCCAGAGACTTAGTCGAGCAAATTGATCGGGCCAACTCAGCTGAAGACCGTTGGTCGATCGGTCGACCGAACATAAGGATCGGTCGACCGAACCAAAACTCAATCCTCAGAGACTGCACCTGGACGGAAGACTGGGCAGGTACAGCAGGTTCGATCGACCGAACCTGGGGATCGGTCGACCGATCCCTCTCGAGTCAAACCTAATCCTGAAGATTCAGGTTATGTGATAAACTTTAGAACCCCTATATAACAGAGGTCTCGGGTAGCTATTAAGAACAACGAATATGAACGAAATAACAACTCTTGAATTCTCATTCTCTTAGCAACTACTGTTCTGTCAAAGTATAAAAGGTTTCTCCGCCTTCAGAGAAGGAGTTTTCTTACTGCGCTTTTCTTACTGCCCTGAATTAACAACCCACTTGGTTGTAACCAGGTTAAATTCTGTCTTCTGTTATTTCTGCTGTTAACTTTATTATTGTTGCTTTATTTTAAGAGTTGAAAAGCTTTGAGGAGGGTATAATATTTATCGCAGGCAATTCACTCCCCTCCTGCTGATCCCCGTTGCACCAACAGAAACCACCAAAAAATACTTTTATTAAGCATAGAGAATGATCCGTCAAACAACAATATATATATTTATATAGATTCCAATCATAAGATAAAAAAAATTAATATATAAACTTAAATTCCTACCTTATAAAAAAAATCTTAAAAATCATAATTATAAAATCTCTAAACGACTCCAAATCTTAAAAAAAAAACCCTAAAATGCCTTAGATACCAACCTAGTGTACCTATGCTACTTTATCCACTCACTTAACAAAAAATCAATCCACACAACTTGTCAAGATTGATTGTTAGACTCATCCATCTGTCTAGG